>NC_086330.1:361542383-362281790 GCF_032445375.1 Bacillus rossius redtenbacheri | reverse complement strand
GAAAACACAATTCGCATATATTTATCACTCTTGCCTTGTGTCCGAGTAACTGTATTTGCGCCATGAGAACATGTGAATTTGCTTGTGATCGAGGTTATATTTTACACATCTGTACTGAAAGACTCGCTCACAAGTTTGATAGTCACTCGCTTAGGTGCTACTGACTAAAATAAGTTGGTGGATTAGGTCAGAAAAATTAAAAATACTCTAAAATTGTGGAGAAAAAATTGGTATTCTGTAAAGTCGGTTTACGGACGATAGTTTAACGTGACAACGTCATAACAAAACATTGATGAAATGATTGCATACTTTTATGAATAAAATTGAATAATTTTTATTGAATTATCACTATTTTGTATGGATACAAAGAAGGAGTGAAATGAAATCTACAATTTAATTGATAAATTTACTTTTATTTGCACTCATTAATTCAAATATGTTCATTACTTTAACGAAGAGATTATGTATTTAACTATAACTTTTATACATGTTTGCTATGTAACTTCTTCCAATCTGTGTTAATCTGTTAAGGATAGGCCGATGATAGGAAAAGTAGGAAACGAATGGAAGTGTTTCAAGTTTAATGTGCCTCGAAAAAGTCAAATCGATGGTTGTTCCAATCGAGTGGAAGAGAGATAGATGCGGCGTAAGCGTACAATGATCGTAACGGGACAATGAGCGTAACCGGACAATAAGTCATACTTTTTCGTGCGTGCAGCCGGGTTCATCGATTTATTAGACGTTGTCACGTCAAAAATGTTCTGGCGAACTGCACATACGTCCAGGGACAGTTAGGGGAGGGGGGGAGGGTTCTTCTTGGCATCGAACCACGGGCCTCGAGAAGAGTCTCCGAAGACAAAATGGCACCCCATTACCTCTGTTATCGATATTAAGTAATAAGGTTATAAATAGGGGCGTGTATTATTAGCGACAATCACCTGAACGCTCATTAGACTACAATAGGCCACGCCCGCGCAAGAGATCGCTCCGTTGTGATTGGCGGCCGTGTGGGAAAGAATATGTTGCATCCGCAAAAGAACGGCTGAGAACGGCGTGCCGACAATGTAGACGTGTGCCTGAAACAAACAAACACAGCCAACCACGAAACACGGTCAATGCCGCGAAGTAATAAATAACTAGAGACCTGCAAAATTCGCGGATTCATTTCGTGATATGCTACAATTCAGATAATTATACCTTAGCGCTGCTTCTACCACTGGTTCACTGTTAATCCGGAGTAATGAGGGCCAATTAGAGACCCTCGCTCAAAGATGTGTCGAATCACAGACACTCGGTCGAGACGACTCACAAGTCAGCAGCCAATGAACAGGTGGCATTTGCCCGAGTGTGTAGAGGATATTGGAGTCTATCCTGGAGGTCATTGAACCCGCGAATTTTGCAGGTCTCTAGTAATAACACTCGGGCCGGTGTGGAAGTCTTTGCGGCCGGAGAATAAGGAGTTCGCGAGAAGACACGCCGTCGTGTCACTGGCCGGTCATAGGTCCCGCCCCTCCCCGGGGCGAGGGTGTGGTTGCAGCCGCTGCGCTGTCGCCATGACGACAGGCGATAAACCCCGCGACTTGGGCCGGCAGAGGTCGGGAGCCGAGCTGACGGAGGCTCGGCCGAGCACGGACCAAGGCCGCGCGCGCTGGGACTTCGACCGCGACGCGCCCCCTTGCAGCTGGTGCGTATGTCACTGGCGGACCCTGGCGGACCCTGGCTCCAACCTCCTGAGGGGAGGGTGAACGGAGGCGCGTCGTTTTGCCTAAGATCGTTTTGCCTAATCGTGTTTCCCCACCTTCGTTTTGCCTAAAATTCATTTTGCCTAAAGTCTATTTGCCTAAAGTTGTTTTGCCTAAAGTCGTTTTGCCTAAAAGTCATTTTGCCTAAAGTCATTTTGCCTAAAATCGTGCCAAAAGTCGTTTTGCCTAAAAGTCATTTTGCCTAAAGTCATTTTGCCTAAAGTTGTTTTGCCTAAAGTCGTTTTGCCTAAAAGTCATTTTGCCTAAAATCGTTGTGCCTAAAGTCGTTTTACCTAAAAAATATTATCGCCTGCTTAAGTTCCCTTAAAGTCGTTTTGCCTAAAATCGTAATGTCTAAAATTCGTTTTGCCTAAAGTCGTTTTGCCGGACGCCAGCGCTCCTCGCGGCGGCCAGCGAAGTGCCGCGCGGCTGAGGTCAGGTTCGCGGACGTCACGCGACGACCCCCCTGACCCCGGTACACATTGCCCCCCTCTGCCCTGGAGTCCTCACCGCGCCCGGCGAGCGTCAAGCAGAGACAACCGTTATTGGAAAATATTTCCCAAACATAATTCGTTTTAATGGTGATAAATGTGGGGTGTCGCCAGCTCTCGATTGGCGTTTTATTGCCACGCAAGTACTCGTTGTGTTCGTGTTAAGAGCAGGGGCGTAGCCAGGGGGGGGGGGGGGTTTAGGGGTTCAAACCCCCCCCCCCCCTTAGCACCAAATATTTAATTAATTTCTTATTCATCACTCAAACAAATTTCATAGTAAAATTAATAAAATTTTTACCATTACAATATTTAAATTTAAGTACTGAAAACTGCTAAAATAGCACTATTTTACACCTTAAAATCCAAATTTTCCCGGGGGAGGACCCCCCCCCCACCACCACCCGCTTTAATACGGGGGGGGGGGGGCATGCTTCTTAACACCCCCCCATACACAAATCCTGGCTACGCCACTGGTTAAGAGTGGCGATGATAAGTGCGACGCTCCCTGGTACTTCTAGTGCGGGTATCGTCTCTAAGCGCAAGGGCTGTGGACTGACGCGCAGTCTTCTCGTCGTCCGAGGGGACACTATGGGGGTTTGAGCGGTAACCATAACATTATTTGCTTTCAACAATCTCTACCGTATGTTTCATGCATAAAAATTATTCTGAAAACACGCGTTTCAGCCATTTTTCACTCTTCTAAAAATACTGTTCGAAAACTAAAGACGGGAAAAGAACTACTAAAGCTCCTTCAGCGAATTAAAAAAAAAATAACTTTTTGTTAATAGATACCACTGGGATATCTTGAGAAATTTTCAAATCATGTGTGCCTTTGCTCATGATTTTTAATATATTAAAAATATGACCATATCTTTTCTTTTTTAAAAGTTTAATCGACCAGTCAATAATCAAGTTCTTATTTAACAGTTGTTATGAACTTGAAGGCAATTTTATTCCCTGGCTTGTATAGAAAGCATGAAATCTTGTGGTATTATATACAGTTGTGTTGTCTTCTTCTTAAAATCCGTTATATTTAGTATGGCATTTATAAATCAATAAATATTTGTTTTTTTTTTTTTCTTCCAAAATTTTGGAAAAACACAGTTTCTATGATTTGGGAAAACCTAATTTTTATGCACTTAAGAATGATGTATTTAAAATGAATAATTTAAGTTAAAGGCTATATACGAACGGTTATATTAGAACTTTAGAACTCGTGATTCCATGCTTTCAATACAGGCCAGTACTGACGTAGCAATTTGCCTTCAGAACCATAGACACCTGAGTTTAAATGTTTAAAAAATAATATTTTTTATTTTATTTTTGAATGCTATAGTAAAAATTAAATGTTTGAAGACAAAAGATACATAGGAACGGTTAATTCAAAACTGTATGTTACATTATTTCAATATTTCAGTAGACACTAGGACTGACATAGATAATTGCCTCTAAGCTCATTAAAAAAACTTTAAATAAGGACTTGTTTAGTAGAAAAATCTTTCATAAATTTGGCTTTCTAAATCCACAGACCCGTAACCAAGGGAACACTGAATGAATGTGTGTTTGTGTGTGAAAAGAATTACAGTATCATAATAAGAATATTAATTATATTTTAATAGTTTTATAATTAATATATTTTCGGTTAGTATTCCATTATAATTTTATATTAATTACAATATTTAATACGGTTTTTGTTAGTGCCAATCTTGGATATTAAATTGGTAGATGATTAATCAGTAATTGTAATTTGTTAGTATGTAATTTCATGTTTTATTCCTAGATATAACTTACACGTTGTTTATGTCACGTGGTTCAGTGAAAGAGAAGGGGTACGGTCGGTAAAGTATAAATTCAAACAAATTAAATATTTATAATAAATACTCAGTATTCATTATTAATTAAAACACGTTTATAAAATTAATTATTTAATTCATTAAAATAATCAAGAAACTTTTTCAATAATAATGTAACTATTAATCATTTAAAACGCAAATAAATAATACATAAGGAAATATAACATCACAAATAAAAAAGCTTAAAAACGTTTACAAACACAATTCCTGTCACTAATGCTCACAATAAATACATATTTTATTTACATTCAATATCAATCACTTAAGTTTAAGATATAAAAGCCAATATATAAATTTTTATTTGTATGTGGCCGTTTTTTTTTTTTTTTTTTTTTCCATCCTGTGAAAATATTGTTGCACGGTGGTTGCGGATCGTAAAGATTCACTCTCATAGTTTTTTCATAACGCGTCCAAAGAAGTACAACTTCAAAAAAATATATATTTAAAACCATGTGTAAAACACGAAACATTAGAAGCAATGCAATGGGTGATAATACCATGTTAACTGTCAGCGGGATGGGCCTTATCGAGCGGTTTCCGCGCGAGAAGCCTAATCGACGCGACCCCTGGTTTGAGGTCCGCGGCGCGAGCGAGCCTGCATCGCCGGTCGGTTGGCATTCCTGACGAGACGCCCCAGCCTTGGAGGAAGTCTCGAGATTCACAGACATCCGACCAGTCCCCGAACATGTCCGAAGTCCACCGACGCGGCAACGACTTCGTGGTCGGAATAAAAAAAAATGTGAACGAGTATTCTTATGTGCTCGCCAGTGATGT
The DNA here is from genome assembly GCF_032445375.1 of Bacillus rossius redtenbacheri. Lineage (NCBI taxonomy): Eukaryota > Metazoa > Arthropoda > Insecta > Phasmatodea > Bacillidae > Bacillus > Bacillus rossius. The sequence continues at coordinate 362,276,930 of NC_086330.1, read as the reverse complement.
GTAACATCTAACCTCGGTAACGATCAAATCCATTCATTCAAATTGAATGTAGAATTCTTTGAAATAATGCCGAGTGTGATAAATATACGCAAATTGTGTTTCAACTACATTTATAGACGGGAACCGCACGTAGTTTCCGCACCCGCCGCTAGAATTAGCTACGTCGACTGTCAAATCATTCTGTTTGCAGTTCGAAATTTTAAATTATATAATGAAACAGCTCCGATAAAAGCTAAAATAGAAGTGGGGAAAAAAAAAATTCTAAACCCCAGATTATCGAAAGGAATGTTATTAAAATACTGTCCATTTTGGTAAAATTAATTTAACAGTTAATGCTATAACGTTTCCCTTTGGCTTTGTGAACTTAGGTTTCCGCCATCCGCCACAGATGGCAGCACAGTGGTTACGCATTTCCGTTCCATTCATGAAATTACTCCCACCACACATCAAAAATCCCTAATTTGTAAACCAGATGTGAATTTAAATGTGAAACCGGACCTAGCGTCTATGTGGTCCCAACCCCCACAATGTAGACTCTTCATCCAGACCGTACTCTGTGTTCTGTATTCTCCCACACCGACACTTTTAATGCAAGCCCATTACATCCCGGATGACTAAGCCCAGGGTTTTACTTGTGTGTATGTAGGTTTTACCTGTGCCCGACTTGACTAGTTATAGTCTAGAGTTAAGATAGTGAAGTTATTCACGGCTTAAATCGCTGCCATGGCTGGCCAATTCTCGCACGAAGCACACGATGCATGCATGCTACCCACTCGCGCCATGACTTATCCCAGCATGAGACGCACCTAGGTCTCTCCCGGAACGCTCCTAAAAATACACTTAGTTTTAGTTAGGTTTAGAAAGTTCGCCATTTCGTTATATTCCCCGCATTTTCACGATTTTAGAGAATTTTTAAATATTGCTAACCTAACGTTATATAACTAAATTTTCATTTTTAGTTACGCTCAACTAAGTATAAGTGGGAAAATCTACCATACCTAAGAAAAATAATTTAAAATATTAATATAACCAAACTATCATTTCAGTTACCATCCATCATCTACCCTTGCGAAAACCTACTCTTCCGAATATAATTTTTTTAAAAAAGTTAGAATTACATTACGTAACAGATCTAACATTATCTACGTTTTACGTTAACAGCTAGTAGGGGGGAGGGGGGGGGGATTGGCGACGACATCGAAATTGCATGAGCGCGTTCGTTCGGGCGTCTGACTCGAGTTCAATGAATATTATGTTTTTCGAGGTCGACCGGCGAGGCGTTGACCGTGTCTCGTGGCTCGCCTTGCTCGCACGCACGCACGCACGCACAATTTTTTACGCACACACGCACAAGCACAAGTTTAGTATTTTTTTTAAAGTCTATTTCGTTTTTTTGGAACTGTTTCATTATATAGTTTAAAATTTTAGGTCGGATAATCAAATGATTCAACAGTCGACGTACAGGTGCTCCGGCAGCGAATTCTAGCGGCGGGTGCGGAAACTACGTGCGATTCGCGTCCAGAAATTTAGTTGAATACACAATGTACTTACATTTATCACGCTCGGCATTATTTTAAAGAATTCTCCGTTAAAATTCTTGTCCGAGTTTCGTATTGTAAATATATTTGCAACATGATAACACGTGACGTTTTACTCGTTACCTAGGTTAGAAGATGTTATACGTCTTCCAAGGTACCCTCAACACATGTTCCAATTATAGTGTAAACTAATCACAGTGAACTGTTTGATGTAGACCTCACTTTTCAAAGTAGGCAATGTGACCAGTGTTAGTTTTACGCTGTGGCGTAATTGAGAAATTTTTTATCTCACTATCAGGTAACTAACTCCCTGATGATGGCGACTGCAATGTCGACCGAAACGTCGGTAAAATTATTCGCCAATGACGCGGCTACAACCCAGAAGCCAAGCTACTTCAGACAATGGCCGTGAAATCCTGCGAACATTATTAAATATACTAAAAGTATTCATTTTAGAAAAATAAATGGAAAAAATATTTACCATTTTTAAAACATAATAATAATTCTGTTTAGCAAGAAGGTACTATTGATTTCTCAGGGCTAGCCGAACAACAGGAGTACCGAACGCGTCGCACGTAAATGCCTCAACGTCGAATCTGTGACATTTACCCATAGACCGAAATTATCATCGCCTGCGTTTTGGAGGTGATATTTCTTTAAGCACGTTGAGGTTGAAATTATTGTACACAACGGAAATTTAACAGGTTGAAAGTCCATTGCGCATGAATGCAGAAACTGCTATAGTCACGAGCCGAAGTCGTTAAGATGGCGGACCAGCCTAGTCATGCTGGGATTAACCATGCAGGGAGAGGGTCGCATGTATCATGTGCTAGGAGGGGATTGGCCAGCCATGGCAGCGATTGTTGCCATGACTAATTCCCCTCACGCTTATCTCTAGTCTAAACTACTAGATAAGTTGGGCCCAGGTAAAACCTGCATATACACAGGGAAAACCCTGGGCACTTTCATGCGGGATGCAAGTTTGCATGCATTAAATGTAGGAAAGTACAGGAGACAGAGGATGGTCTGGATGAAGAGTTGGTCTGAGTAGAAAGCTTTGAATATATATACTGTATAGAAGTCGCGAGTGGATAGGATTTACTCTACGTCTTTCAGAAGCGTATGATGAGCAGCTTGGGAACTTCACCGCTGCAGTGCGCTGCCGTAACGCCCTGTATCGTCTTAGTTGTTATTTACACGTTAGAGCGCAGCGCTTTCGCCCGCTGTCATTCCCCGCACCCCTCATCCATCATTCACTGCAGCTCAACGTCTTTCAACAGGAGGGGGAAGGGGTGTTTGAAGAGTTCGACACTTGTCCGCTAGGGACCACCACAAGTCGATGTCCTAGAGATGGTGGCGATTGCGGCGGTGAATTAACCAACTACCTCAAAACCGTATTAGAAATTTTAACCTGGGCTGGCGACTTCTATACAGTATATATATTCAAAGGTAGAAATAGTCTACCATGCGGGGGTTGGGCACTTGGACTCAAGGTCCTCTTTGTTGTCTTCTCCGGGACTGGAATTTGATGGCCAGGGACGCAAGCGCCCCTGGCGGTGAGTGTAAACACGAACCACTCATATCCGCTCCAGACAGCAGCACCTATAACTAGAAGGAAGAAAACTAAACAACCTACTAACTAAGCTTATTATAATAAATGCATGTTGCGCGGGCGAGGCCGTGCTAACATGCCTTAAAGGTACTTTAGATAAGCATAACTAAAACTATGTTTTTTCCCCTTTTTTTACAGTCTGACGAATGCTGCGCTATGTGTACATTTCAATGTTAACAAAGGATTATCAGAATTGTAATACGTATTTTCTAAGTAGTTTTTTTTCTGTTTGTTACTATAAATTATAACATGGCGTATTAAAGGATATATGCACTATTATCAAGTTTAGTTAGCTACACCATTCCGCTTAGTACATCCACAGATGTTGGCGAAATTAAAAATATACGGATGAATCACGCAATATTCGCCATCTTTTCGATATTTCTGAGACTTTCACAGTTGGCAGCACCGTGTTTATACATTTCCGCCTACCAAAATGCCCTGTACCGAGAACTGGGATGTTTACACGTGAAAATATACGTGCTATAATTTTCCTTGTGTAGCACACGTAATCTGACATGCGCGGACGGGGATTAAATCGGGCGTCTTACTCCACGTCAGTGACTATCGGGTTCTCCCAGCGTGGGTAGGCAGATAGATCTATGTATGTGTGTGTAGTCGCCCCCTCCGATAGCGTCAGCACGGGCCATGACGTCACGCCCGACCCAGTTCCGCGGGGAACAATATTATTATTAATTCGGCGCAGGGCCTCGGTCCCCGGACCTTCTAGTCGAGCAGACCTCGAAGTTGTAACACACACACACACAATCAGTCATTAGCGCGACCCGAGCGGCTTGAAGCTGTTTACGATACGTGAGGTGAGAGCTATTACAGAGGAATCGGCATACAGTAGCCTACAGTTCTCTGGGATGAAAGCTACAACCACAAGCCGAACAGATCCGAAGTTTACCGAAGTAAAAGGTTAGGTTATGTTCGGTCAATGTAATAAATAATAAGTAGTTTTTTTTTATTTTTTTTGGTAGGGTAGGTTTGTTTGTTACGTTTTTCGTAACTGAAATAAAATGTTGGTTAGTTAGATTAGCATTATTTAAAATTCAATATGTTTTTGACGTGAATACGTCTTTAAAATTGCTTCCATAGTGGGAGGCAATTAAAAAAAGAATGATAACAAAATCGGGGGCTACAGTTTGATGTTGCAGCTACATATCTATCATCTCCATCCAAAATCTAATTACACCACTGGATAGCTAAAGGATCAAAGAATTCATTACGCTAACTCTCAACGGTTTACGTCGTTTCTCGTGGCCGCTTTCAAGCTCTTCTAGCTTGGCTCGGTAAAAAAAATAAAAATAAAAACGAGGACATTTTATTTCCATAGGTCGTGTATTGTTGGTAGCTCGCAGCCAGCCCCTGGCATCGCTTGGCCAATTCGACTGGCGTGCTGCGACTGAGGTCCTATTGGCTCTCTTGTGTACAGTCGGCTTGTGGTCAAATTGGGCACTTCTCAGTGGCGCGGCCCAGAGGAACCAGGCGGGCAGACAGTCTGAGCAAGCCTCCAAAATTAAAGTAAAATTAACTAGCGACTCGCCCCGACTTCGCGCGATCTACTATGATCTATGATCTACTATGATGGTATTGTTTGATGTAAAGGTAAATTTTGATCCAAATTAAATTCCCAATGTAACTAACACATAATATTTAGTTGAATAATGATTAATACTAAGTCGGGCATAAAAGCTCCCCAAAAAACTTATTTTTTTACCAATTGTGAAAGATAAAAATTATTACTATGAGTCAAATTTAGAAGATAGACATTTATGCGATCGCAAACTTTTCTGTAGTTATCTTGAAGACCTACAATTCTGTAGTACATTAATTTGATTTATAAGTCAGTCAGTTGATAACAAAGCATCGAGATTTCTCTTTCCCTAAATTTAATATGAATGTATTATTTAAATAAACCTTCCAGAAGAATTAAGGGTTTTATACTATTTAAAGGAATAAGGATAAAGATTAAAGGTTGAGATTGAGATTCCAACCATAATCAAAGATTTGTTTTTAAGAAAAATTAAATACATTAAGAGTTCTCAGAGCAGACGATAAACCGATGTGCTAAGTTATTTAAACTTCTCAAGGTCCAATTTTTATTTTCATTAAAATTACAAAGAAATTTAAATAAATTTCTGTGAGCAGAGCGCTTAGGACGTTTGACTGAATTTTATTAGTTGTTATTTATTGTGAATAAATTCGTTTCAGGGATATTTGCATGAAATTATACACCTATGCAATAGATGCGACAAGAATAAATAACTCAAGTTTATTGACGAGTAACACCCATTACATATATTTTGAAAAATATTTGGACTTACGTCACAACGTATCTTTATTGTGTGGCGCAAAAAAAAAAGCACACTATTTGAAGAGAAACAAAGTAAGCTGCTTACCGGCCTAATTTCTTCCGAGAAGATCTCTTTGTGTTGAATACATAGCTGTATTTCATGGCAACGGCTCATCTTAGCTTGTTCTGAGTTTTCGCGTGGTAAAACGTCGAAATTCATGTCGTCTAAAACCTACAGCAAAGCTCCGTATATGCGAATTTACCTTATCTTACAATTAGTTTAATCCCTCCCTTATAATCTTTTAAAGAACTCACTTCTGAGATAAAAGTACTTCATGTTACAATAGCACTGAGCCAAAAAAAAAAAAATTCAGGGACATTGGGGATGGAATCCAGTGATGGACGCAGGGAAGCGCCTCCCCCAATTTTTAAAAAACATTTGTGTAAAGTATCAGTGAAGACAGTGTGTATTCTGTGAGAAGCCAAGTTTCATATGGCCACTACTGTAGGTCCATATGCCAGTGCGTTAGTGGCAAGTGTTATGTAGGTTGTTTTTTTTAATTCGCGTTTTAAAATTTAAATGTTATTTTCTATTTGTTTGAAACCCCCTCCCCCGATCCGAAAAAAAATCATGATGGAATCGGTTATGAGCTGAGTGATGCCGGAAAAAAAATCACGGAAAACCAAAAGCAAGATTCGGACAAGGATTCGAACCCATGAGATCCAGAACACAATTCCAGTGTGTTGCCACTGCGCTATCGCTTTTTTTTTAATGCTTGGTTAGTTGGTGATAGTGTTCACGGACGAACCAACCATCTATCCCCTCACGTATCACTTTTTATTGACATTCATAAGTTTATTTTGACAGTTTTTTGAAATGGTTTTGACATATTTTGTAACAAATTTTTGAGATACAAATTTACACCCACGCCTCCCCCCGAGTCAATAAACTAGCGTTATAACAATACTAGCTGATGTGCCCGTACTTCGCTACGGACGTCTACAGGCAGAACACTCTTGCACTGTTCGTTACATATAATAATAATTAGAGACCTGAAAAACTCGCGGGTTCATTTCGTGTTATGCTAAAATTCAAATAATTATTCCTTAGTGCTGCTTCTGTCATTGGTTCACTGTTAATCTGGAGGACTGAGGGCCAATTAGAGACCCTCACTCATAGAAGTGTCGAATCACAGGCCACCCAGTCGAGACGACTCACAAGTCAGCAGCCAATGAACAGTTGGCATTTGCCCGAGTGTGTAGAGGATATTGGAGTCTATCCTGGAGGTCATTGAACCCACGAATTTTTCCGGTCTCTATTAATAATAAAATTATATATTTACACTCTAGGAAGTTTATTTTCACGAAATACATTTTTATAGGATGTTAATGTTCCATAAGGAACATATCTGCTGAACTTCGAGTAGTACTTCGCAAGTTGTCAAGGCATGTAAACATTATTTGAAATCTGCTGGTATTGACCTGTTCTCCGTGTGATTATGAATCCATATTGGTTTTCCTTTCTTTACGTTTTTTCTGCAACAATCAGCGAAAAAAACCAGCGATTGCTGTAGGTTCATGAAATTTATTTCTTGTATTTTCACACCACGAGGTGGGATTTCTTCTGGGAACTACTTGCACGCTATTCCGCAATGACCCGGCTCCCAGACTGTGCTGGCAGCAGTAATAAAATAAACGCGCCCTGTGTTGACACACACATGACGGACTGTTTTTACTGACCCCAATGTCGGGCCTCGGGCGGCCCCTGCAGTGGAAATAGAACGCCAACTCCCTCCTGTCCCTCTCACCGCAAACACCCAACCCCCCCCCCCAACCCCCCCAACTCCACCAAGTTCTGATCCAGGCGACAGACGAAATTCAGTTCCTGCAAGCCAGCCAGTCACGCACGACCGTCTCTGCCGTTGCCAACCGCACCGCGGGCCGCGAGGTGTATCCTTCCGCCCCGAGCCAGATCAGTCCATCTCCCGGAACGTTCCACTGTCGGTGTCTGCCGCTTCCACGTTGCCCGGAAACGTAAAAAATGGCCACCAATGAGAATATACAATTTCAAGGTTACGAAATACTAATTTAATCTAAAAAAAAAAAAAAAAGGGGGGGGTTGTCTGTAAATTCGGTTTACGGACGATAATTTTTACGTGATAACGTCATAAGAAAACGTTGATTTAAATTTGCATACTTTTTTAATTTTCAATTATTATTTACAGTTTTTGCAAATTTAATTTAAATAATTTGTTTAAATATAATCACGAACAATTAGTTTAAAAGCCCGCCTTAACCTGTTTGATATTATAGAACATTTTCTCGCACGGTGGTTGGGCGGTTCTTGCACGCTCGGCTCAGGCGGAACGTGACAATTTTTCGTGCGTGCACCCGGCGTCATCTATTTATAAGACGTTATCACGTCAAAAAAAGGATCTGAACACGGGCAGAATTTACATATGTACATAAAAAAAATTAAACGACAGCCTCGATAAAAGCAAAAAAAGTCTTGAAGAAATTATAAACCCTGGCTTTGGACCTGATTTTCGATAAGAAATTTTATTAAAATTTTGCCCGTATTTTAATTCATTAAACAGTTAATACTATAAAGTTTACATTTGGCTTTGTGAACTTTGATTCGCGCCACCCGCCACAGATGGCAGCACCGTCGTCACACATTTCCGTTTTATGGGACTTAACGTTTCACTCGCGAAATTACTCCTACCAAATGCGTTTACCGAGACCTAAGATGTTACACATCGAAAAGTTTTAAGAATGTCGTATTTAAGTCTTGGAATCAGTTTCCTGCTATTTGTAGACGTCCTAGTTAAAACCTTAGTCCCGCGATTTTCATCACTTTTTTTTTTGGTGCCGTGCTAAGTAAATGATTTAGGGATGTGTTCTGATTTATAACTGTTTTTGGTTTCATTTCAACCGGTCTATTTGGTAGCAGCCCAGCGCGCAAGAGGAAGTGTCGCGTCACGGTTGGCTGCCCTACTTGGACGGTTGCGGTTCCGAGCGTGCGGTTGCAGCGGCAGCAAGGAAATGTGCATTTGACGGTTGCTGAAGGGAGAGGGGGAAGGTGGTGTAGGTAGAAGCAAATACACTAGAGACTAATACATAATACCAGACAGCTCCAAGAAATTTGTGTGAAAACCTTGCGTTGTTGTCACGTCAGTCCGATAGATGGCAAACGGTATGCTCAGTATGAAAAATGTATCTGTTAAATACATATGGTACCAACATTATGGCAACAAAAATAACTTTCTTTTCTCTTGGAAAAAACTTTTTTTTTTTTAATCATAGTACAGATTTATGAGAGATATAAAACCTCCAGTTCTTAAATTTTTAAAAACTAAATTAATAATGTTTGACACCAGATAATATTATATATAATTTGACACTATATATAAAATATGTTTGTAGTCACACCTCTTGCCGCTAGGTTATTTTTCACTCTCTCGCCTGTGTTGTTGGTATAGAGCTGTCCGGTATTAGTCTCTAGTGTATTTGGTAGGATGAAGGTTTCGAGTACTCGCCGCGATTTCTGCACTGCGTCGGAAGCCACGTATATCTCCGTGCCTTGATAAACTTCGACCTGTGAACAGTTTGTTCTGCAGTTATCGGCCAGCCTTCGGCTTCCGGTGGCTGAGCGATTACAGAGTCACGAAGCTACTCACGTGGCCAGACTTCGCGTGCATGGCACATCTGAGACTATCTCAACCTCAAGGTCTCCCGTCTGCCTCGAGCACACAAACACACGGTTTGCAGAGCTTCAGTTAGAAACCACGCGGTTTTAAAACTACTCAATACAGCCTAAAGGTGCACGTTTACGAAAAGCATTCAAGAATACGCTGAATGGGTAATTCTGTAACCGTGTTTCGTTTTAAAGCTGTATTTTTAGGAGATTGGAAAAGGCTGAAACGCGTGTTTTCAGAATAAATTTTAGAAATGAAAAGCCCGGTAAAGATCCTTGAAAGCACCTTTATCTTAATATATCTGCCATATAATGTTATGGTGCCATATAGTATTATGGTTACCGCTCAAATATAATAGTTATCCCATGTCCCGACGAGAAGACTGCGCGCCAGTTCACAGCCTTGAGATTTTTGTCCCGCACGATGCAGTTGTTGACATCTCAATATTATTTACCTGTTTCTGTTAGTAAACAGCTTTTTTCGGGAAACCCTTGAGATTTTTCTAAGATTAAGAGGGTAGTGCCTTAAAATTAATTTTCTTCTTATATTCGTATTTTTGCTCATGATTTGAAATAAATTCATAGTACAAAAAAATTATAATAAAGAAGTTAATATTTAATGTTTTTTTTTTATGATTTTAAGAAAATGTTTATGTCAGTTCTAGCACGTACTGAAAGCATTTAATCATGTTTTTGTATACAGTTTTCGGTTAACCGTTATTTTTGTATGTAACCTTTCTGATTACATACATTAAATAAATAAAAAATAGTTTTTTCAGCACTATTGAAACCTGAGTTTTTCAGGATTTTGATTTTTTTTTCCAGGTATGATTACACACTCACTTTATACAAGATGAAGGCTCTATACGAACGGTAAACCCATAACAACTATATACCAAAAGATTTAAATGCGTTCAGTACATGCTAGGACTTACACAAAAATTTTTCCACTAAGTTTCCAAAAAAAAAATATGAGTGAGGACTAGTTTCGTAGAAAAAAATAAGTTTTATGAATAATTATTCAGTGTGATTATATTATGGAAGTATTTGAAACACGTGCAAAAGGCACGAAATGACATGAACCGAGATAGTGTAGGATCCAGGAGCGCTGAAGTCTGCCGCCGAACGAGACCTGCGATGTCCTCGCAGATCCACGGCGGGGCTCGCCAGCCAGCCAGGGTGTCCACAAGGAAAAAAAAAATAATATTTCATACCAATTTAGGCGAGATAAAAGTACTAGATTTGAAATAAAAAAAGTACTAAGTTATAATTTGTTATGGTTTTTAACAATTTAGGAAGTTATTATGTAATTGCAATGCTCTAACTTAAATATCACATCACACACATACATTCCATAGTTTTTTTAAAAAAAATTACGCTTAATAATTAAACATATTGGAGTGACTGTAATACTATTATATTAAAGAAAAAAAATGGTTGTCTGTAAAGTCGGTTTACGGACGATGTCATAACAAAACATTGATGAAATGATTGCATACTTTTAAGAATAAAAAGGAATCATTTTTATTGAATTATCACTATTTCATATGGATACAAAAAAAGGGTGAAATGAATACAACCACCTACAATTTAATTGATAAATTTACTTTTATTTGCACTCATTAATTCAAATGTATTTATTAATTTAACGAAAAGATTAACTTAACTATAACTTTTATACATGTTTGCTATTTAACTTCTTCCAATCTGTGTTATTCTGTTAAGGATAGGACGATGATGGGAAAAGTAGGAAACGAATGGGAGTGTTTCAAGTTAAACGTGCCTCGAAAAAGTCAAATCGATGGTTGTTCCAATCGAGTGGAAGAGAGAAAGATGCGGCGCAATCGTACAATGAGCGTAACGGGACACAGCGTAACGGGACACTTTTTCGTGCGTGCAGCCGGCGTTCGTCGATTTATTAGACGTTGTCACGTTAAAAACTTGTAAAAGTACTAGATCTGGTAAGAAAGTGCTAACTGTGGACACCCTGCCAGCCGCCGCGCGGGCCCTGAGCTCCGCGGGTTGTTTTGACGCGCGGGGGCCTCGCCGCCGGCGGCTGTTTACGAGGCCCCCAGCCAGTGTTGCCAGGTCTACCACTCACCAAAACAGGAGATTGAACCGTGAAAAAACAGTAGAAAGAAGTAGATATCCTAAAACATATAGTTTTCCTTTACAATTAATTTAGTAAACCTATTTTTACACACATTTACTTTTGCATTTACACATTTAATTTTGCCCCAAAATAGACATTTTCCAACGGCAGAAAAACTCTAGGATCTTTATAATCAACTTTATCTACATCTATGGATCTTACAATTTCTGGTTTAACATAGCACTCGAGGAGAGTTTTTAATACAGAAACTACACTCGGCCTCAAATTTTGAATGTGTGGTTGCTCACTCTGCATTTGCTTGTTCAGGATATTGAACATAGGCAAAACAAACTGAAGAAACTCGAGATACAATTTGTTGAAGGGTGATTTTAATTTTTGAAGAATGGCATCTGATGCTAATAACTTATCTTCAAAGGCAGCCTGGGTGAAAAAAAGTATGAGGGCATCATACTGCTCCAAAACCCGAGATACAACTAACTCAAGGGATAACCATCTTGTCTGACTTGGATGCAACAGCTTATGTGGCTTTACATTCACAAAACTTTGAAATTCTTTGAAGGATTCAATACGTTTAGAACTTGAATGAAAATAATTGAAAATATCACGGACCAAATCTTCCGGTTCCCTTGGAAGCTTCGCACAAGCATATGATGAACACAAATGGAATGAGTGGCAAATACACCTCATTATAAAAAGGTCGGGCATGTCGTTTTTCAAAAGAATAGATAATGAATGTACATATTTTACCCATCATTACACTAGCGTTATCAGCAGCGAAACCGATTAGGTTTTCTTTGTAAGGAATATTTTCCTTCTCAAATGACTGTACCAAGCTGTTATGCAAGTTAACAGCATTTTCTTCACTCACAGGAATGAGATCGTAAAATGCGTCAACTACAACCCCTTCTCCAGAATGCACTCGTACGACTACACATAAATGTTTGGTAGAACTTGTGTCAGTTGATTCATCAACAATCACCGAGAATTTATTTTCCCTCAATATATTGCAAAGTAATTACTTACTTTCCTGCCCTAAAACATGTTTAACAATGGCAGTTGCTTTAGTTCGGCCACACTTGATTTTTTTTGCAATTTCAGAATCAGGGCAAACTGATCTAATAAGGGGTGTCAAGTGACTAATTATATTAAATGAAATGTTGTGTTCTGCTACAAATGCAGAAAGACGAATTTCAGCTTCTTTGACTTTATTACTTAAATTGGTTGCTTGAGATGCAAATGAAGTTAATGTTTTTTGACCAATAAGTTCCTTTCCACATTGCACATGTTTATCAGACTCTACATGTCTAATTAATGTACCTTTACCTCCAGAAGCAATGCTAATATCACAGTTAAATGACTTACAATATGCAAAACCGCATCCTTTCTTGCTAGACTGTAACCACCCCTTAAACAACTCTTCGTTTTCCCACTCACGTTTGTACTTCTGAGAATACTTCACCTTTTTACTCATAGCAAATAATTAATAATAAATTCAGCGTTATCAAAATCCATTCGTAATAAACAACGGCACACTTTGTCCGTGACACCACATCGTCCGAAATTATTACAGGCGACCGCGAGACAATAACAGTAACATAAACTGTTTCACTTCAAAGCACACAAATCTGATGACTGATAAACAGAGTACCGACAGGCGACAGTGACACGACACGATGACGACACTCAACAGACGGACGAGACGAGTCACGAGTGACGACAGCTCTATCTCAACCTATAAGGGCGCCTGGGGTGGGGAACTCCCGGAAAAAGATACGCTCATGCCACAGCCACACACCACTAACGAGGGGAAAGTCCCTTAGGTAACTATCAGAGATTCGATTTAAATGTATCTCGCAGTAAATCGATATATCGCAGTGTGACACTAAAATTTGAACTGTTGCAGGCTAGAAAACTCAAGAACATAAAAATATACACTTTTTAGTTAATATTCAAGCCGTTTTTGTTAATTTTAATAAAAAAATTTTTGAGGCAGGAAAAAGCAGTATATTTGCTTGACTTTTCGCTTTTTAGCAGTAGAACAGTAGATTTTTTAAAAAGAAGGAGATCTACTGCAAAAACAGTAGACCTGGCAACACTGCCCCCAGCGAGGAGACGCGAGGGTCAGCACGCCCCCGCCTGCGAGGTCTGGGAGCCTCCAGGGGTGTCTGCGCCGCAGACGAGGAGACGGCGAGAAGGCAGAGCATGGCCGCCACAAATAGGGTTACCAGACGTCCGGCAAAAGGAGGACATGTCCTCCTTTTTATATATTTTTTTGCGTCCGGCCGGATTTTCCTTAATGCTCAAAAATGTCCGGCTTTTTTATAAAGTGAGAAAATTCCTGCAGTTACACTCTGAGTAAAGCGCGCGGTGCGCGCTAATGCGCTGTCCGCAGAGTCACCCCACTAGTAAGTAGTTCTATGACAGCTTGACAGGTAGCAGCACATGCAGAAGCATGTGTTTTTAATATGCTGTATATGCGTAGTTTGTTTGATTCTTTATACTGAAACTGTATGAAATGCCAAAACATTGTAAAATATCGTACTCCATTGTAATTAACTCATGGCTTTTTAAAAACATATATTGTCCTCCTTTTTAGTGAAATGTCCTCCTTTTGCGAGGTGAATGTCCTTTTTTGTTATCAGTGTCTGGTAACCCTAGCCACAAGGGTAGAGGCCGTGTGGACCCCTGGGTACAGGGCCCCGGCCCTGCTTGTTTTTATTTCAGCGTGTGGAACAAATACATGCTGCGATTGGAAATGGCGAATCTATTTCCCGGTTCTCGTAACCCATGTTGGGCACTGGTAACAGTGTCAGGCATGTAAAAGACAAATCTTTCTCCTAACCAGGACCACACCCTAACGGGATCATATGCCTGGGGGAGTATTGATGAATTATGAGGCGTGAACCTAAGTTGCATGTGTGGAATAAATAAACATACTCGCTGTGGTTATTTTAAAGTAAAATAATTTTATAAACAAAGCTTAGTTTTGGACTTATAAAATAGTAACCATAATTATACCCTGTATTTTCAGGTTAAATAACAGTCTAGAAAGAGTGTAGGTAAGAAATAACCATGCAATTATAATGTAGCACGTGACTGTAAAATTAGGGGGGAGGGGTCTCTGAACCGGGGTCCAGGGCCCGTAATCGAATGTGGGGGCCATGATGGCAGAGGCTACGCCGCGGTTTGGGACACCAATCAAGGGCGTACGAAAAGGAAGGGGGGATAGAGGGCGTATATTCCCCCTTCTCCGAAATCCTAATTTAAAAAAAAAAACTCTATCATTCCCACAAACAAATAGTAATAATTTCAAAACAAACAGCGGGGAAAAGTATTTCTAACCTCCTTCTCCCCACCCCTTCTCACCAGGCATAAATTCTGAGTACGATCCTGGCACTGAAAATGTATGATAGAAAAGCAGCGTGTCCCAGTGTTGCTGAGACAGCAACCCAAAAAAACTTATAGAGCTGGTATTGAGGCATTGATTAACTGGAAATTTATAATAATATTTTTAATGTAATTTTTGTCTTTAATTATCTTTTGGGACTCAACGCAATTTAACCCCCCCCCCCTTTTTTCCCCCCCCCCACCTTCCCGGTGCCTTTAATGCACGAAAGCATTGAGTTGAGAATTTATTGTCAGAAGGCGGCATGTTGTGACGTAATTTAATTTTTTTTTACCACGCCAAGACGCCAACGCCATATTGACACGCCCAAATAATTGGCGGAAATGGCGCTTGACCACGTCTGTTGCATGGTTAGTGGGTATGAATTAGAATCTCCGTCTTTCAACACAGTCACTTCCATAAATTAAGGTCGTCGACCGAGCGAAGCGAGGTGTCCGAACAACTATGTATGTGTGTGACCTTGTCCGACGATAAACGTCGAACCGTTGATTGGATTTTCATGAAATTTGATATGCAGCTAGGTATGGCAAGTGGAATTTTTAAGTTCGTGTATGGGCAAAATCTGTCTAATGTTTATATAAATATAATTACATAAAAATAACTTTAAATCGAACACGCTTTACTTTAAATTTCCGGCTTAGATTCCAAACAGGTTAGTTTCCATAGAGATCATGATTAGGGACAGGAAAAATTCGCGGGTTGAATGACCTAAGGGGTGAACTACATAGTTCTACGTACACTCGGTAAAATGTCACCCACTCATTGGCTGCTGTCTTGTGAGACGTCCCAACATAGCAGCCTGTGATCCGATAAAGCTTTGGTTGGGTGTTTCTCACTGGCCCAGAGTCATCCAGGCGAGTTGTGAGCCAATAGCAGAGGCAGCACTGAGGTATAACTATTTGTATTTTAGCCTATCGCGAAATGAATTCGCGAATTTTTCCGGTCTCTAATCATGATTGTAAGTGGTTACTGCCAACTTTGGTCATTGCATAGCGTAACTTTGTGGGGTCACAGTTAAGGGGGAACTAGCAGTTAAAAAAACGGTTTCCGCAAAGCACATAGTAGGACGTCAGCCAACATGATTCAGACCATGTGGATGTCTCG
This sequence comes from Bacillus rossius redtenbacheri, assembly GCF_032445375.1. NCBI lineage: Eukaryota > Metazoa > Arthropoda > Insecta > Phasmatodea > Bacillidae > Bacillus > Bacillus rossius. The sequence goes on along the minus strand of NC_086330.1, from coordinate 362,261,161 downwards.
CCTGGCAACAGGTCGCGCTGACGGGGGATTGTTCCCTGCTCGGAGGTCGTATCTGGCGGGAGCGACGTGGCAGTTGTACGTGCTGAGTGGCGGAACCTTATAAGAATAAGTAGGGGGGGAAGACGTGTGCTATCGTGCTCGGTCAGCGGGCGCGTGGGCGGGAGCTCGGCGCCGGCAGTGTTGCCAACTCGGTCGCGTCCGGCCATTATACCAAACAAATTACCTACAACTATTGGTAGGGACCGGAAAAATTCGCGGGTTCAATGACCTGCAGGATGAACTCCATAGTTCTACGTACACTCGGTCAAATGTCACCCACTCATTGGCTGCTGTATTGTGAGACGCCCCAACGTAGCAGCCTGTGATTCGATAAAGCGTTGGTCGGGTGTTTCTCATTGGCCCAGAGTTATCCACGTGAGTTGTGAACCAATAGCAGAGGCAGCACTGAGGCATAACTATTTGTATTTTAGCCTATCGCGAAATGAATTCGCGAATTTTTCCGGTCTCTAACTATTGGTGATTTCGTCCTCGCTTTCGTCCTCGCTAAGTAATTTTATTTCTCCCAAGAAGTCGTTATAATATTAAAAAAACTTGACCTGGTGTTAGAGAAGTACAGTTCTAGGCTGGCTAAAAAAAAACTTAAAAGTAGTCAAAATCACGTAAGTACTTCATAATATACTAATATTATTCTAGTATCATATTGTCACATTTTAAGCTGTTTTTGCTATTGGCTCACTGTTCATCTGGACGACTCTGGGCCGATGAGAAACCCTCAACCAAAGGAGTGTAGAATCACAGGCAAACCAGTTAAGACGACTCACAATACAGCAGACAATGAACTGGCGTTATTGGCCCGACTGTACAGAGGAATGTGTAGTCTTTTCTGAAAGCCATCAAAACAGCAATTTTTTTCCAGTCGCTACTGATATGATGCATGTTTCAACAACTATGTTTAAGGCTCGGTTGCTTATTACATTCCGTGGCTTTTCCTGAAAATTTACCACATCTCTCTTTCATTGTATTTTTAGTATCTAATTTTCTCAACAGACGTTTCTTATTGATTATCTAATACTGGTAAAACGTCGCAAACGATTCGTAATTATAATCACTTGCGTGAGTGACCACATATATAAAATAACGTTTAGTTTTGATAAGCCAAAATCAAATTCTAGAAAGGTACCTATAGAATAAATAGAGAAACCCCTTAATTAACAGTAATGACAAAATAAAATAACCAACTCGGTGTGTGGGTTTTAAGTATACTTTATGTTAAGTGGCGATACCTACTTATATATCAAATTTTCTTTAACGCTAATTTAGTGTTAGTAAAAAAAAATAGTTATTAAAGCCATTCTCTAACATTTTAGATTTCAAGTACATTACTAACTACAAAAAATTAGTTGTTTACAGTATAATAAACATTAGACTCTATATTAAAGTTACAAAGTACTTAAAAACCATCTCCTGGCATGATTTACGCTAATTAACAAGCGCCTCTTTTGCTTCCCTAATGGATCAGAGCCCAGTTTAAACCCCACTTTTGACATTTCTATTTGCTGTTTTTTTTTTTTTTGCTAGCTCGCAGTTGGCGAAACTGCCTTGGCGACCGGCCCAGGTGCGAGGTTCCCACTTCTTACCTCTCCCCACCCCCCACCACCTTTTTTTTTGTCCCTTCACCGCCGGGGCAGGATGTGTGAGGCAAGGGCTGTGGGAATATTCTCTGGCTGCATCGCTGGCGAACCAAGAGAAGATGCCAGCTGCTTCGCTTGCACCGAACAAGAAACGAAATCTCGCTACAGTCAAATCTGTACGTTGTCCGAAATAGCATAATTAGAGTCCGGAAAAATTCGCGAATTCATTTCGTGACAAGATGAAATTCAAACACGTGTACAAATCTGCTGGTCCTGCTATTGGCTCGCAGTTTAACTGGAGTTCTCTGGGTCAATTAGAGACTATCGACCAAAGAAGCATCGAATCACAAGCTACGAGTGGAGACGCCTCACAAGTTATCACCCAATGAACACGCGTTGTCTGCTTGAGAAATGCAGAGGATAGTGGAGGCTATTCTAGAGGTCATTGAATCCACGAATTTTTCCGGTCTCTAAGCATAATCTGTCCTTACATCTTATCAGAAACCCTAGGGCTACTATAATCTACAAGTCTGAACAATTTTTGACGTGAATACGTCTTTAAAATTGCTTCTATGGTGGGAGGCAATTAAAAAAAAAAAAGCGAATGATAACAAAATCGGTGGATACAGTTTGGTGTTGCAGCCACATATCTATCATCTCCATCAAAAATTTAATTACACCACTGGATAGCTAAAGGATCAAAGAATTCGTTACGCTACGTGAGGACTGTTATGCATCGCGCGCGGTGTAGAGGGAAGCGCCCCCATTTTGAGGTCATTTTTCTGCGTTTCGATATTTCCATATTGTATAACTTTTGACTCGGAGAATCTACGACGGACGTTCGTTTGAGTTTCAATCGTCAGCTCTCGTCAAAATCTATCAATTGCATATATAAAACATTAGTGTAAAATAGTTACAGTGAATATATATGATGTTAAAATGAAATATACATATATATTCAAAAATATATAATGTCGGCCTATCGTGACTTCTTATTGTTCAAACATGATTGTAATATACATAAAATAGCATATTTTATATTTTGTATAGAAAATATTACCTGTTACGTACAGGTATTCACGTAAAACACATAACCGTGTCCATGACACAGCCACACCCCTTTTTTTTCCTGGATAATGTTTAGTAAGAAAGAAATACTAAAACCAACGCTAAACTTGTCGCTGTCGTAAAATTATACATTTGAAATAATTGTACACGTCAGAAAAATAAGTATGGAAATAAATGGCGCCGCCTACTCGAGCACACACACTGGGTGCGCAGAGTTTCAGGAAAAACAACGTGATTTGAAAGCTACTCAAGATATCCAAGTGGAGTCTGTTTACGAAAAGCATTTAAGAATTAACTGAGGGCCGATAAGTACTTTGGTTTCCGGATTAAATTTTTTCAACTGTATTTTTAGAAGAGTTGAAACGGTTAAAAGACGTGTTTTCGGACAATAAAATGAAGCGAGAGTCCATCCTCGGCGCAGTTCCAAGCCATGACTCCAGCCTTTGAATATATATACTGTATAGAAGTCGCCAGCCCAGGTTAAAATTTCTAATACGGTTTTGAGGTAGTTGGTTAATTCACCGCTGCAATCCCCACCATCTCTAGGGCATCGACTTGTGGTGGTCCCTGGCGGACAAGTGTCGAACTCTTCAAACACCCCTTCCCCCTCCCGTTGAACGACCTCGAGCTGCAGTGAATGATGGGTGGGGGGTGCGGGGAATGACAGCGGGCGACAGAGCTGCGCTCTAACGTGTAAAAAACAACTAAGACGATACAGGGCGTTACGGCAGCGCACTGCAGCGGTGAAGTTCCCAAGCTGCTCATCATACGCTTCTGAAAAACGTAGAGTAAATCCTATCCACTCGCGACTTCTATACAGTATATATATTCAAAGCTCCAGCGACCGGCGCGAGAGGCCAGACGCCATCGGCAGCCAGAGACTTCCTGTCTGCCGCTTCCTTGCGGCAGCTGCTCTCCGGCTTTATCCCCCCCCCCCTACAATTATTTTTAGCGCCTCTCCTTAGCGGCGACGAACTGCACAGTCCCCCCGTTATTCAACCAATACTCAGGAGGGGGCCTCTATTCATAGCCGGCGCACTCACCGCGGGGTCGGTAAACCTGTCGCTCCGTCACTTCGCGGCCAGAGGAACAAAATTTCAAATTTCAAAGCTTTTTATTATACACGTTTGCCCTATACAGTTTTGTTTGGTTACATTGGCATTCCATCAGTCATTGTTCCTTTGCCGAAAAAATAAAGGTGGTTGTATAATTTCATTTACATTTCAAAAAAATCATTACACTAAAATTAAATGACAAATTAAAAAAAAAGATTTCGGACAGAGGAACCAGGTCCGGTGTTTGTGGCCCACCTTCTCACCCGAGGTTGTTGCAGATTAATAAGCGATGGGATAGCACCCCAGGTTAAATTAGTTTAAATATTTAAATACTGAAAAAAAAAAAAATTCCACGAATCATCGAAATGCACAAATAAAAAGGTGAGCTAGCCTTTCAGTACAAAGCTGAGCGGCGCCGAAGTCGAATCAACTTTTAAAAAAAGATTTTGCACAGTTACCTACGTTTCGTATTATTTTGTCGGTGTTTGTCGATTGCATTTTAAATATTATTTTTTTTAGGTTGGCATTATTTTACTTTAAACAGTTTCCATGGTTTATTTATTCGTATATCTATGTAAATTAGTAAGGACGAATAGCTATGTTTTCTCTGGCTTGTTTCCTGATTTCATTTGTGATTAGTAGTTAGTAGGTTACTAGGATAGTAGAAATTTACTTCCAACAGTTTCCTTGGTTTGTTCTGAGAACAAGTAATAAGGTATTAATTTTGGGTAAATATTTACCTACAATAAAAACGGAACATCGAGAGGTCTCAGTTCGGGGCGAACAACTAATCATATGCTGTGCTTTTAGCGAAGTGAAATTCTAAAACATTAAACTATGTAGAATGTTTATGGCTTGAAAACAAGATTATGTCTTTCGATTCATGTAGCTTCCCCTTAAGGGCTCCGGCCTAGTCAGGGGTGAATCTGTATTAGTAAGGTGTAATGACTAGAGACCTGCAAAATTCGCGGATTCATTTCGTGATATGCTACAATTCAAATAGTTATACCTTAGCGCTGCTTCTGCCACTGGTTCACTGTTAATCTGGAGTAATGAGGACCAATTACAGACCCTCGCTCAAAGAAGTGTCGAATCACAGACACTCAGTTGAGATGACTCACAAGTCAGCAGCCAATGAACAGGTGGCATTTGCCCGAGTGTGTAGAGTGTAGTAGAGTCTATCCTGGAGGTCATGGAACCCGCGAATTTTGCAGGTCTCTAGTAATGACAAGTGCGTCGCTCACTGGTGCTTCTAGAGCGTTATCTCCTGCATACATAAGTCCGTGGACTGGCGCGCAGTCTTCTGGTCGTGCAAACAACTTTGAGATTCAAACGGTAACCATAACATTATATGGTGTAGAAATGAAGATAAGGTGTAGCGCAAGGCTCTTGGGTGCTTTCAAGAATATTTATTCGGGCGTCTAAACATCATTCTAAGAAAAGACGCTTTTGAACCATTTTAATTTTCCTAAAAATTACAGTTTGAAAACAAAATACGTAAAACTCATCCGCCATCAGCGTATTCTTAAATTATTTACGTAAACCGACACCACTTGGATATGAAGTAGCTTGGCTTCTGGGTTGTAGCCTACTGTAGGTAACTGCTCCCTGATGATGGCGACTGCAATGTCGACCGAAACGTCGGTGAATTATTTGCCATGGACACGGCTAACAACCCAGAAGCCAAGCTACTTCAGACAATGGCCGTGAAAGCCTGCGAGCATTATTGACCACTTGGATATCTCGAGCAGAGTTCAAATAAACGTGGTTTCTCGCGAAGCTCTGAACACGTGTTGTGAAAGACCGTGCGACGTAGAACCCTTACCAGAAGAACAACAGCATCGATCCTGGAGTTTCGCCATCGGGGTTGCTGACCCCGCTGTTTCTCCGTGGGGGCCCACGTGACAGGACACAGTCAGCTCGATGGCCGCGCTGATAACGAGAGGGACTGCTGCTGTTGATCCACGCGGTTCCGCAGACTGGCTATGGCCTCGGGTTGCGGACACCGGCTGACTCATTCACGGGCACACCGCCTCCTCCTGGCGGCGAGGCCACGCGCTGGGGCGGCTGTGTCGTCGGGGAAGTCTACGATTCACTCGTCCTTCTGGACATACCCGAATGCTCACGTTGGCAAGCCTTCTTTCCACAGACGAGAGAGCCAAACCCGAAGTTCTCCGAAGTTCATGCTAGCCTTTTTTTATTTCCGTACCACAACAGGTGTATTTATTTATTTGGGGGAAACCGTTTACATGATTTCACAGTATCTTTAATGTAGCTATCCTAACCAATCAACCGTCCACAATGTTTTAAAGTTTTTATATTGTATCTAACCTAACCTGATTGACCATTAGTTATCATGAGTTGTATATTTATTTACAATGAACAAAGAAAAAACCGAAGATGCACGTTCGGACGTTTGGCTCTCTCGTCTGTTGAAAGAAGGCTTGCCAACGTGAGTATTCGGGTATGTCCAGAAGTATGAGTGAATCGAAAGGCTTTTCGTATCGTCGTCAGTAGCGGCCCTGGGTCACTTACTTTTACTTCTGGAGCTGTTTGTTCAGGTCATTGGTTTACAGGCCGGTTTCTGAAAGACACAGCAGACCAGCAAGTGTAATATGTAGTGCAACATGAAGTAAATAGACTTCTGGGTTGTAGCCGTGTCCTAGGCAAATAATTCGCCGACGTTTCGGTCGACATTGCAGTCGCCATCATCAGGGAGCAGTTTACTACAGTAGGTAACTGCTCCCTGATGATGGCGACTGCAATGTCGACCGAAACGTCGGCGAATTATTTGCCAAGGACACGGTTACAACCCAGAAGCCAAGCTACTTCACACAATGGCCGTGAGAGCCTGCGAACATTGTAGTACAACATGTTTTGAAAGAAAGTTGGAAAATGTTTTCCCAGCCAATTTGTTTTCCACATCAACTGACGGACCACTGAGCACTTTCCCTTTTTATCCACAAACAATCCCCTTACCCTCCCCCCCCCCACCCAAAACTCACCAATTCTATTTTGAGGGTCTCTTTGCAGTTCGTGTACTTTATAAACCTCTAATTTCTAAGTTCGCATAATCTGTTCGCCTTAAAGTATGACCAACAAGTCAACCTGTTTATCCTAGACAAACATTGTCGCAAGTTTATGTTCAATCAAATTTGAAAAAAAAAAAAAATTGAAGAACGTCGTTAACCCAACCTGTAACTTGAATTTTGACGATGGTTTTGCTTAGGAATTTTTTATATATAGTTTCCTGATAACTTATCTACAGGTCAGTTTTATAAATGCTCACGATAGAATTTCCTGTAGAATAAATTCTTTGAATTTTTTTTTTCTAATTCGAAATCATGAATTGAAATAGGTACTGACCAGCACATCGAGTTACAAGATAATATTTTTTTTTCCTTTTCTCAATAATGTCCATAATTTTACAAGAACACTAGTCGAACAAAATAATTGATATTCAAATCACGTGATAGGCATGGAGTTCTGTTCTTGCCCGGCCTACGTCTAAAGTACTTCTACGGAATTATCGGTGCTGTCTATGCATTCACAAATTTTCCATTGGCTGAATTTGGCTTGTTTTTTCTGTGTGTGTGTGTATTCATATTTCTTGTCCGTTCTTGTGGGTTTTTTTTTCTGTGACGGACAGTTAAAACTAGCACTTCTGTATGTCCATAAAAGTGTTTCAAACCACAAGCTGTAAGTGTTTCGGTGGAACGTACCTTCATAATCAGCCCCCAGAAAACTCAGCCAACACGTGCACTGTAATGTTTTTGTAAATTGAACATAAATATTCTTGTAAATTTACATTTATTTTAAATGTGTACATTTACATGAACAAAACTAACTGTATCACTACAAAATAGTGATCGCAGTAATAGTGGGTTCGGATTTTTACCCGTGCATTTACATATGCATTGTGTAATCCCAGTTTTCTCCAATTGTTAAAGTTTTTTGCAAACTGTTCCCTGAATAGCTTTCCAGTATTATCTACGCACATTAATAAGGATAATAAAACAAAATGAAGTCCAGCTATCGAATATTCTTCATGGTTTAAAAAAATTATGCTTGAATGAAACATCAGTTAAAATATAAAAATTATGCGCTAATTTTCGTAAGATAGAGTATTATCTTGAAAAAAGTATTTCCTAAATGCAAAAATAACTCATAACCATGTGTTGTACAAAAATAAAATATCGTTCTTGTAGTATTGCAAACTATTTCTTGGCAACTGGTTTCCAAATTAATCTTTTGAGAAAGTACAGAATTTTTTTTTTTCGTTGGAGGACTTCATGTAAATGCATTGACAGTGAAAATATTTGTCACGTACCAGTTGTAAAACAGTCACAGGCCGAATTAGGCCGTGAACGAATGTATAAAAAAATAACTAAATAAAGTAACGCGATTGTATTCTAGAAGTTTCGTCGTAATCACGAGACTGGAACCACTTCACGGTGGCAGGAGGTCGTCTGGACGTTAACCTTCGCGCAGTTTCCACGGGCATGGACCTATCAGGGCCCTGTAAACACTTCGCTCTTGTGTGTATGCCTGCACTGGGGAAGTCTTAGATCCACAAACACCCGATCATTCCCCGAACGTACCCGAAGTTTCGCTGCTCGCTTTAAAAAATAAAAAAGGGGAGGGGGGGGGGTTGTCTGTAAAGTCGGTTTACGGACGATAATTTTACGTGATAACGTCATAAGAAAACATTGATGGAAATTTGCATACTTTTTAATTTTAAAATATTATTTACAATTTTTCAAATTTAATTTAAATAATTTGTCTAAATATAATCACGAACAATTAGTTAAAAAGCCCGCCTTAACCTGTTTGATATTATAGAAGATTTTCTCGCGCGGTGGTTGGCCGGTTCTTGCACGCTCGTCTCAGGCGGAACGTGACAATTTTTAGTGCGTGCAGACGGCGTTCATCGATTTATAAGACTTTATCACGTCAAAAGACTTGGTTTTGATTATCTACGCAAGAAACGCAAGAAGTTCAACAACAACGTTTTCACATACTCGTTTGTAAAACTACGCAACAGCAAAAAAAAAAAAAAAAAAAAAAAAAACTCAACGCAAGCATCCCCCAACTTTCAACTTCCTGCGTTTCGGTTTGAGGATGCGCCTTCCATATTTGAAGTGAAGTGTTTCCGAAAAATTTTAGAGACGCAGACGTTATGTGCATAGAAGGCAACAATGTTGTGTTAGTTACGTGCATTGCGTTATCACTCTTTAAACTTAAAGAAAATACCCTTTTTTAAAATCAAATTATTGACAATTTCATATGATTTCATGATGAACGTGAATTATTAAATGAAGCCCGGGGGAAGAAAAATGATGTCTAATGTTTCGCAAAAATTTCAAGTTATAGGTTTGGTGATGGCTAGCGACTCTCGCGCTTTACAAACGAACGTGATTTATTTGCGTGTTGCTTAATTGCGGACGTTGCGTCCCTTGTGTAGTTAATAAACCGGGCCTAAAGTCCGGAAGATTTGGGGAATAATTTTTATCCAGGTTGGTATGCGTGTTTGTTCGCAGGGTCTTGCGTCACACGGTATGCTTGTAAAGTATAGTCACGCCGGAGTGTTCGAGAATCGAACACGCTACCCTCACCCCCCTAAACGCCCGCGGCCAAAAATTACACGTGTCGAATTTATGCCAGCCAACTCGGAGCGGTCCAAAAAGACATCTGGCGGTAGTCGCGCAATAAAACCCAGCGACATGACGGACATGCCGTGGTGGGGGTCCGATGATCGTGCGAGTGTGTGCTTGAACCGCCTCGTGCTTTTTGCCAAACGTCGCACAGCTAGCCCAGAATAAAATGTCGCATGCCGTTCCGAATAAACTTATGTCGCCACCGATGACTTGGCAACATTGCCAACTTTCCCCTCCTCCCCCTTCACCCGGGGTGCGCTCTCCATTGTTTAATTTAGACCTCGTCGAGGAAGACACTGGGGTTCTTATGACGAGTTGAGTTTTCGGAACGTTTAACCCATAGACATCCGCGGAGGAAAAAAAAAAGAGGTAGGGACACGGAAAAAATATCGATACATCTTGGTATCGGTTAGTATTCGATACTTTTACCCATTTGAGTTCTTTTTGGCAGGTATTCTATCGAATAATTCTACATATAATTATTAATATTTAATAAAATTACTTCAAACTTATTCAAAAGCCTGTTTTATGGGTTAGTCCCGCCAAGTTCGCTTGCCTTTTTTTTATTTATTTACAACTATTGAGCGAGTGTGAGAGAAAACATCGCGATATTTCGGTCGCTTGGATGTTCAGTTTTTGTTTATTTGGTTCAACACATTGATTTATATTTTCTTTGTATGATTGAAAAGTTGATGTTATAGCTTGTTCCATTATTTATCATTTAAGACGAAAAATTAACGCTATGTATCTAAGTAGAAATATCGATACCTCAAAATATCGATACTTTTAAGAGTAAGATACTTTTCTTTCGAAACTTACCAAACTATCGATACTTTCCAATCGATACCGTTTCCCTAATGAGAGGGCTCCGAACCACTGCGTGCAGATTTTGAGTCGCGCAGTTGGTTGCCTGCAAACAATGACTGGTTCAACTTCTTTTTTACAGGACTGTGGTTCTCTTGGCGGTAACAGTTACCGAAAGAAGAAGACTCACCGAGAACATAAAACATTGTTTCAAAGTAACAACACGGTGTGTGAATTCTAGCATATCTCGAGCCTCATCTATCTCTCCGTCCAGCTTATGCTGATATCTTTGACAAACGGAAATAAATGATTATTTTTCACGCCTTCTCTAGTTGTACGAGAACATTGATCTAGAGTAGTGAGAGAGGCGTTATCACACACGTTGAAATGTTCACAGAACAATGTTGTGTGTAAACGGGTTGCATTTGTACAATTACCAACAGTGACTGTATCGTTACAAAAAAAATAATACTGCAGTTAATGTAAATAATTTTATTTATTTGTATTTGAATTTAAATATCACAGCAATCTGCCCGGTACTTATCACACGCTTATCTAACATCCCTTACGGGACCAGTATACCCACCCGGGGGAGGGGAGGACTGCAGATTGGCGTGGCCTCGTATGACGAGGGAAGTGGATAAAAGGGTGTATAACATTTGTCCGAATGTCCACGTCTCCGAACGCGACCATTTCTCCGAGCTCCTTTTGTTCGAAGGACCACTTGTCCGAGTGACCACTTGTCCGAGCGACCATCTCTCCGAGCTTTGAGGAGCCATAAGGAGCTCGGAGAAGCGGTCGTTCGGAGAAGTGGACATTCGGACAAATGGTAGGCCCCCCTGGACAAACCACTTCAGCGCGGTCCGCAGATGTCGGAGAAGGGCTCTGTCGAGAGGCTGAGGGAACCCACCCCAGCATCAACACCACCACGACCCCTAGCCCACTCAGCGACCAACAGTTACTCTCTGGCTAGGCCCCAGCGAGCACCGAGGACGCCTATCCGAACATATCACGTCTCTGGGACAACGGCTCCAAGCCTGTTATTATCTTCCTTGTAGTTTAGATAACGTTAACTGAAACATCACCACTTAGAACTCCGCTTACATCGATTATCTTTCCAGATTTCAATGGCCGTCCCGGTGACTGTAAGGACGGGTTTGAAAACCACGCAAGGAACTCAACACGCAACCAACTAAATGAAATTACGGTCGTTTATGAAGCATGAAAGTTGCAAGGCGTGACCAACCCTACAGCATAAAAAATTGTAAAACAGCAGAAACAAAATTTTCTTCCCGAGACTTCTTTTGTTAATTAATGTTTATCATGAAAACATATGAGATTGTCGATATTCGATTTTAAAAGATGATTTTTTTTTTTCACCGTGCGAAAGTTTAACGCACAAAAAGTCATGTACATAATAAAAACCACTTCGTGGTCTTCTGTTCACAAAATGTCTGCATCTTTAGAAGTTTTCGGAACACTCCACTTGAAACACGGCATGTGGAAACGCAAGCCGACACTCAAGACGTTGAAAATTGGGCGATTCTTCATTTGAGTTTTTTTGCGTCTTGCGTAGTTTATGAACTGTTATTTGAAAACGTAGTTTGTTGAGATTTTTGCGTCTTGCGTATTTGCGAAGTTTATTAACCCGCCTTAAATGTAAGTTATACATATAGAATCACTGATATAGTACAACTTAATTAAAATCGTAAAACTAACTTAGAATTGTTTAGGCTTACAAATTATTATTTTTCAGGCTTACAAATTATTACGTTTCAAATTCACTGTAAATACAAATGAGAAAACTTACAGAAACAGCCAAATACTACGAAATACGAAAGGAAATGCACAGCTGGGATCAACAACAGATCGCTGATACATTTAAGACATTAATTAAAACGTTAATAATTAGTCATCTTTGGATGCTATAATGCTGAGAAATACGAATAAGTCTCTGTGTTCTTACGCAACGCGAGATGTTGTAAAGCATTGCATCACTTTACAGTTACGTACTTGTTTTGTTGAGTTTATCTATTAGAACCATGCAATTTTTTTACTGCAAAATAAACTTGCTTAACAAATACATAATCATTCGGAATATTCCCAACAGCCACGCACTGACATGTTAAGGAAAATTAAATTTTAATAACCGGTAACTTTGTAAAACAAAAGAAACACGGTGAAATTGACTCAAAACAACATTTTTGTTGGAAAAAAATATACGCCATAAAAATAAGTAAAAACCTAGCAAGAAAAAAATATTCTCTAGTTTTAACTTGCAGAAATGACATTTTATTATTGCCCTGCACTGGACTAACAGATGTCAGTGATGTATGTATTTCACAACTGAATATTATTAAAAAAAAAAAAAAAAAAAAATTGCAAACAAAGAGGTCAAGGATACTCATCAAAGCGCCAGCTTTTAAAAATATGATTCAGTTTTTCAATGCACATGGCTAGAGGCAGGCATTTTTCGCGAATAAATCAGATCGTCTATTAGACTGCAACAAGATATATCCGCATCAACAGTTTATTCCCTGTGATTGGCGGCCGTCTGCGAGAGACGTCGATGCCTTATTTGACCAAGCCACTCAGGACGCGTTTGCTTCCGCACTGACTTGCTGTGATAATGTGATATTTTGATTGATGTTTGTTTCAAGTTTAATTTTTTTTAAACCATGGAAAAGATAATAAAATGTTTAATAATGGAACTTTTTGGATTTATTATATTTATTAAAGCACGCAGTTAATATTGGAGAGATATTCAGGGAACTGTTTACAAATAACTTTAACTATTGGATGTACTGGGACATCACAAAGCATTAATGCCCATGTAAGAATCCGAAGCCAGTATTTACCGCAAACACTATTTTATAGTGATACAGTTATTTTCATGTAAGTGTACAAATGTACAAATATCTGTAATTTTACATCAACATTTGTGTTTAATTTACAAAAAAAAAACTTCAATGTGATGAAAAGTCGGGCTCGCGATCAGTTCAATGAACGTGGACTCAACGCCACTTAAAAATCTAATCACACAATTGACCGAGATCTATTTATGCCTCGACATGGAATGGTGTTCCGGGCAGACTTCGAAAGCGTATGGTAGGCGTAGCTTTCTGAGCTAGCCAACGCGTCCGTCATATTTTGCAGAGAAGTTATCGCTATGCTGTTAAAAATTTTCACCGTAAATTTGTAGTAGTTCTGGTTACAAATTATGCAGGGATATTCGTAGATTTACGCGTAATGAGTTCGCTTACTTTGAACATAATAATTTGAATATTAACAAATCTTTAATAAACTTGTTAAGTGTACTACAAATAAAAACTTTTCTTTTATTCACGCAGATCCAGTTTTCTGGGACTAAAAAGAACCCTTCGTTTATTTGTGGTGCATACTTTGGTAAATAGTCCGTAAATTTACTGAAATTTCTAACAGTGTACGAGCCTCGAATTGATGTGGTGTACACAAAAAAAAGGGGTGAGGGGGGGGGGGGGTTTATGTATATCCCCCGCTCCGAAGTTATGAAAAATCTTTCAAAGGTTCAGTGAAGACAGTCTGTAGGTCCTTGTCAGTATAAGTGTCAACAGTAATGTAGGTTTTTCAATACACGTATTTAAATTTAATTTTTATTTTCTTGATGTGTAACATCTTGGCTCTCGGTATACGGCATTTGGTAGGAGTAATTTCGTAAATGGAACGGAAGTCGCATGGAACGGAAATGTTTTACCACGGTGCTGCCATCTGTGGCAGATGGCGCGAACCAAAGTTCACAAAGACAGAGGGAAAATTTATAGTATAAACGGTTTGATGAATTTTAAAAAGAAAATTAGTTCCAAAGCCGGGTTTTAGTTTTTTTTTTTTTCAAATCTTCTTCACTTTTTATCGGAGCCGTTTCATTATATAATTTAAAATTTTGGTTTGCAAATCCTATGAAGCTACTCCGGCAGTGAATTCTTGTGGCGGGTGCGGAAACTAGTTGTAGCTGAAAACACAACTTGCTTACATTTATCACGCTCGGCATTATTTTAAAGAATGATTCTATGGTAAATTCCGTGTCCGAGTTTCGTATTAAAAGTGTATTTGTAACATGATAAAACATGAATTTGCTCGTTACCGAGGTTAAGTGTTACGCATCACTCTTTTTTTATATTGACATGACAACGTCTAATAAATCGATAAACGCCTGCTGCACGCACGAAAAAGTGTCCCGTTACGCTGTGTCCCGTTACGCTGTGTCCCGTTACGCTCATTGTAAGCTTGAGCCGCATCTATCTCTCTTCCACTCGATTGGAACAAACATCCATTTGACTTTTTCGAGGCACATTAAACTTGAAACACTCCCATTCGTTTCCTACTTTTCCTATCACCGTCCTATCCTTAACAGAATAACACAGATTGGAAGAAGTTAAATAGCAAACATGTATAAAAGTTATAGTTAAAATAATATCTTCGTTAAAATAATAAACATATTTGAATTAATGAGTGCAAATAAAAGTAAATTTATCAATTAAATTGTAGATTTCATTTCACTCCTTCTTTGTATCCATACAAAATAGTGATAATTCAATAAAAATGATTCAATTTTATTCATAAAAGTATGCAATCATTTTATCAATGTTTTGTCGTCCGTAAACCGACTTTACAGACAACGAATTTTTTTTTTTATATCCTTCTCTCCCCCTCCCCATGGTTAAAGTTTAATTTGTCCTGTCCACTACACGAGTTGTGCTGCAGAACCCGCTCCGAACCTCCAAGTCCCGCTTGAAACTCAACTCCCGTTGGCAAACCGCCTGGCTGTTCACATGCAGGGCCGGCCGTGACATTGCAGCAACGGCGAGTTTTGCGTCGCTAAGCCGAGCCACTCTAACCCAGTAAACTCTGGAGAGTTAGTGCAAATGTTGTGAAGATGCTCTCCTCGAGCCAGTGGGCATGTAGTTCGAGGCGGCACACACACACACACACATACCTACACACACACACACACGCGTGTCAGGTCTCAACTCCGCTGCTGAAAGAAAAACAGAGCCACAAATATGCATTGTGTGACTACGTAGGCACGTGTAAACACTGTAAAAAAATGTTTTGTTAATGGAACTGAAATAATCGTTAAAACAAATTATAAATAGTGTATGTAAATTCGTACTTTTTCATGAAAGCAACTGTATCTCTACAAAAAACAAAAGGTTCGCATTGATTCTGGGTTCGGATTATTCCCTAAATAGTTTTCCAATATTAACTGTGCACATTAATAAGAATAATAAGACAAAATAAAATTTAAAATATGTATATGCTTGTATATACTACATCGATGATCTTTTGAAATTACGCCCCAAGTTTCGTAAGCGCGAGAAGAAATATTCAGTATTGTTTCCAAAATTTCATATGTGCAAGATAACCATAGAAATGTGTTGTACAAATTTACAATATTATTCTTGTAGCAATGTTCGCAGGCTTTCACGGCCATTGTCTGAAGTAGCTTGGCTTCTGGGTTGTAGCCGTGTCCTTGGAGAATAATTCACTATTATTTTATACTATTATTAATAATAATTATCCCTTAAGGACACGGCTACAACCCAGAAGCCAAGCTACTTTATTCTTGTAGCATTACAAAATATTTCTTGGCAAATGGTTTTCCAATTATTTTTTTGTAAAAGTACTAAAAAAATTTGTTTATTGTGTGCCTATGTATGCCATTAACAAATTAATGATATACGTGTGTGACGTATGTATATTCTTGGCTGATGGACCGAACGTCCACGGTTAGATTCTGAGCTGGGTCGGGGATTTTACACTTGTTCAAATTTTCCGTCGACAGTACAGGATCGGATTTCGGAAAGCGATTAGAAGCTACTTCAGAATCAACCCTGCCATGGGTCGTTTTAGTGTTAAATATCAGCTATATTGGCAATTTCGAAGATGAAAACAACTCATAATAGTGTGACCTCGATCGAGATACAGTTTTTGAGGAAAATATGTGAGCAACCGTCGAATTGTGTTCTGGAGATACGAATGTGTGCTACGCTGCGTTTTCTAGTGTTGACCTAATTCAAATCGAAAGAGACTTACCAGGCTGAAATTTAAAAGTCAAAAATTTAAATTTTACCTTCAACGCCACCTTGCGTTCAGATGCTGCGGTTGCATCACGAGGATTCTGTGGCTCAAGTTCCAAAAGTCACCGCTGCGGACAGTGCCGGATACAGGAATATGTGTGTGTGGAGAGATGAAGGGGGGGGGGGGGGGGTTACAAACAAATTAAAATTTAAACCCGAGTGATAAAAAAATTGGTTGTCTGTAAAGTCGGTTTACGGACGATAGTTTAACGTGACAACGTCATAAAAAAACATTGATGAAATGATAGATGCGGCGCAGGCGTACAATGAGCGTAACGGGACACAGCGTAACGGGACAACGATCGCAACGGGATACTTTTTCGTGCGTGCATCCGGCGTTCATCGATTTATTAGACGTTGTCACGTCAAAAAAAACCTACATTTATATTGGCACTAACACACTAGCTCGTAGACCTACATTCCGTATAGGCGACGCGGCTTCTCTTGAACTTGCAGTGTTGCCACTGTTCAGTTTGCTTCACCCAAAACAAATTGGTTTATCCAGCATTCTTTGTTTCAACACATTATGCAATCAAAATAAAAATAAAAATTTGATGCGTAAAATCTTATTTCTCGTTATACGGCATTTGTTGGGAGTAATTTCTTGAATGGAACGGAAATGTGTAACAACCACGGTGCTGCGATCTGTAGTGGACGGCGCGAACCAAAGTTCACAAAGACAAAGTGAAATGGTATAGTATTAACTATTTAATGAATTTTAAAGAGATGATACAGTATGTTAATAAAATTCCTTGTCGAAAATCAGGTCCAAAGCCGGGGTTAAGTATTTTTTCCCAGTCTTTTTCGCTTTTATCGGAGCAGTTCCATTATACAGTTAAAAATATTCGTTCTGCTAATAAAACGAATCAATAGTCGACGTAGCTGCTCCTGCAGCGAGTTCTAGCGGCCGGTCCGGACACTACATGTGATTCGCGTCCAGAAATGTAGTTGAAAACACGAGTTGCGTATATTTATCACGTTCGGCATTATATTAAAGAATTCTCCGATGGATTTCATGTTCTAGTTTCGTATTATAAGTGTGTATTTGCAACATAAGAACGCATTAATTGTCTCGTTAGATGGTTAGATGTTCCTCATCACTATAGCGAGTACTGAAGGACTCGCCATTTTTTTATTTTTCAAAGTACAATAGAATTTACTTAATTAGGTACGCGATGGCCATGCCAGATTAACGATTGTGTCGTCGTATTATGAAACGTCAGTATATTTTTAATGGGGATACCAAAGAAAAATTGGTACATAGTACAACGGTACAGTATCAGAGGAAATATATATATATATATACACACATACAGATGAGCAATTCCTGTTAAAAAGAAAAATTCTCTGACATCATGGTACGTCCATGACTCAGATGTCTCCTTCAAATAACCATTACGTAACCACAAGAAAGCAGGAACACTGTACTGAAATGAAATCCTACGTAACTATAAACTCTGAGAGAATTAAAAACGCCGGCAGTGAATTCATAACCTGACGGCCAGGACGTAAGCATTAATCCACCCGAAAAAAAAAAATCTGACACGAGCGGCTCGATTAAAGCCAGGTTACACAATGTGCCGAACCATAGAATGCCGAATTAGAAACCTTTAATTGTATACCATTTCATTGTATGCAAACGATGGAATTTAAAATCTAAAATGATTTCTACGTACGCTGCATTTTTTTATTAATGGAACAGTAGTATTGATGTAAAATTGCAGATATTTGTAAATATATACATTCAAATGAAAACGACTGTATCACTACAAAGTATTGCTGACAGTAATAATACCAGTGTATTATTTATTTATAATTTGACTATAGTCTTTATTGGTGGCGAAGTTAATGCGATACGTCTCATTTTCTTTTATTACATCATATATTGAAATTTCACACAAACAAGCCTAACATAAACAAAATATATGATAAAATAGGTGTTAAGATAACAATCATAATCAAGCTTTAACTAAATGTTCAAAGATAGATGTAACCATTGCAAAATTTAACAAAAAAACTAATTTATAGGTAACTAAAAATTAAGCATAGGTATACACCTGTTGAATAATAATTGACACTTAAAAAATCCTCCGTTGCTGAAACAAGATAATAATATGTAGTAAGTTGTACATTGAAACCAGTCACTCATATATTCACACGCAGATTCAAGCAGTAGGTCAGTCGCGAAGTGGTCATGGTAAGTAGGTGCTCCGAATATGTTTTTTTCAGCCTCTGAAATTAATTGGAGTTGATTTCAGATGTGCGAGGGTGATGGAGATCGCATGACTCAAATTCGCGAACACCGAGTCGGTTTTCTTTCCCCCGAGCGGTTCGGGACCCCACAGCAAGGGCGGATCCAGAATGAGGTTCAGGGAGGGGTCAAATTATTTTTTCTAATAAATTTTAGTATATTTATAATCGTAATACCGAACAGAAAGTTTAGAATGGTCTTAATTATCTTGCTGCTCTATTTAACAGTGGGTTGGATGTTGAATAATAATTTTGTCGTTCTTATTTAGTCGTATGTGCATTTGATTTCTGGTTCAAAAAAGTCCTAATATTCATAGAACTGCAGTAAAATAATACTTTAGTAATTTTGGAAAACTATGATTAGGAAAATCAGAAATTATTCAGGGTTCGGGGGGGGGGGGCATTCCGCTATGACCCCCCCCCCCCCTTTCTGGATTCGCCAATACCCCACTTTGACCTTTGAACACCCCGTGCGACGCGAACCCTTGTCGAAACGGTAATTGGACGGACTGGGCGAGCGAAACGGTGACGTGGAGTCACGACGAAGTTAATTCGGCGGAAGAAACGCAGGATCTCCTGAGCGAAATTCCGGCAACGTCCGTCACGTTTTTTTTCGCGTCCAGGAATCGACCTGGCGAGAGGTTCCTCTGCTTTCAAGGTCGTGGGAAGGGGGAAAAGGGGTGATTCCTAGCTGTGAAGAATTTTTTTTTTTATTCCACTTTTGTGAGAAGCGCATGGCACTAAACACGTCCTGCGGGTGCTGCCTTCAAACGCATTTTTTTTTTTCGCCCGTCGGCGAGCAGAAGAACTCTTCTTATTACCAGCCGGGGAGGCGTTATAAACACTGGCGAAACTTCAAAGTCAACCTCCCTAATCCTCCTCCCCCTCTCTTCCTCGTCCGGCAAACGCGGCGAGCAGTACGCGCCGCACAGAGAGAGAGAGAGAGAGAGAGAGAGAGTGTGTGTGTGTGTGTGTGTGTGTGTCGCGTATTACGGCACGGCAGTGTTTGTACGCCCTTCTCCCAGTCCGGCCCGGCGCCCGGTATTTTAGCGGCGACCTTTCCTCCGGCGAGGGCGGACTCTAGCAGCCGCCAGACACTTCGCGTGCAAACAAGTCGATGCCTGCTGTGCACCGGCTGCTGCCGGATTGCACACGATTGGGCCAATTGGAATTTTTAACAATGTTTTCATTTGTTTATGGCTATGGTTCGGGAAAAATTCGCGGGTTCAATGACCTGCAGGATGAACTCCATAGTTCCACGTGCACTCGGTAAAATGCCACCCACTCATTGGGCTGCTGTCTTGTGAGACGTCCCAACGTAGCAGCCTGTGATTCGATAAAGTTTTTGGTCGGGCGTTTCTCATCGGCCCAATGTCATCCAAGTGAGCTGTGAGCCAATAGCAGAGGCAGCACTGAGGTATAACTATTTGTATTTTAGCTTGTCGCGAAATGAATTCGCGAATTTTTCCGGTCTCTAGTTTATGGCCCTTCGGTGTCGTCGGAAACCACCCACCTATACGGTCAAACGAAAACGCAGTTAAAATCATCGGCAGGGGTGGCAAAAAATAAAATAAAACAAGGAACAAGAATTCGTAGTTACGAAAAATTTGTAACAAATCCTCATAAACTATTTTTATTTTTTTTACAAATATAGTGTAAGGACTGTAAAAATTGGCGGGTTCAATGGCCTCTAGGATAGCCTCCACTATGCCACCTGCTCATTACCTGATGTCTTGTGAGACATCTTGACCGGGTAGCCTATTGATTAGATGCTTCTTTTTGGTTGATAGTCTCTCGTTGGCTTAGAGTCATCGAGATAAACTGCAAGTCAATAACATAATCATCCAAAATGTTCGAGCATTTGAATTCTAGTCTTTTGCGAAATGAGAATCGTGAATTTTTCCATTATAAAATTATGTGCTTTTTATTTTTTATTTTTTAAATGAAACTTCTTTGCTGAGGGGGTTACGATTTTCGAGCGTTACGAAGTACGTGGTGGGGGAACCGGTAGAGGAGGAGAGATCGTCAGCGGCAACGCCAATCCAACGTATGCGCTAGCGGTCGAATGGGAAGACTGCAAAAAGGAAGGGGGGGGGGAATAGGTACGTAGCGTATCATCCTACGTATATGCTAGTTGTAGCGGTCATAAGAGGAGACGGCAGGGGAGAGGCACGAATGACGCAGCAGTGATGTTACGGAATTCTCGTAACGCTGCTTGTGTTTGTCTACGCCCCGGTTTTCGTAACGGCTAAACGATTTACTCTACCATATTTATTTTATTTTATTTAAAGCATCCACAATTTATTTATTCGCGTGGAAGAGGGTTAAAGTTTTTTGTGCAATTTATGAAGTATCATTAATTTGTATGTGAATGGTGTAATTGAAAATGTAATTAATTAATCTCTTTCTATACCTAATAAGTAGAGACCGGAAAAATTCGCGGATTCAATTACCTCTACTATCCTCTGCATTTCTCAAGCAGACACGCGTGTTCATTGGGTGTTAACTTGTGA
The DNA here is from genome assembly GCF_032445375.1 of Bacillus rossius redtenbacheri. Classification (NCBI taxonomy): domain Eukaryota; kingdom Metazoa; phylum Arthropoda; class Insecta; order Phasmatodea; family Bacillidae; genus Bacillus; species Bacillus rossius. The sequence goes on along the minus strand of NC_086330.1, from coordinate 362,240,067 downwards.
GGCTTCTCCACTGGTAGCTTGTGATTCGATGCTTCTTTGGTCGATAGTCTCTCATTGGCCCAGAGAAGTCCAGTTAAACTGCGAGCCAATAGCAGGACCAGCAGAATTGTACACGTGTTTGAATTTCATCTTGTCACGAAATGAATTCGCGAATTTTCCCGGACTCTACAGTAATAAGCACTAAGTTTCACTTCTGTCGCACGTCGACTCCGCGCACACGCGTTTTTAATCTTGTTGTTGTTAACTATTGTTCGGCACCTTCTCCGCCATGAAAGAGGCTGAATTCTGAAGGGAAAATAAAAAGCCATCTGCCATGTTCCTGTTTCCAGCAGGTTTAAGCCCTCTGCCATGTTCCTGTCTCCAGCAGGATAAGCCCTCTCCGCGCGACAAGGCGGGTGTCGCAGGGTCCCGGCTGGTCGCCGGCTGGGAGGATGCATAGTGAGCACCCAGCCAGGGTGACTCTGACGCCCGGCCAGCCCAGAGGTCGCCGCGGGTGTTCACCCGGCCCCGCCGCTACAGCTGGCATATTCCATAGACCATAGATCCTTGGTGTTTTAGTGCGTTCATCCACGGATCTAGTACCTCATATTCAAATTTAAAAAAATGCTGTAGGAAGACAAATGTTGCCTCTTTTAACAGTTGCGGGCGTAGACATCGCGAAGCCATGGACCAGTTTCTTTTTTATGGTCCTAATATCATGGGTAGAGTCCGGAAAGATTCGTTGATTCATTTCGTGACAAGATGATATTCAAATATTGTACAATTCTGCTGGTCCTGCTATTGGCTCGCAGTTTAACTGGAGTTCTCTGGGCCAATGAGAGACTATCGACCAAAGAAGCATCGAATCACAAGCTACCAGTGGAGAAGCCTCACAAGTTAGCACCCAATGAACACGCGTGTCTGCTTGAGAAATGCAGAGGATAGTGGAGGCTATTCTAGAGGTTATTGAATCCGCGAATTTTTCCGGTCTCTAATCATGGGGAATGGCCTTACCGGGGGGACGGGGTGTAACAGAATAGCCAGCCCCCTAATGAAAAGCTCGAAACGTTTTAAAAATAAATTCTCGAAAACATTGTTTTTTTTTATAGCAAACGTTTGACTTAAAAGGCGACCATTTTACATTAGCAAATACATACAACTTTGGATTATACTTATTTCAGTTTAAAAAAAAAATTAAATAAAGTGTTATGAAAAACAGTATATCTAATGTCATAATTACAGTATTAATAGCGATTACAACGCAAGCCTTACCGTACATCGTAGATATTACGGTTCTTACCGTATGCAGGCTGTCCTCACAAATATGTAGGCCTAATAAAATTTCCCTGGCTAATGTTTTAAAATAATTTACCTATCTTGCAATTTTTCTCAAATAAATAAAGAAAATCCCGCCTCTATCATCCCTATAACTGTCCTTATTCAACCGAAACCTAACATGGATTTTATTGTGTATATGATAATTTAATGAAACATAATCTGGGGAAAAAATGCATACAGTCTGAGCATTGAATATATATAGTCTGAGTGATAACAAATGGAGCATGATATTTATCTTCTCAAATTACTATAACTGAAGAATTTCCATGACTTTTCCTGGATTTCAAGTAAATTACCTGACTTTCTCTTAGCAGTTCCCATACTTTTACCTGACTGTCCAGAATGTGGACGCCTTGTGTATGTCCCTACAATTGCCGTATCGGCAGGCAACACCGCTAAGAACGGGAGGGGGGACCGAGGCCCTGAGAGCAAATACACTAGACACTAATACCGTATAGCTCCAAGATTTTTTTGTGAAAACATGGCTTTGTTTTCATGTCAGTCCGATAAAGGGCAGACGGTATGCCCAGTGTGAACAATTTAGCTGTTTAATACGTATGGTACCAACATTATGACAACGAGATTAACTTTCTTAACTCTTAGAAAATCTTATGTAAAAATTATAAATATGTATGCGTTAGTTATTCAAATTCCTTAAAAATAAGTTGAGATAATATAATACATGATTTAAATAGTTATAAAATATTGTGAAGTCACGCCTCTTGCTGCTCATTTAATTTTTCACACTCTCGCCTGTCGTTAAGTATATGTAGACCTGTCCGGTTTTAATAGTGCTACGCGAAATTTCGCGGATTCATTTGATCGCAACCTAGAATGCGAATCTGCATACTCTTGAACTGTGTTCATGATTGGTAGAGTCCGGAAAAATTCGCAAATTCATTTCGTGACAAGATGAAATTCAAACACGTGTACAATTCTGCTGGTCCTGCTATTGGCTCGCAGTTTAACTGGAGTTATCTGGGCCAATGAGAGACTATCGATCAAAGAAGCATCGAATCACAAGCTACCAGTGGAGACGCCTCACAAGTTAGCATCCAATGAACACGCGTGTCTGCTTGAGAAATGCAAAGGATAGTGGAGGCTATTCTAGAGGTCATTGAATCCGCGAATTTTTCCTGTCTCTAATGATTGGCCCGCAGTTAACTGGTCACGCCCCTCTGAGATCATGAGCCGACGATGCCCAGCTGGGAATCAGGTAGTGCCAACTAACAAGAACTAAAAAAAAAAAAAATCTCGCTGAGAAATCGGCCAATGTAAAAATTAAAAAAAAAAAATTAAAAAAGCGAACGTTTGGTAGAGCAAACGCGAGGCTTTGGGTTTTTGGGCCTGAAGCCAAAAGAAATTGCTAAAATGTCCGGGTCTCCTGGGTGTTTGCTGTGAGAGTACAGGGCCTACGTCTTGAGTCGCGGGAGACGGCCCGCCGATGACTCGTCGCTTCGTCGGCGCCGCTGGCTGCTGCCTCACCATCGCTTTTTTTTTCCTCGCAGTTGGCAGAAGCTCTAGCCGGTGCGAACCGACCTCGGCTGGCTGCGGCCGGCAGACGCCAGAGTCCAGTCATGGCAGTTTCCCCCCGTCTCGTACACGTGAATACGCATTTAAAATTACTTCCATAGTGCGAGGAAATTAAAAAAAAAAAAAAACGAATGATGACAAAATCGGGGGGATACAGTTTGGTGTTGCAGCTACATATCTATCATCTTCATTTGATGACACCACTGGATAGCTAAATAATCAAAGAATTCGTTACGCTCAAGCGAGGACTGTGACGCATCGCGCGCCGTGGAGGGGGAAGCGCCGCCATTTTGAGGTAATTTTGTTGCGTTTCGAGATTTCCATTTAGTATATAACTTTTGACTCGGAGAAGCTACGACGTTCGTTTGGGGTTTCAATCGTCAGCTCTCGTCAACATCTATCGATTTCATATGTAAAACATTAGTGTAAAATATTTACAGTATTTTATATTTTGTACAGAAAATATTACCTGTTATATACACGTATTCACGTACAACACACGACCGTGTCCATGACACAGCCACACAACATTTTGTAAATGGAACAGAAATATTCATGTACGATTACAGATATTTGTAAAAAAAACGTACACTTACATGAAAACAACTGTATCACTACAAAATAGTTTCGCAGTAATACTGGGTTCGGATTCTTACCCGGACATTCATGCTTTGTGTTGTCCCAGTACCTCCAATTGTTAGTTATTTTGGTAACCGTTCCCCGAATGCTTTCTAGTGTTAATTGCGCACATTGTAAGCATGATAAAACAAAAAAAGACTAATTTTTGAATATTCTAATGTACTTTCCATTGTTTAAAAAATATTACTCTTGAATGAAAAATCAATTAAAATAAAACATTATATGCCAATTTTTGTAGGATAAACTCAGTATTATCTCGAAAAACGTAAACATAATAATGACCAATTATTGAATATTCTAATATATTTTTCATGGTTAAACATTTTTTTTTAATGAAAAACTTATTAAAATATATATTATCCGCCAAATTGGTAAAATATACTAAGTATTATCTTTAAAATAACCATAGGGATGTGGTGTACAAAGTTACAATATATTTCTTATAGTATTACAAACTGTTCCGTGGCCTATGGTTTCCAAAGCTAAAGGAATCTTTTGTAAAAGTAGAGAAAATATTTTTTTTCATGTGTAAAGCACGAAAGTCTCAAAACGTCACTTCCCTACAACTTGAAATCGTAATACCGTAGACTAAAAATTTCTTCTCCGGGATTTATTTTTATATATCATGTTTATCATGAAAACATATGAAATTGTCAATAATTTTCACTTAATGTGTTATTTTTCCTTCACAGTTCGAAAGTATAACAATTGAAAACGCGATGCATATAATTAAAACAACATCTTGGCTTTCTGTGCATAATGTAACGTCTGCTTCTTTAGAAGTTTTCGAAACATTTAAACTTCAAATGTGAAAGGCGGAATCGTTAGCCGAAACGCAAGAAGTTGAAAGTTTCGTCGATGCTTGCGTTGCGAGTTTTCGTTTGCGTCTTGCGTAGTTTACAAACAGGCAAGCGCTTACCCTGGGGCCCAGCCTCTCCTGAGACTACTGGACGGGTCTCCGTTCCTCGACCTTCGCCTTGAAATTCCGTCGCTCTGATCGTAATTTTGATCAGAAAATCGTAGAATCATCTGCTCGAAATACGTCCCTTAAAATATTTTTCCATATAGATATTTACCTTTCAAAAAGTTTGCCTTTTAAAATGGGCCCCTCCTAGTCAGGGGTGTGTCTGTCTGTGTTAGTGCTGTAAGTGCGACGCACGCTGGTGTTTATAGCACCGTATCGCCTCTAAGCACAAGACTGTGTACTGGCGCGCAGTCTTTTCATTGTGCATAGTAGACTACTATTATATTTGAGCGGTAACCATAACATTATATGGCGGAGAAATAAAGAAAAAGTTGTAGTGCAAGGCCCTTGGGTCCTTTCAAGAATCTTTACCGGGCGCTTCATGTCTAAGAATAACTCTGAAAACACGCGTTTAGCTTTTTTTTTCACTATTCTAAAAATACAGTTTGTAAAGTAAATACGTAAACAGAACCAAACCATCCGCCCTTACGATGTTCTGAAATGCTTTTAGTAAATAGACACCACTCGCATATCGTGGGTAAGTTTTCAAATCGCATGTTTTCTTCTGAAGACATGTATACTGTGTAAATATGTTTGATTAGGAAAGCAGGCCAGGTAAGTAGTCGGTCTCACAGGCAAATTTTTATTACTTTTATTTTTTACGTTTTCGTTTTTTTAAAATAAGGACAAGAAGTGCTGATCCAATTATTTTACGAAACTAGCATAACGAGTTCCGAGAAGTCAGTGCAACTTAAACTGCTTCCACTGGGATTCGAACCCATGTCCACGAATTTTTTTTTTCGTCCGCATTATTTTTTAAATGTGCCCTCCTCACCACAGCGTGGATACAAACCCCGACAGCTACCCTCGCTTGTATTTAAAATTCAACACACAGTCAATCTCCCATCTTATCGCCGCAATCGAAACCTAATTTTTTAACACAGAAAAGATTTTCTTTACTTTTATAGAAGATTACTTTTGGAAACCACTTGCCAAGAAATAGTTTTGTTGTACAACAAGAAAGATATTGTAACTTTGTACAATACAAGGCAATGGTTATTTTTGCATGTATGAAATGCGTTTTTTTTCCTCGAGATAATACAGATTATTTCTTACGAAAATTGGCGCATAATTTTATATTTTAATTTATGTTTCATTCAAGCATATTTTTTTATACTATGAAAAAGATCAATCGAAAATATTCAATCATCGGACTTTATTAATGTGCGCAGTTAATACTGGGAAGCTATTCGCGGAACGGTTGACAAATAACGTTAACTTTTCGAGGTACTGGCACAACACAAAGCTTAAATGCCCGGGTAAGAATACGAACCGAGTGTTACTGCCAACTCTATTGTTCTTCTGCGAACACAATTGTTTTCGTGTAGATGTGCTAGTTTACCAATATCTGTAATTTATACATGAATATTTCTGTTCCATTCATAAAATATGAGTTGACGGTGTACGTGATGAACGGAGATAGCGTGAGCCAATGGGCGGACAGGAACCCTCGGCGGGCTCTCCGGCCTGGCAGTCGGACCAAGAGGTGGTGGTGCTACGTTATGCTTTCCCGCCGTCGCGGCTTTAACTTCCACAGAGTGTTCTGGATGCAAATTCTTTCCCCCGCTTTTCTGAGAGTGCACAATGCAGGTTCTCTCAAGAATGCACTAAATAAATCCATCAATAGAGACCGGAAAAATTCGCGGGTTCAATGACCTGTAGGATGAACTCCATAGTTCTACGTACACTCGGTCAAATGTCACCCATTCATTGGCTGCTGTCTTGTGAGACGTCCCAACGTAGCAGCCTACGATTCGATAAAGCTTTGGTTGGGTGTTTCTCACTGGCCCAGAGTCATCCAGGCGAGTTGTGAGCCAATAGCAGAGGCAGCACTGAGGTATAACTATTTGTATTTTAGCCTATCACGAAATGAATTCGCGAATTTTTCCGGTCTCTATCCATCAAAATCGACATGCGAACATTCATTTGATCTGGAAGAAATTACAGGTTAGAAAAAATCACATTAAATTTACGAAGAACGCTGGATACAAATTATCTTCGTAAATGTATCATTATCTTCGTAAATTTACGGGTACAAAAAGTGACTATGAATCTGCTACAATAATCTTTGTATAGAAGATAATAATACATTCTAAAACTGGTTAAGGACTACACACTTATTCCCTCCACGTGTGCTTTTACCCTTTTTATACCGAAAAATAGAGTTCATAAGTTGAAAAAAAAAGGGGTGGTTTCTACGAAGATACAGTTAGATGAAATTACGTTGCACTATACGTTTATTTGAGGTTAATTCTCCGTTTAAAAGTCCGTACATTTGTACAGTTTTTAACAGTGCGCTCCAGGTTCAACCACACCGCGAGACCCGAGACCCAACTATTCAAAGAGTCCGACCTTGGCATCGGCCAACGAACACACTAAAGAAGCTTCGTCATGTATTTGTACAGAAAAGAGACCTCGAAACGGTCATAGCTAGAGACCGGAAAATTTCGCGAATTCATTTCGTGACAGGCCAAAATACAAATAGTTATACCTCAGTGCTGCCTCTGCTATTGGCTCACAACTCACCTGGATGACTCTGGGCCAATAAGAAACACCCGACCAAAGCTTTATCGAATCACAGGCTGCTACGTTGGGACGTCTCACAAGACAACAGCCAATGAGTGGGTGACATTTTGGCCGAGTGTACGTAGAACTATGGAGTTCATCCTGGAGGTCAGTGAACCCGCGAATTTTTCCGGGTCTCTAGTCATAGCTCAGACAGTGAGTTGCATCCGCGGTGACCGTCTTCCCGCCAGGGCCCGGGAATTGTTGGGGTCCTCGGACTGGACAGAAGTAGGGGGGAAGGGGGAAGCGTCTCTTCGAGGGTAAGACTGCGGACGGCGCGTGTTGACGTCACAACGTCACGACCGGCCGTGTCCCGAAGAGAAGGCGTCGACGTGGCAACACCGCCGGGCGGTTGTCCAGCGTTGCCAAGTCCAGAACTGGACGATATCCGCCCAGGAAGTTCCGTACGGAAGCGACAAATATTGCGAAACCATTTACAGACACAAAAAAAAAAAATGTATCCCTAATATTGATAAAATATATCTGGGTAAATGTTAGCGAAATTATTATTTAAATGCGTGATATTTCAAACTAATAAACAAAAATCACTAAAATATTACAGTACTGTGGAATTAGGAATCATCAGAAGATGGCATGCTGTGACGTATTTGAAGTCACCTTCTTCCTCACCATCGTCTTATTGCGAAACCCAAAACATAGCAGAAATGGAGCTCTACCAGACTTGATGACGGTTAATGAGCAAAACGAGAATCAAACCACCTATTACAATTCAAAAACATATTCTACGGTTCATTAAAAAAAAATTTAACATACATACATACATACACAAGGAACTTTTTAAACTTTTAAAGAGTATTTAACATTAAAAGATTGTATATTAGAGCTGCAATAAGGAAGGAAATTAGTTAAATTATGTAGCTCACAATTAATTTACATGGCATAGACATGACATAAAATTATCTATTACTCTATTTCATAAAACAATTACAAAATTTTTTAAAACTTTTTTTTAAAAATTGAGTTATTCTTCCTGAAACATTGAAATAAAATAGTTTAAAATAAAAGTAAATGTTAATCTTTGGCTGAATGTATTTCTGTCAAATTCAAGTAAGGTTTTATATACTGTAGTAATATATATAGTTGTGCTTTTTCTATAATAATTATTTTTTTTTATATGGGTGATCCTCTGTAAACAAATAAATGGCTGTCCAAACCATTTTTACCAATAAGTATTACTGTGTCATAAATTAAAATATCTCAGAATGCAATAATTAGAATATTCATTTATAGTCCATATGTAGTTACAACGGTATAAATTATAGATTTTTTTTTCAAAAAGTTCCCAAACCAGCTTAAAAAAATTTTCCTGTGCTGTCCCATTTCCAGAATAGACATTTTAAGATTTTATTTGAAGCATTTTATTTTAATATATTTATTTATAATGAACTCTAAGCAAAAGTTCACACTCGTCAAAATACCGCACGTAGATTAAAGTGACTAGATGCACTCAGACACAAGCTTGCTTTTGTGAGTGCTACATTTTTCTTGTTTAATTTAATGAATTGTAATCAAGTGTAAAACAGAGTACCGATGGGTCGGGCACTTGACATTTATTTAGATTTCAATCTTGCAAGAGAAATTTCCAGTAGTTTGATTATGCACTCTAAGCAAATATTGGTGTTATGTTACTTAAAATTTTCGTCGTTAAAAACGGTCACTTCCATGAAATACATACTGTTTCCACAATGTAAATAACACACTTTACCCTCATGCACAGCGCGGACTATTGGCTGGATAAAGAGGCTTCACACGCATGACCACCCACTGAAAAATTCTTCCGCAAAACAACGTTTAGATCCGCTAAATCTAGCAAAAGGTTCCGCTTTGTTGGCAGAATTGCATGTTATTTTCCGTACGTCCAGGTTTGAAGGCTAAATATATGGAGGGGGAATAATAATTCACTCTTATCTTAGTAACTATTTAGGTTCCAAAATTCTCAATCATTTTTTCTCTCTCCAGATTTCTGGTACCAAAACAAATTTAAACAAATTACTCCTTCAAGAATCACAATTGCATCGCATCGTTTTTTTACGACTTGGGGAATTTACCCGTAAGTAAAAGTAAATAGAGTGCAGAATGCGCTTCAGTAGAATTTGCGTGATTTTCTTTATGGCAAAGTTAAGGCGTTCAGATTCAAACGCTTGCAAAAGTACTCAATTCATTTCATCTTATAAGCAAACGCATAAAATGAAGTGTGTAACGCTAGCATTGATAAACAAGCAATAAATTAAAACACTTAACTATGTATGCAAAACAATTAAATTTTATGAAATAAAAATTTGAATATTAAGAGAGCTGCATTTACATTTGAGAATAACGATATTATTTACAAATGAAACATTATAAGGGTTTGAGAGTCGCTTGAAACCCTCCCTGCTGGTGCGCCACTGATTTTCCCCTCCCACGCATTATTCTCCCCCTTTTTCCCAACTCTTTCCCTCTCCCTCCGTCTGTGTCCCGGCAGCTGTCCTTTGGCCGGTGACAACTACTGTCTGACTCCTCTTTCTCTCTCTCTCTCTCTCTCTCTCTCTCTCTCAATCTCTCTCTTTGTCTCTGTCTCGAAACCTACGTTTCACTGACCCCCGCTAAGTCCCCCAACATATCCGAGATTCGCCGCTCGCTCGTGCAACTTCACGGTCAGAAAATTAATTAATTTACATGATTTAAGAGTATTTTTAATGTTCCTGACCAATCCCTATCGTCCATTTATTTTATTTACTATCACCTGGACGCGCTGAATCCATTTCCTCCGGGAAAATTAAAAATAGTAATTCATTGCGAGATTGTTATTTATGTTGCAGACCTAACCTAACAAAACTGTTTCTTTTACGACACCAAAAAAAAAAAAAATCAGAAGAATCTTGAACGCTGCAATCACAACAGCGTGACAGTAAAATGTCGCGTTATTGTCCGATATACGGATTTAACCCGCGCAACAAACAAAAATAAACGATTGTATATAAATAACATCGTGCTGTTATATACGGACCAAACGTACAATGTTTAATCGATAAATTTGTTTGATTCAAAATTAACATTCATTTGTAAAAAATATCTGCGTATATAAACACTTTTCACGGATTTCACACATAAATTAAAGTAAACAGAACATTTAATATACAAGAATAATAATAAAAATTACCAGTGCGCCAGTTTACCATCTTTAGAAAACGAAATTCTTGACACACAATTCAGTAACGTCGCGCCAGCGACGCTATGGGATAGAACATTTTTATTTTTGACGTGACAACGTCTAATAAATCGATGAACGCCGTTACGCACATTTTCCCGTTACGCTCATTGTACGCTTGCGCCGCACCTATCTCTCTTCCACTCGATTGGAACAACCATCGATTTGACTTTTTCGAGGAACATTAAACTTGAAACACTCCCATTCGTTTCCTACTTTTCCTATCATCGTCCTAGCCTTAACAGAATAACACAGATTGGAAGAAGTTAAATAGCAAACATGTATAAAAGTTATAGTTAAAATAATCTCTTCGATAAAGTAATAAAGACATTTGAATTAATGAGTGCAAATAAAAGTAAATTTATCAATTAAATCGTAGATTTCATTTTGCTCCTTCTTTGTATCCATACAAAATAGTGATAATTCAATAAAAATGATTCAATTTTATTCATAAAAGTATGAAATCATTTCATCAATGTTTTGTTATGACGTCACGTTAAACTATCGTCCGTAAACCGACTTTACAGACAACCAATTTTTTATTTTTTATTTGATTAAGTCTGTCGCGCTGACGTTAAGGGATAGACCTCGCGTATCCGCCGTCGCGGTATTGAGGATTGTTCGTGCGTCTGCCTCGCGGTCGACGAGGAGAAAGTTTTCCCCGTTCTCTCTCTGTCTCTCTCTCTCCGGGAAAGACCGCGATGTTGTTGAACGGCACCTGGACAGACCCCGGGCAACCCACTTGCGACCGTACCTGGAACAGGGGGACCCCACCTCCGACGCGCGAGGAAAGACAAGCACTCCTCTGTAAGCCGAGAAGGTGCGGCAGGGTGGTTCCCCGAGGAGAGAAGCAAAGCAGCTGGCCGCGACAAAGAGGACAGTAGTTCGATACCCTGCTATGCTCTTTGGGCGCGGATGCACGGAACTCCGAGCTACGTCAGGTCAACAGGTTTGAGTGAATGTGTTCACAACAGTGGCGTAGCCAGGATTTGTGTATGGGGGGGGGGGGGGTGTTAAGAAGCATGCCCCCCCCCCCCCACCGGTATTAAAGCGGGGGGTCCGGGGATCCTCCCCCGGGAAATTTTCGATTTTAAGGTTTAAAATAGTGCTATTTTAGCAGTTTTCGGTACTTAAATTTAAATATTGTAATGGTAAAATTTTTATTAATTTTAATATGAAATTTGTTTGAGTGATGAATAAGAAATTAATTAAAGATTTGGTGCTAGGGGGGGGGGGGTTGAACCCCTAAACTCCCCCCCCCTGGCTACGCCCCTGGTTCACAAACGCGGATGTGTCAGATTACAAGTGAGTTCAACTCCAAAACCGATTTTATACTGTCATCGAATCCTTTTTATTTGAGTTAGAGAATTACCGTCAGATTCAATTTTTAGATAAGTAACATTTTACTGGATTTGTTTTTGTTGCTGTCGGTAAAATATTACACGAACTTGTGCCAGGAACATTCTCCACCTTGCTTTCTTCGCAAATGACTGTTTATACATACTTCCAACATTCAACAGCCAATCAGAGGCTTATGAAGAAGAGATGTCGTTCTGAACTACTTTGCCAACGTGTCTAGGTTGAATGAGAAATGGTCTCAAAACGATACGTGTTCAGACTGTGTAACCGCAATCAAAAGTTGGACACGTTTACCTGAAATAGTTCAGACAGGTTTCGTACGCCTCCTTAATATATTTAAAAAGTCATTATTTTGTCTTTTATTGTATAAGGCTCCAAAAAATATTTAAATTTCACTTAGAATTCTTAAAAATTCCTTAATAAAGAGAGCGTGCAAGTAATGGATAAATGTGGGTATTTTAATGTTCTATTGTTGCCGACTTGGCAGCAAACAACGCTTTGCGCATGTGGACTTCAATTGGCGAAATTCAGATCACGTGATTAGATTTTATGTATAAAAAACATTTCGATTTAGTTTTTCGTATTTTTTATCTCACCTTTATACTAAAACGTGTTTTTTACTGTCATTTAACTTATTAAGAAAATGAATTTGGTGATTAAATTAAAAGTTAGGGCCACAAATTCCAGATAGAAACAATGCTTGGGTTAAGTATGAATTCCAGAGATTGTTATAGACAAAACGGGCTTAGCTGTAAGAACTGAACTAACCAAAATACGTTGTTTTTTTTTGTGATATTACAGATGGTTTTCTTCCTCTTGATAGTGGTGAAAACGAAGTAAAGGGCACGTTAAAAACTCCATAATTTATTTATTGCACAAGACGGCACGAACCATGTCAGAGTCCCGTGTACCCACGCCCTATGTCACGTGAAGTAAATTGTCTCAAATTCCGCTATTCTTGAAAGTAGTATAGATGGTCTGCGTATAATTCCGCCAATGCCGTTTATGCCAACTGTGTTTGTAAACAACTTCACGTGGTCTTCAGTGTTCCAGATATCTCGCGTTGCGTATCATTTGGTAGGTGAGAAATGAATACCTCTGGTACTACTACAAGTTACATGGAATAAGCAATAACTACCACCGACAACCAAATCAAAAACAGGGGACTGGAAAAAAAAATCTCACTAGTTCAATGACCTGCAGAAAAGATTCCACAATCTTGTGCGTGCTCTAGCCTCTTTGTCTTGTAATGATTATAACTTATAATTTATAAGTAGAGACCGGAAAAATTCGCTGTATCAATGACCACCAGGATGAACTCCATAGTTCTACGTACACTCGGTCAAATGTCACCCACTCATTGGCTGCTGTCTTGTGAAACGTCCCAAAGTAACAGCCTGTGATTCGATAAAGCTTTGGTCGGGCGTTTCTCATTGGCCCAGAGTCATCCAGATAAGTTGTGAACCAATAGCAGAGGCAGCACTGAGGTACAACTATTTGTATTTTAGCCTATCGCGAAATGAATTAGCGAATTTTTCCGGTCTCTAATTATAAGTCGTTGCATTAGGTAAATGTTGCTATTAGGTCAGTATTGATATAGATATTTTTTTTAAATTTGAAATTAAAAATTTATGTGTATGTTAGTGAAAGAGTGGAATGAGTTACAGTATTTTGTTCTTATTTGAATGTATTTACTATCTAGATATCTCTGTGAAACAAATAATTGACTGATATGTTTATTAAGTGAAACGAAATTTTAATACGTATAAAAGAAGAAACGTGTTCCTAAAACCAGATATTTAAAAACACAATAAGGTGTCAAGGTGAAAAATTTTAAAGAGCATGTTACAAATTTAAGTACTTCTCTTTGAATGAAACTGAAGGTTCATATACGAGTAGATACGTTCTTGGCTGTTTATTACTGTATTTAAGATTATAAAGAATGTACCATTAACAAACCATTGGCGCCTAGAAAATGTATTATACTAAAAACTTAATTAAGCATTTTCTCATCATGTGGCAATAACTCAACTGTTGGTCTGCACTAAAGACTACTAATTATTAAGTGGATAATTTTTCTAGAGTAGTCGTGTTTCTGAAACATATAATGTTTTTAAAGTTTTTCTCAATATATTTGATGATTCTATAAACAACATTGCGTTATTTAAAGAAGTTTACAACATTGCGTTATTTAAAGAAGTTTACAGGTAGTTTACATTTTTTAACGTTGTTTAGGTTTGGTATATTTGAAATACTGCTAGTCCTTTAAACGGTTGGTTAGATTACCATTATTTAAAATATTGTAATAAGATGTGATTGATTTGTTAGGTTAAGTTAAGCTGCATTTAAAATAATGAAAATAATAATTACGAAAACTTGCACGCATTTGTCCACACATAGGACACTAACGGAATATTTGTTGAAAATATTGATGGCAGAACAACAAATGTAAGAGATGTATCGAGTTAGATTTTTAGAAATAGCCGTTAAAAATAGTATTTTCCAAAAATAAAAAAATGGCGTGTGAGTTCAAGTCTTGGCAGCGGTTTTTTTTCAACAAGTAGTATCATAAACACCATTTTTGGAAATTTATTTATTTAATTTGCATGAATGCCTACTCAAGGAAATTGCTATATTATGTAAATTAATTTAATAAATTCCCCAAATTGAAGACATGTCTTCCAGTTCAGTTCGCCGAAAGAAATGATTTAAAAGTTGGTATTACGTAGAAGTGGTTCAGCACTAACATAGTTTTATATATACGAAAATTGGAACTTTAATAGTGGCAACACTGCTGCAGAGACGCCATGCAACGAAACCAAATAATGTCGCTTATACCTTACGTTAGTTACATACCTACCTTACCTCAGAGCGAATGGACTCTCCCTTCCCACACCACGCGCATGCGCACTGACGAGAAGAACAAGAGCCTCGAGTTAGCTGGCGGTCGGGTGTGGTGTTGTCACTCGACCTTTTCGAAACAGGGACAATGGAGTCGGATAAAGATTGAATGTGCCAGAGGTCGTACAGCACGACAAGTGTCAGTTAAGTCTTCAGGAGGCCTGCGGGAAATCTGCGGCGACACTTTCCTGCAGGATAATATGCTCTGCCGCACGCAACGCAGGCTGTGGCTGATTTGTTCGATCTCTGGAGCTGGGGAGCGTTGCACCGTACACCACACTCCGCCTCGTGACTTTGACTCTGTTCCCAAGATGAAGGAACCAGTGGCGTAGCCAGGATTTGTGTATGGGGGGGTGTTAAGAAGCATGTCCCCCCCCCCCGTATTAAAGCGAGGGGGTCGGGGGGGTCCTCCTCAGGGAAAATTTGGATTTTAAGGTGTAAAATAGTGCTATTTTAGCAGTTTTCGGTACTTAAATGTAAATATTGTAATGGTAAAAATTTTATAAATTTTAATATGAAATTTGTTTAAATGATGAATAAGAAGTTAATTAAAGATTGGGTACTAGGGGGGGGGGGGTTGAACCCATAACCCCTCTGGCTTCGCCCCTGGAAGGAACCACTTAGTGGCATTCGCTTCAGGAATAGTATTCCAGATATTTCTTCAGTAGACGGCTCCATTCGAACAATAAACACAGCAGGAACTGCTAAAGTGATTCAGCAATAGCTTCTGCCTTTGCCTCGGCCGTGTATGCCATTCCGTGCAGTCCATGAATGGCAGGAATGGCACGCCGTGCCTTAGCGCCGCGCAGTGTGCTCGCCAGCTTCCACAATCGGGCGTCAGTCCGCTCCGCTTCCTGAACATGATCCTCCCACTGGCTGGTTTTGAGTCGCCCCCCTGGAACTTCATTTTTTATGGCTACTTGCAAGTTACCATTCGCCTTCAAAAATACCCCCAGGTGTAGCCCCCCTCCCCACAAGCTATCACATGGGTGCCCCCGGGGAGGAGGGGGGGGTGAGAGGCGTCTCGTGGCAGGTCGGCCAGAACCAGGCGAGATACGCCCCGGTTCCTGGAGGGCGAGTGCTCTGACCGCTTTCTCCCTCCACCGCGGGCGGGAAACCCCACAGCCTGTCTGCAACTTTTCTTCCGCTACACTGTACATTTTTGTTGTAAATGGGACAGTAATATTCATATAGAATCACATATAGTTGTAAATTTGTGCGTTTACTTGAAAAAACAAAACAACTGTATTACTACAAAATAGTGTTCGCAGTGATACTGCTTTCGGATTCTTTCACACGGGAATCTATGCTTTGTGTTGTCCCAGTACCTTCAATGGGTAAAGTTGTGTATTCAGTGTTATCTCGAGAGACGTACTTCATATTAGCAAAAAAAAAAATAACCATAGCCATTTGTTGTACAAAGTTGCAGTATGTTCCTTGTATTACAAGCCATTTTAGGGATCTTTCGTGAAAGTACAGATTTATTTATTTTTCATCTCTGTGTGCTCGCGACCTTTGGAGCATCTCCGCAGGCAAGCCGAGGAAGGGCGGGTTCGTCCCCGCAGTAACCCGGGTTTCCATTTGAATAACAATGGCGGCTGCCTCCCCTTCCCCCCCTCTCCTCACCCGTGCACCAGCCCACCATCTGCTAACCCGCTCTGCTCGGGGAAGCACGCGTGCCGCGGGAACCACACACAACTTAGAACAGGCATAACTTAGAAACCTCGAAAAAAAATCCACGTAACTTAGAACGATCATAACTTAGAAACACGCAACGCCGAACCACATAACTTAGAACAGGCATAACTTAGAAACCTCGAAAACAAATCCACGTAACTTAGAAAGATCATAAGTTAGAACAATCATGACTTAGAAACACGTAACTCATAAACACGCAACGCCGAACCACACAACTTAGAACAGGCACAACTTAGAAGATTCTATCTTGTGTGTTTCTAAGTTGTGACAGCAGCCCGCATGCCGCTTAGGTCCGGGACTTCGCCGCGATGCCGCCGGGCCGCAGAGCGAGCAGCCTCACAGAGGCGCAGTAGCGAGGCGTATCATATGCCACCTCGCCTCTACGGGACTTACAGCGGCAATCCTTTAATTTTATAGTGAAATAGTAAAGATTAATGCTCCCCCACATACCTGAAAGTACTACTTAAAGTACCTAGTACCGAATTTTTATACAAAGTTAACGTCCGTAAAAACATCCGTTTTAACAGTTTTTTTTATCGTATCTATTTTAATGAGGCGGGATGATAAGTGCGACGCTCGCTGGTGCTTCTAGCGCGTTATCGCCAGTAACCGCAAGACTGTGAACTGGCGTGTATATTGCGGAGAAATGAAGATAAAGGTGTAACCCGAACCTCTGCAGTGTTTTCAAGAATTTGTACCGGGTGCTTCAACAAGTATAGAAATTATTCTGAAAACTTACGTTTTAGCCCTTTTCTCTATAATAAAATCACAGTTTATGAACGAAATAAGGAAACAGAACTACTCATTTGCCCTCAGGGCATTCTTAAATGCTTTACAGATATTTGTAAATCTGTACCTACATTTGAATGGAAAAATCTTTCCTACTGCAATATAGTGTTTGTCGCAGTAATACTGGGTTCAGATTCTTACCCGGGCTTTTGTTGTCCCAGTACCTCCAATATTTACAGTTGTTTGTAAAACGTTCCCAGAATAGCTCTTCAGTATTAACTGTGCACATTATTAAGAATGATACAACAAAATAAAGTCCAATTATTAACTTATCGATTGTTTTTTCCATGGTTTAAAAAGATTATGATTGAATGAAGCATCAATTAATATATAAAATTATGCTCCAGGTTGCTTTTTAATACTCGGTATTATCTCGAAAAACGTATTTAACATATTAAAACAAATCATAGGCATGTGTTGTACAAAGTTACAATATTGTTACGATTTTACCGTGGGTTAGTAAAGGATAGCCCAATTAAAGATTTTTATCACACACACAGTTGTATTTATTACCACTACTTGTCACTTACAAATAATATTCTAAGATGGCAAATAATTAACTACACTTAAAGAAATGTCAATTTCCCAGTCCTTCGTTTCACACACCTCACTGGGCCGCACTTCCGGCGCAACTCTGACCGCAGCACCCCTTGTGGGTCTCCGCCGCGGGACTCCGTCGCCGCACTCCGCCGCCGCCGTCACACCCTTCGCCGAGATCCCACTCGACGACCCGCTCGCAACTTCACTCGGGACTCCGCCGCGCCCGCGACTCTATCGCCCGGAAACTCCCGACTCCACTGAACTCACTCACTCTCTGCCCTGGAACCTTCGTCCAAGGACTTCGCCACTCTGCCGCACCCGCGGCACTATCGCCCGGAAACTCCGCCGCGGGAGAACTCCCGACTTCACTCACTCACTCCACTCTCTCGAAGGTCGGCCCAACCTCCTTATATAGCCCTTGGGTTCCCGTCCAGAACAATCGGGCATGTCTCCGAGATATCGCGTGACCTTCGCCGTCGAAATGTCCAGAAACGCGTCGTAAGTCCTGTCGAAGGACGCGGCGGCTGCTCAAAGAACGCCGATAAACGCAACAAGCATCGGGTTCCCACAAAACGCGCCGATAAACATATCTGAGTCCTTTTATTCCGCAGTGCGGCCTCTTTTAAGTAACTCGATCTGAGGCAGGTGCGCGCTGCGACGGTCAGGATGTTGCGAGATAGTATGACACGAGATACCAGGGAGAGGATGCGGGTGGAAGCGGGCGCAGACAGGCCGAACGAGCGCGGCGATGCCAAGCACTGCAGCCAAGCGCGATCGTAACAATATCTTTCTTGTATACTTCAAACTATTTCTTGGCAAATGGTTTTCAAAGGAATCTTTTGAATAAGTACAGAAAATGTAAATGTTCAATCGTAGCTCCCAGGCTCACAGATATATTGCTCATATACATACACACCTAGTTTCTCCACCTCCATACTCACTATATACGGTATATATGGTTCACCCTAAGGCCGTGTCTATAAACTACTTAACGCAAGAAGTAAAAAAAATTAAATAACGATATTTCAAGTACCCGTTAGTTAATAATGAAAGACGCAAAAAAGCACCACTAGCATGCGCTAACTTCCAACTTCTTGCGTTTTGAAGTGTTTCGAAACCATTTAATGACGCATGGGGCTATGAAATTATTTTGATCATAGAGTCACGTTTTCACGTTTTGAATTTGTTGAGCGAAAACACCTTGAATTCAATTATGAAGAGAAGCTTAAAGAATAATATTAGATTTCCACGATTATGGCGACGTCTAGTAACTGTCGTGGTTTGCAAGCGACCCTTGATTTCCTTTTGTTAGTTACCAACTAGGGCCACAATTATTCCGTGTATTCACCGGGTAACAAACAAGACTTAAAGCACATATACATCTCCCTCACGTTGGTGATTGGACTACAGAGCTCGTGACTATACTGAGCCAGTTAGAGAAAAGGAGAAGTTTTTATTACTAGGGCCATGCATATTTCGCGAAAAGATACCGAGGCCAGCTGAAAGTTAAAAACACTGTAGCATCGTATGTGTTCCGTGATTGGGCGAGTTTCTTTCAGTTACATGTCCATAGTTACAACACCAATCACAGTAATTCAGTGCGGAAGCAAACGCGTCCTGAGTGGCTCGGTCAAGTAAAAGCATACCTCTCTCGCAGACGGCCGCCAATCACAATGGTAGAAACTATTGGTGAGGATGTATCTTGTTGCAGTCTAATAGGCGTTCAGGTTTTTTTTCGCGAAAAATGCCTGCCTCTAGTTATTAGCAGATACCCAACCAAAGCTTTATCGAATCACAGTCTGCTACGTTGGGACGTCTCACAAGACAGCAGCCAATGAGTGGGTGGCATTTGACCGAGTGTACGTAGAACTATGGAGTTCATCCTACAGGTCAGTGAACCCGCGAATTTTTCCGGTCTCTAGTTATTACACAATCCCGTGCAACCCGCCAAAGGATGTGACGTTTCTGCCGTCCAATGAGCACTCTATAGAGCAGTCGAGTCTAACTTGGAGTGAAGCGGGACCAGCGGAGTAATCATTGTTGTGTTTGTCGCGTGTTGAGTCGTCGGTCGGGTTATTGCGCTGGTGTGTTTGTGAACGCGGCCGAAAGGCAGCCCCGACGCGACGAAGAGCCGCTTGTTGAGGCAGCTGGCCGGCGGATCGCCCCGAGGCCACAGCTGGGGGAGGTGACTGGTCTCAGCGCGTCGGTTCCCGTGCTTTTCCCCGTCACGTGCGCGCGCGGGGCAACGACTCGCCCCTGACACCTTCCTGCCACGGGTCGGCACACGCTCCCTCTGGACGAGGAAAAAAACACCAGTTCGCGGAACAGTGCGTGAATATGAAAACAACTGCGTCACTACTACAAAATAGTGTTCTCGTTAATACTACTGGGGTCGCCACTTTCCTCCAGGTAAATGTATGCCTATGTCGTAATACAGTTGAGCAATAAATAGAGACCGGAAAAATTCGCGCTTTCGATGACCCCCGGGGTGGACTCCACAAAATCCCCTACACACTCGGGGCAAATGCCACCTGCTCGTTGGCTACTGACTCGTGACATATGTCAACTGGGACGCTTGCGATTCGATACTTTTTTTGGTTGGAGGTTTTCCATTGGCTCAGAGTACTTCAGATAAACTGTGAGCCAATCAGAGAAGCAATATAAAAGGTACAGTTGTTTGGATTCTAGCATATCGTGAAATTAATCCGCGAATTTTTCTTGTCTCTAGCAATAAACAAGAGTGGGCAGATTATTTTTATTTTTTGTTCGCTCTACTTTATTTTTAAAGGCACTTTTTTTTATATGTAAATATCTTAACTCTCGGCATTTGGTATGAGTATGTAATTTCGATAATGGAACGGAAGTCAAATTAACGGAAATGTGTAACCGCAGTCCAAGTGTAGCAAAATAAACCCGTTTATAGTCACTTGCGGAAACATTAGGGGACATACCAAACGTATTAATGTGCCGAATGAAACTTTATGAGAGTGAAACTACCTCGGAATGTATTTGGTTATAGTAAAAAGTAATCTAAAGTTTTAAATACGTAAGAAAACTGGCACGACACTAAGGAAAATACATATTTTTCTTCTCAGATCCCAACAAGCTTGATAGCACAGCGGCGGAACACGCACTTGTATAGATCGCGGGCGAATTTTCGAGGTTCAAACATCCGTCGCTGGCAAAACTTTTTTTTTACTTTTTAATAACATAAAAAAATAATATTTAATCATTTCAATAGTTTTAAGATTGGTTTGTAGGAAGTATTTACAGATGGATTTCAGTCATTATAAAAATTAATATACAAACACATACTTAGTGTTATAATATGTGTATTAAAATATTTTCTTTTAATATTTTAGTAATTCCATAGAAGTATAAATTCTAACGTGTGCGAAAACCTTGAAGTATTAAATGTTTAGCGAATTTTAACAATTTGGACTATATTTCAATAAAATTCCTTGTCAAAAATCAGGTGCAATGCCGGGGTTTGGGGTTTTTTCCAAGTCTTTTTCACTTTCATCGGAGCCTTTTCAAATAGTTTAAAATTTCCGTTTGTTTCGCGCTGTCATCTGCGGGTGATAGTGGCTAGCAACGTTTACGAATTGTAGAGGCAGGCGCAGAAAGTAACCGTGTGATTCGCGTTTAGAAATGTTGGTACTTGAAAAGCGAATATTTTATTTACCAGCATATTTATCACGCTCAGAATTATTTTAAAGAATTCAACTTTAAATTTCGTGTCCGAAGTTTCTTATTACAAGTTTATTTTCAACGCGAACAACATGAGAACAAGTGAGTTTGCTCGTTGCCGAGGCGAGATGTCTACACATCACCGGCGAGTACTGAAAGACTCGCTGACAATTTCTGACGTGACAACGTCTAATAAATCGACGAACGCCGGCTGCATGCACGAAAAAGGATGACTCATTGTCCCGTTGCGCACATTGTCCCGTTACACTTTGTCCCGTTACGCTCATTGTACGCTTGCGCCGCATCTATCTCTCTTCCACTCGATTGGAACAACCATCGATTTGACTTTTTCCAGGCACATTATTCTTGAAATACTCCCATTCTTTTCCTACTTTTCCTATCATCGTCCTATTCTTAAACGAATAACACAGATTGGAAGAAAGTTAAATAGCAAACATGTATAAAAGTTATAGTTAAAATAATCTGTTCGTTAAAGTAATAAACATATTTGAATTAATGAGTGCAAATAAAAGTAAATTTCACAATTAAATTGTAGATTTCATTTCACTCCTTCTTTGTATCCATACAAAATAGTGATAATTCAATAAAAATTATTGAATTTTATTCATAAAAGTATGCAATCATTTCATTAACGTTTTTTTATGACGTTGTCACGTTAAACTATCGTCCGTAAATTATTAAGGGATTATTAAGGGATTAAGGGATTCAGGGATCTTCGTAAATTTACGGGTATCCTCTTTAAATTACAGTGGAATATGTTTACCTACTTCGAACATGAAACCACAGAAATAATCTTGTTATAATAGAAAAACAATTAAAAGTTTGTTAAGACTCCTACCAAAAAAAATTGGTTGTCTGTTAAGTCGGTTTACGGACGTTAGTTTAACGTGACAACGTCATAACAAAACATTGATGAAATGATTTCATACTTTATGAATAAAATTGAATCATTTTTATTGAATTATCAATATTTTGTATGGATACTAAGGAGTGAAATTAAATCTATAATTTAATTGATAAATTTACTTTTATTTGCACTCATTAATTCAAATATGTTTATTACTTTAACGAACAGATTATTTTAACTATAACTTTTATACATGTTTGCTATTTAACTTCTTCCAATCTGTGTTATTCTGTTAAGGATAGGACGATGATAGGAAAAGTAGGAAACGAATGGGAGTGTTTCAAGTTTAATGTGCCTCGAAAAAGTCAAATCGATGGTTGTTCCAATCGAGTGGAAGAGAGATAGATGCGGCGCAAGCGTACAATGAGCGTAACGGGACAAAGCCTAACGGGACAATGTACGTAACGGGACAATGTACGTAACGGGACAATGAGTCATCCTTTTTCGTGCGTGCAGCCGGCGTTCATCGATTTATTAGACGTTTTCACGTCAAAAAAAAACTTTTAATATTTCCTGTGTGTGCTCTTAACACATAACATAACTCGGAAGTCAAATTACGGCGTAGTTTTCAATAAGAGACAGTTGTCTGAAATTATGAGACTTCTTCGTTTATTTTGAGGTGAATTCTTCGTGGAAACGTTCGCAAATCTACTGTAATATCTAAGAGTGTTCGCAATAACGCGATAATTTGAAGTCGCATCGCGACGTCGCGGTGTTGTGATTCCGGCGTAAATAGCGAGCTGTCACGTGGTCGGGGTACGTTCCCGTCTGTCCCCAACCTCTGCGGAGCGCGGAATGTTTCAGAGTGTGTTCCTAAGTGTATTTTCCCGTTCTCTGGCACAGCTGCTGCAGGAACTGCGAAGTTAACGTTATTTTGACATATTTGTGATAATTTTGTGTTCTCGCGTCGTCGGCGTGACTTTTCCCGTTTGATACGCCCGCCAATTACGAGCGCGTGAAAACCTCGCCAGTGTGGGCAACCACGTGACTGGTTCTGGGAACTGCTCGTGGGTTGTAGGTTTATTTATTTATTTATTTTTTGTTTCCCTTGCCGCTCTCGTTAGGTGAATCAGAAGTGAGCTGGCTCTTCCGTTACACAGCCACAACAAGTTGCGTGGTCGCTATACTCACAAGTAGCTACATATTCTTGTTATGCGTGCTTATTTCAGCATTAGGCATGGCTTCCACATTTGATTACGGGCCCTGGACCCAGGATTGGAGACGACCCTCCTCCCCCCCCCCCCCAAACCACACAATTTTACAGTCACGTGCTACATAATAATTGCATGGTTGTTTCTTACCTACACTCTTTTTAGAATGTTATTTAACCTGAAAATACAGGGTATAGTTGTGATTGCTATTTTATAAGTCCAAACTAAGCTTTATTTATGAAATTATTTTACTTTAAAATAACTACAGCGAGTATGTATATTTATTTCACACACTGAGATGAAACGGGGATGGGCCCGGGCCCCCTCCACCCAGCCCCACCCTTGGAGGGGGGGGGGGCATGGCATTAGGTATGTTCCTCTTACGTGACATCACTACCGACTCCGCAGTGCTTCACAATTTACGATTTAATTAATTTATATATGTATTTATTGACGTGACAACGTCTAATAAATCGATGAACGCCGGCTACACGAACGAAAAAGTGTCCCGTTACGCACACGGTCCCGTTTCGCTGTGTCCCGTTACGCTCATTTTATATTGCTCTTTGCTAACCTGAACCTCCTAGCATTGCGACAGAGTCCGTGGCGTAATTCTGTTTTCATGCATTTCAATGTAACATTTTCATTGCTCTTTGCTAACCCGTTCCTCCTAGCATTGCTGCAGAGTCCGTGGCGCAAATATATTATTTTTGACTGCATCTTGGTGTTGGGTAAGCCATTTTCCTTCACATCATCCTTGAAACACTCCCATTCGTTTCCTACTCTTCCTATCATCGTCCTATCCTTAACAGAATAACACAGATTGGAAGAATTTAAATAGCAAACATTTATAAAAGTTATAGTTAAAATAATCTCTTCGTTAAAGTAATAAACATATTTGAATTAATGAGTGCATATAAAAGTAAATTTATCAATTAAACTGTTGATTTCATTTCACTCCTTCTTTGTATCCATACATGATAATTCAATAAAAATGATTCAATTTTATTCATAAAAGTATGCAATCATTTCATCAATGTTTTGTTATGACGTTGTCACGTTAAACTATCGTCCGTAAACCGACTTTACAGACAACCAATTTTTTTCATTATGACTGAAGCTAATTTAATCAATTATATGATGTTCAAGTAGCGTCAAACTAAACTATGGCGGCAGCGAAGCTTGCAGGCTAGGGCTAATGTGCTATTGAGTACGCGTCCTTTTTTTCCACCTGTTTGTTAAATTAAAGAATCATTTTTTCACAAGAAGTCTTCTATTTATATGCATATGTGTAAAAGGTTTAAATATGGTATTCCTAAAATGGATAGAGAAGATATGCATTGAAGAGACAACAGAAAGCCGAATCAGAAATCAAGACGCAATATGATTTAATACAATTTTTTGAACATACGTACATAAATCAAAAGTCTCCATCGCATAAATCATTTAAGAACATAAGACGCAATATGAGTAAAATAACTACAGAAACATCATCACTTCATCAGTTAATTCGACATAGTTTTTAAGTGATTATTTTTAGTTTCCATTTGATTTGTATATTTTGTAATGAACATTGTATCAACCTTTCAGAAAATAAAATTGTTACTAACGTGAGAGCTTTTTCTCATTTCGGTTGTATGTGTACTTTGAATTTATTGCTATATTTTTATTTGAGCAGAGAAGCTCATTCCCTCTTAACTTCAATCTGATGAATATTTCAGTCGCTAACATTTTCGTTCTCTTCCCACTACTACAGAAACGGACGCAGTTTTACACTTGACAGTACCTTAATTTTTTTTCGGGTTGGCTTATAATCATGTAGACATGAAGTAGGCTACGAGAACGCAACACGCATTTGTTATCTATAGCTATCCGTGTAAAGCCTCCACTGAAATTTTTTACTGTCCAGATACTAAAGAGAAATAAGGTCGTTTGCATGAGTAACTGCAGAAAATAAGGAAGTAACTAAACGCTCGTGTATCTTCTCTGCGATTCCCAAGAGTGATGAATGCGTATATTTAGATATTTATCGACCCCCCCCCCTTCTTTTTACGTATGCCATACTGCCTCCTAGAACTAAAGAAAAAAAAATTGAATGATAACACAAAATAATTTACTCCAAGGCTCTTTTGACCTTTAAAATTCAATTTTTTTCGTGCAAATGTATAGTTACATTATTTTCTACTGTAATGCGTGTAATTTTTTGAAAGCTTTATTACCCTAAAAATAAAATAAAACCATGGTTTTGATACTGACTTTTTAAGACGTTAGAATAGCCATTTAAGGGGACTATTATTTTTCCTTCAAAATCTTGGATTACCCCATTTAACTGGTATGCCCACGCCTCATTCCTGAATTCCTGAACTTCTCCATGACTTACCTTCCTCACCCCCCCCCCCCCCAAAAAAAAATATATATTCCAAGCTGGGCCTGTCACTGTATGCTTATAACGATAGCTGTGCTCTGTGAGTGCAATTTAACGGGCTCTTCATTATTCTGAGTTTTTTGAACCCACCTGACATAACTGAAACACCGTCACAAGGACAACGTGCTCCGCAGTATGGGGAGGGGGGGGAGAGAAACAAACCCGTTTTTGTTCCGTCTGCGGCGCAGCAAATAAACCAAGACGTCAGCTCGCACGCGGGAAGACTGCCAACTTAACACGTGACGCGCCATTTCTTTCATATCCTTCGCCACGGCACTTAACAGTAGGGGTTTTCCCCTGTCGCGTTTTTCGAAATGCCCGTTGATTTGGTTTCGCAGGATAAACTTTCGTCTTGAAAACCGGCTAAGGCAGAGATCTTTAAAAACAACCATTGATCTGTAAAGCGCAAACTTCTGCACCGTTGCCAAAATAAAAAACAAAATTTGTAAAAGGAAAACGAAGGTAACAAAAACACATGTAACGAACCGAGCAAAGTGGCACGATTGTTAAAATAAATAAAAAAATTGGGCCAGCATTCGAAAGAACCCAGGCTTGAATCCCGGTCCTGATATCGGGTTTCAAGCCATACTAACATTGTAAATAGAGAATGTGAGTCTGTTCGTTTGTGAGAATTTAACTTGAAAACTACTGGACCGATTTCAAACAGTCTTTCACTGATTCAAGATGTTATTTTGGACATACGCCATTGCTGGTTATGTCATTGGAAACATCCATAACGTAGAAAAAAAGGTTGACCACGCAAATACACAGAAAACAATCCTAAAGAAAAACAGCCGTTGATAAGAAATTAAAAAAATAAACAGCGCAGAAAACTCCGTGGCAGGAATTAGTTAAAAATGCATTACAGCACTGGCAGACACAGTGGGATAACAAAGACTAGACAGTAGCAACTAGGACAGTAAATAAAGACAAAAAAACTACCTTGGAAAACGCAGCGACAAACAAGCGAACCCAATGATGTTACTAAAGAGATAATGTGGACAACATAACATCTGACTCCCGCTATGAAACTAAACAGATATTCTGGACACCAGAACGACAGCACAGAAGAACATAGAAGGCCTCCTAAGACAACAGTTGCGACTTTTCGGGAGACTTATATCACAAGCAGACTGGGTTTGCATGTTTATCTTTTTTGTCAGTTTGTTTTTTATGACATGCAGTGAAACCAGCAATAGCGTATGTCCAAAATAACATCTTGAATCAATCTTCCACATTGCAAGAACCATTCAAAGAAAGAATTTTCTCGCTGTTATGAATCTACACTATTTTAGATGGACAAGGTCTGTGTTGTAATATTTTTTTAAAAAAAAAATTGCGTTATATATAGCAATATTTAAAACTGAAACTGGAGAACAACAACCGAATTAAATCTTCTGTGGATTAGAAGTTTTAACAGCGTAGTAGTTTGCCACAACAACGTTCACTGAGTTTCCCCATCACCGTGTATGAAATTCCGTTATTACATCCGGATTGACTGTCAAGCAGGTCAGGAGCACATATGTAAGTGTGCAAGTCATCTAACAGGTACCGATTTCAGTGTTTTATAGCGATTATTTAAAGAGAAATTGCCAGTAGTTTAATTATGCACTCTAAGCAAATGTTTGCGTTGTTACTTACCTTGTACATAACATATGCATATGACACTTTTCCATTGAATTCAATATTTTATTAAAAATAAATAAAATATGTAGAAGAGATACCATATATAATTTACCAGTCCATAATACAATTTTAAAAGTTAATAACTTCAATACATATTTAGGAACGTGGCCAAAATATTTTTCTAGCGTGGTATAATTTTAGCCACCCTTGGCTGATGCGTTGTCATCAGAACCTCCGGTGTCGCGAGTAAGACACGAGACGTTCGTCCTCGGAGGCGAAGTCGTTACATAATCAAAACAAGTATGTGGCGGCGCCACACGTTGCAAAGTCTTGACAAGCTGCCATCAGGTGTATCCTTCGAAACAACTCTTTTTTAACCACTCGCAACCTTGGCTTGCCTTCGGCCAGATTCTGCACACGTGCTCTGTAACGCTCTGTATCTGTACGATACTGTATCTGTACTATCTCGTACATTATAGTCTGTGGAATGTTAACTTCTCATAATAGTGCCAGTCATTTGCAAAGCATTACATGATACTTGTTTCACAAACAGGTTGTTTACAGCAAATACTGTTGACGGAAACAGCACTGCCAGGATGAAACGTAGAACGTTGGAAATACTTTTTGGAGAGCAATCATATTTGAGAGAAATGGCATGGCACTTACTATAAATACACGACCTTCAGGATATACTACACGATCCTCTTCATACCCGGGAAAACGTAACCTTTTCATTGGCTGCAGAATTGTGAAGCATCTCAACTGAGTAACTCGTGATTCGATACTTCTAAAAAAAAGAAGGCTTGTTATCTGTGGGTTTTTGTTTTATTTTTTATTTCTTATTTTGCATTCTTGAATTTTTCCATGGCAAACAGTGCAAAACTGCAAAGGCGTATGTCCAAAAAATTGTATTAAATGAAAACTCCCCATCTAATGAATCATTTAAAAACATCCTAGCTGTAAACCAATAATACATTATGTCCATAAAATAATATCCCAGTTAAATATTTAATAGTATCTACTGCAATCGTTGTAGAGTGTCTGTTCAAGGTCACAAAGAGTAATTCAAGCAGTTTTAGATGAGCGAGTACTGATTTGTTGTTTTGTCGCTTGCAACGCCACCTGTGAAATATGGCGACTCCTGAGCTAAAGCGTTTTGTGTTCTGCAATATGTAGAGACCTGTAAAATTCGCGATTTCAAATCCCTAAAGGATAGACTCCATGATCCTCTATGCACTCGTGCAAATTACATCTGCTGATTGGTTACCGACTCGTAACACCTGTTGACTGGAATGATCGTGATTCGCTAATTCTTCTGTTAAAGATTTTTCAATGGCCCAGAGTCCTTCAGATAAACTGTGGCCCAACCGCTGAAGCAAAATAATGTCAAAAGTATTTGGATTCTATCCTATCGCGAAATGAATCCGCGAATTTTACAGGTCTCTAGCAATTTGTTAAGAGTGAATATGTAATTTCAGCCCCCCCCCCCCCCCCCCCAATTGGAATCTTTCGTACGAGTGATTGAACGTGGAAAGTCCCTGACCGTTTGACTGGTCGTAATGGGCGAGACGACAAGGGCTCTTTTTCGCTGGCCGCCACGTTTACCTGGCATAACGCCATGCAATTAATTTTTCTGTTGGGGTTTATAAAAGATCGCGTCTACGTTCAGCCGCTACCTAATAATTTTCCCGAGTTGAGACTCAGAACTGCAAGAGGCTATCATTTTTATTGAATTATCACTATTTTGTATGGATACAAAAAAGGAGTGAAATGAAATCTGCAATTTAATTGATAAATTTACTTTTATTTGCGCTCATTAATTCAAAAATGTTTATTTCTTTAACGAAGAGATACTTTAACTATAACTTTTGTACATGTTTGCTATTTAACTTCTTCCAATCTGTGTTATTCTGTTAAGGATAGGACGATGATAGGAAAAGTAGGAAACGAATGGGGGTGTTTCAAGTTTAAATGTGCCTCGAAAACGTCAAATCGATGGTTGTTCCAATCGAGTGGAAGAGAGATACATGCGGCGCAAGCGTACAATGAGCGTAACGGGACAATGTGCGTAACGGGACACTTTTTTCGTGCGTGCAGCCGGCGTTCATCGATTTATTAGACGTTGTCACGTCAAAAAAGCTAGGTTACTTTACCTTCAATCTGATGTATGATTTGTTGCAAATAGTCCAAATTAAACTGAAAGTGAGACATTCTTTTGTGGACATCCTGGGGAAGCAGCGCAAATCTTGAGCCCGTCGCGGGAAGAACCCGCGTGGTTGTGCTGGCTGCGCCCATGACGTGGCGGCGGGCTCCGCGGGTTCGCCCCAGGTTCAAGGCAGCGCGCGGCCGCCTCTGACGGCTGCGCGGGCGGAGACAAAGGCCTTTCGCGTTTCGGATCGACGGCGAAGGTTCCGCGGGACCTCGCCAGCCGAGGGGCCTTTGCAGGGGCCCGATGGTTGGGAGAGAGGCTTCACTTAAGGCTCCCCTCCCGTACCTTTTTTTTGGCGGTTATAAAAGTCCCCAGAATAAAAAAAGAGCTATCACTAGAGATCGAAAAAATTCGCGTATTCATTTTGTGATAGGCTGAAATTCAAACATGTGTATAATTCTGCTGGTTCTGCTATTGGCTCGCTGTTTAACTGGAGCTCTCTGGGCCAATGAGAGACTATCGACCAAAGAAGCGTCGAATCACAAGCTACCCAGTGGAGACGACTCACAATTTAGTAACCAATGAACACGCGTGTTTACTTGAGAAGTGCAGAGGATAATGGAGGCTATCCTAGAGGTAATTGAATCCGCGAATTTTTCCGGGCCCTAGCTATCACGAAATTACTTTTCAAAAATAAACTTTTTACATCAACGTTTTTAAGCCAAACCGAAAACTTAAATTTTTAACTTTTTTTAAAAACTTCTGCCGGAGGTTTAGTTACTGAAATCATTTAACAGCAATTTCTGTTGCCATTTCAGGTTCCGTATTTTAATTTTTGGTGGACGTATTTACATATTTAGGTATGAAAAATTTGACTCGCAATAGTGTAGCTTATTAAAGAGACTTGGAGGAAGCCTTAATTTATTATATGGTAAAATATTTAATATAGTAAAATTATAGGCCACATATATAAACAGACCTGTAAAAATTTGCATGATAATTTGGTGAGATGCTAGAGTACACGTATTTATAAACTTAAAACTGGGCTCTCATAGGAATATAGGTAGAATCCGGAAAAATTCGCGAATTCATTTCGTGACAAAATTAAATTCAAACACGTGTACAAATCTGCTGGTCCTGCGATTGGCTCTCAGTTTAACTGGAGTTCTCTGGGCCAATGAGAGACTATCGATCCAAGAAGCATCGAATCACAAGCTACCAGTGGAGACGCCTCACAAGTTAGCACCCAATGAACACGCGTGTCTGCTTGAGAAATGCAGAGGATAGTGGAGGCTATCCTAGAGGTCATTGAATCCGCGAATTTTTTCCGGTCTCTAAATATAGGTAGTTCTGTTGGACACCGAAGGAGCAAGGAACCTACAGCAACACTAGACAATTCAAACGACCCAATCACGTGCAATCCGGCTGAAAGGTAAAACGTGGTAGCAGCCAATGGACAACCGACACCGATTTATTTGTGTAAAAGTGTATGTGTGTGCGTGTATGTATTTCATTGTGTTACAAGACAATTACGCTAATTTTACGCGTCTCTACACGTAAAGAAGCGCGTTACCGGCGAAAGGGACTGTCATCCAGTCGAACCAATCGTTACCTCAGCCATGTGGACCTTTGAAATATTAGCCTTTAATGACGTTTCTTCGTGTTCACTTGCAGCCGTAAGCGCCAATATATATATATATATATATATATATATATATATATATATATATATATATATATACACACACACACACACACACCTACACACACATATACTTCGCGGTGCGAAGGTCAGGCTGTTGGCGGCCTCTTTCCCCATATGCAGGCCTTTCGAAGTTGAACTTGAAGAGGTCTAATGTTGTGCGATTAGCATTCACGTGACCGTCAAAGAATTATTAATGCGTGGTAGAAAACCAGTTCTCGTTTCCGAAACACGTTCTCCTGGTCAGCACTGTGTCAGTGGTGATGAAATGGCATCCGCATATTTTACCACGTGAACTCTCACTTGACTAGGGTCGTAGTCTGCTCGAAGTTGATGTGTTTGTCCGGGTGCCACTTTTTTTTTGTCGTAACTGATACGACAGAATAGTCGTGTGATCTCATATTTCAGTGTCAACCAACTGCACAGTAAAACTTAAAAACAAACTTAAAAACAAACTTAGTTGTGTGAAAATAATTGTCTATAAATTCCGAAGATTAAGGCGATGAGATAAGAAATCACAAGACACCATATTGGTAGCGGCAGGCAATTTTCGCGAAAAAAATCTGAACGCCTATTAGACTGCAACAAGATACATCCGCACGAACAATTTCTTCCTTGTGATTGGCGGCCGTCTGCGAGAGAGGTCGATGGTTTACTTGACCGAGCCACTGACTTACTGTGATTGGTGTTGTAACAGTAGACATGTACCTGACAGAAACTCACCCGATCACGGAACACATACGATGCTACAGTGTTTTTAACTTTCAGCTGGCCTCGGTGTCTTTTTGCGAAATATGGGACCTGAAAAATTCGCGGGTTCAATGACCTGTAGGATGAACTCCATAGTTCTACGTACACTCGGTCAAATGTCACCCACTCATTGGCTGCTGTCTTGTAAGACGTCTCAACGTAGCAGCCTATGATTCAATAAAGCTTTGGTTGGGTGTTTCTCATTGGCCCAGAGTCATCCAGGTGAGTTGTGAGCCAATAGCAGAGGCAGCACTGAGGTATAACTATTTGTATTTTAGCCTGTCGCGAAATGAATTCGCTAATTTTTCCGGTCTCTATGCATGACCCTACATATTGTTTTCAACAATTTTTGTATCGTTTAGTATTAAAAAAATATATATTTTTTTAAAGTGTAAAAAACGCATTAAGAGATCTAGAACATCATGACATAGCGTCTATTGGCAGCCATTTACAAATTACGTACTAAACGCCTGCGACTTTACAGACAAAACTATTTTTCAGCAGTCAGTCTGTTTCTAACTTCAAGCATTAGAATAAATTATATTCTATGCGTTAACGAAGCCAAATTTTATAAAAAAAATAATAATAGATAGAAAATGGTCGTGGTCTTAAAACTGTTGAAAACCAATATGCATTGTACTCTACTGATTAATTAATTTTAATTTCACTCATGAAGAAAATATAAATATATTTTTTTTTATTCAATCAAAGACGGTACATCCAAACATGGGCAGTCGAGTTAAACGGAATAGTTTTTGCATTGTTAAGTTGGCTGTTGTGTCGGAGCGAAGATGGACACGGAACATGCGCAGGCTTCTGCGCAGGCTACTGCGCAACTGTGCTCGATGATTTTTAACATCGTCGGGTGTAGCCATCACCTGACCAGGTTAGTTAATAATCTCTATAGACACGCGCGTGATCGATTTCGCTGCGTGCTGTTTTCTTGTACAGGCCGTTTGACTTGCAATAAATCTTGGAGACGACACGTGATGATTCTACTTCTGCGCTGTACAGGCCGAAGCAGCGTATTCACATTAACAATGCCAAGATTAACTACAGTGAAATTGATTGCATTCGTATCAGTTCTGGTGTCGAAGAATAAGTGATTGAACGAAACGGGTCGATTCCGAATTATGATCGTATAGAAATGAAAATACGCTTGCTGTTGTGATTGATGGAACCAACACAAAACACAAATTAAGAAAAAAAACTTGATTGCAAAATCCAGTGTACTGAAACAACAACACAGCTAAGATGGCCTACGTGTATTTACAAACTATTTTAAGCAATACTTTTATCAACAGTATTTGGCCCAATAAAACAAACTATCGCTCTATATCAATCATACTCTATGACATCACGGAGTATACCTTTAAAAGCAATTATTACGCCCACGGCGAACTTTTAAAGTTCAACCATTTAATAATTTTTAAATACCCAGTTCTTCATGTTTTTTAAAACTGTTATAATAAACAACCATTGTTTTTATTTTGTATAACGTGTGTTTGTGTGTTTGTTGTCTCTAAAGTCGTATGACCGGGGCGGCAGCACCAATCAAGGACGTTCTAGTGAACGAACTGATATTTAAACAATAATTGAAAAAAAAATAGTTTCTTAAAAAGAGCTACTTAAACGCAGCTCACAGGTGTTGCCGCATAAAAAGGTGAAATGGATTAGCATACACCTAACAGTAAGGTGTTTAGAGATGGCTGATTGTGTTCTATTTAAGCTTATGTGCATAGGAGAATACTAAAAGGTATGATTAAGGAAACTACTGCATTTAAGTAATTCCAGTAAATCCTTGGCCTGACCTATAACCACCATAGTTAGCGATCGTTAAGAGATGGTACGTCGCTTATTTAAATTCGAATGAATTAAGAGCACTGAATTGTAACGTAAATAAAAGTACTTTACGTGAGCAATAACAATATTACGGTGTAAATTATCATAAAACTAACACACGTCTGCCCAGTGATCCGTTTGTACAATTTTGATGCCTACCACTGTTTCTGGAGCCCGTAAAAAAACTAACTGAATCAAATAAAATTATATAGTGTTTTTGCATCATATTCTGCGTGAAAAAATATTGTCACAAAAGACTTTTGTTTGATATTGTGCCCGTCCTAATTTTCTGCAATTTTCCAAGCTTAGGCCTGCACAGAAAGGATGTATCTATTTGTTCTGGCGAAATCTTAGGTTGTAAATACATAATAATCAACAATTCTTATAAAGAGTTAGCCATTGGTTTGCTAACAGATTATTGTCAATCATTCCTCTTATTTGAAATAGTTTGAGTGCAAATTGTACAGTTTGCTACTGTTTTTACATATATGATAGTTATAAAATATTACAGACATTTATCCCAAGAGCCTATTTGTTTATAGTGTGTCAGAACCTAACAGAATGTTTGCATCACAACTGTGTACTATTTATTGAGATAAATTCCCTGTTGACGTACACTATACTATATAACAGAAAGAGAAATATTAAGTGTTGATTATTTATCTTCTGCTGAGAATCGTTTAAGAGCGGAAATAACATACCTACATGTAGTACTGTGCAATATAAGTTGCCTAAATGGTGTGTTCATACCACACTGCAAGCATTTGTCTTGTTGATATTGGTAAAATCACAACATTAGAGTGTTTGTATTCACGTAACTACGTACACACACAGATTTGAGTGCGCAATAGCACAGCAGTAATTACAGTTTCTCTGACGTCCCAGTACGGGTTCTACCCCCGTCTTATATCCTTCCTGGCTTTTCGTAGGTGTGAAACTTGGGAGAAGGGGTGTTGCTCTTGGTGCTACAGGTGCCAAAAATGCCTACACTTCATGTCGCTTTTATAAATCTGGTGAGTACTGAGTAACCCCTCCCCCCTTCCTACCCCTCACCCACCACCGTTTAAGAAGTTTGCAATGATTAAAATGAAACAGCTTTTTGATATCCGCAAATTATTTAATGTTTATTCGTCATTTCAAATATGCTGTAGTGATTACAAAATCATTTTGAAGTATACAAAAATTATTTTTTCAATAATAAATTATTAATAACAAAAATTATTAGTCTACAGCAAACAGTTTGCTCGTCACCACGAACTAATTTGGCAGGGTAAGTACAGGTCCCGCCAAACGTTTACGAACATTAGCTAAAATTAATATATTAAATCACATTTAGATCTAAGCTCTGGTAGAGATTGGTTCTTAACAACAACAAATCCTTTAAAAACTACTATCAAATTGATTTTGACGCCTGGTTCGCAAAATTTATAAAAAGCCAGATAAATGCAATAAGAAGATTGTCTCAACTACTATTTATTTTCATAACTTTCTTTGCGATTAAAATAATAATCACGTACGTGTTGTGAGAGTTTTTTATGCAGGTTTGTCTAAATATAAACAAAAAATAATGCTATATCCATAGAGACAGGAAAAATTCGCGAATTCACACCGCGATAGGTTAAAATTCCAGTACATTTACCTTTGAGCCGATTGTGCTATTGGCTCACTGTTCACCTGGACGACTCTGGGCCGACGAGGAACCTTCAACCAAAGAAGTGTCGTATCACAGGCAAACCAGTTGGGACACCTCACAATTCAGCAGCCAATGAACGAACGTGGAATATATATATATATATATAATTTTTACAATGGCATAAGTGTGTTCGCATTTCATAAAAATGTGTTATTTAAATTATTATTATTATTATTATAATAAAAATACATACATTTGTGCGTGTTTTATTCTAGGATTGTTAGTTACGTTGTGTTAAAAAAATATTTGTGCAGAATTACACAAACAATATTTTTATATTATATCTAAATTTTTGTTATCAATCGTGTATGTGTGTATGTATATATATATATATATATATATATATATAT
This sequence comes from Bacillus rossius redtenbacheri, assembly GCF_032445375.1. Classification (NCBI taxonomy): domain Eukaryota; kingdom Metazoa; phylum Arthropoda; class Insecta; order Phasmatodea; family Bacillidae; genus Bacillus; species Bacillus rossius. The sequence continues at coordinate 362,204,185 of NC_086330.1, read as the reverse complement.
ATATATATATATATATATATATACTAGCTAAACCCGGCCACGCTTTGCTGTGGCACAGTTTAATATTAATTCATTGTTTAATTTAATATTTTACTGTGCATGGCTGTGGAATGTAATAGAAGAAATAAAAATGTGTTTAGCTTAAATATTTTTATTGTAAAGCTAATGGAAGGACTACATTCCTTGTTTTCCCATTTTTTGCATAAACATATAGATCAGATGGTTTACCGACTCTGGAGCACCCGACATATAACTGTCCATGAGAGAAGCATTCATTTTCTAAATTCAAACCGCACACTTGCAAAGATTGTCCTTGTGCTTTATTGATGGTCATAGCGAACGCAAGGCGTATTGGAAATTGAAGTCGTTTGAACTCGAACGCCATATCTGTCGGAATAAGTGGCATTCGTGGAAGTAATACGTCTTTACCTTTATGAAGTCCAATCAAAATTGTTGCTTCAATAAGATTATCCATTAATTTTTTAACTACTAATCGTGTACCATTACATAATTTAGGCTGACAGATATTTCGAAGCAATATAATTGGCACACCAATTTTCAAATTCAAAATATGTGGTGGTAATCCTGGAACATCGAGTGAATTGAGAAATTCCGTTGGAAAGTTCACTGCTTCATTTTGGTGCACTACTGAATCAATAGATTTGTATGTCATTGTTTCACCTTCGATTCTGTTTATAATACTATTGTTCATATCGTGTACGTCAACATTTTTAGCCGCTAGAATGGCTCTTTCTCTCAACCATGCATGATTTTTGAATTTTGTTTCGATGTTTTGGAATACCTTGTCTACTAATTCCTCTTTTGAATCTACGATGTTGCATAAATCAGATGATAAGCTGATTTTTCCTGTTTCTGGATTTGTAGGTACAGTGCCGTTACCAACTTCAATTAATTGTCTTGAAAATATGACTGCTGTTGGATCGTTCTGAAGTTTAACTCGCATATTCGTGGTTAAATGCATTTTTTTTACTGTGCTCCAAAAATTTGAATATTTTTTAATTTAAACGTATTTTTATCAATAGAGTCGAAAGAATATACTTTCAAATTAAATAAAGTTTTTTATTCTTTCTTGAAATATATATACATATTTGTGTAAATTATAGTCGTCAAGGCACAATGGTCGAGTAGCCTGATGTGCTTGAACTTCGACAATATGGTACAGCATCGTCGAGCGTGGTCACAACTAAGTTGGGTGACCATGATATTTAGTTATAGAAACTTTTTTTTCCGACTTTTCCGGTGGATTTTCCCAAACTTTTATTTCATATAAACACTCTTCTGTTAAGATGCAATGTTCTGTAAAAATTTCAATCCAAACCATCGTATACTTTCCGAGTTTTGCGGCCAAATACATACGGAAGCTAAATTTATATATATATATATATATATATATATATATATATATATATATATATATATATATTCGAAAGCTCACAGCCGAGTGATAGAAGTAGGGACATCTGTATTTCGCGAGATTTCATTTCATGTCAAGGTATTTAACAAAACACTGTAGCTTTTTCTAGAGTCGTGGCAAATTGTGAGGGTGCAGCAGTACATTCTCATTGGCCCCGTCAAGAGCGGGACGACACCTCTCACCGACCTCAGCCAATAACCACAGGGAGAAAAGCTACAGTATTTTGTGAAATACCTCGACACGAAACGTATTCGCGAAATATACAGGTGTCCCTAGATAGAAGGCGTTGTGCGCGGAAGGTTGCGCGAGAAGGCAGGCGGGCGGGGACCCTGGACCCCATCACACGCGCCGCGCCTCGGGGCTCGAGTTGCAGCTGCTCTTGTTCGCCGGCTGCGGCACCTGACAGGTGACGCGACGCCATGTTGACTCGCGGGGGGTCTCGGTCACGCGCGCGCCGCTGGCGACCGTCGGGGGCACACCGCCTTCTTACTGACCCTGTCAAGGGCCAAGGACGCAGCCGACTGTCTAGTCAGCCAATTTCTAGAGACCCGTGAATTTTGCGGATTCAATGACCTCCAGGATGGACTCCAATATCCTCTACACACTCGGGCAAATGCCAACTGTTCATTGGCTGTTGACTTGTGAGTCGTCTCGACTGGATAACCTGTGATTCGACATTTCTATGAGTGAGGGTCTCTAATTGGCCCTCAGTCCTCCAGATTAACAGAGAACCAATGACAGATGCAGCACTAAGGTATAATTATTTGAATTTTAGCATAACTCGAAATGAATCCGCGAAATTCACGGGTCTCTACCAATTTCTGATTGCTAGAGACCGGAAAAATTCGCGGGTTCAATGACCTGTAGGATGAACTCCATAGCTCTACGTACACTCGGTCAAATGCCACCCACTCATTGGCTGCTGTCTTGTGAGACGTCCCAGCGTAGCAGCCTGTGATTCGATAAAGCTTTGGTCAGGTGTTTCTCATTGGCCCAGAGTCATCCAGGTGAGTTGTGAGCCAATAGCAGAGGCAGCACTTAGCCTATCGCGAAATGAATTCGCGGATTTTTCCGGTCTCTACTGATTGCCGTGATCCGTCACCCTCGCCCCGGGGCTTGAAAGAGCGCCGGGTCAACGAAGAAAAATACCCTGTTTGATTGGTAGATAATACCACAAACAAAGTAACTCGTATATAAAAGGGACACAGAAAACCCCGGAGGGTGAAAGCTATGAGAAGAGACCTGTAAAATTCGCGGATTCATTTCGCGATAGGATAGAGTCCAAAAACTTTTGACATTTTTGCTTCAGTGATTGGGCCACAGTTTATCTGAAGGACTCTAGGCCAATGAAAAATCTTTAACAGAAGAATTAGCGATTCACGATTTTTCCAGTCAACAGGTGTTACGAGTCGGTAAACAATCAGCATCATGGAGTCTATCCTTTAGGGATTTGAAATCGCGAATTTTTCCGGTCTCTAGCTATGAGGGGTCTAAGTGATTCTTTCTTTCTTTCTTTATTGACCCTGTCTGTAAGACACGGTCACGGACAAGGACCACGGGTGCTCTGGGTGTTCTGAGGGGTCCCAGCCTGATGTGGGGGACCGGGGAAGGCGCCAGCAGTGCTGATAAAGTCTCAGGGCTCAGGACACAGCCAACTGTCTGGTTAGCTGAGTGCGGTTGCGGGGCTGAGGCGGTGACTATGCTGGGTTGGTGGCCCCAGCCGCTGGTCATTGCCGAAGCTCTAATACCCTCCCGATCAAACAACAGGGAGCGATCCCTCACAGTTCTGTTACACTTAAAAGCTCTGGAATGTTAAAATTAAAGCTCTGGAAAGTTAAAATCAAGAGAACTGGAATGTTACTCCCTCCCTACCCTATTAGGGCGCATATGTGGGAGGGGAACGCGAGAACGCCGGCCGTAAGGTCGGAATAATCTGACCCTGTCTGTCCAGTGGTCATTACGAGCGCCATCTTGTAGACAGGGGTGTGTGTCTGGTGAGTGCGGTGCTGGTGCTTCTAGCGCGGAGTCAGCCACAGTTGACCGCAGTTAACTGCGACACTGTCTCAGTTTATTCGAAAAGCTACAGTTCGAACGTAGTTAACTGCGAGCCTAGCTCATACTTACATACACCAAGGATAACTACTAGCCTAGCACAGAGTCTTCTGAGAGTGAACACATTAACCGTGAGTCCATCTCAAGAGTCTTCTTGTAAGCTACATTTCGACAATGGCGCGCAGACTTCTCGTCAGCATTGGAATTTGAGCGGCGACCGTAACATCCTATGGTACAGAAATGAAGTTAAAGGTGTAATGCAAGTCCCTCAAGTGCTTTCAAGAATGTGTGCCGGTTGTTTTATGCCTGAAATTTACCCTGTAAACACGCCATTTGCCATTTAAACTCTTCGTAAAATACTGCTTCAAAACTCAATCCGGAAGCAAAACTACTTATCGGTTCTCAACGAATTCATAAATGCTTTCCGGAAGTATACACCGTGTGTGCAGAGCTTCAGGAAAAAGAAACCACGCGATTTGAAAACTGCTCAAGATGTCCGAGTGTTGTCTGTTCACGAAAAGCATTTAAGAATACTCTGAGGGCGGATGGTTAGTCGTGTGTCCGTATTTAGTTCCTTAACTGTATTTTTAGACATGAAACGCCCGGTACAGATTTTCTAATGCACCCAGTGGACTTGCATTACATCTTTATCTTCATTTCTCCGCCATCTAATGTTAAGATTATCGCTCAAAATTTCATAGTTGCCCTATGCTCGACGAGAAGACTGCGCGCCAGCTCAGAGGAGACACCGCGCTAGAAGCACCAGCGAGCGTCGCGCTTATCGTCCCGCCTCACCAACACAGATACATACATTCCTGACGAGGGCCCTTAATGGAAAAAAAGGAAAAACAAATTGTTATTTGCTGTAGTTAACGTTGGCTAATTCCTATTTCAATTCGTAATTTCTTTTTAGAAAAAACTTAAACATATATAAAACTTAAACATACATTAAACTTAAACATATATAAAAAAACTTAAACATACAAAGATGCTATTTCTCAGGAATTTGATCGTAAGAGGAAAGGACTTATGAGGAAAGAACATAAAAATTTGTAAAGATAAATTAGCAAACCATCGCTGAATTTTAAGTTCAGGATTGTCTTTAAAAATATACTGTTTGAAAGAGTTTAATTTTTCAAATTTTCTGGTGGAATGTCTGGGGTTATCCTTCCGGCCAGACTCCTCTTCAAAATATTACGCCCCGTAGTATTACATGATCCAGGGAACCCCCGGTGTGTGTCGGTGCAGATGACTGTGAACTGTTCCGAACAGCTTCTTTCGCTCTCACGGAGGAGGAGAGGAGAAACAAAGACGAAGGTGGAGAAACTGCCGTTGCCTCCATGTTGGATCCAGGGCCACCCAAAAGAGTGGCAGGGGCGCCCAAAATCCCCAGGGCACCAGGAAAGGCCCCATTTGAGTTTCAACATTTTTTTATTATTATTGCTTGGATTTACCCTTATAGGTAGGGACCGGAAAATTTCGCTGGTTCAATGACCTGTAGGATGAACTCCATAGTTCTTCGTACACTCGGGCAGATGTCACCCACTCATTGGCTGCTGTCTCGTGAGACGTCCCAACGTAGCAGCCTGTGATTCGATACAGCTTTGGTTGGGTGTTTCTCATTGGCCCAGAATCATCCAGGTGAGTTGTGAACCAATAGCAGAGGCAGCACTGAGGTATAACTATTTGTATTTTAGCCTATCGCGAAATGAATTCGGAAATTTTTCCGGTCTCTACTGATAGGACGAGAATCACAAATCTACTGTGAACAGAATTCGTAGAAAGCAAAGTAATGTAATACACACATCTCGTTTAGAGTCATGGCACAGTAACGTTTACTGAGATATATTTCTGATCGTGTTTCCCCCAGGGCCTCTTTTTTCCCCCCTCGATGGCCCTGATTTGTATCCATAAATTTTCTCCTATAATTATTTTTTTTTTTTTTTCAAAAATTAATATGTATCCAAATTATTGGTACAAAAAGTTAACAAATTACATGTTAAAAATCTTTTGCGCTTTCGTACTATTGTATGGTATGTACAACGGCCATATTTGTTTCCGCCATCTTGGATGACCTTCCGTATTTACATTTGCTAAAAAAAAGTGCTGTTTTGTGTAACTAAAAATGCATATCGTTTGGGAAAACTGTTTTGTTCTTTCAGTATACAATAGACTTAAAGGTATTAAGCCTTGTCATGTGTATATAGTCCTAACGTTTGGCAGGACGTTGAGTAAACGATGGTTTTAAAGGGATTCTGAAGTCACGTTTGCAGTAGCTCTACTCTCGTTTCACGAGTGTCCTAGTCGTAATTGTGACATACACTAAGTAGTATTTTTTTTTCACTCTGTCTTTTGAACACAAACTGTATACTCGGTTTATTTGTCAGGCAGGTGGAGACGAAGAGCATTAGATTGAATGTTGTAAGTAGTTAACTTCGTGACATCAGTTCAGTGCGTTATGAAACAGTCGTGTTTACAACTTGCCCTTGGCCTTGTGTTTATGCATTGAGCCATTTAGAGGTCACGAAGACCTTTGGCCGTCGAGAAGGTCACAAAGGCTAACTTCCATATCCAAGGATTGTGTCAACTCTTACCACCGTAATAATCCTGTAGCTAGGTCATCATTATTCAAATTCGATTTCCTTACTTGTTGCTTTATTTAAAAAGATTTTAAAAAAAATGTAACTGTAGTAGCTTAGCATTCCTTTGCTCGAATTTTCACTTTGCTCTGCTACAGTTTAAAATTAAAATTATTATGAGCCCACATTTAAAAATAGTAAAATATCTCTCTCTCTCTCTCTCTCTCTCTATATATATATATATATATATACATCTATAATATATATCACGTTAGATAACAAAATTTTAGATATAATATTTAAAATATAGTTTGTGTAATTCTGCACAAATATTTTTTAACCCCAATTAACCTACAATCCTAGATTAAAACACGCACAAATGTATGTACTATCCATTATTCTAATAATAATTATTTAAATAACACATTTTTATGAAATGCGAACAAATTAATGTCATTGTAAAAATACTCCACAGAGTAAATTTACGATGACCGAAGTAACTCCAAATATAAACCAATATATTGAAGGGGGGGGGGGGAATCACTTTTCATTTATATAAAACCATTCTGGCAAATTTTTCGACTTCACGGGATAAAGTCGTATGACTTAAGAAAGGCATTACAATAGTTTTATCAAGAATGCTGAATGATGTATTGTATCATATACGAATGGCTAGAGACCTGCAAAATTCGCGGGTTCCATGACCTCCAGGATAGACTCTACTACACTCCACACACTCGGGCAAATGCCACCTGTACATTGGCTGCTGACTTGTGAGTCGTCTCGACCGAGTGTCTGTGATTCGACACTTCTTTGAGCGAGGGTCTCTAACTGGCCCTCATTACTCCAGATTAACAGTGAACCAGTGGTAGAAGCAGCGCTAAGGTATAATTATTTGAATTGTAGCATATCACGAAATGAATCCGCCAATTTTGCAGGTCTCTACGAATGGCTAATACTTTCCGTATTAAAGGCGATTAGGCCTTGTCTTCTTGCAATTTTAAATAGTTTCTGTGATAATTTTTTCTTGTTTGACATGGCATAGGACTTAGCTTTTGCTACTTGTTGAAGTCTACACCTGTAAACTGGTGTGATTATCACTACATTGTAGTCGCCCTAGTGAAATAATAATTTATCTCCTCGCGACGCTTACAGACTAGAGCCTGATAGCAAACATGTGATCGCAACAAGGTATAGAAGGTCTGGGAGATATGATTTGTGTCTTGGCATGCCAAAAATTGGGATAAATCGTTCAAAAATATAATTATATCAAAAAAGATGGAAAAATCCAAGATGGAGGCGTCTAATCCTCTTAAAGAAATCTTGTCGTCTTAGACTATATTATATTGAGAGCTCTGTAAATGCCGTTTTACTTATCATTCAAATGATATGGATAACCTACATAAACAAAGAACTTTGTTATGTCACAGGTCTCATTTACGGAACAGTAACATATTTTTATTAAGAGGGTTTTCGTTTGGGTTTAAAGTAGCGCGAAAATTTTCCACCGCCAAGACCGTTATTGGTGTTTGAACTCGCGAAACGCATATAGACTCTCGCGAACACTTGAGCCCGGGCTTCCTGAAATCCCCGCGTCTTTTGTTCTCAACCCGCCGTATCTGAAGGGCAATGTTCTTGTTTGATGCGCTGTGACGTCAACGGCGGCGCGCAGAATGAAAGCTGCTCTGTAAGGGTTGATCGAGGAGATAGAGCCTGGTGTGTCTGAAGCCAGACAGTCATCATTTTTTTTGTTTGCGAACGCAGTCACTTATCAGTATTTGCCCGACTTAGCGCCAAATATTTGTTACTCGATTATGTTTCGTGCTGTTAAAAAAAAAAAGTTATTCGTGGTTTGTTGGTAAGCAAGCAATAAATGTTATGTTGTATGTTTGAGGGAGGTCATTTAACTCTTTTCGAGCACCGGTTTTAAATGGCTCCGCGGTGATAATTCCTGAAATAATGAAGTTAAAATGGGGTCTTCTACGTTGATCAGCAAGGTGTTGCCTTGTTAGTTTTGAACTTAGTAAACATACGTAGTTTACACGTCGCTAGTACCAAAGGACTGTCCTGTGACTAACACTATTCGAGTGATTTTTAAAACCAGTACCCGGCTAACGTTTCTGATCAAAATCCACGTTACAGTTTGTAAGAACATTTTCTTAACATTGATTAGTAGGGGCAGGTATATTTCGCGAAAAAAATCTGAACACCTATTAGACTGCAACAAGTTATATCCGCATCAGAGATTTCTTCCTTGTGATTGGCGGCCGTCTACGAGAGAAGTCGTTGCCTTATTTGACCGAGCCACTCAGGACGCGTTTTCTTCCGCGCTGAATTACTGTGATTGGTGTTGTGACAGTAGACGTGTGCCTGAAAGAAACCGACCCAATCACGGAACACAGACGATATTTAGAGACCTGTAAAATTCGCGGATTCATTTCGCGATAGGATAGAGTCCAAATACTTTTGACATTATTTTGCTTCAGTGATTGGGCCACAATTTATCTGAAGGACTCTGGGCCAATGAAGAATCTTTAACAGAAGAATTAGCGAATCACGATCATTCCAGTCAACAGGTGTTACGAAACGGTAACCAATCAGCAGATGTAATTTGCACGAGTGCATAGGGGATCATGGAGTCTATCCTTTAGGGATTTGAAATCGCGAATTTTACAGGTCTCTAACGATACTACTGTTTTGAACTTTCAGCTGGTCTCAGAATCTTTTCGCGAAATATGCATGGCCCTATTGATTAGTTATTTTTATACAAACTATTGTTAGGAGCATGTACTTTTCGTGAAACAATGTGATAACTCATTAGACTGCAATAATGTTCGCCCGCGCTAGCGATTGATCCCTGTGATTGATTGGCTGCCGTCTTCAAGAGAAGCCATCGCCCTGTTCGGCCGGGCCATTCAGGACGCTTTGCTTCCGCACTGGACGACTGTCATTGGTGTGCTGACAGTAGGCATGTGCCCGAAAAAAAAACAGACAATGCTACAAAGTTTTTAATACACAGCTGGTCTGTTAATCTTTTCACGAAAAGTACAAGGCCATAAAATATTACATGTGATTTTACAGGGTTTAGTATTCAAGCATTTTATTTAACAAAATTTAACTAATATTTGTGTTTTAAAAATTTTCATTTTGTTAATATTTAAAGGGACCGGAAAAATTCGCGGGTTCAATGACCTGCAGGATGAACTCCATAGTTCTACCTACACTCGGTCAAATGTCACCCACTCATAGGCTGCTGTCTTGTGAGACGTCCCAACGTAGCAGCCTGTGATTCGATAACGCTTTGGTCGGGTGTTTCTCATTGGCCCAGAGTCATCCAGGTGAGTTGTGAGCCAATAGCAGAGGCAGCACTGAGGTATAACTATTTGTATTTGAGCCTATCGCGAAATGAAATCGCGAATTTTTCCAGTCTCTATTAAATTATTATCTTTTTTTTCTCGACGAAGTGACTAGGGTAACAGCGGATCATCCACGTCAGTCAGTAGACAGCGCCTCCTTGCGCCGAAGCACGACGAAGACAACCGGGCAGACAGCTCGCAGCTGTCCGTGAACCAGAAACCTATCAGGCGCCTGCTTGCCCTTTCCTAACGACCGCCTCTCGCTCCTGCGCTTCAAGGCCTTCGCAGTCGCGCGCGAGGGAGAACTGCAAGTCACGCAGCCTCGCGTCAGCTGTCAGGCTGCCGAGCACAGGCTGCATTTGTTTCCTCTAGCAATCGACAGAGGCGGTAGAAAAGTCACCTTTTTTGAAAAGGGTGGGGGGGGGGAAGAGCTCGTGTAACTCAGTACACGTGATAGTAGTAAAACTTCTTTGGCAATTCAAACCTCGACTCGTAAGTATATCGTGATGGGTAAAACGTCAGAGATCCGGAGTGAGAGAGAGAAAGAGACAAAGAAGCCAATTTTCTCAATAAACATGAATTAACAAAACTATTATTCACTTCAAAATAACTACTCAGGATATCAATTAATAAGTATTAATTAACAATAAATATTACTCACTGTTGAAATACGCCATAAATTAAAAAAAAAAAACTGTGCTTGTTACTGTTTCTTCAAACAATTCTGACATTTGTAACACGCCATAATCTCTGAAACGAATGATGAAGTTCATAACTGGTAGCAGTTATCTATGCGGGAAACGCAGGAACTGTCTCGTCAGCGCTCTCTACGCTACCTATATCTATTTTCTGAAATAAGCGCATGCGCACAATCTCTGACTTATTATTTCGTTAATCTATCTCTCTCGGTTATATATATATATATAAATAAATAAATAAATAAATAAATAAATAAATATATATATATATATATATATATATATATATATTTGGATGGAGGACGAATCGTTGTACAAAGAGGAGAACGAAAACGAGCCTAGCAACATATATTGCATAGTGCTCTCTTTATATCTCTTTGACCAAGTACATATTCTCTGTCTTTTTGGTGTCAAAAACGTTTAACAACAATGTTTCACGAAAACGCTGCATTAAAATTCGGCATTGAAATTATATTCTCATCGCGGCCAAAGAAGTTTCACTTCAAAATTCGCAGATACATCTTTGACAGGTTAAAATTTAAAAAAAAAAACCTAAATCACTGCCTTGTTCCTATTTCCTCACAGGTAGGGGTATATGTGGAGACCTGTAAAATTCGCGATTTCAAATCCCTAAAGGATAGACTCCATGATCCTCTATGCACTCGTGCAAATTACATCTGCTGATTGGTTACCGTCTCGTAACACCTGTTATGTTAAAGATTTTTCATTGGTTCAGAGTCCTTCAGATAAACTGTGGCCCAATTACTGAAGCAAAATAATGTCAAAAGTATTTGGACTCTATCATATTGCGAAATGAATCCGCGAATTTTACAGGTCTCTAGGTATATGTAATTTTTCATTAAATAATCTGATCGCTCATTAGACTGCAATGAAGTATGTCTAGCTAGCGAGTGTTCCCTTGTAAAATGGCGGCCGTCTGCAAGAGAAGCTGTTTCTAGGGACTTTGAAAAAAATCGCGTTTTCAATTACCTCTAGGGGAGGATAGACTCCACAAACCCCTTAAAAATCGAGCAAATGACACCTGCTCATTGGCTACTGATTTGTACTGGGATGTTTGTGATTAGATACCTTTTTGACCGAACGTTTTTCATTAGCTCAGATTCATCGAGATAGACTGTGGGCCAATCACAGACCCAACATAAAGGTACATGCTTTTGGATTCTAGCAAATCTTGAAATGAATCTGAAAATTTTTCCTATCTCTAGCCATTGCCTATTATTGAATATTCGATTATCTTTTCAGGTTTTTTTTTTTTTTAAATTTAAAAATTAAGCTGCTGAATGAAACATGAATTAAAATATAAAATTATAGAAAAAAATTTGGAAGAAATACTCAGTAGCCTAAACTATCACGAGAAAAAAAAACGTATTTCTATTGTAAAAATAACAATAGCCAAGTGTTGTATGTACAAAGTTACGATATCATTCATGTAGTATTACAAACTTTTTCTTGTCTTGGCAACTGGTTTCCAAGGGAATGTTTTATGAAAAATACAGGGAAATTTTTTTTTTTCTCTGTGCGGCGAACGAACAGCAGCGGTTCTCGTGACGCGCTCGCGTGCCGACAGAACTACGCCGTGGCGTCGCCGGAGGAAGTCAATAAAACAAAAAGCGGGCCCGGCTGTTCAAATGTCAATCGGCGGCAGCGGCTCCCGACATGTGTTCGCGCGAGGCGGTGTTCCCGAATGCATTCGCAACACGCCGTTACAGCTCGCTCCGGCGCCGCGCCGCGCCGGTACCACGCGTCTTCGCGGCTGTGGGGTCGTTACCATAACGCCGAAATACCACAACGCCGAAATACCACAACGCCGAACGTACAATAACGCCGAAAACCATAACGCCGAAAACCATAACGCCGAATGCCAAATTTACCGCAACGCCGACAGCTAGAAAACTGCTGTGTACCACAACGCCGAAATACAGTAACGTATGGAGCTTCAAAATTCACGTACGTTATTATTTGTAGACAAGCTAAGTCACTGAAAACCTGATAATTTTATTTTCAGTCCTTACATATGGTAAAGAGTGATTTCGGAAAACAACGGGAAAACTGAAAACACAGTGGCCGAATTAGGATTCGAACCTGGGTCCTCTGTAATCTGAGTCACCTCGCTACGCGCCGAGGAATAACCAGGGTCTGGGAGATACCGCGGTTTTTGATTACCTTCACGGTACACCACAAAAGTCCTCTGTATACTTCAGGCAGATGACGACTTGTGAGTCATCTCAACCGGTTTGCCAGTAAAAAAAAAAAAAAATAGTTTTCCAAAAAAAATCCTGAAAAATTCTGGTTTTCATGGTTTTAGTCAAACGTAATTTTTACATGTTATATAAAAAATTAAAAATAAAAAGAAATTAGGACGAAGGCTACATCATACGAACTGTTAATCCTAAAAAGTATAACAATGATTTGTGTGTGGTAGAGACCGGAAAAAAACGCGAATTCATTTCGGGATAGGCTAAAATACAAATAGTTATACCTCAGTGCTGCCTCTGATATTGGCTCACATCTCACCTGGATGTCTCTGGGCCAATGAGAAACACCCAACCAAAGCTTTTTCGAATCACAGGCTGCTACGTTGGGACGTCTCACGAGACAGCAGCCAATGAGTTGGTGACATCTGCCCGAGTGTACAAAGAACTATGGAGTTCATCCTACCGGTCATTGAACCCGCAAAATTTTCCGGTCCCTAGTGTTAGAGGTGGGTCGAAAAGTATCAACCTGATACTTTGTCACTGATACGCTCCTGTATCAGGAACGGCAAACGAGTACACTTGAAAAATATCAAGTACTTTAGTATCAGTTCAGAATTCGCCTGGAACAACACCACGGCCAATGTGCGCAGAACCCGATCGCAGATGACGGTCATTTGGGCGGAGCTTGTGAAAGGGGAGGGAGCAGGAACGACGAATAAGGGATAAAGAAGGGAAATAATGTAGGGGAGGAAGCGCAGGGGAAGGCGTTGAAGAAGAGGCGCAAAGCGAAATTGTTACGAGTCGTTTGGTTATTTTCCCACATCAAAGTACGCTCAGTGCGCAGTGCGTGCACAGTCTCGTTATAATATTTATATTTGTGCACCTATCAGCTATGAAAATGCAAATAAATTCTCAGTTGACACTAATAACAGATGTAATCAACATATGGACTTTTTTTTCCGAAAACAATTAGTAACTAGTGTTTTCATACATTAAAAGATTACGATTTTATCAAAAATTAAAAAAAAAAACAGATACGAACATTAGTGAGCATACTATACTGCAGTGATTGAACTGATTGATACTGGCTGTATCAGGCGGGCATGAGAGTAACAGAGGTAGAGAATTACCGGGCGTGATAAATAATGTATCAGAGACACCGATACGTTTTTATGCTGGTGATGACGGCACGGAGGATGTGTACCCTGTAACGAGAATGCTGATACCTTGTCGCTTCCTGGGACCACTACTTACTGCTCTGATACAAAAGTATCAGAGACTTGTAACTAAGCACATTACTGTATCAGTATCAGGTTGGAACAGATACCGAAAATTGCTGTAACAACCCACCTCTACCTAGTGTGTGGGAATGTTTCAGTGTGTTCGTGATTTCTTTGGTTGAGGGTTTTCACTTTTGGCCCAGAGTCGTCAAGGTGAACAGTGAGCCAATAGCGAAAGCAGCTTTGAGGGTAGGTATATGTATTTGAATTCTAGCCCATCGCGAAATGAATCCACTGGAAACAGCCCCCCGAGTGTGTGTCTCGCGCCGAGCGACGTCCCAGGGACGTCTCATCTGTCTGGTCGCGTCCCCCGGGTGGGCGGAGAGCGTCCGCGCGCCCCCGGCTTTTACGTAAATTGGCCCACGACGTCACCCGGATACCCTTCCTCCCACGTCTCCCCCACTCATTTCAAATTTAAAAAAAAAAAAAAAGCTCGTGCCTCGTCGCACGCCGGTTGTTTACTCCCGCTTGCCCCCCGCGCGGGCCAAACGGCCGGGTCAACTGCCGCTGATGGGCCGCGGCCGAGCTGGGACCATAGAACAAGGAGTTAGATATAGAAGTGTGACACTTACAGTGGAAACTGATGCCATGTTTCGCGAGACATCTGTTGGGTGCGCCCATAACTACCAGCAAAAAAAATAAACCGAACAGACGGGTCAAACCCTACGTATTAGGTTTAAAATATTAGTTTAACTACTTGACGACTAATTGCTTCATGATAACAGAGATTTGAATTGTGCGAGAAATACTCAATGTTGTTTTGTATTTTTAAAAAATAAATGTTCTACGGTATATAAATTAGTAGGAGATGAACATTTTCTGGTATGCTACACCACAAAATATAGTGGTTAACAAAATATAAGTGAATTAAATTTCGCTGGTTTGTTTGCCTGATGATACCTCGTGCATTACTTCTCACAATCAGTGATGCTATGTTAGTAATATATATTACGAAAGCTACACTCTAGCGGGTGGGCTCGGAACTATTTCAATTAACTAGGTCTCAGTCTCCCGGAGAGCGACCCGCCAGCTGCCGAAGACAGCACCGCTGCCGGGGCTCACAGACGGCGTACAGCCGCTCAATGATTTTTTTTTTGTAAATAGAACAGAAACATTCACGTCAAATTACAGATAAATTTGTAAATTCACGTGAAAAAACTGTATTGCTACAAATTAGTGTTTGCAACCACACTGGGTTCGGATTCTTATCCGGGTATTTTACTTTGTGTTGTCCCAGTGTACCTCCCATAGGTTAAAGTTAATTTTTTAACCGTTCCCTGAATAGCTTTCCAGTATTAAACTGCGCACATTGATAGAGTCCGGAAAAATTTGCGAATTTATTTCGTGACAAAATGAAATTCAACCACGCGTACAATTCTGCTGGTCCTGCTATTGGCTCGCAGTTTAACTGGAGTTATCTGGGCCAATGAGAGACTATCGACCAAAGAAGCATCGAATCACAAGCTACCAGTGGAGACGCCTCACAAGTTAGCACCCAATGAACACGCGTGTCTGCTTGAGA
The DNA here is from genome assembly GCF_032445375.1 of Bacillus rossius redtenbacheri. Taxonomy (NCBI): domain Eukaryota; kingdom Metazoa; phylum Arthropoda; class Insecta; order Phasmatodea; family Bacillidae; genus Bacillus; species Bacillus rossius. The sequence continues at coordinate 362,189,047 of NC_086330.1, read as the reverse complement.
AATGCAGAGGATAGTGGAGGCTATCCTAGAGGTCATTGAATCCGCGAATTTTTCCGGTCTCTACACATTGATAATGAATGATAAAACAAAATCAAGTCCAATTATTGAATATGAGAGTGGACGTCACTCCTGTAATCAATATTAACCCAATTTTTTTTTGATGACCACAATGCTGTTATTTGAAGTTATACTACAGGCGCGTTGAGCGTGAAACTTTAGCATGGAATGGAAATGCAAAGAAATGCGCCCGCACCGTCATAGAACGGAAGTTTAACATGCAAACTAGCTTGACTAAATATTGGCGTAGCGACAGGTATCAAGTAACGAAACAAAGAAAGATACTTGCTGCAATTGTCAAATCAATAAATCAATATGTTTCTCGTTTTTAATGGCTTCACCCCAAGTATCTTTGATACGTCACTTGCTACCCTAATGCCACGCTTTATACCCACGCGTTGTTTGTTTTTTTTTTTTTTTTTAACTGAAAACAAAATCCCGAATTTACACAAAGGCTTGTTGTATTAAATAATTTGTGAGTCGTAGGTTTCATGTTTATTATCATGTCGAAGAAGTGCAACTTCTAGCGTGCACACACAGGATCACGCACCTTTGTTAATTTTTGTTTGGTGCGGAACGACTTACTGGGTTGTTCGCAGCTGTCATGCGCTTGGCTCGGACAGCTGACTGTCGACAGGTCGTTCGCTGGGCGCGAGCAGCTGCCTATCGCCGCCGTCACGCACTGGCATGGCGGCGCGACCACGTGACCGGGACATGCCCGTCGGGTCGTCACCACAACGCCGAACGTACAATAACGCCGAATACCATAACGCCGAATGCCAAATTGACCGCAACGCCGACAGCTAGAAAACGGCTGTGTACCACAACGCCGAAATACAGTAACGCCGAAAAATGTTGCTGCGGGGAGGGGGGGCCACAAGAGCAAAATGAAAAACAACTGAATGAATTTGTGTGTGTTTCTTAAATGTATCTTAACGCCGAAATACCACAACCTAACCTAACCTAGGCTAGCCTAACCAAGCCTAACCTAACATAACCTAACCTTTGTGGCAGTCCTGCAATGAAATTTTTCGGCGTTAATGTATTTCGGCGTTGTGGTACACAGCAGTTTTCTAGCTGTCGGCGTTGTAGTCAATTTGTCATTCGGCGTTATGGTTTTCGGCGGTATGGTTTTCGGCGTTATTGTACGTTCGGCGATCGGCGTTGTGGTGCGTCCCGATGCCCGTCACGCGGCCCGATGCACGCGATCCTCACGCCTGGTTTGTACGATACGCAAGAACGCAAGTACACAAGAACCCAAAAGTTCATCATTTTAAAGTAACCGGTTTAAAAACTACGCAAAGCGCAATAACGCAACGCAAGTATATTTTCAACTTCCAACTTTCCTGCGTTTTTGACTTACGTTTCCAACGGCCATATTTGAAAAGAAGAGTTCCGAAAACTTTTAAAGACGCAGATTCTATGTGCATAGAAGCACACAGTGTTCTTTTTTTTATTATAAACATATGTTTACACTTGTTAACTTTCACATTGTGAAAAAAAAAATAACACTCTTAAATCATATTATTGAAAATTTATTTTGTTTTAAGGATACATATGAATTATCAAAAGAAGCCCGGGCAAGAAATTATTTCCCTAATGTACAATTTTATGTTATATAGTTGGTGACGTTTTGCATCTTGCGTGCTTTATTAAGGTCTGTGATTTTCTTGCGTTGGTTGCGCTTTTGTGTCTTTGCGATCCTTGCGATCCTTGCGTAGTTTATAAACCCAGCCTTAGGTTGTTTCTGAATTCAAGTACGCAATCATGTACTTGCGACCTTGCGTACATAACCTTTGTAGTTGTTTCGTACTTCACAAATTCGGTCGGGCTTAATGTTTAGGTTTATATCAATTAACATTTTTCCTCCGGAAATTTATTAGTTTTTTATTTATTGACGTAATGGAGAAATTAAGGCTCTAAGCCTTTTTGTTACACTTAACCACAGAACTACGCAATTACCCAAAAAACATACTTCACTCAAATAGCTTAAAAACTAAAATTCAGATATTTTTCACTACTATAGAATATAAACATATGTGACTAACGTTAAAAATTAAAAGAGCTTTAAACAAGAATACAACAGTTAAGTGGTTACAAACGTTACGCCTACTCATAATAAGCGGCTGTGGTTGTGGAATCACTGGCGATGTATTTCACAACCTTGCGTTTGAACATGGAGAGTGTTTCTGAGCCTCGAAACTCTGCAGGGAGCCTATTGGTCGATATACAATTTGGACATAAAACATCTATACAGCATTATTCGTGTTGTTGTTGTTGGTGGTGGTGGTGTTTTCTATAATTGCGGCTTGGGAGTGGGGGCTGTGACGTAGCCAGGGGGGCGGGGGAGAGCGCTAGGGTCTAGACCCTCCCTTCTAGGATCTAATAAAAAAAATAGTGAAGACGGACTAAGAAATTATAGCAACTTAACTACATAAGGTTACAGAGATTAATTTGTAAGTATAATTGTGATTATAGTGGGCTACAATGATGCATTACCTCCCCCATCCAGTCTATCATGCTTCATACACAGAAGCGGCAGGAATTGTTTTTTCCTAGAATTCTATATTTAATGCCGTGTTTCACACGTGTTACTTGTAAGCTTCTATTTCATGCAAACTTAACAATTGTGTTTCATGTATTAAGTAACGAAATCATCAAGCAATTGAAATAAAAAAAACAGTATTAAAAGTAACTAAATGAAAACCAAAATATTAAAAAAATGTTCATTTTTTCTTTCCTCAAGCAAAATCATTACTTAAATTTCTACGTGTACACGTTGGACTTCTGAAAAAGTACTTACTGTTCCTCGAGATTTTAGTGCGAATTTTTTTTTTTCAAACTCAGTTATAAAGAAAACTATCTCATAAAAAATGATATAATGGATATAGTAGACCCGCTCTTTCACAGAATCCTGACTTAAGCCCGCCGCACACGGTACAATATCCCTTACAATATTGTAAGCTAGGAGTTGTACTGGCTCTACTACTAGTTTCTTCACTCGAATTCAAACTGGATACTAGTAGCTGTACGAGCTGGGCTACTGGTTTTGCGTAATAGACTGCGTCCTATTTTCGTTGCTTGGTGTGTTCCAATATTTAAGGAGTGGCCAATAAGAACTCACGAAAACAGCATGAGGGGTTGTTTACACTTTTAAGCGCGCATGTCGTGATAAACATGGACGGAAAGAAGGGGAATAGTGACCAACTCCTCGTTTTAATAAATGCATACAACGAAGAGCCTTGTTTGTATGCGGTAAAAAATGTGAATTATCATAATAAAAATTTGTTGTGGAGAATATTCTCTTAACAAAACTAGTAAGGCGGCTAGAATCGTGTGCAGCAGAAACTTGTAGCGCACCTTGTGTTTCAGCTTGTAGCCTACACAGTACAGAAACCAGTAAGCATTCTAGTAAGCAAACTAGTAGAAAATATTGTACCGTGTGCGGTGGGCTTAAGGCCTTGGTGGGCGCAAATTACGCTTGGTGCGGGCCGCGCTCGCGGTTTTCCTTGCGCGGAACCGCTTCCCGCCAGACAGACGGACGGACAGACAGACAGACAGACGGACGGACAGACAGACAGTTGCTTATCCGTCCCGCCACTCCTCACGACAGCTCGCGGCAGTTTCCCCCGGGGGGGAACTCCCTCTCTGGAAACGGGGTGAATACACTCGCTTCCCCGGATAAACAACCACGCGAAGCCCGCGTCTGGCGGCGTCTGGTTGTTTACGACCACCTACTCCGTCTCCGACCTTGCGATTTCCATCACGTTCCGCAACTCTTTGACATTCACTGCACTATGAAATGATACACGTCTACCGCAACACTGGTTTAAAGAAAAAAAAATTGTTTTTATCAGTTACACATTTAAAAAGTTGAAGAGTTCCACTGTCCACCTCCTGGCTCCATCATCAGATCAGTTCCATGGTACCAAATCATTGTATTATCAGCCGTTATACATTTACTTGCAAAGTTTCAAATTGATACGACGGTTAGAAGCTGGTGAAAATCGACTTCCAAGATTTGTTCACGTAGTTCTTTAGTTAGTTCCGAGTGAAGCTTATGCAAGCGTGTTAAAAAAAAGCTATTTAGAATAGTTGTTTTGATAAATCATGAAAATAAAAGTACTCTTGTCCACACGTAGTAGCCAGTTGGTTATCCAGACTAGGCCGCAGCAGTTGGTCAGACTGCCAGAGATCCGTTCATCGAAACGATGGACCCGCGAAGAGTTCCAAAAACCGTAACTAACTTTAACTGGAATGTATCTTGAAGATATTGAAAAAGGTGGACACTTATTGATCTGTCGTGTCCGGCCTCCACCCGTCCGTTCACCATTATTAGTCCGTCCGTCAATTGGCCGAACGATTAACGAAACTCCGCACATCCAAACCCGATATTTTTTTCCCACTTGGATGTTACCAACTGACTGGAAGGTTTAAATTTTGGATAACATTTCGTTTTGCAAAAGTACCCATCTACCCATCGCGTCCGCCTGTCACCCGTCGGTCCGTCAACCGCCGAGCGATTTACAACACTCCGTCCGTCATATTTTTTTCCATATAGCCTGTTGCTGCCAACTTTGTAGAAAACTTAAATGTTTGATAAAATTTATCTCATATGAGTTACAACCATGCAAGCTATGTACTTATAATTTATAAATCTCAAAAATAAATTTCACTTTGGTATTTATTTCAACGTTTTCGTAGCTACTGTGCATAATTAATTACACTTCTGTGAATCGGACGATTGTTGTTTTATAACACAATCTTTAAGATCTGTCCAAAGATAATTTTAAAACAATATTGTATACGCATCTAAATAATTAAACAATATTTCTAAAACTTCTAACGTAATACAATTTCACACGCAAAACCCTTCCAGACATTTTGAGGTTAAAAATTGCATCCGTCCGTCCGTCAAAAGTGTGAATCGACGGACGGGAGGATTGAATTTTTCGTGCCCTATGATTGGCTTTGGCTGCAGGTCACGTGATTGACGGACGGAAGGACGGACGGAAGGAGCGGCAAACTGTTGTAATTCCTGCCTTTTTGTGTATTTGCGTTCCATCGTGGGTTCTGTTTTCCTGCTGGTCGACCTTGCAGGAGGAGAAATAGTTGTTGGGTGTGTGAGTCTGCGCCTGACCTCACAGCCCCTAACTCTTATCGGTAAAGTTTGCTTCTTAGTTATAAATTCCACTCTCTTTTTTTCTTCTGCCGCTTGGACTGCCGCGAAACAGAAACTTCACCAGGCCGTGTTTCTCGTGCGGTGACGTCAGCCAACCACGATCCCATTGGCCCCTCGGACGGCAGACGGTATTTTTGGGCGTCCGCGACGGCAAGGCATCGCACAACACACATTTCTCTCCCAAATGAATAAATAAATAACTTGGAACGATTTAGGAGGGAGGGCAGAAAATTTCTCGAGGCGGCAAGGAGTCTGCTCCGAACTGTCATGGCGGCTTCTTGGCAATAAACACGGCTTTTCGTGTCTTTTTATTTTATTTTACAGTTTTGCGACTTTTCGTGCGTAAAATAGAACGTTCTATTACCTAACGCGTCTGGTGACACATAGCTTTACATACACTTTTAAGCACTAGCTTTAAAAATGTGTCGTCATAATCAAACATGTTTATTCTGTCTCGAAATAGTAATTTTACTATCAAATATAACTTAGCTTCCCGATTGGTCATTCGACCAATTTCCATGCTCAGTAGAAAGTGAGTGTCCAGGTTTACCGTAGTCCCAAATGCGTAATTTATTAAAAACAGTGTGGGCAATTTTCAAGCGAGATATTTTTTTTGAACAGCTTCTATGTCTGTTTACACTTTTAGGCTCGTGGCATCTACTGTCGAGTTCTGTCACCGTTTCAACATGAACCATATTGTATGAAAATTAGTTCAATTCCCCCATAAGGCAGGCGCGTAAACTGCACGAAATATCAAGGAGGAATGTGATAACGCAAAACTGACAGGACTCTGTTGACGACTACACACCGGTTTTTCATACCAACGCCGTCAAAACTTTCAAACTGTCTTGCAAGTCCCGAACGCATCATACATCATCAGTATCTCAAAAAATATACTAAGACTGTCGTATTATATGAAAACATATTGTTACGAGGATGCTAGTGACGAGGCTGGTCAGACAGCCGGCGCGTCTGCCTGCAGGAGGGGCGCTGTGCAGGTAGCGCCCATTCTTCTGCGGTGCCTCTCTCTCTCTCTCTCTCTCTCTCTCTCTCTCTCTTTCTCGAACTTAAAATTAAAAACGTTTTACCAACCCATGGAAAACTCATTTTTTTATGGATTTATTTTTCAAACAAGCCTATGCAAAAACATTAGATATTACAAGCTAAAAAAATAATTTAAGATCCTATCACGTACGAATTTAATGCATTTTTTGAAGGTATATTTATGTTTACTGAAATACTTTAACTTATATGTCAAGTTTTTCTTTCATCAAAAGTTTTATAAATCAATTAAGGTTCAGTATTTTAGACCATAAATTTCAAATACATATCCTTCCAAGATCAATCTCTGACTCAAATGCATCGTTTCTTTGTTGGATAACCCCCCCCCCCCCCTCCCTGATATACCTTCCTGGAGACGCCTCTGGAACGCTTCAGTTAGTCCGGTCAAAGTGGACATGAAAATAGTGATCAAATAACAAAAATTTCCGACAGAGCTGAATTTTGGTAGAGAGACCTTCGGTACACCAGTAGAAATAAAGTGCCAAAAGTCCTCATAGATCCCATGTGTGCTTAAAAAATAAAAAATAAAGTCAAAGGTCATAATTTTCTGTTTTTTTTTTTTTTTTTTTTTTAGATTTTTCTATAAAAAAAACGGTAAGTTTTATAAATAAAATATAGCTCAGACAAACATTGTGGATTATAAAATTATCTACGAAAATGGTCCTAATACTTTTTCTTTTCCTGGCGGGAAGAACGTCTCCCAGAGCGCAGCCCCCCGGAACTCGCGGATCAGAGCGGCGGCTGGCGCGGGACAAAAGACAGACGCCGCCGGCGGCAGAGGCCTTGTAGATAGACATCTCGGCGCGCGCTACTCGCGTCGTCCCGGAGGCCGGCCGGCGACGACGTGCGATGACCGAGCAGAACCTGCCGGCCGGAAGAGTACCGGAGCAGGAAGTGTCGGCATGAAGGCCGGGGGGGGGGGGGGGGGTTGTCTTCGGCCCTGCTCCCGATGGCTACGGCCTTCCTGCCGGCGCGCGGCGCAACAAGGCCGCGGCGACGAGCGTGTGTTAAGGCCCCTCCCACACACACACTGTCTGCTCGGACTCACCTGCCGGGACCTTAACACTCGGAACTGTCGTGTGTGATCAGTAGAGACCGGAAAAATTCGCGGATTCATTTCACGATATGATAGAATCCAAACAACTGTACCTTTATATTGCTTCTCTGATTGGTTCACAGTTTATCTGAAGGACTTTGAGCCAATGAAAAACCTTCAACCAAAAAAGCATCGAATAGCAAGCGTCCCCAGTTGACAGGTATCACGAGTCCAGTAGCCAATGAGCAGGTGGCATTTGCCCGAGAGTATAGGGGATTGTGGAGTCTATCCTAGAGGTCATCCAAAACGCGAATTTTTCCAGTCTCTAGTGATCAAAGACGTCGGAATGATGGACTGAAGAGCTTGACGGCTTCCCTTTCGTCAGATCGGAGAGCATGTCTCGAGTGCCCTTCAGGTCCGAACCTGAAGTGTGTGGGATCAGCGTCTCGCCCGAACCGTCCGGTCAAACAAACCGATCCGTCAGTCCCGTCAGCCAGGTGTCGCGGCGGGGACATCCAGTGTCCTGGAACCGGAAAGCAAAGTCTCCCCCGCCCGGGGAGGTGGCGCCGCGAAGCGTCGGACGCAGGAACTGAATGGACTGGCCACCGCAGAAGATGTCGCGAAGAGACCTGAACCAGACTGTCCTCGAGGCTGCTGGGGTCTCTGCGGTAACGGTTTTTGCGCATCTGTACCTCGGAGGCATAAAGTCACCATGGCCGGTATTCCAAGACACAAAAAAAAAATGGTCGCGTGTACTTAGGTACGCGCGTGAGAAGTTATACTTCTTTGGCATCATTAAAAAAATAGTTTTTAATTGCATGCAAATAATTCTCCATGGTAGCGTTATTCTCCATGGTAGCGTTCAACGTTTAACGCAACCTTGTTGGAAGTCGCATTAGAAGTATAACTTCAAAAAAGGATTAAGTGTTGAATATGCTACACCTGTACACTAACCGTATTCCTAGTGCACGATTAGACATTTTTAGGGAACGGATTTTTAGTGTTGCCTAAATTTCCGGACATGCGCCGTTAACTCGTATAGGTATAGTCATTTTTTTTTGTTATAATCGGGAGACGTACCAAGCGTGTTGGTGTGCCAAATGAAACTTTGCGATAGCGAAACTATTCTGGAATACATTTCGTACACTTTAATGGTCATAACAGGAAATAATCCCAATTTTAAAAATTACTCGAGAAAATTAGAAATGCGGTTCTATTTTTTGTGCGATGGTGCTGCTGTATATAGTTTTTTTTTGCCGTAACAATTGTATCGTATCGATGGTTGCGAAACGTCCTCCAGAATGCGTTAAAACCAGTTTATAGCCTCGCTCAAGATACCTTTTATTACAACGGCTGCTGATTTGTTCTCTTAGTGGGATTCGACTTGCACACGTTCTGGAATACGGCCTGCGAGTTACGGCTGTATCCCAGCAAGGCAGTGTTTATTCGCTACCTTACCCCTGGAATACTGCTCTATGTCCACTTCTGGCCAAAATGTACTTTAAACATATACTTGACCATTCTTTCTGGTGGCACACAACACTAAGATCTACGATGTGTCAAAAATTCTGATATTTTGGGTTAAAAATAACTGAGTAATAATAAGTGTAGCGCCATTTAAAATTATTTAAACTGCTATCATGAAAATGTTTTTTTTGTGACATAGCATCTTATGCCATCGAAGTACAGATATATGTTCGTCCGCCAAGTTAGAGCACCATGGGCATAAAATTAGATACATATTTAAAGACACTTAGGCCCTACTTAAACAAAACCCTGTAACATTTAATGGAAAAAATTTAAAAAGTGATAATTAAAAAAAAATTGTATTGTTTTATAATATATTGTTGTTCCAAGTGTACGGAGTGTAGTGATAGGCAACTTATTAACAGGCATTTGCGATAGTCTTGTAAAAAAATTAAACATTTTGTAAATTATACTCATACCATTTCCGTTTTCAGATTTTAGTTCCGTCTATTTCAAACTAACAACTTTACCTAGCGAGAGACGTTTATAAGTCATCAACTTAAAAAAATATATTTTTCTTAATGTTTTAAAAACATTCCCAATTAATTTTAGTTGCTTGTTGGAAATGCTAGGCTCGGAGGTGTGTCTAGATTGGTGTGTAAAAAGATGATACTAGATATGATGGGAAGTGAAACACATCTGAATGGATTCACTTTGTGGCGACGGTGAAAGTTTCCAGTTGGAATGAACTTGGATTCTGAAAGTTGAATGCGAGGTGAAAGGCAGACGATCTTAACGAACTATACCAAGTGTCAGAAGCCTGACATGAACATCGAGGTAGCAACTTTAATTTCGTGAAAATAGACTGTGTCCCTGAGTTCTTTCCCAATTTAGTTTAAGTGGGAGCAATAGGAATGGAAATACGCAATTTTGTTTTAAATAGTTTTTATGCCATAAGCTTTATTCATATTTTACTATTGAAAATTCTCTTCGTTACGGCAGTCATAACACATTAAAAGGTTTTACAAATTCCATAATATAGTGTCTATTGACAGTATTATCACAGTTGTAAACATTACATAAAAGAAATATACGAATATTCTTAACTTCACAAGGGAAACTATTTGTAGCAGACAGACCCTATTACCGTCAGACATTCCATTCAGTTGTATTATGTACAGGAACGAATCTAAATTTAAAAAATAAAACGATAGAACATTTTTGTGACTGGCGTATCGGCGTAGCCGGATACTAGTTCTGGTATAAGGAAGCGAGTATGGAGATTATTTCTCGACCAGAACTCTCGATTTGATGTCTCGACCTTTAGCTTCAAATCATTTTTTACGCTTCCTGAAAAAAAAACACCTCGAAAATGAGATAATTGTTTGTTCCTCCAAATACCGGACACCCGGAAAAAAGTTAAACAATCCTTAGTGTTTTATCAAAAATCTTTCACTTAATGAAACATGACCTTGTTTTTTTATTTATCGCCCAACTGTCAAAAATATTACTATAATTAGTTTTGCTCTTTGAATTATGCATCAGGAAGCAAGCACTCACGGGGCCGAACTATTCAGGGGCGTATCTGTGTTCGTGAGGCGAGGTGATAAGGGCGACGCCAATGGTGCTTCTAGCGCGGTATCGCCTCTAAGCTTTTGGCCCTGAACTGGCGCTCAATCTTCTTGTCGCGCTCAGGGCAGCTATAAATTTTAAGCGGTACCCACAACATTATGTGGCCTAGAAATGAAGTGTTGAGTGCTTTCAAATATCTGTACCGGATGTTTCATGTCTAAAAATGATTCTGAAAACACGCGTTTTACCCAATTTTAACTCACCCAAGAATACAGTTTGAAAATTAAATATGGAAACAGAACTCTCATCCGCCCTAAAAGTATTTTTAAATCATTTTTTCGAAAACAGACCTCACTCTTAATATTCAGAGCAGTTTTTAAATCGCGTGATATTTTCTGTCTGGTGGCTTTGAATATATATACTGTATAGAAGTCGCGAGTGGATACGTCTTTCAGAAGCGTATGATGAGCAGCTTGGGAACTTCACCGCTGCAGTGCGCTGCCGTAACGCCCTGTATCGTCTTAGTTGTTATTTACACGTTAGAGCGCAGCGCTGTCGCCCGCTGTCATTCCCCGCACCCCTCATCGATCATTCACTGCAGCTCAACGTCGTTCAACATGAGGGGGAAGGGGTGTTTGAAGAGTTCGACACTTGTCCGCTAGGGACCACCACAAGTCGATGCCCTAGAGATGGTGGCGATTGCGGCAGTGAATTAACCAACTACCTCAAAACCGTATTAGAAATTTAAACCTGGGCTGGCGACTTCTATACAGTATATATATTCAAAGCTGGTGGTGAGGACGCGTGGTTATTGGTTTACAGGTTCCGAATAGAATTCTAACCAGGGCCTGGTCGGGGAATTCTTCTTTCTCCCCCTTCACTAGCGGATTATTTCCTTACCTGGTTTCAAGGGCACGTGATCTGTAGTCCTTTAATCCTGTGCTGCGGAAGGCAGTGCGAATCCGCTGCAGACTTATCTAGTTCTAAACCCAGAATGTCGGGGCCATCATTACCCCCAAGCACTATGAATATGGGGGGGGGGGGAAGGAGAGGGTAGGAAAATTTTACCCGAGATAGAGATTCATTCACGTATTACACAGAACAAACTTTTACAAATACATACTCCTTTGGAAACCAGTTTCCAGGGAATAGTTTAAGAAAGTTTGTACAACACATTGGCTATGGTTAAATTTGCCTGTATGAAATACGTTTTTAGAGATACCTGAGGATTTATTACGAAAATTGACGCATAATTTTTTTCAAACCATGGAAAATATATTGGAATATTCAAAAAATTGACTTTATTTTATTATGCTTATTAGTGTGCGCAGTTAATACTGGAAAGCTACTGCTTATAATATTGGAGCATAAATGCCCAAATAATAATACGAACCCAGTATTACTGCGAACACTTTTTTTTTTAGTGATCCAGTTGTTTTCAAGTAAATGTAAAAAAAATTACTAATATCTGTGGTTTTACATTACTATATATGTTCCATTTACAAAAAAAATTGTTTGTCTGTAAAGTCGGTTTACGGACGATAGTTTAACGTGACAACGTCATAACAAAACATTGATGAAATGATTGCATACTTTTATGAATAAAATTGAATAATTTTTATTGAATTATCACTATTTTGTATGGATACAAAGAAGGAGTGAAATGAAATCTACAATTTAATTGATAAATTTACTTTTATTTGCACTCATTAATTCAAATATGTTTATTACTTTAACGAAGAGATTATTTTAACTATAACTTTTATACATGTTTGCTATTTAACGTCTTCCAATCTGTGTTATTCTGTTAAGGATAGGACGATGATAGGAAAAGAAGGTAACGAATGGGAGTGTTTCAAGTTTAATGTGCCTCGAAAAAGTCAAACCGATGGTTGTTCCAACAGAGTGGAAGAGAGATAGATGCGGCGCAAGCGTACAATCATTGAATATATATAACATATAGAAGTCGCGAGGGGATACGATTTATTCTGCCGGTTTTGGAATCCAAACTGAGGTAGTTGGAAGCTCCCCCGCCAGACAGCTCTGCTTTCGAAAAGAAGGCACTCGTGGTTAGTGTCTCCCCCGCTAGAGCGCTATAGTATCGCTTGTCTCAAGGTCGCGCGCGTATTATCTCTCTCTCTCTCTTTCTCTCTCGCTATCTCTTTTTTTGTATTTTGTTTCCGTTGCTGTGTGGAGGGCCAGCGCATTGACAAGGCGGGAGGTTATGCTCGTCAAAAAGATGCGTAAATATATTTAACCAAATTACCTATTACAATATTTGATTTAACACAAATGTATTTTGTTTAAAGAACCGAAAGCAAAAAAATAATTTCTTGAAATATTACACAATTATTTAAAAACAGACACATAAATCAGCAATTCATTGGTGTTTGATTCCAGATGGTGTAATAATTATTATATTTGAATAAAAATTGGTCCTTCGGATATAAAATAAATATTTTATTCACCAAATCAATTAAAGTACCTCAAAGAATCCACTTTAATATGAATTCAACCAAATGTATGCAAAGTGGAAATTATAAAATGCCGGACATTGTTATATAAATGGTTGATCAGTGTAAATCTGTGCACGAACTTAGTCATACATTCATAAAAAACTTTAGTAAGCGATTAAACAAGAAACTCGTTTTTATCGGGAAAAGAATTGTATGTTAAAGAAATAACTAAACAGTAAACATGTACATGCATATTATTTATGTTTGCATACATGCAGTGAATATTATTTTTGCAGTGATAAATTAATATTTTATTAACATGGCTAGATCTAAAAAATATTTATAGAAAATTTTAAATATATTTACTACCTTTACTTTTCAGAAGTAAGGTTGGTTTGTAAATTCTCCTTCAGGAGCATTATACAACACAGTTCATTAAATTGCATTACAAGTCACATAAAAAAAATTAAAAATGGGTGGAAGTAAAACAAAAATACCACAAACAAATGAATATACGTACTATTTTATCATCTTCATAATTTTCAAATAATGAGGGCTCAGTAACTTTGAGATAAGTTGGTGTATAAAACTCTTGCGAAAAACATTTCTCTGTACCTATTCTAGAGTTGTTTGAAGAGTTTATTTACATGCACAAAAACTTTCAATGTAAGAAGCCACATCATAATCCTATCATAGTAGATGACATTTTTGACAGGTCGTACAACGAAATTTGAGACTTTGACATATTAATTATGTGAAGCATTAAGAATTTGTGAAGCAATAAACAAAACTAACAAATATGTAGTGCAAGACTAGCTAATCATGTATTAATATTTTTTTGTTTATTTTACAGTAAAATATTCAGCGGCCAAAGACTTAAGCCGTCCCAATAAATGTAATTTAAAGCCACCTTAAGTGAAACAGACTGTGGCTAAATGAGGCCCAGTAATTTTGAGCAAAATTGTAATCGTGCAAGTTCCCATGTACCACAGCTGTATTTACCTTATATTATATGTATATGCACAATAAAATTAAATATCATTTAACAACTTTAAAAAAAAACAGAGTACAAAATAAATTTCAAAGAATTATTTCATTCTAAATATCAGTATATAAAACTCTTCCATTGCGTATAAAATTTTTGTAACTTTTACTTCCGTACATTCTTAACGATACGAAACATGCACAATGCCATATAATGACATTTAACAAAACTATTATGTTATTGTCCCTAGTTATACGTTACGTATACGTTTTATACGTTAAGTGAAATAATCTCATTATTAAGTACTCTTTTTTAAAACATTAACTAATGTAAAATATTTCATTGTCGAGCTTTAGCAAACGACTTACACACGTGCAATCACTGACACGTATAGAGGGAGGTTTATAAATCAATTACTCGTTAGAAAATGTACGTGTTTGTTTAATATCTGTGAAATATGTAAAAATATGATCGTGTAAACCACAGAGGAATAATCAACTGTCATATCTCAGGACTGAGATTAGTTGTCAGAAACGTTTGATGAAAGCTTTCAAACTAGCAATAGTTCTAATGAAGGAATAGCCCAGTCAAAATATGCTAAAATTTCGCTCGTAGTCGAATTAAATCCGATATTTTTGTTACACTTTACACGTATTTAGTAGTGTCCAGATGACAAATGCTGTCACTTGACTTTACAAGACATGTTTAAGCTAGAGTCCATGATGACCCCAGAATTCAAAAATTTTGGATATCAGGGTCACTCACTTCTCAAAGAAAAGAACTGATAGTGTTTGGTCAGACAGACCAAAGAACAGACTTAAATGCGTAACATGAAAATTGTTGGGAGCCTCACACGAGGACGAGGATTCACTGATAATTTCTTGAGCGAGTGTACCTTGGGGATGACTGAAACTGCATCTGTTCATCATTGAAGAGTTATGCGGTATTCATTTTATATCTTTGAACAACTTGATTTCTGACAATCTCGAAGAAGTAGGGATGCCACAGATCAATATAAGATCTCTGCTTAGCTAAATAATCACCCACCATTTCCTGGATCACAACAAATCATGTCTATAGCAACTGGACTAGTAGGGGATGCCACAGTTACCTTTTTCAATGCTATAGTAATTGGCAAGCAATCAATACAGAGTAATGTTGGAAAAATTCTAATCAAGCATTGTCACGAAAAGATCAAGCTCTCACTCTGGCGAATATTAGCTACATAATTACTTTCGATTGTAATAGCTCATTTATTTATAATTTGTTAGTTTTCCAGAGGATAACGATAAGTGAAGAAAAATAGGATGACTTGATCATGTATACGCAGTATGAGTTGGCTCCATTTCATTTAGCTCTCTTTGACAAAGCTGGGATACGCAAAACCAAGAAAGCAACCCCGTTTGTTTTATGTGACAAGGGAGAATTTGGACTTGGAGTGTTGGAGAACGCTGACTTTGTTCTTAATGGTGAATTCTTACTACACAGTCATATAGCCGACAAGTGGTACTGATTCATCTATTTTCCCAAAATATGCCAATTACATTATCATTTCCTATTTATCATGACTGTTGATGTGACATTACGTGCAGACCACCGAACAATTGTAACACAATATCATAAACATCGGATTGAATTTGAGCACATGATTTACTTTGACTGGGCTAGTGTCTTCCATGCTATTTTTTTTTTCTGGATATATAATAAAATATTCTGGAATTTAAATTGTTCATAACTTAGGTAATAACAGTAGAATTCAAATCATTTTAAACAGTTTTAGCTACTTAAAAAAAGTACTATGGTGGTTGTGTGGACCAATTTTTACCACGTTTTTGTTTTTATTTTTGTATAAAACTAAAGTGCGAACTTATGTTTTTCTTACACTAATCCACTTACAAAGTACGTTATCTGGTAAATAAACGCAAAATTTTTCACATGATCTTTTTTAACAGCGATCATTAAGCTACTAACATCCTAATATTGTAAAGTAATAAACCAAAAAAAAATACTAATGCAGCTGCAGTCTATCTACTCACAAATAATTATTGTTTAGTTATTTCTTAAGCACATTTTGCAATCAATCTTAAAAATTTTTGTTGAAACGCTTGCCAAACAATGCATTTTATGTGAAACAGACGGCGTGGGTAATACTTGGCTAAAACTTTGCGTTTATTAAAATTTACATCGAAAATTAACTAGCGTTCACTCGGTTTTAGTCAAAATGATGAAATTAAAAATATGTGTTTGTTGTAATCTAATTAGTTTTTTTAAAGTAATAAAACGTGGATATTTTAAATATAAAAGAAAAGAATTCTATACCAATTAATATTAAATAATTAGGACCTTCCTTGCATACTCGCGTCAACTTTTTCTTTACACAGTATCTAACTGATACATAATGTAAAACAAAATTGGCAAGTTATAATTCACAACTTCCCTGTCCTTATTTTTAACTGGAAAACGGAACATTGATGTGCCTCGTGAACTGAACCTCGTATTCTGACAGCCCGTGTACGCACATTTCTTACCCGTCAAAATGTTTGGCACTATAAAATAATCAATGCGAAATAAAGTTAAAATAAGTATGTATTTAACTTTTAAATTAAATAATATTTTAAACTCAACACTGACTGTAGGCCTGATACAAAGTTCTTAGAAGCTAATTTTCACGTTACTAGGGTACACAATCCCTCCATACAGTGATCCCAGTGACTTGTCTTCTCCCGTGGTTCCGTGGCTCTCAAAGACAGTAGTGGTAAGGAATACTTATCGTCAAGGTCGCCGAACTGTGCTGATACCAGCTTCCCGTATATGGGAGGGTGACTGGCTGGTTAACCTAGTACGCCCTAAGACCGCTAGGGGCGTGCGCTGTCGATACCCAGCGATTGAAGCGATCGCAGCGGCGGAGCTTGGAACTACAACAATTCTTCTGAGAAACCTGGCAGAAAAATTAACCTGGGCTCGCGACTTCTATACATTATATATATTCAATGGTACAATGAGCGTAACGGGACAATGTGCGTAACGGGACAATGAGTCATCCTTTTTCGTGCGTGCAGCCGACGTTCATCGATTTATTAGACGTTGTCACGTCAAAAAGTATATACAGTGTAAATACGGTGGAGAGGGGAGTGGAATGACGGTGAACGGGTGGCTGACAACGGGAGCGAGTCGTGTCTGCTTGCTGACCCAGTGACCACGGCCGGCATCGCTAGTTGCCTCACGGTCGCCCAGGGCTGCCGGGGACCCGCCACGTGTTCACTGAGCCAGAGCCAGGCGCCCGGATAGATAGTAGGCGTTCTCGCATCTTCGCGCTTTTTTCTTAAAAAAAAAAAAATAATAAACAAGGGCGAGTCTCTCAGTGCCTGTCAGTGATATGTAGGGGCAGGCATTTTTCGCGAAAAAAAAATATCTGAAAGTCTATTAGACTGCAACAAGATACATCCGCACCAACAATTTATTCCTTGTGATTGGCGGCCGTCTGCGAGAGAGGTCGATGCCTAGAGACCGGAAAAATTCGCGGATTCATTTCACGATATGCTAGAATCCAAACAACTGTACTTTTATATTGCTTCTGCGATTGGCTTGCAGTTTATCTGAAGGACTTTCAGCAAATGGAACCTTCAACCAAAAAAGTGTCGATTCGCAAGCGTCCCAGTTGACGGGTGTCACGAGTCAATAGCCAATGAGCATGTGGCATTTGACCGAGTGTGTAGGGGATTGTGGAGTCTATCCTAGAGGTCATCCAAAGCGCGAATTTTTCCAGTCTCTAATTATAAGGAATTTGTGTTTTCAACTACAAATTGTGAACGCGAATCACACGCTAGAATTCGCTGCCGGAGCAGCTTCGTCGACTATCGAATCATTCGATTAGGACAGAGAGGAACTTTAAACTTTATAATGAAACGGCCCAGATAAAAGCGAAACTTGAAAAAAAAAAAAAAAACTAAACCCCAGTTTTGGACCTTATTTTTTTTGACAAGGAATTTTTTAAAAAAAATATTGTTTTTATTAAAAAATTGATTAAACAAATAATATTAAAAAGTTTCCATTTTTTTCTGTTTGTGAACTTTGGTTGGCGCCATCCGACACAGATGAAAGCACAGTGGTTTATGCACATTTTCGTTCCTTTATTTCCAATCCATTCACGAAATTACCCCCACCAAATGCCGTATACCGAGAACTAAGATGTTGCACACCAAAAAACCCACATGCTAGACTTTTTTTCCTTCTTCGAGCAACTCTTTATTTGAACCATCTTCGGTTTCCTGTATTCTCCTGCGCTATAAATGAATGCATGCATGCACATCACATCCCGCATGCCAGTGTCCAGGGTTTTCCATGCGTCTGTGCATGTTTTACCTGCGCCCAACTTAACATAGTTTTTATCTAGATTTCAGATACGGCTTCAATCGCTGCCGTGGCTGTCCAATCCCCGAACAAGCATGACTAGGCGTATAGGCTTCTTCCTGAGACGCACCTAGATCCCTCCCTAACCCAGAACCCTCCTATAAAAAACACTTATTTTTAGTTAGGGTAGGAAAAACAAATCAAAAGTGAAACTTAGATTAAATTGAGTGTTGGATAGAAAACATTTATCACACATATTCGTTCTTCGTATTTTTATTTCGCAAAGTTAGGATTTTACACGTTTAGGTGATCTCAAGTTAAATGAACGGTTGGTTAGATTAGGTCAGTTACATAATAATACGTAAAATCATTGTTAAAGTATTTAGATCCTTCTTTTCTTTTTTTGCCCCCGGCAGTGTAGACTATGTTTTCGCTTTTCTAGATGATCGTAACTAAAATGAAAGGTTTACGGTAAGCAAGCAATAACATTTAAATATTCTATGATCATAAAACATTCATGAAAGCTTATGTTTTTATTCCGGCCACGAAGTTTCACTTGCGAGCGGCGAACTTCGGAAATTTTTGGGGACAGATCGGGGATAAGTGAAACGTAGGCTTTCAGCGGGCGTCCGCTTTGATCAGGAAGGGAACCGGGTTGCTAACAGGGTCAGTTAACAAGTCATTAGGAGCATCCCAAAGATCGTTAAAAAGCCGCTAAAACGTTCTAAAATACCTTGGGCATTTTTTTTTAATCGAGAGAGTATTAATTTAAATAGGTACACAGCGTTAACTACCTGTGCCAACATTTTGTCATTTTAGCGAGAGAAAAAAAAGATTAATGATATTTTAATAAAAATAAATAAACTTGTTAAACCATTTGCGACATATTTAACAACTCGTTCAAAACGAAATTATCCAGTTAGTCATCAAACTAAAAACAAATTTGTCGTCGAGAGCATTAAAACGTCGTTACTTGTTATTACAAGGTCGCCAAGTTTGCAACTCTGGGAGAAAGGTAGCCTAGACCGTTGGTTGAGGCTGAAGGTTTGAGCGAATATCCTTTCAAAGAATCTGCAACCACAAGTAAGTTGCTGAAATGTTATCACTAGTTGGAACATTACCGAAGGCCGTGTTCTGAGTAAGGAAAGTCACCGTAGACAGGGCCGTTGAGAGAAACCAAGTGTCCGAGACAAACATTTTTATAGGGCCCCTTCCCCATTACCTAGTGTTAAAAATTTTCAAACCCCACAATAAAAAAATATATATCTAAAGACTGTACACGTTAAAGTGGCCATATCTGTAAATTTTTTCCTGAGCGTATTGCATAACTTGTGGGTTTTCAATGAATTCTATTAGCAATAATTAGAGACCCGGAAATTTCGCGGATTCCTCTGGCCTCAGGATAGAATTCAAAGTTATAGGTGTGCTCGACCCATGTTTACTTTCCCATTGGTTGATTTATTAGCGAGAACAATTTTATCCTTGTTATTTGGCACTACCTGATTCGCTTACTTCTCTCCTAGCTGGGCATCGTTGGCTCACGGTCGTAGACGGGCGTGTCCAAACAACTGCGGTCCAATCATGAACACAGTGCAACAGTGTGGAGGTATGCATTCTAGCTTGCGACTAAATGAATCCGCGAAATTTCCGGGTCTCCAGCAACAATAGACTTCCAAGTTCGTCCTACTCTCAGGGTAAACTCATACATTAAAAAAAAAAATTCTGGAATCTCTACCGGGTCCCGCTGGTGCCAAGCCCCGGGGATTTCGCCCCGTATGCCCCTTTCGACGGCCCTGATCGTAGATCGACGGTTTATCGCGCGCGAAAGGAACTACTTGTTTCGAAGGCCTTCCCTGTGTCCAAGTACGGCAGGCTAAGTGCCGTAACATCACAGCATAAGCGGACCTCTTCGACTCTGCTTATGTAGGTAGGTAGGGTTTCTTGCCTAACAAGTCTTGGCAGCTATTGATTGTAAGACAGGTTATCTGTGTTGCTAGGCTGTAACTGTTGGGTAACAGAATCAGCAAATAAAACCTGCACTGTAAATCGGAACTTGGTAAATCAGTGGACTTCACAAACGAATCTGGAGAACTTTTTTTTTTTTTTTTTTTTACGAGATATGCCCAACTTTTGCAGAGCCTAAAATGTCCCGTGGGTCGTAGATGGGCCACCACTGGCCCAAGCAATGGATCCAGTGTTCCGGCTATTCACTCTTTTCGGGGAGAGGGCACCGAAAGACGCCATCTTGGTTTCAGCAATATTTAGGTTATAATAATTTTCTATCTTTTAATTTTAAAAATTACCTATTTCCGTTTAAGCCTATTAATAGATACTGGAAAAATTCGCGATTTCGATGACCTCTAGGATAGACACAATCCCCTACACACTCGGGCAAATGCCACCTGCTCATTGGCTACTGACTCGTGACACGTGTCAACTGGGACGCTTGCGATTCGATACTTTTTTTGGTTGGAGGTTTTTTCCATTGGCTCAAAGTCCTTCAGATAAACTGTAAGCTAATCAGAGAAGCAATATAAAGGTACATTTGTTTGGATTCTATCATATCGTGAAAATAATCCGCGAATTTTTCCTGTCTCTACGGTTATTAATTATATAATTCCGCGGGATGCCTGTAATTAATAGAGACTGGCTGCTATAGATCTTGAAGTCATTGTCCAGAATGGAATTCGTTTTTTTTTTTTTTTTTTTTGGGAATTACCACAACTGTAATAATACTGTCAATGTGTGATCTCTGGCTTAACGAAGACAAGTTTTCAATGCTGAAAGTTAACAAAATAAATAAATAAATTGTTATGGCATAAAAAAAAACTGTTGAAGCCCAACATGGCGTGCGTGTGTCGCTATCTCTCCCCTGTAATTACTCGAGAGGCGAGCGGCGCGCGCAGAGCAGTACACGCCAGTTCAGTAATTAGCTTGTAATCGCTGCTGGTGTGGGACGACGTACGAGCGAGGTCATTACCAGGGCCAGCGCCCCGGACTCTGGTACACCGTCAAATACTGACTGCAGTTTACGAGACTTCTAGAACCATGGCCCCCACGAGGGTAGAGGCTGGGTGGACCCCTGGCTCCAGGGCCCAGTGTGTGAAATAAATATACATACTCGCTGCGCTTATTTTAAAGTAAAGTAATTTTATAAACAAAGCTTAGTTTTAGACTTATAAAATAGTAACCATAATTATACCCTGTATTTTCAGGTTAAATAACATTCTAAAAAAAGAGTGTACGTAAGAAATAACAATGCAATTATAATGTAGCACCTGACTGTAAAATTAGCGGGGGAGGAATAGGGGGGGGGGGGGGTGTCTCCGATCCTGGGTCCAGGACCCGTAATCGAATGTGGGGGCCATGTCTAGAACTATGCATGCGCCTCAAGTATCGCCAAGTTTCTGATGCAATAATTAGAGACCGGAAAAATTCGCGAATTCATTTCTCGACAGGCTAAAATACAAATAGTTATACCTCAGTGCTGCGTCTGCTATTGGCTCACAACTCACCTGGATGACTCTGGGCCAATGAGAAACACCCGACCAAAGCTTTATCGAATCACAGGCTGCTACGTTGGGTCGTTTCACAAGACAGCAGCCAATGAGTAGGTGACATTTGACTGAGTGTACGTAGAACTATGGAGTTCATCCTGGAGGTCATTGAACCCGCGAATATTTCCGGTCCCTAGCAATAATTATTAAGAGCCAAGGTTTTATGATATTATATATTGACCCATTACGTTGTAAAAAATTAAGAATTAAATGTTATAATTTTTATGAAGGACTAGCTGCAAATAACCACTTCGTTGGTTTTTTTTAAGGTCGTACATTTAATTATTTATATTTAATACAGTTATTTTGTATAAAATACATGTGTTAAAAGACTTCTTTTTTTTTCGTGTATTATTATTTTTCTTTTTTGTACATAAATATCTTACATATACTAAATAATTTTATTAAAATACATTCTTATACACCACGTTAAATGTTTTGTTGTCTGCTGCGTAGAATACATTTTATTCGTACACTTTTTCGTATGGAAAATCAACTGAAGCATGTGCGTCACATTTCGCCTTATATAGTCTCAGAAGCCATCCCCACTACTCACACAGTCTTTGACTGTTCTGGAATATGATTGAAAATTCATTCCTATGCTAAGGTATTGTTTTTTTTTTAAATTTTTATATAGTTTTTACTTTTCACACTTTACTATTCACTTCCTATTTTTTTTCTTTTCCTTTGTGCCTAAATTTTTTCATGTGAAAAATCATCTGAAACATGTGCGTCACATATCTTCTACACCCTTATAGCTATCGGGGCGCAACCACCATAGTGAACGACGGGAGACTTGGGGCTACTACCACACACAAACGCCATTCGTCTGCGATGTGTAAGTTTGGCTGTAGAGTGAAATATAGGCACGCACACCCCCTATTTTATATGTATGGATTTACATGTTACTTATATTGTGCATAATCATACAACATTACTAAAATTTGGCATATGACATATCTTATGTATTAAAATAAGACCCCGTGTTATTGGAGCTACTAAACTTACGTGACATTTTTTTTGCATGACCCATTGGTAGAGACTTGCAAAATTCGCGGTTTCGATGGCCTTCAGGATAGACTGCACATACCCCTGTACACTCGGGCAAATAACCTATCACCGAATGAATCCGCGAATTTTGCAGGTCTCTACCCATTGTGGAGGGGGGGGGGGGCGAGGAATGCATTAAATTGATTGCGTGGCTTTTATTTCTTTCCAGTTAAGACATAGCTTCAAATTTGAAATTCACCTTTAGTCACTGGCTTTATTATTTACTACTACTTATATTATTAGCGCAATTAATGCATTTCCTTTTAATGCATCAGTAGAGCCACGATTATTAAGCGGATTCATTTCACTCCAGGCTGGACTCAGCTTGCCTATACATGATCAAGTCTTTTTAGAGTGCTCATTGGTCGATAGAAAAGTCATATCCTTTGGCGTGTCACACGTGATTGGATAACCAATCATCAACGTGAGGGAGATGTATATGTGTTTCAAGTCTATTTTGTTACCTAATGATTTCACAGAATAATCGTGGCCATACTTACGTTTCAGGCACTGACTGTTTTTATTTAGTCAATTATTGACTATGTTTTTAGTTAATGTATACAATATTTTACTTTCTACTTTTTTAGTATTTTTAGAAAACCCATACACGGTAAACTTATTAAATATTTGTGCATGTACCTACATAAGTGTATTTTTTTTTTAAAATTAAGTGGCTAAAATTAAGTTTTAAGAATTAATAATATGCTTGCGGCATAGCGTCATATTTAAAAGAGCCCGATAGTTTCATGATTTTTCAGCGATAATGTAGCGAGCCGTGGCTTAGTCTTTCAAGTTTTGGGCCGCGTATGTCTTTTTACTATAATTCATGTTGTTGGCCTTCACTTGCGAAATATGAATCTACCAACCACTGTTTGTGTAAATTTTCCAGCGCTAATGATAGGATTAAAATTGATCGCGAATAGACGTTAATGCACATTTAAAACTGTAGCACGCTAATGTTGTTGTGAGCCCTATTCAGGGCCGGTGCAAGGTAAATTGGTGCCCTAGGCGAAAAACCTAATGCCCCCCCTCCCCCCCCCCCCGGCCGGACACCCCCCAAAAGAGATTTTGATTTTGTCAACAATCAAATGTAAGCAGGCTTGTGGTTTTTTTTTTTTACTTTTTTACTTATTATAAATCATAAACAGGTCACCGTGGACTTTAAATAATTACTTATATCAATATAAACATGCCAAACTGTTACAAAAAACCATTTTCATCTTGTTTCAATAATCGTTAAACATATTACATCAGCTGTTATGTGTCGTGCTGCGCCGCCCCCAGCTACTTGGCGCCCTAGGTGGTTGCCTAGTTCGCCTGTATGGACGCGCCGGCCCTGGCCCTATTCAGTTGAGCACTCTTCATGTTATTCGCGCTGCCAATATGTTCGCCATCCCATCCCCAGGTTCTGCGCAGAATGATTCCCACGGCGTTTCCTGGCAACCCGACCCCGATCCCCCTCCCTCCTCCCCCCGGGCCTAAACTCCGCGGCCCCGCACAAAGGGGGAGGACTTTCCCCCGGCCGAGCGGCGCGTCACGGCCCGACAGTGTTGCCAGCTCTCTGTGCCGGTTACACAATCCGCCGCCGGTCCATCACACTGCCAGCACGGGGCATCCAGTTTCCAGTGTGCGCGAGGCCAGGAACACGGAAGTTCCCGTGTGCCCTGTATTTCAAGACGCACCCCACACACCTTTTTTGTGGGATCACTTTGGATCAACACGCGAGGAGCGTGTTATCTGGGATAATTTGGCACGCCTCGAGATGTAATTTTTTTTTTTGCGTAATGTTAACGAAGCCCTTTAGACACGTGCATGGAAGTCTAGCCCATATGTGCATGGCCAATGTATCAGACCGACACTCGCACAGGCATATAATATCATCGTGCGGTGGTTACAAAATCAAAGAAAATTTTTGGGAAGTTTTTATAATATAGTACACTGTTTAAAATTTTTTAACTTAAATCGACGGGGAAAAAAAACTGGTTGAAAAATACCCGGGGATCTTCGTAAATTTTTGGATTCTTAGCTTACTTAATTCTTATCACGAACTCAACAAGAATCTTCTTAGAAATATAAACTTTTTTTTTAAGTATGTTAAATCTTCAACAAAACCCTCGTCTTCCTCCCAAGCGCGTGTTTATGATGTGCGCAACGTGCCAACGTAATACAGTACACGGAAAACGTAAGCGGGTGTAGTTTCTACGGTGATACAGCTATCTGGATGTATTTTACGAATATAACTAACTCTTCGTTTATTTGTAGTGAATTATCCGTTGATAAGTCCGTAACATTTTTTCTGTATTTTATTAGTTTATATATATTTGTGAAATTACAAATTATATTTCAGAGTGTTGTTCTAAACGGGTCGTTACCACAACGCCGAAATACCACAACGCCGAACGTACAATAACGCCGCATACCATAACGCCGAATGCCAAATTGACCGCAACGCCGACAGCTAGAAAACTGCTGTGTACTACAACGCCGAAAAATGTACCACAACCTAACCTAACCTAGGTTAGCCTAACCTAGCCTAACCTAACCTAACCTTACCTTACCTAACCTAACCTAATCTTTGTGGAAATCCTGCAATGACATTTTTCGGCGTTAATGTATTTCGGCGTTGTGGTGCACATCAGTTTTCTAGCTGTCGGCGTTGTAGTCAAATTGGCATTCGGCGTTATTGTACGTTCGGCGTTGTGGTATTTCAGCGTTTTGTTGCGTCCCCAACCTAAACTTATGCGAAATGTTGGCAACCCTGGCCGGGAGAGCAGACCGCCCCGCAGTTTCTGTTTCTCACGGGACTTCAGACGTGGCTGCTTTCGCCATCGCGTCGACTGAGAACACTGGAAGGATGGGACAAGCTCGGGAAGAAGACGTCCTTCACGTGACCGAGTATTTATGAATTTACACTTCTTCAGGCGCGTTATTTATATATATATATATATATATATATATATATATATATATATATATATATATATATATATGGGTGATTGCCAAAATAAGGTACCTAAACTATGTATGGTTTGAAAAAAAATATATTATATTTTATACACCTGTAAAGATTCTTAAATATTCCCCTGGTTGCGCCAAATTCAGTACAATAAGTGGTCAATATCAATACATTAAATTGAATTAATAAAACGTAAATAGAATTTTGGGGCTGTCCACGGAGTGGACTCTACTGTCCACCGAGTAGACAAATTTAACCTTACCATTGATTTTGGTACATTTTTTAGTGCGTGGTTATGTACACAGAGTCTGTACTTCTTGATAATTTTTCCAGTTAAAACTCGTAACGTAGTTCTCTCTCTTTTTTTTTATAAGAATTCTCAGTTTTAAAACTGTCTTTTATTTGGTCACGGATAACTTCAGCAAACAAAACTTTCTTTTTAACTTCTTCTGAATTAGTGTTGTTATTACTAAATAACTTTTCCACTCTCTTCCTAGGGGTTATAGTATCTGCATTAGGTTGTAATGAATCTCGTATTCTCTTTATTATTTTTTTGTATCTTACAAGTTTTCTTCGTAGTCTCTCATTGTCCTTTTCCAACTTCCGTTTTTCTTCTTACATTTTCTTCCTGTTTTTCCTTGAACGCCTTTTTCCACATTAAACTCTGCAAGTTGAGGGTACTACAGCATCTGAAATTTCTGGTGGCGTTTCAGGAGAATTAATTTTTAATTCTTCTTCAGTTTCTTTCGCTTTTTTTTCTCTCTCTCTTTTCGTTGATGTCGTTTCCGGTCTCTCCATTTTTTCCTGACTGATCGTCCATCCCTTTCACTCATATTCAAAATTAATTTTTTCCTCATGTGGTATCTTTCCCTTTCTTTAGCTTTTTCTTCTTCATAATTTCTTGCGTTATTAGTTAACCTTTCTCTAGCCTTTCTCATGCTGATATGTTTCTGTTCCCTTCGTTTTTTGATCATATCAGCGAAATTTGAAGTTTTCTTTTTTATGGGAGCCATTATTCTGCAAGATAAATACAAAATCTATCAGAAAGTTTATTGGGCTCTGTTGTAGGAATGATAAAACATCTGAAAGAGTAAAATAATGCTTTTTTTTTAATGAGGATAGACAGACCACAACCGTGCTGCAAAATTTGTCAAAAAAAAATCAATTCAGCAGATTTCAAGTAAATTATTATTAACATTTAAGGTATTACAAAATCATGTACCTGTGACAATATTTAAATTGTCAAATATCTTTCTACACAAGTATACTGGATCTAATGAATGTAACAAGCACAGTACTTAGTGCAGCTGTATGGTAATTTTCATAATTAATGTATACATTTAATCAATGATTAAGTACATAAATATGTTATGGTCTGTTAATAGGCCTATGCTGCAATGTCAGCAGTTCTGGTACTCGAAATAGCACTAACACTTCCATACAGTTCTCATTAATTCAACTCTGGAAATATTTCACTACGTGTACAATGATGTCCCCTCCGTAGCCTGTGAATTCCACGGAGGGGACAGAAAATGTACTTTTGTTTTCTAGTCCTTTAATTTTTAAGGTTAGAATATCACTGCATTTGTAAAAGAAATGTATACGTAGTACTTTTTATCTATTCATCTATTAGAAGTGACAGATATCATTTCTCACCTTCAAAAAGTTGTCCACAGAGTGGACTAAGCGATCTTGACCAACCGTTAAATCACATGGATCAACTAATGTAAGTACCAATAAATCACCAATCGTCCACTTATGACTTGATAGAAAACAAGATAGATTCTTTTCCCTCCTTTTTTGTAGGATTCAGTGGCCAGTGCTGCACCCTGGAGGTTTATATTGAAACTATTTTGTATGTCCACACAAAGGACCCATTTCCTGGGGACATTTAATAAACATTAATCTTACTTGAAAATTCAAACCTTTGCAGTCCAGCAATTTTATGATTTCTTTTTTAATCTTTGGACATTACAATTTAAAGAATTAATATTACATAACATAAAATTATATTGTTGTGGATAATTAAAATGTTATCAAACTGTACTTGGGGACAGTCCACGGAGGGGACATTTAGCACTTTCTTGGTCTCACATCTTAAATACAAAAACATTTATTTAAGAAATAATATAAATAATAGGCTTCTATTACATTCAAGCATATATCTTATTGTAAAAATTACTATTAATACAAATGTATAATATTTTTAAGGCCTAGGGACATGCTTTAGGTACCTTATTTTGGCAAACGTGTTAGTGTATTCTTACGATGCACGCGCACCTTGCAACTACATATTAACAGGATTAAAAGAGTGCGCTCTGTGGCGGTGTTGCCAAACATTTGTACCCGCCGCCAGCGCATTCCAGCGGTGGGTGTAGAAAATACGTCTTATTTATTCGCGTCCACAAAATGTATTTTAAAATGCATTTTTCGTTAATTTATCATTCCGGGCGTTATTCTCAATTAATTCTACGTTTATCCATGGCCCCAAGTTTCGTACTAATTGAAACCCAAGAAGACACGAATTTATCTGTTCGCGTTAATTTTCGTGGCGATGTGGACATTTTGTTTTGGGTGCAGACGACCTGCCGGCCGCGCTTCTTCAGGGCTAGTGTTAGCGAGGAACTGGGTTGGAGATGAAATATTTATCTTACTTCATTTGTTTCGGGAGTGTTTTTATAAAATTCTACGTATAATTTTATGCCGAATACCGAAGTTTGGTTTCCCTACAATATTTATAAATCTGAGAAATTTGGTAGGTTTACGCATAGCTGCGTAGTTAAGGTCATGATTTTATATTTATATTAATCACTGATCAACTTGAGATATTTTCAAATGTTTAACTTTCACGAAATTAAAAATATATACAGCGCATACTTTTTGCATAATTAGCTGCCAAAGTTACATTTTCAACGTTTTTGGGTTGTACAAATAAGGAGAATTTAATTTATTGCACAACTGAAACTTTTTAGGTTTAACTGCAATGCCACTGGCTACTTCATGATATGGTTTGCATTTCTATCACAAAAACTGATTTCATGTTTCTTGGCTGTCAAAATCGTAACAAATTTGAGAATTTGGAAATGCCAGGTAAAATAAATTAAAACTATGTGAAAGAAATAGTGGCAGCTCATGACTCTTAACTTTTAATTACATTTCAGCAGGGGTGTGTGCCAATTTAGAGTTAAATACAAATTAGTTTTCTGTTTATCTTTGTATATTTAGTTTACATTCAAGTTTGTTTGATAACAAGTATTATTTTTATACTTTATTATTTTATTTTTAATATGCAATGTTAATGTAGAGAAATGTAAATGTTTAATGTGTTAAATTGTGAGACAAGTCTTATCGCCTAACATCGCCACCAATATGGTCGATAAATATAAATAAATAAAATGGTTATAGTAAAACTTTGTTTTTTTACTGATTTCAAAAGTGTTATTTCGTGTGGTACAAAAATACCCCCATTTTACCCGAAACCAGAGGATACTCGGAGTTTCCCCCACAGTAGTTTAAAATGCCCGAAATTCGGGTAATTACCTGCAAATTGGCAACACAGCGTAGTAGTGTTCAAAAGCGAGTCAGGGCACGGACGCGCGACTGTTACCATGGCGATAGAAACTCGACCAAATAGCGGAGGGCTGTGATTGGTCAGCAGAAAGGGAGAGGGAGTGAGCTACCGGAGGGCAGGTTCCCCAACCATGAAACCTTGGAGGGGAAAAAGGACTTGCGTAGGGAACACGAAAGAAATAAAAAAAAGAATGAAGTTTTTTTTAAAAAATAAAAAAAAAACTGATGGCACGATCAGGGGCGGAGCCAGGGGGGGTTAGGGGTTCAAACCCCCCCCCCCTTTAGCACCAAATTTTTAATTAATTTCTTATTCATCACTCAAACAAATTTCATATTAAAATTAATAAAAAAATTACCATTAAAATATTTAAATTTAAATACTGATAACTGTTAAAATAGCACTATTTTACACCTTAAAATCCAAATTTTCCCGGGGGAGGACCCACTTTAATCCGGGGGGGGGGGGGGGCGCATGCTTCTTAACAACCCCCCCCCCCCCCCATACGTGCACAACCAAATCGTCTGACACATTCGTACCTAACAACTCTGAGTATTCTGAAGATAAGTTTTTCTTCTCTCCTGTATTATGTCTAGATGTCGCGAAAGCCTTGCGTCGCATCAAAAGTAATGCAATTGGTAACGACCAAATATCAATTAAAATGCTGGAAATTATTTTACCTTTTGTAGTCCCTGCATTAGAACATATTTTTAACGTATCCCTTACAATAGGTAAATACCCGACAGAGTGGAAGTATTCACACATAAAGCCCATACCAAAAATTAAGTCTCCTGAGACAGCTAAAGATTTTCGCCCTATAAGCATCTTGCCAACTGTCTCCAAAGCCTTTGAACATCTGGTGCACAAACAAACCTATGCTTACCTTTTACATATAATTTTTTTAGATACCTTCCAATCAGGATTTAGACCCGGCCACAGTACCACTACTTCCCTCATTAATGTTACTGATAGCATACGTCATGCTATTGATAGGCGTGAAATAACGATCCTAACGTTGCTTGACTTTAGTAAAGCATTTGATTCAGTAGATCACAATCTTATTGTACGAAAAATGTCAATTCAATATAATTTTTCTGATAGTGTTTGTACATGGTTCAATTCCTACCTAGGTGGTTTGTTTGTTTGTTTGTTTGTTTATCGTCTTTATTGGTGGCGAAGTTAAGGCGTTACGCCTTCTCTTACACTTAACCACTTTTCTGCAATTACATCAAAGATTTGAATATTAAAAACTAAGCATGATATAGACTAAATATTAAGAGAACAAATTAAAATTTTAACTTAATGTTCAAATATTAACTATTACAAAATATTCAACCATAACTAATTATAAAGTAATTAAAGACTAAGCATAGACATACATAAAAAGGAAAATAATTAAACATACAGCAAAAAGTATCAAAACCGAAAAAAAAAAGAAAAAAAAACATTAGGTGCTACTACATTAAAACCAGTCACTCGCACATTCACACACAGAATCAAGCAGTAGGGTAGCAGTGAAGTGGTCATGGTAAGCAGTTGTTACAAAGATGTTTTTTCAGCCTGTACTTAAAGGATGCTAGATTTTTTGTTTGCCTTGTCGCTTGGTCTAATTTATTCCAGAGCCTGCTACTCACGGTTGCAAAAGATCCCGACAGACATTTGGATGAGTGCACTGGGATAGATAGCATTGGGTTGCGTGTGGATCGCGTGTCATGGCTATGGTAACTATGTAGGTAATTAATACCGGCTGACATATAATGAGGTGATACCTGCTGCAGCACCTTATAAGCAAGGATAAGTATGTGCATTTTGCGTCTTTGTGCGAGAGTGAGCCATTTTAACTGCTGGTAGTATTGGGTTAGATGATCACGTAATTTAAGGTTAAAAATGTATCTTACGCAGCAGTTTTGGAGCTTCTGTAGTCGCTTAGCTAGTTTATCAGTTAGATCAGGAAAGAGGACATCGCAGTAATCAAAGTGGGGCATAATTAATGTTTGAACAAGCATGGTTTTAATACTAAGTGGAAGCAAATTTTTTAACCGTCGTAAGCAGTGAAGGGAAAAATGTACCTTCTTACAAATTTGCATTATCTGCTCCCTCCAGGTTAAGGTTGTGTTTATCAGGACTCCCAGATTTCTTACGACGTTAGAGAACTGAATATCAACTCCTTGGAGCGTTAAGTTACAGTATTTGTTAGGAATTAATTCAGTGAGCTTTTGAGGAGAACCAATTAATATTGCTTGGGTTTTATTTGCATTCAGCCTGAGTTTATTAACTTTTGCCCACTTAGAGACAGAATCGAGATCATCATTGACAGAACAAATTGACTGATTGATATTGGTTGCTTTTGCGTGAATATATATTTGCACATCATCGGCATACATGTGGTATTGGCAATGTTTTAAGCATTTAGGTAGATCATTTATGAATATAGTAAATAAAAGTGGCCCAAGAATTGAACCCTGAGGGACACCTGCTACTATTGGGAGCCACGTGGATACTTCGGTATTGAGAACGACACGTTGGTAACGACCACCTAGGTAGGAATTGAACCATGTACAAACACTATGAGAAAAATTATATTGAATTGACATTTTTCGTACAATAAGATTGTGATCTACTGAATCAAATGCTTTACTAAAGTCAAGCAACGTTAGGATCGTTATTTCACGCCTATCAATAGCATGACGTATGCTATCAGTAACATTAATGAGGGCAGTAGTGGTACTGTGGCCGGGTCTAAATCCTGATTGGAAGGTATCTAAAAAATTTCTCTGTAACAGGTAAGCATAGGTTTGTTTGTGCACCAGATGTTCAAAGGCTTTGGAGACAGTTGGCAAGATGCTTATAGGGCGAAAATCTTTAGCTGTCTCAGGAGACTTAATTTTTGGTATGGGCTTTATGTGTGAATACTTCCACTGTGTCGGGTATTTACCTATTGTAAGGGATACGTTAAAAATATGTTCTAATGCAGGGACTACAAAAGGTAAAATAATTTCCAGCATTTTAATTGATATTTGGTCGTTACCAATTGCATTGCTTTTGATGCGACGCAAGGCTTTCGCGACATCTAGACATGACACAGGAGAGAAGAAAAACTTATCTTCAGAATACTCAGAGTTGTTAGGTACGAATGTGTCAGACGATTTGGTTGTGGACGGGATTGACGTATCTGTATGCTGGCTAATGAAAAATGAATTTAACTGGTTTGCTGTTAAATTATGATTTTTAAGATCAGAATCTTTCTGTGATGAGTTAATACCCGCTGTTCTAAGACTAGCCCACAATTTCTTAGGCTCAGAACGAAACTCGTAGAGACCGTACAAATGTTTTCGTTTGGCTGTTCTGACAGCTTGAGTACACTGGTTCCTGAGTTTTCTGTAAATTTCAAACATTTCACCTTTAAGAGACGAGTTGTGTTTTCTTTCTGTTTTGAAAATTCGAAACGCATGGTCTCGTTTTGCCATTAATTTACGGATGACAGGTGTCATCCACGGAGAGGGGGGGCGCGTTATACGCTTACGAACGACAGGAGCATGTTGGTCAAAAATATAGGTAACTATCTCATTAAAAGTGTTAACTTTTCCGTCAATAGTACTGCATAACAGAATGTTATGCCACGGAGCGTTTGCAGCCTCATCTATAACTTTGTCAGTATTGATGTTTCTTAAGCTCCTGTAAGTTACGATCCTGGGGGAGAACTTGGGGACTTTTAAGGAATATGTTACAAAAATGAGGTCATGGTGGGAGAGACCAGGCGCTGCAAGTTGTCCATGGTTCAGAACTCTTTCTAAGTTAGATGCTATGATTAAATCAATCCACGTGCTAGTTTTTTCAGTATGATGAGTAGGCAAAAGTTGGCAGATGCTAAGGTTAGAAGAAGCGAGCATATTTCTCAGATAGCGCGTATGACTCGTTTCATTAAGAATATTAGTGTTAAAATCACCCAAAATTATGACATGTTCATACATCGAGACAGCTGACATAATAGCTGTTTCAAGTTCATCACCATAGTTAATTTTAGGGGGCTTGTAAACTACTCCTAACAACACTCTCTGGCTGTTGACAATAGCCTCCAGGAACAGGTACTCGGGCCCAGGCAGACTCTCGGGTAGGGAGGTTGAGACAATTTTAGTTTTAATGTCATTACGTACAAATATGGCCACTCCTCCACCACGTTTGTAAGTTCTGTCATTTCTAATTAGCTCATATCCATGGAGAGAGACAAGGCTATCTGCAAGGGATGGGACTAGCCATGTCTCAGACACTAGAATAGCGTGGAATGACAAAGAGGAGAAAATATCTCGGAACTCGTCGATGTGTCCAAGGAGGGACTGTGCGTTAACGTGACTAACGTGTCGTTCTCAATACCGAAATATCCACGTGGCTCCCAATAGTAGCAGGTGTTCCTCAGGGTTCAATTATTGGGCCACTTTTATTTACTATATTCATAAATGATCTACCTAAATGCTTAAAACATTGCCAATACCACATGTATGCCGATGATGTGCAAATATATATTCACGCAAAAGCAACCGATATCAATCAGTCAATTTGTTCTGTCAATGATGATCTCGATTCTGTCTCTAAGTGGGCAAAAGTTAATAAACTCAGGCTGAATGCAAATAAAACCCAAGCAATATTAATTGGTTCTCCTCATAAACTCACTGAATTAATTCCTAACAAATGCTGTAACTTAAGGCTCCAAGGAGTTGATATTCAGTTCTCTAACGTCGTAAGAAATCTGGGAGTCCTGATAAACACAACCTTAACCTGGAGGGAGCAGATAATGCAAATATGTAAGAAGGTACATTTTTCCCTTCACTGCTTACGACGGTTAAAAAATTTGCTTCCACTTAGTATTAAAACCATGCTCGTTCAAACATTAATTATGCCTCACTTTGATTACTGCGATGTCCTCTTTCCTGATTTAACTGATAAACTAGCTAAGCGACTACAGAAGCTCCAAAACTGCTGCGTAAGATACATTTTTAACCTTAAATTACGTGATCATCTAACCCAATACTACCAGCAGTTAAAATGGCTCACTCTCGCACAAAGACGCAAAATGCACATACTTATCCTTGCTTATAAGGTGCTGCAGCAGGTATCACCTCATTATATGTCAGCCAGTATTAATTACCTACATAGTTACTATAGCCATGACACGCGATCCACACGCAACCCAATGCTATCTATCCCAGTGCACTCATCCAAATGTCTGTCGGGATCTTTTGCAACCGTGAGTAGCAGGCTCTGGAATAAATTAGACCAAGCGACAAGGCAAACAAAAAATCTAGCATCCTTTAAGTACAGGCTGAAAAAACATATTTGTAACAACTTCTTACCATGACCACTTCGCTGCTACCCTACTGCTTGATTCTGTGTGTGAATGTGCGAGTGACTGGTTTTAATGTAGTAGCACCTGTTTTTTTCCCCTCGGTTTTGATACTATTTGCTGTATGTTTAATTACTTTCCTTTTTATGTATGTCCATGCTTAGTTTTAATTACTTTATAATTAGTTATGGTTGAATCTTTTGTAATAGTTAATATTTGAACATTAAGTTAAAATTTTAATTTGTTCTCTTAATATTTAGTCTATATCTTGCTTAGTTTTTAATACTCAAATATTTGATGTAACTGCAGAAAAGTGGTTAAGTGTAAGAGAAGGCGTACCGCCTTAACTTCGCCACCAATAAAGACGATAAATAAATAAATAAATAAATAAATAAATAAATACGCAAATCCTGGCTACGCCACTGGGCACGATAATACGATAACCCATGATGGTGGATGAAGTAGAGCCTTTATCAAAGGTTTCAAGATAATGCTGAATCGTGGGAAGATATGAATGTGTGACAGGCTTCAGTTACACACGTCTTTGCTTATTTATACTTATCGGCGAAAGAAACTTAACTCGGCCGATGATGAAACGCACTGCAATTCAGAACGTTTGTGATTTGCCCTAATATAATTACGTTAAGTAAAAATATATATATATATATTTCTGCAGACATTAAAAGTAAGAATAATTGCTGTGAATTGCACACTATCTTGGGGCTAAACGTTTTTCGCGATGAACAATCTGTACTCGTGTAAACATACGCTTGTCCGACGAGTACAGGAACCGCCCAGCCCAGCCACGTACAGACAGGAGAGACCCTGTGACAAAGAAACCTTCGGCCGAAGGCCTCGCTGCAGGTTCCCTTTCTCGCTGCTGCTCTCTTTGTTCTGTGGCATCCACACTGCCCCTCGAGGCTACTTCCCCCACCCCCCGTGGTAACCCCCACCGCTACCTGCTATTGTCCAGGAGGCAGGCCCCTTGGGGCGGCGGTAGGCGGGCTTGCAGGGGGCTGTCACTAGGCGGGGCGGGGCCTACGCTGCCATTATCGTACACAGACGATTGCTTCATGCCAACATACGAACATTCTAATGCAAAGCCGATGTATAAATATTTATAATAATGTGACCTATAAGCGATATGTAATTTTACTCTCTACGTTATAATATGTATTTATTTATTTTTGTTCATTCGTCTTATTTTTTACATGTGGCGAAGTAAAGGCGTATACACCACCTTCTCTTACTCTGAACCACAAATTTATTTATATATATATACTATATATATATTTATATACACACACATTATTTTTACAAATGAAAAACATTAACTAGAAAAGAAAAAAGTTTTTTACATAAAAATTACGAATAAACTAAGAAAATAGCTCTCACTAGAAATTACTGGAGAACATAGTAAAATTAATAAATAAATTTAAATACGTGCTCCTAAATGGTGGTCTGATTTCTCACACTAAAAGTACACATATAAATGTAAAATATATATATAAACATGAACAAAATCTATATTTCCAGAAAAACTCATAAAACTATTCATTATTATTGACTTATCACATGAAATGCTTAATGTTTTTATGTAATTGTGAACCCGGCCTTAAACCGAGTCGAGGTGCAAGCTTGCAGCCCGTCTGGCCTCCATCTTGCTGTCGTGGCGCAGGAACCTATTGTGTCCGCTCCAGTGTGTCAGGGAGCGGGAGGCGGAACAGTGCTGCCAAGGTCCCGGCCCGCGCGACGCCGCCAGCTGCCGTCTCACCCACGCTGTTCCGCACGTTGGCACGACTGCGGCCGAACCGCTGCTCGCCGCGGGAAACCACACGTAACCTAGAAACACACAACTTAGAACAGCCATAACTTAGAAACATCGAAAAAAAATCCACGTAACTTATAACTGTCATAAGTTAGAACGAAAATAACTTAGAAACACACAACGCAGAATCACACAAATTAGAAACGTCGTAACTTAGAAAGTCATAACTTAGATACACCTAACTTAGAAACACGCAACGCAGAACCAAACAACTCAGAAACGTAGAAAGTCGTAACTTAAAAGTATCACAACTTAGAACTGCCATAAATTAGAAACACACAACGCCGAACCACATAACTTAGAAATATAACTTAGAAGATTCTATCATGTGTGTTTATAAGTTATGACAGCATCCCCTCGCCGCGTACTGCCACTAAGTTTATCCCGTCTGATGGGGAAAAATACATTAATTGATCAATCAGATCATGTTAATCTTCACTTACGTTATCCGTGCCAAGTTTTCTCACCTTCCATTCTGCTATTTTCGTATAAATTAATTATTTTTCATAAAACCGATATTGCCCCCTTACCCATCTTAGGGGCGGGATTTCGGGAAAAGAAAGGTTAACAGGAAGTCTGAGTTCTTTTTTTGTTTGTTTACTGTTCATATTCAATATCTTTAACTTCACCTAATTAATTTCGGAGAAATGTTTTTTTTTTTTAAATCATGAAACTATATTTCCCACTTGTCACTTCATTAGGAGTAGTGTAACTTTATATATATAATAAAATTTATCTGTTTGTAAAACATTTTACTAACTTAAACATTAAACTACGTGTAGTTACGATATTCCGCCCCTAATGCGATAAATATTGTGTTAGTTATTCATTATAGCTGCGAGCTAATCAAGATAAAAAGAGGAAATTAGCTACAAATATTTTTTAAAAAAACTAACAAATTTTATTAAATTCCTCTCCTAAGGTTTGTGAACGGGGTAAGTTTAGTTTAATGAGATGGAAATTCATATTTAAAAATCTACCAGAGTAAGAGGTAGGAAACTACATGCAAACAAATTTACGCGCGGTGTTCGTTTCATTTTAAAAAAAATCGACGCTAAAGGGGTGAAAAAGGGTTTAATTTCTGGTTTATACTTCGTCTATTATTTGCAATTAAGAAGTTGTTGAGCTCCAACTTCAAAGGCGTGCACGAAGCCTTGGGGGAAGTACTTTAGAACATGAGACATGCGTGTTTTGAACCCGCAACCAAAGTTTGCCGGTCGAGCTCCGACTCTTCCTGCTCGTGGTGATCCTTGCCCCGGTACCTGCACGCGCCTAGCAACAGCGGGCAGAGGCCTAGAAGACCCGCGGAAGGGAAGAGAGGAGGCGCGACGAGTGACGAGCGACGAGCCTGGCAGGCCTTGGGAGTCCCGCCTTCCCGCCAAGACTCCCTGGAGGAGCACGAGAGAGGATGAAGGAGGGGGGCGAAGGAAGGCATTTCCGGTCGGCGCACCCGCCTCCCCTGGTTCTCCCTGCCGCTGGAAGGGGAAGAAGGCCTCCCCGCAACAGCCACAACAAAGGTGGCCTCTTTCTCTCTGCCTTTCTCTCTCTCTCTTCCTCGGTCTCTCTCTGCAGCATCGAGTCGATACTCTCGGGCAGATCAGCTCCCCCTCCTACCCTCCACACCCTCCTGCACCACTCACAGTTAGTTGGTCCGTTGTTACACGAGCACATTCGTGCCCTCGTTGCGGTCCGAGGCGGATGCTTCCTTTCTTCGCTGCAGCCACCCTGCCGAATACAAACAAGAACAAACAGTTCGAGAAGCTACAAGCTGCGCTTCGCCAGGCTACAGCCTCGAAGTGAATCCTGCGTTTAGCTCGGAGGACGCGCCGCACTCGCGGCAAATCAAGACGCCAGGAGCAGGACTCGCACCAAGTGCGAGCCACTCACGCCGACAGTGATGTGGGAGGGCCACATCGTGCCCGAAAAAAACTGCACCAGTTGCTCGAGAACTACGTCAGCACCCCAGGGGAGCCCGAGGTAGTGCCTGTCCCCGGTACCCCCCACGGAGTCCACGGAGTCCACGTGTGGGACAGGGATGCTGTGCAGGATCTCGACTAACATGTCACCAGACACGCCGGATTATCGGTCGACGACCCAGCCGTCCGAATAACAACCGCCCCAGTAGTACGATACATCGCGTGGACCATCTACCAGGCTGTCCTAGAGTGCGAGGCGGCCGCCTCACCTACAAGATGGCCAGGTCGCTGACGGGAAACCCGAGCTCTCCCAGAAACAAGTCAGCAGAAGCCGTCATCCCCGCAGCGGGCCACGACTTGCAGCACGGAGAGGAACACAGCAGCGACCAGCGCCCTGGCTCTGTGTCGTCCTCGGGGGCAGCCCTGCTCGACGGCCGAGGTGCCGGAGGACCCACAGGACTCCTGCTGGCCACTGCCCTCTAAGAGGCCGCTCCACTCTCCACCAAGGACACACACCTCGCGGCAGAGGCAGCCCGCACGAGGGAGCAGCTGCCCAGAGACCGGCGTCGCCCTGGGCTGCGTACCTTCCCGCGCGGTGCTGTACTGCACTGCTGCTCCGCCCTGGACACACGCCGAGCCAGCCCTGGTCGAGGGGGCCGGTCCCCTCCACAAGCCTTGCCCCAGTTCCCGGTAAAGGGAGGGGGTTGAAGTGGCCCACGGTTTAGGAACCTCGAAAACTATACAACACATAGTATTACAACAGTAAAAATAAACTTATTATCCAGCCGTAAACATGATAGCAAAATAAAACACGCAAGATTTTCTAACTAAATTGAAATTAAGTACTTGAAGAACTGAGCAGGTGTGGCCAACTGTTCTGATAACACGTCAACCACAACATTCCCCCTCCCCCTCTTCCCCAAAACTGCTATGGTGGCTAGACCCCACGAAATTCAAACTTCAAACAACTACACAAATAGTCTCAACTTAAAGCCATAAATGGCCAACTTGGAAATACTCGATTGATAACGCTGCTTCTCAGCTTCTAGTCTCAATGCATTCACCCCCCCCCCCCCCCCCGGGATCAAGGTGATACCTGGAGGTTACGGGCAGCACTCCGTTGCCCGGTACTCCACTCGAGCCACGGGGTTCGAGGCCCAGTTCGGGTCCGCGCTGACTGACGACAACCCTGCATGTCAGTCAGAAATGGCTGGCTGGCGTTGCTTCATTGAGCGATAACTCTTGAGCTGTTACACGAGCCCTTTCGCAAGACACTAGCCAGGCCCGGCCTCACTCGCGTTAGTTTATTTATTAAACGTCTTAGTAAGTGGCAAAGTTAAGGGGCACGCCTAGTCAAGGGTAATACGCAGAGACCGGAAACATTCGCGGATTCAATGACCTCTAGAATACCCTCCACTATCCTCTGCATTTCTCAAGCAGACACACGTGTTCATTGGGTGCTAACTTGTGAGGGTTCTCCACTGGTAGCTTGTGATTCGATGCTTCTATGGTCGATAGTCTTTCATTGGCCCAGAGAACTCCAGTTAAACTGCGAGCCAATAGCAGGACCAGCAGATTTGTACATGTGTTTGAATTTCATCTTGTCACGAAATGAATTCGCGAATTTTTCCGGACCCTAGATATGAGGTGTTGGCGCGGGAAGAGTTATGGTTTGGTTTGTTTGGTTTGTAAGCAAAAGGGAAGGGGGGACGCCGAGATGAGTTATATTTTGCGGCCATGCAGTTTTCAGTATTTAAAACAAAAGATAAAGTATTTTAACATAGTATTTTGTTTGTTCCGTATTATAAAATAAATCATCTTAAACGTAATAAGGTTAATAGTCCCAGCAAAGAACGACCACATAAAAAATCCAGGTTGCCAACATTTACTTTCGAAAAGTTAACGACTTTCAGGTATATTATGTTGTCTCTGAATCCCGCATGGTTCTCGGATTTCCAAAAGAAAATAAGAATGTTAGTTACAGATATTAAGAAAGATACAAATGGAGCATTAGCGGTCAGACGTGAAGCCTTTTTTTTACATTCTTTCTTATTTTCACGTCCCCATATGGCGCAGGGGTGTTTATATTTTTAATCAGCTATTATTCAGGAGCTATGTTATTAACGACTGTAGTTAAGCTGTTCGGAAGAAAATTTAGATCAAAATATTACTGGTTAATATGTTTATGTATATATTAAAAGTCGAAAACGAATCTTCATAATACAAATGTAACGATATGAGTTGACATTTAACCTCCAATGCAGGTACAGCTGATACG
The DNA here is from genome assembly GCF_032445375.1 of Bacillus rossius redtenbacheri. Classification (NCBI taxonomy): domain Eukaryota; kingdom Metazoa; phylum Arthropoda; class Insecta; order Phasmatodea; family Bacillidae; genus Bacillus; species Bacillus rossius. Next base: position 362,148,389 of record NC_086330.1, on the reverse strand, counting down.
TTTGTAAACAAAACGGCCGCCATATTGGTACGGGCCTTATTCTCCATCTGCATGATGTTTCCCTAACCTCTTGTTAGGTAGGGCATCGAGTCGCCACTCAGGGCCGGATTTACTGCTTGTGGGCCCCTAGGCTGAGTCTGTGGTGCGGGCCCTCTCTAGGTGGAAGGGGGGGGGGTATATTGAGTATCCCCTTCCAGTGAAATAGTGGGTGCCTCTTGCCTGTGTCTGGGTGGGTAGTTTATTTTAATTGACCTACAAAACTCATAGTTTTGATCAATTTTCTATTTTGAAAAAAAAAGTTTATTATTAAACTAGACAATTTAACCAAACAGTAAATAGAGGTTAAGGAATTAAGTGACACCAAAACCAATGAAAATAATCGAAAATTTCTAAATGCTGACATAACTCATATATCATATTTCCACAGAAGAGTCTAGTTCGGCGCATTTAATCCACACAAAACAACTGGACAATATGTCAACGCATATTTTAAGAATATAAGAAGATCCACATCGCAGTATAATTTTTTTTTTCGTGTCGTGTGGTGCGGGCCCCCATTAATTAGGTGGAAGTTAAAGATATTGAATATAAACAGTAAACAAACAAAAAAAGAACTTAGACTTCCTGTTAACCTTTCTTTTCCCGAAATCCCGCCCCTAAGATGGGTAAGGGGGCAATATCGGTTTTATGAAAAATAGTTAATTTATACGAAAATAGCAGAATGGAAGGTGAGAAAACTTGGCACAGATAACGTAATTGAAGATTAACATGATCTGATTGATCAATTAATGTATTTTTTCCCCATCAGACGGGATAAACTTAGTGGCAGTACGCGGCTAGGGGGTGCTGTCATAACTTAGAAACACACATGATAGAATCTTCTAAGTTATATTTTTAAGTTATGTGGTTCGGCGTTGTGTGTTTCTAATTTATGGCAGTTCTAAGTTGTGATACTTCTAAGTTACGACTTTCTACGTTTCTGAGTTGTTTGGTTCTGCGTTGCGTGTTTCTAAGTTAGGTGTATCTAAGTTATGACTTTCTAAGTTACGATGTTTCTAATTTGTGTGATTCTGCGTTGTATGTTTCTAAGTTATTTTCGTTCTAACTACAGCCTGGATAGCCTGCGCGTAAATACGGCCCTGTCGCCACTGCTTAGCTTCCTTGCTCTGCGGAAGCGACCCGGGGCGAGTGAAGCGTGCGGCGCGCGAACAGGACGACGACGCGAGGAGGGCGAAGCGCCCGGGCAGCGAGGCCGTTAAACCCTGCAGGTCCCGTGTCCCCCCTCGCCGCATACCAGGGGGCAAGACAGGCGCGGGTTCGCCAGCCCTACCCCCCTCCTCCCCAGGGGCTCCTCGGCGGCGGCGCGGCGGTTGAACGGCCTGCGTCGCCAGCTGGTGGCGCCGACGCCAGGCTGCCTCGGTTCACCAGGAGGTCGCGGAGCGGAGGCCAGTCCGACTGCCAAAGGGCGGAGCGAGCCACTTCCCCCGGGGTTGATGTGCGAGTGGAAAGAACTAGACCAGGCGACAAGAATGGACCGAGCCAGTTTCAAACACAGCCTGAAGGGGGGGAGGGGGGGGGGGGAAATATTTGGAACACCTACTAACCAACTAACCAATCTTAGTGTTGTTGTTATTATCTAGTTTTGACAATGCTAGATTTTTTAAAATCTTTTCCAGCACGTGTATGCCAATGCTTATTATTATTATTTTTTTAGTTACCTGTAAATGAGCTTTTGGGTTAAATTTTGTAATATTATTACCTCGTATAATCTTTGAACATTTAGTTAAAGCTTAATTCTACTTTCTATCGTTTTACGTATTTTATCATATGTTTTGTTTATTTCATGCTCTTTTTTTAAATTTTAAATTTCAGTGTATGATGTAAATACCAGAAAATGTGGTTAAAAGCATCGCCTTAACTTCGCCATCTCATTCATGTACCTTTTTATTTTTGACGTCACAATAAATATTTTAATTCATTTATCATCAACTGTACATTAACTTTATGAAACTCTTCAATAGTGAATAACTTTTTAAGTAAAAAAATATATAATTTTACTGAAATATTTTACCACTTGATGTACGTTCTGAATTTTCGAGAAACAAAATTTCGTGGTGAAAGTGGTTGGAATTTTTGTGAAATAAGCGTGAATTTGATATGTAGGTAGGTACTGTGTGTGTGTGTGTGTGTAATAGTCTAATACAGTAGGGACAAAATACCCAACACTGATGTACTTTTTTTCAAACTCCCAACGTAATAAAAGCTAAATAAAATTTTACAATGCCTGAAAAAAAAAGTAAGCTGCTAATCCGCATGAAAATGCTGTTTTCCCGTACAGATTTTATACATATTTTCATTAATTATTAGTATCATTACATACTTAAATTGAAGGCTAGCATTCAAGCGTATGATTTATTAATAACGTATCTTATTCTTTGACTTGCTTTCTTCTTGATCTGCGTATGTTGTTATATTTCATTTCACATTATTCGTGGCGTTGCGAGGATTGTGGCGTTACAGGCATCAGCATGGAGCTGGCCTGATAGACTACCATTAAAATTGTAGGTTACTACTCGTAATAGCATGTTTGTGACTTTTTTTTTACCACTTAGAAGCCTTCATGGTATGCAAACGACCAGTTTAAATGACTTTACGCGAAAAAAAATCCTCAGTAATTGTAAATATAAGCTGTAGGAAATGACTTTAATTTTGGACACTAATGATAAACTTTGTTTTTGATTACCGCGAGTCATTTTGACCTCGCTGATGCAATGAAGACAATGTAATTAAAACTGCAGTGTCGACATGACACTACAGTTCCAACTGCGCAAGTTTGTTCGTCTGGCGTTCTGAGTTCTAATGACCACTGCTGGAGGCTGACACCGGCCTCCTTACAGCGCCGTGTGAACACTCGGCAGCCACCAGCAAGCACTAGGTGGTCATGAACCGGTGTAGTCATTCCACGGAGTGTACACGAAATATAGTAGAATTCCCCTTGGTCCTTTTCCCTTATAGTAGTTTTACGTTATGGTTAGAGACCGGAAAAATTCGCGAATTTATTTCGCGATAGGCTAGAATACAAATAGTAGGCTAGAATACAAGTAGTTATACCTCAGTGCTGCCTCTGCTATTGGCTCACAACTCACCTGGATGACTCTGGGTCAGTGAGAGACACCCGAACAAAGCTTTATTGAATCACAGGCTGCTACGTTGGGTCGTCTCACAAGACAGCAGCCAATGAGTGGGTGACATTTGACCGAGTGTACGTAGAACTATGGCGTTCATCCTACAGGTCATTGAACCCGCGATTTTTTCCGGTCTCTAGGGAAAACGTGTCATTGTGGTAGTTTTACTGGTACTGTTCCCCCTGTTTCTAGGAGGCCAGGAGAAAAGTGCTATGATAGTAGTGTTTCATTATGGTACTTTTCCCCCCTGTTTCGAGGAGGCCAGGGAAAAAGTGACATTATAGTAGTGTTCCATTATGTTACTCTTCCCTCTGTATCGAGGAGGCCAGTAGAAAAGTGCTGTTATAGTAGTGTCCCATTATGGTACTTTGTCTCGCTTCCGCTGCCTGCAGCGACCAGCCTGTTTGAGCTTCGGCAGCGCACTAGTGTCTGGGGCCGCAGTGTTGCTGGCAGTGTATTGTTCGGTTTCGTTGTTCGTGCCGAAAGGTACATTGTTTCATTTCGCGATGACGAAGATAAAGTTATCTGGAGATCAAGTAATAGTTTTTTTTTAAATATACTTAGGAAGTGTGAGTGCTTATGGGACACTTCGTCTAGGTAATACATTAAAATTGACAATATGAACTCAGCTTCCAAGAAGAAGATGAGGGAATTAAACTCTGTGGAATTTAATGTTTCTATGGGATCTTTGAAAAAAAAAAAGCATTCGAGGCACGTTTGAAACTCTCTTCGTCGTCAAAAAGAACACATTTTTTTACTCCACGGTCGGCACTACAGAGCCATTACCAGCCACTACTTGCTGTTGCTGGCTACATCTACAGCAAAAAGCCCCTTGTAACCAGCCTGTTGCAACTATGCTTAAGTATTGCAAGGAATACCCAGCTGTGTTTTTTTTAATGATCTCGATGTTGTAGAGACGTGAATCAGTTAGAATTTTTTTTCTCCCACACAAACAGGGAAAGATTCTGGAGACAAGGTATTCCAGGTATGCATATACACGTACCTGATAAATTATTTAAATAAAATCTGTCGGTGATAGAGTAATTCGTTTAATAGCATTATTTTTAGAAACAAATTAACGTAAATAACAATTTTGGGAATTTCAAACACTCTTCTGCTTATTCATACAATTGAGTCATCTCTGTACCTATCGCTGTTTCCTTTTGACGTAAATGTGACAAACGTGATAACCGTTACGACGCTAGCATCGACCTAAATGATTTGTAAATTTATTACTTCTTATCTTGTGAAAAAAAAAAGTTATTTTACAACCTTTCTGCTTAATCTATATTTGTGGTTTGATACCGTAAGAATTTAAAATAACGGGACGTCTAAACTTACATAACGAGTTAGTTCCTCGCTTAAAATCCCACAATTCAGTTGAACTTTTGTTTGTTTGCATTCCTGTATTTTCAGTTGGTCATACAAAGTTTGAAATGGTTCATCTTTATTCACTCTGAAATCTGCATTAGTTATCGCTTGCCTAAGTTTTGATTTCACACGTTTGTGTTTTTTTTTATTTGAAGGATACTAAATCAGCAGTCATTAGTCTTGCGGTGATACGTTAACTGTGGACCTAGAAATGAAAACACATGCGTGTCAAGAGTAAAACTATGTCACTCGAGAGCAGAAGTGACGTGATTTGTCTGGTGTTATATGAACTGATATAAATTTTCGATGGAGACTGACAATCCCTGAGGTGGTGTGTCTTAGGAAAGATGTTGCCTCAGGACCCAAGTCGATGACAAATGGCCCAATTCAAGTGTTTGTTATCCTAAAACCTAGCTACTTTCAAACACAGGCTGAAAAAAATAAATCTTTAGTTCACCTACTTACCCTTATCACTTTGCGGCTTACCTACTGCTTAAATCTGTGTGTGAATGTGTGTGTGTGACTGGTTTCAATGTAATACTACTTATTATAGTACCTTGTATTACCAACACGGGATTTTTTAAAAGCGTTAATTACTTTCCAGCGCATGTATGAATATACTTCATTTTTAGTTATTCGCAAATTAAAATAATTGGTTACATTTTGTAATGGTTACCGCTATCTTTGAACATTTAGTTAACACTTAATGTCTATTTTATACTTATTTATTATTTTTTTTATTTTCAGTAAATCATATAATAGCATAAATTGTCTTTAAGTGTCAGAAAAAGAGTATCTTATTATATTTCGTGTTTTGCACATAATTTTAAATAAATTCATTATATAAACATATTTAATAGTTCATTGAAGTTTTTACCCCTAAAAAGTCCTTATTTAATGATTTTTATGAACTCAAAGGCAAAAAATATTTATGTACGTCCTACACTGTTAATAATCTCCACCTTCAATTTACAAAGAAAGCTGGTTAAAAATTATTCCGGGATCGTTGTCAATTCACGGCTATCTTCGTACATTTACGGACACCAATTTCACTTACTTTGAACATGAATCAGAAAGAATAATCTTGGTATATTGACAAAACGTTTAAAAACTGGTAAAGTCTACAACAAGAAAACACTTATTTTGTCCACTCGTGTGTTCAACTTTATTTAGAACGAAATATACAGCAGGGAAGTCTAAATACGTCGTAGTTTGTACGAAGGTTCAGTTATTTCAAAATTATGAACTCTTCGTTTATTTAAGTTAAATTCTTCGTTGGCAAGTCCGAAAAAATTTACTTTAATTCCTATCAGTGTAGCAAGTACTGTAAGCTTGCAATAATACGGTGCACAGTTTGTGATTAATCGTGCGTGTTGAAACTCATTAATAGAGACCGGAAAAATTCGCGAATTCATTTCGCGACAGGCTAAAATACAAATAGTTACACCTCAGTGCTGCCTCTGCTATTGGCTCACAACTCACCTGGATGACTCTGGGCCAATGAGAAACACCCAACCAAAGCTTCATCGAATCACAGGCTGCTACGTTGGGACGTCTCACAATACAGCAGCCAATGAGTGGGTGGTATTTGACCGAGTGTACGTAGAACTATGGAGTTCATCCTACAGGTCATTTAACCCGCGAATTTTTCCGGTCCCTACTCATTATTCATGTCTAGGGCCATGCATATTTCGCGAAATGATACCGAGGCCAGCAAAAAGTTAAAACACTGTAGCATCGTATGTGTTCCGTTGATTGGGTGGGTTTCTTTCAGTTACATGTCGATAGTTACAACATCAATCACAGTAAGTCAGTGCGGAAGCAAACGCGTCCTGAGCAGGCATCTACCTCTCTCGCAGACGGCCGCCAATCACAAGGAAGAAACTGTTGGTGCGGATGTATCGTGTTGCAGTCTAATAGGCTTTAGATTTTTTTCGCGAAAATTGCCTGCCCCTATTTATATCTAGAGACCGGAAAAATTCGCGAGTTCATTTCGCGATAGGCTAAAATACAAATAGTTATAACTCAACGCAGCCTCTGTTATTGGCTCACAACTCACCTAGATGACTCTGGGCCAATGAGAAACACCCAACCAAAGCTGTATCGAATCACATGCTGCTACGTTGGGACGTCTCACAAACAGCAGCCAATGAGTGGGTCAAATTTGACCGAGTGTAAGTAGAACTATGGAGTTCATCCTACAGGTCATTGAACCCACGAATTATTCCGGTCCCTATTTATATCATATCATTAGAAACTGGAAAAATTCGCGATTTCAATGACCTCTAGGATAGACTCCACAACCCCCTATACATACTCAGGCAAATGCCACCTGCTCATTGGTTACTGACTGGTGACACCTGTCAACTGGGACGCTTGCGATTCGATACTTTTTTGGTTGAAGATTTTCCATTGGCTGAAAGTCTTTCATATGAACTGTGAGTCAATCACAGAAGCAATATAAAGGTACAGTTGTTCGGATTATAGCATATCATGAAATGAACCCGCGAATTTTTCCTGTTCTCTACGTATAATTCATAGGGACCGGAAAAATTCGCGGGTTCAATGACTTGCAGGATGAATTCCACAGTTCTACGTACACTCGGTCAAATGTCACCCACTCATTGGCTGCTGTCTTGTGAGACGTCCCAACGTAGCAGCCTGTGATTCTCTAAAGCTTTGGTTGGGTGTTTCTCACTGGCCCAGAGTCATCCAGGTGAGTTGTGAGCCAATAGCAGAGGCAGCACTGAGGTATAACTATTTGTATTTTATCATGTCGTGAAATGAATCCGCGAATTTTTTCTGTCTCTACAAATAAGTGAGGTTAGGTTTGTCCCAGAACCCTGAAGCGAGTGCCTGTTGGCAAGACGCCCCTGGCCAATGGGCGGCCGGCGCGCCGACCTCTCGCCGGACCAATGACCGAGCGCCCCGGGTCGGCGGAGTGCCTCCGGGCCCCGGACGACAGGCAGTCATCGGCCTCAGCTTGCCTCCAACTCGGATCTCGAGAGCAGCACCGTTGCCAAGCGTTCACGCCCAAACTAGAGGGTCGCCTCCACCGCACAGAAGAAGAAAAAAATTCTGTACTTTAATAATGTTCGCAGGCTTTCACGGCCATTGTCTGAAGTAGCTTGGCTTCTGGGTTTGTAGCCGTGTCCTCGGCGGATAATTCGCCGGCAGCTGCAGCCAATCAGGAAGCACCTTTCCCTCAGGCGAGAGTATATAAAGGCAGGATAACTTGTAAGACTCTCAGTAGGTAATTGCTCCCTGATGAGATGGCAACCGAAACGTCGGTGAATTATTCGCCAAGGACACGGCTACAACCCAGAAGCCAAGCTGCTTTTCTGTACCTACACAAAATATTCCTTTTTAAAACAGTTTGTAAGATTACAAGAGAGATACTGTTAACTTCGAGCAACGATTGGCTACGGTTATTTTTGCATACGTAAAACACGTTTTTTTTCCCTCGAAATAATACTGAGTATATTTATTACGGAAATTGGCGCACAATTTGATTTTATAATTGATGTTTCACTCAAGCATTTTTTTTAAACCATGGAAATAAATAATTACATATTCAACAACTTGTTTTTAGTTAGTTGCATCATGCTTATTAATGCTATAAAGCTATTCAGGGAACTGTTCTCAAATAAATTTAACTATTGGAGGTACTGGGACAAGCTGTTTATGAAATTCTAACATGATAACTTAACGTTTTTTCCTTCGATATTTCAACTAAATGAATAGTGATAGATAGAGACCGGAAAAATTTGCGGATTATTTTCACGATATGATAGAATCCAAACAACTGTACCTTTATATTGCTTCTCTGATTAGCTTACAGTTTATCTGAAGGACTTTGAGCCAATGGAAAACCTTCAACCAAAAAAGCATCGAATCGCAAGCGTCCCAGTTGTCAGGTGTCACGAGTCAGTAGCCAATGAGCAGGTGGCATTTGCCTGAGTGTGTAGGGGTTTGTGGAGTCTATCCTAGAGGTCATAGAAATCGCGAATTTACCCGTCTCTAGTGATAGAACAACAAATCAAAGGGAGGTATCATAGATCTTAAGTAATAGTAATAACGACAAAATGGAAGAAAAAAAATGGCGAGTGAGGCCGAGCCTTAGGAAATAAAACAGGAGTAAAGTGCTTGTTTTAATAAGTGAACCGTTTTGTAAACTCTCTTCGTAATAATACACTTTTATTTTGAGTCTTTAAAGTTGAACACTTGCTATTAAAGCTCTCCACATATTTTTACTTCCCCCCCCCCCCCAAAAAAAAAGTAAGCTAAAAATAAAAGACTAGAGTAAGTTCATAAACCCTGCCTCGCAAGCTAAAATTTGTTTGCAGATATATTGTTTCAGCCACGCTTACAGGTGAGATTGACTCCGTTTTCACGAGAGAAAAAAACACCGCTGCAGCGACTTAAATTTCTCGTCTTCGCTTTCCTATGCATGAGCATTTTTCCGTTGGCTCTTTTTACATCCCTCTTCCACTCCTCTCTGTCTCTCCCTTTCTCGCTCCTCACTGCCGAATATAGGCTACACAGCAAAACCCTGAAACCGACTGCAGAACTCGCCCCCGGATTGGTCCACAAAGACCCAATCACTCTGTCAAACTTTCAATTCAAACAACTTCCGATACGTTTTGTAAAATAATTTTGGAGGGTTATGAGGTCATAGAACACGTCACTAGTCAGCCATGTTTATTTGACAAGTTGGATGACTTTTGCGGGTTCTAAAATATGTTGTATGTTGGGCGGAATCAGCCAATCAGAATCGTGCCCATAGATAGGGACCGAAAAAATCCGCGGGTTCAATGACCTGCAGGATGAACTCCATATTTCTACGTACACTTGGTCAAATGTCACCCACTCATTGGCTGCTGTCTTGTGAGGCGTCCCAACGTAGCAGCCTGTGATTCGATGAAGTTTTGGTCGGGTGTTTCTCACTGGGCCAGAGTCATCCAGGTGAGTTGTGAGCCAATAGCAGAGGCAGCACCGAGGTATAACTATTTGTATTTTATCCTATCGCGAAATGAATTCGCGAATTTTTCCGGTCTCTACCCATAGAAAACGGAAATAATAGCGTCCGTTTACTTCACAATGAATGTTTAAAATGACGAGTACGTAGGCGATTAAAGAGGTTAAAAAGGTAAAATAACCAAATTTATGTTTTTAAGAGTGTAGTATGAAAACTAATTTTACATGAAAAGCAAATCATGTTTATATAACATTTTAAAAATCGCTGAATTTTTATTTTTATTATGTGAAGAGTAATAACGTAAATTAAATTTATAGATTTTCGAAAGTTTAAAATTGCACAAAAATCATAATAAGTTAAAAATAAAAATCCCATCCAACACTGTGATGCATTATTTAATTTCAAAGTGAGATAAAAATTAAAAAGTTTAAAGAGAGCTCAGATCAACAGTTATCTATGATAATGTAACATGATTCAAACATATGTGATGTTATCTTTCCAACTTTAATTCATGGAGACTATTGGCAGGTAATTTTCGTTCAATATTTGAGAGTGTGATAGGCCCTTTAGAATTGTTCTAAAGTATGTTGGATGTTTCACTGACTCATCTCATCATAATCGTGTCTACACTGTTATAAAATACAGTAAATTTACGGACTTTTGACGTTACAACGTCTAATAAATCGATGAACGCCGGCTGCATGCACGAAAAAGTATCCCGTTACGCACATTGGCCCGTTACGCTATGTCCCGTTACGCTCATTGTACGCTTGCGCCGCATCTATCTCTCTTCCACTCGATTGGAACAACCATCGATTTGACTTTTTCGAGGCACATTAAACTTGAAACACTCCCATTCGTTTCCTACTTTTCCTATCATCGTCCTATCCTTAACAGAATAACACAGATTGGAAGAAGTTAAGTAGCAAACATGTATAAAAGTTATAGTTATAAAAATCTGTTCGTTAAAGTAATAAACATATTTGAATTAATGAGTGCAAATAAAAGTAAATTTATCAATTAAATTGTAGATTTCATTTTACTCCTATGTATCCATAAAAAATAGTGGTAATTCGATAAAAATGATTCAATTTTATTCATAAAAGTATGCAATCATTTCATCAATGTTTTGTTATGACCTTGCCACGTTAAACTATCGTCCGTAAACCGACTTTACAGACAATTTTTTTTTTTAAATCTTGGTAGGGAGGGGTCCGGACCCCACGAATTCCCCCTCCCCCCTAAAGTACCATGTCTCTGACGTCGTCTTCACGCACAGAGGACTAACTGGTGCGCGGTAAAGTCTGAGCAGGTGGCACAGGGGAGGGGAGGAGAGGTTTATATCCCCCCTCCTTCATGAACTTATAAAAAAAAACTAGCGACCCACCCCGACTGTGCGCGGATGCGACATACAAATGTGGCGTCATCTAGTTTTAATAAATAAAGTACTTATAAGTTCTCAAAATTGTCCTGTGTTTTCAAAAAAAATTATACCTACTAACACGTAATGACCATTAATAAAGAATTTATTTGTAAACAATGTAGACAGATATTTTTTTCCTCATGAGACAACAAAAACATATTTTATTTGGAATTCATACGCGAATGGCTACATAGGCTACATATGTAAGGATGTCCATGCGAAGTACGTTAATCCGAGATAGTACTGAGTATTTCTTACGAAAATTAGCACATATTTTGAATTTTAATTGATGTTTCATTCAAGCATATATTTTTTTTAACAATTATAAAAGATAATCGAATATTCAAAAAATTTATTTAATTTGGTTTTACTATGCTTACTAATGCGTGCAGTTAATACTGAAAAGCTATTCAGGGAACGGTTTGCAAATAACTTTAACTATTGGAGGTACCGGGACAACACAAAGCATAAATGCCCGGGTAAGAATCCGAACCCAGTGTAAATATGTGAACACTATTTTGTAGTGAAACAGTTGTTTTCGTGTAAATGTACAAATTGGCAAATATCTGTAATTTGACATGACTATTTTTTTTTTTCCTCATTTACAAAAAAAATTACGTTGTGGGTCCCGATACAAGTGTGTGTGTGTGTGTGTGTGTGTGTGTGTATTTGTGCAGCTAGGGTTTTTCGTGAGTTTGAATTGTCTCGGAAAAAAAGAATCGTCACTGATACGTAGGGACCGGAAAAATTCGCGGGTTCAATGACCTTCAGGATGAACTCCATAGTTCTACGTACACTCGGTCAAATGTCACCCACTCATTGGCTGCTGTCTTGTGAGACGTCCTAACATAGCAGCCTGTGATTCGATAAAGCTTTGGTCGGGCGTTTCTAATTGGCCCATCGTCATCCAAATGAGTTCTGAGCCAATAGCAGAGGCAGCACTGAGGTATAACTATTTGTATTTTAGCCTGTCGCGAAATGAATTCGCGAATTTTTCCGGTCTTTACTGATACGTCACGACTCGGTCTGAACACAGCAGCTGTCTCGTGTATCCCATTGCCAAGTATCACGCGACCTCGGAGAACCACGTCCTCAGCACAAAAGACCCTGAATGTGGGCAAGTGTTTTTTTTTTTTTTTACTGCGACTGTGGCCTCACGAAAATGATTCGACACACGCACACTCACGCACACGTGCACACGCACAGAGGACGTAGGTACTCAACAGCGAACATCCCCACAGCGCGTTAAAAGTTCGCCGTGAAATCACCGCTGCCCGTGACTAACTTTGATTTGTCATGAGTAGGGGCAGGCATTTTTCGCGCATAAATCTGAACGCCTATTAGACTGCAACAAGGTATACCCGCACCAGCGGTTTCTTCCTTGTGATTGGCGGCAGTCTGCGAGAGAAGTCTTTGCCGTATTTAACCGGGCCACTCAGAAAGAATTTGCTTTCGCACTCAACTACTGTTATTGGTGTCGTAACAATCGACGTGAAACTGAAATAAACTCAGCCAACCACGAAACACAGGTGATGCTACAGTGTTTTAACTTTCAGCTAGTCGCGGAATCTTTTCGCGAAATATGCATGCCCCTATTCATGAGTAGAGACCGGAAAAATTCGCGGGTTCAATGACCTGCAGGATGAACTCCATAGTTCTACGTACACTCGGTCAAATACCACCCACTCATTGGCTGCTGTCTTGTGAGACGTCCACAACGTAGCAGCCTGTGATTCTTATAAAGCTTTGGTCGGGTGTTCTCATTGGCCCAGAGTCATCCAGGTGAGTTGTGAACCAATATCAGAGGCAGCACTGAGGTATAACTATTTGTATTTTAGCCTATCGCGAAATGAATTCGCGAAATTTTCCGGTCTCTAGTCATGAGGTAGGCGATTACGATACAAAACAGATAACACGGGCGACACAATTCCAAAAACTGTTTCGTCATTGTTGGGTTCGTCTGTTTGTTTTTCCCAGGGATATTTTTTGTCTTTATTTTCTATTCTGTTACAACAACTGTTTTCGTCAGTCAACTGTTCGTCTGCGCTGTAATTTTTTTGTTTTTCTCGACTGATTTCCTTCAGTGCTGTCTGTGTGTTTATAACATTTTACATCGGCAAAATCTTTCAGTTTTGCGTTCTGTGTGTTTTTGTGAATTCATCTTTCTTTTTCATTCACGTTTTTTCTTCATGACTTACCCAGAAAACCAGCAATGGCGCGTGTGAATGAAAAAAATCTTCTGAATCGGTATCCCCCCCCCCCTCCTAGTGCAAGAATCGTTCAAAGGACGCACGCATTCGCGCTGCCTTGTTGCCTAAAGTCGGTGTTAGCTCACCCTCGTCCATGGATGCATCCATCGTCCTGCAGTGGCACGGGAATCAGTGGCGGCTACAGCGGCTAGGCCGAGAAGCCCGGGCCTACACGACATTTCCACAATTGAAATTCAGACTTTTTAAAAAAGACACAAATCACATTAAACGTTACGTTTATTTTTAAAACCTTTAAGAAATGAAACCATTAATAAATTAATGTACGAAATTTGTGTTTTAATGTTCATTTTACATTAACAAAAGTTTAATCTTAACAATTAATTGTGTGAGCTTTAAAGGTATTAAAGTGTTTTTTTTTTTGACATACAATCATAAGTTTTTAATCATTCTTATGATAATGTATTATACCTGTTGGACTTTATAAGTTAACCTCAGCCACAAAAACTCGCCAATTTTCTTCTAAAATTAAAAAAATTTCCTGGAACCTCCCCCCCCTCCAATCCCATCACTCTCCAGACATACCCCCCCCCCCCCCCCGGTAGAGCCCGGGCTCCCAAAACTGTGCATACGCCCCTGAGGTACAGTTCGGGTCTACCCAACAAATACATCCTGAAGCCGCCTCTATCCAAAACGGAGACATATCTCCCGGAACAGTACACTATCGCGTCTGCACGCAAACATATCTAATGGCAACCATAGAGATTGTGTTTTCAAGGTTACGAAATATTAATTCAATTAAAATCTATATATTATTTTTGAGATCAAAGCACGGGCAGTATTCCATATATAATAAATTAAACGACAAAGTTATAATAGAACGAGATATTCCTGAACTTGAAACCATTTTAAAAAAATGTTTAGAACATAAAACAAACATGGCTACCACCGCAGCCAAGAACTCGGTATCTATTGGTCGCACGGATTAACGTAAACGGAAGAGCTCATAATCGTTCAGCTGATCATTACGGGTCCGTCTCCATCAGCGTGAGAGTTGTTCTTTCGCCCGGTATATAATTTGTTACGTTATTCTTTTCCATTTCGCTGTACCGATTTTATGAAATGTTTCACGGACTTTATAATTACCCTGTATTGTAGAAACTCTGTTTCGTGAGATCCGTGTCCGTTTACGTGATCCGTCTCCGTTTCCGTGTAACTTGTAGAACGGGCCTTACTTGGACAACTCTGAGTTACGTCACAGCTGGCGGGGTTATGTTTCGCTAACTGGTCTGGAAAACACAATCGGACAGCCCACGTTTAGCGGTAAGCCTCCTCCGCAAAGACCACGCGCCGATAATAAATCGCCCACTTACTTTTTTTCTCCCCCCCCCCCCTCCCTTCCTCCAGTGAATATGTTGTTTTTGCTCCGTCATCGTCGACATCTCGTGGCCGATCTGCTGTCGTATTTTTAGTGAGTGACGGACTTTCGCTCGGCCTTAGGACTTACCGTCTCGTCAGCCAGTCAATAACACGTGTCATGTCATCACTAGAAGCCTCGAATAATTCGTGGATTCATTGGGTAACAAGATAGACTTGAAGCACATGTACTTTTCCCTCACATCGATGATCTCGGACTGCAAAACTCTTTTATCACGCCGTTGACACACACTGAGCCAATTACGAACAAGGAGAAGAAGTGGTTACCCAATCACGTGCAACTACGACCAGTGAGCATTCTAAAAAGACTTGATCATACATACACTGTAATTTTTTTATATTGTATATGGAACATAAATATCCATCTAAAATAACAGATATTAATAATTTTGTAAATTTTCATGAAAACATTGTATCACTACAAAATACTGGGTTCGAATTATTATTACCCGGGCATTCACGCTTTGTGCATTGTCGCAGTACCTCCAATAGTCGAATTTATTTGTAAAACAATCCTGAATCACTTTCCATTATTAACTGCGCACATTAATAAGCATAATAAAACAAAATAAAGTCCAAATTTGGCGCATATTTTTTTGTTTTAATTTTTAACTGAAATTCACATTCAAGTTTATTTTTAAAAAAAACGTGGAAATGATAATTGGGCTTTATTTTGTTTACGGAACGATTTACAAATAACCTAAACTGTTGGAGGTACTGGGACAACACAAAGTATAAATGCCCGGGTAGTGATAGGGTAGTGATACAGTTGTACAAATTTACAAATGTCTGTACTTTAAAATGAATGTTTATGTTCCGCTTACAAAAATTAAAAAAAAAATACAGTGCAGTAGATTTGACAGTTTCGTATTTAGAATGTCGAGGTTTTTTCCTCTTTTTTTTTTTCATCAGAGATCTTCCCGCTGGCATCCCCATAGAGCGCGCGTTTTTCGTAAGAATGAGGGAAGGTCTGGCTGCGGGGGCAGGGAATTCTTCATTTCACAGACGAGAGAGCCACACCCGAAGTTCCCCGAAGTTCATGCTCGCTTTTTTTCCCCGTTCTATCTCGTTGTATAAACCGGTGTGGCATTAAATTTTGCTGTCGATTAGGATAGGTTAGCTACATTATAAATACTTTAAAATATTGTGGTTGGTTATATTAGGTAAGTATAGCTACATTAAAAATACTGTAAAATCATTTTATGGTTGCTTAGCAAATAACTTTTTAATATGTAGCTATCCAGCGCTAGGAAACCGTTTACATGATTTCACAGTATCTTTAATGTAGCTATCCTAACCAAATCAACCGTCCACAATGTTTTAAATAAAGTATTAATAACGTAGCTAACCTAACCTAATTGACCATTAGTTATCATGAGTTACAATGAACCAAAAAAAAAAACCGAAGATGCACGATCGGGCGTTTGGCTCTCTCATCTAAGGCTTCCCGCGGGGGCCACGGTCTACTGACGGCGCGCGGTGACCGGCGCCCCACATCGCGCGCAGCACGACTCCCGCAACCCAGTTCCAGAGCCCGGGTTTCACGCAACACACGTTCTGCCGCCGCCGCCCGCGATAACTTTCGCTTTGGACGTGAACTTCGACCACGTCAACATTTCACGCTCGTCCTGTGGGGACTCGTAGAGGCTATTCCGCCATGCGCGTTAGCAGTGAAACTTCGCACTTCAGCAAACAGCTTCCGACGATGCGGCGGCCCTACTCGGAAAAAAAAATTGTCTTTGCTATTACAAAAGATTCCATTCGAAACCAGTTGCCAAGTAATATATTGTAGCTTTGTACAACACATTGCTATGTCTTTTTTTCCGCATATACGAAATACGTTTTTTCGAGATAATCCCTGAGTATTTCTTTCGAAAAATTAGCGTAATTGATGTTTCATTCAAGCCTATTTTTTAAAAAAAAAAACCACGGGAAAGATATTCGAATATTCTATAATTGTACTTTATTTTGATTTATTTTGCTTATTGATGTGAGCAGTCAATACTCGAAAGCTATTAAAGGAACATTTATCAAATAATTTTAACTATTGGAGGTCCTGGGACAATACCGAGCATAAGGGTGCGGGTAGGAATCCGAACTCATTATTACTGCGCGAATTGTATTTTTTTAGTGATACCGTTGTTTTAATGTAAATATACAAATGTACAAAATCTGTAATTTTGCATTAATATTTCCATTTACACAAAACATTACAGTGGGGCCCTGGGCCACTTACTTTTTCATGGCCAAAATATTTGGGAGAGCAACTTAGCGGTAGGCCTGATTGTAAAAGGGGGTGGGGAGGGGTTGGAATAGCCCCCAGAGGAAATCTGGGTTCAATGGCATTCTCCAGGAGACTTTGAAAAACTAAACTCATCAAAATAACGTTTTAAAGCCACTCTGGAACTTAAATTTCGACCATGCTTTTGTTATTTCATCATATGCAATGTTGATATTCTTTCCTGGTTAGTTATACTCATGTTAGTTTTATAAATACTAACGATGAAATTCCACTGTAACCGACATTTAATAATGCAGAAAAAAAGAAGGAAATATTTCTAATATTAAATCACAAACACTCAAAAAAGATTGTAAGGAATTGAATAGCACGTAAAATTACGTTCTAACAACAATAAATATTCCTCTTCCCATTAGTGTATTCGGCCCCACTATTCATATCTCTTGCGATACATCTTGAATCCGGAGCCAGTGCGCCTTGCGATTAGTCCACCCGTCTCACAGCGGCGTCGTGAGGGAGAGGGAGGTGTAGGCGCTAGCCTTGTACCTCTCTTCACTGGCGACTGACTTCTTTGAAGAAGGCTTCGAGATGCTTGTGTTAAGATATGACACATGCCTCGATCGTTTCGGCGATTATGTAGAAAATAAACCTGCTTAACTTTTGATAGTAAAATTATGTTGTGTAAATTTGTCTTTTTTTTTATAGCACATCAGAGGTTGGAAAAAAAACAACCCTCGTATATGCTACGGGTAATGCTAGCAGAAGAAGTAAACCTTGGTTTACCCGGTTTAACGTAACATTATACCAGTTTGTTGGGTAAAGTCCTAATAATAACAAATAAATTTGGATTCGGCGTTTACCCGTGTACACCTTGGTCTATCCAATACTGACTGGGTAATGATAGGTGTTGCATCATTTTTGAGCAGGTTAGGTTAGTTAAGGTATCAGTGAAACTAAAGTTATCAATCATTCTGTTTTTTATAAAATTACCCTGTCGAGTAGACATAGGTGTACACGGGTAAACGCCGAATTGAAATTTATTTATTATTATTCGGGTAAACTTAGATTTCGTCTTCTTCTATCATTACCCGTAACACTTATTTGTTTCGCTATATACAAACAAATGCATTGTTCATGTGAACAAACCATTTTGAGCATCAACTTCTAAACAATGGGTAAACAGAAAATCATAGACATCCATTTTGCTTTAACTCGTGGACAATATATCACCCTGTGTTCAGCCCGGGCAAACCCCGGGTACTGCAGCTAGTTAAATGCACAGTTATAACGAAATAATTATACACAACTAAATAAGCAAACCAATTAATAGCAAGTAATGAAACATGATTCACACTTATTAAACTACATGCTGCTGATATCACAGTTTTTTTTAATGGTAAATACAGGTGAGTAATGTATCGAACAAAACATTAAAATAAAACTAATGCCAAATACATTGTAAACTAAAAATTATTCATCATTAAATTTAACCTATAAGAAAGAAAACAATTGAAATAAACACACACACAAACCTTTGTACAAAGCTAATAAAAATAAGGATCTCATCTACTCTTATTCCACTTTGCAATATTTTATTGTTTGTTGAGATATTTTATAACAGACTTCCTGAAAGATAAACGTGACATTTGTTGCCTTACTGGCTCTTTGAGTGCATTCCAGTCGTGCACTGCAGCTACAGAGGAAAATTCTAGAACAAGCGCTGGGAGCCTGAACTTGTTATTTTTTGTAAAATTATTCTTTATTCAGAAATATTAAAGTTCATTATTTGAGACCATGAAATTTTAAATATTCCAAGACCAATTGCTAGGGACCGGAAAAATTCGCGGGTTCAATGATCTCTAGGATGAACTTTATAGTTCTACGTACACTCGGTCAAATGTCACCCTCTCATTGGCTGCTGTCTTGTGGAGGTGTCACAACGTAGCGGCCTGTGATTCGTTACAGCTTCGGTTGGGTGTTTCTCACTGGCCCAGAGTCGTCCAGGTGAGTTGTGAGCCAATAGCAGAGGCAGCATTGGGGTATAACTATTTGAATTTCAGGCTGTCGTGAAATGAATCCGCGAATTTTTTCCGGTCTCTACGCAATTGCAGACGTATTTAATGTGATTGATTTTTTTTTGCAACCGCAGCGTTTCTCTGCACGATGGCCCCTCCTGGGAAGTCTTCCCGGAACCGTCCTTGACACGCGTCCTCGCCGCGTGACCGCGACTGGAAAGTTCTCGGCGGCTTAAACTTGGCAGGGGTCCCCGTGGCCGTGATCGTTGAAGCGTGTTTCACATTGGCGTGCTGTGTTGCGACGCAACGCGTGGAGGCTTTCAGCCAATCGGAGCTTTGACGCACCAGACGAAGCGTCGAGAGCGCCTTAAGTTTACGAAGAACGCTGGTTATAAATTATCATAAAGGCATCTTCGTAAATTAATAGTTTATCTTCGTAAATTAACGGACACAAAGTGTGAGCACGAACCCACAAGCATAACCTTGGTATATAAGAAAGAAAATTCAAAAACTTGTAAATATTAATGCAAAAAAAAACTTTATTTCTTCCACGTGAACGTTTACCCTGTTTATAACAGAGTAGTTTCTACGAAGAACCAGTTATATGAAGTTACACAGAACTGTTCATTTATTTCAGGCGAATTCTTCGTTAAAGCCAGTAAATTTGCTGTAATTCAAAACAGTGAGCGTAGCATGAACGCGAGACTAAGAATAATAACAGAACCACGATGATACGTAATTGACGTTATAAAATGCGTGTAACTGAACAGTTTACTGATAGACTCATTGTATATTCAACATTAGTGTAACGTTTTCTTGTAAGTTTATAGGAAAACTAATCAGTTTCTACATTTGTTGTACCGTAGATTCTGCGCTAAAATGTGCTCAACGTTTCGGCATGACGAAACCAAATTTTGAAGATTAAATTACAGAAAAATGCTACGGCCGAAAACAAAAGTTGAAACCAAGATGGCGTATTTCGGTTCGTATCTTTCCTTCTTAAACTTGCCAAGTCTCTACACATGACCAGCTTGCTGCGGAAAAAAAAAATATGATGAAACCAGGAACGTAGCAAGACGAGATTCCACCCGGGGCAAGAATTCATCTTGGCGCCTCTTTATTTTTCAAACCAACAATCCAAAATCCTTTCCCGAAAACACCTCATATCGCCACCACTTATTAATTCCACTATAACAAATAATTTTGGCCAATATATAGATTTTTGCAGTCCTTCATTTTTAATAAATCACAAGTTGGACTATACGCGAAAAATATCAGTTTTTAAATATTTGACGATATACACGTATGTATATTTCAATACAAATAATTATGTTCATGTACCCTCCAACATTTTTTTTTTGTTTTTAACTATAGTAATAATTACTTTGCCAGTTTAGTCGTCGTCCCCCCCCCCCCCCCGCCCCGGTCAAATGCGGCGCCCAGGAAACAAGCCCTGCCTCCCTCCCCCTGATTACGTCCATGGATGGGTATCATTGAAGCGTCTACAAGATTGAATTTAGTTTATCATTGTTAGGTAAAGTTGGCAAATCTGTGTCATCATCAAAACAAAAATTGGTACGGCAAGCTCGCGCAGACGGTACATAATCTTTTTTTCTGCAGTGCAACGTGGAACACGATGCAAAACGAACGGGGTATTCATTCGCCGGGCGGAACAAAAGCTCCTCCCGACACCACGCTCGCGACCTTCGGAACAATGGCGGATCCCACGGACGTGTCCTTTTGTCGCGGGCCGAGGCGCGCGTCGCGACACGCCAGCGCTGACGGGTGACGAATATCTGCGTGCAAGTGTGTGTCAGTACACCCCCCCACCCCGCCTAGTCCAGGCGCGCGTACTGCGTGCAGCGCTAGCGCTCCAGAAGGAACCACGTGATCTGAAAACTGCTCCCGCTTCTAGAGTGGTGTCTGATTACGGGGGAAAAAAAAGGGGGGGGGGGTGAACATGAAAGAATGAGCTGATGGCGAATGTAGAGACCGGAAAAATTCAATAACCTGTAGGACGAACTCCATAGTTCTACGTACACTCGGTCAAATGTCACCCACTCATTGGCTGCTGTCTTGTGAGACGTCCCAACGTAGCAGCCTGTGATTCGATAAAGCTTTGGTGGGGCGTTTCTCATTGGCCCAGAGTCATCCAGGTGAGTTGTGAACCAATAGCAGAGGCAGCAGCACTGAGGTATAACTATTTGTATTTTAGCCTGTCGCGAAATGAATTAGCGAATTTTTCCGGTCTCTACGAATGCGCAGTTCTGATTCCGTATTTCATTTTTAGGATAGTGAAAATGCCTAAAAACGCGTTTTAAGGAATGAAACACCCGTTACAGATTCCTGAAAGCACTCGAGGGCCTTGCATTTTCACATTTTTATCTTAATTTCTCCGCCAAATAATGACATGGTTACCACTCAAAACATTATTTTTCCCTATGCACGAGACGAAAAGACTGCACGCCAGTTATTTCAGAGGCGATACCGCGCTAGTGTTATACAATGGTTATGCAATTCCAATAAACGACCGTTATTTTCTTGCTTCGGTTGCGTGCGTTGCGTCATTGCGGCGGCGTCTCTCTCGCGTAGTTGATAAACACAATCAGACAAATATCCAAGAATTTTTACGAATCGCCAGATAACATGAAGAACATATCTGTCAACAATATTTGCTACGAAACACAAAATTAAATGATACTTCTATAGTGGAACATTCGAATGAAATGCAACAACCCAAAATTGCGGTCAAAGCAAGGCGTGACGCCTTGAAAGGACCATCCCTCGTGTTGCATTTTAAACGCTTTACACCGGTAGAATTTCCAGAGAAACGTTTGCGACTTGGCAAACATGGTGTGTGCCTGTGATATACTGAAGTCTACATTTTACGAGAATTTCGTAATCTAAAAGCGATGATCCTACAGCATTAAAAAAACCCAAACACATAAGTAAATACAAGTAGGTAAGTTCAGGGCCCTATATTTACCAATTTTTTCATTTTGCATTTTAACGCATTGGAACATAAAATCGATAACAACATGTAAGAGCGTGTTCATCTCAAAATAGAAAGGGGGAGGGCATTTTTTTCCTTCAGAATTTAACCCCTTTTATGGCGGCTACGGGTCCATGGTGTCCTAACATAACAAAACAAAACAAAAATGACGCATTGTATCTATTTCGTAATTTCTTTCCTTCAAAGTGTTGAAATACCATACCAATACGGTGGATAGTCCAAGAGTCGGCAATTAAGGCAATCCTTGGTTTGGTGTTACCTTACCTACCCGGGCTCTGGCAAAGCTGTAACCTGCGGGCGGGGGAGATGCTGATATTGAAGCACTCAAGGTCATCCAAGTCCGGATTAGGGGGTGCTCTCTCGCGATGAGGCTGCCTGGGAAAACACTATACCTGAAGATGAAGGGTGCCACGGGACTGATCCTTTACTGTGATAGTTCCCTGCTGAGATTTCCTCTAATGGCTCAGGATCAGGATTGGAGTAGGAAAACGTGGTGGTAGTGGTCCTCCTATGCTTGGAGAACACTCCGAAGGGTCCCCACCCTGTTGACGAGTGGAAGTGTTGAGCTGCTTAAGCTCGGGTACTAGCCTGCTGAGCTAGTAGAGGTTGGATAGGCCTCAGCTGGATCACGAGTAACTGGGTGACCGAGGGGTCCCAGGGATGTGATAGGTATGGTTCCGTGTCGTTGCTACTCAGATCCCTCAGAGGGGGTTAGCTCTGTGGAGGTCTGGGGGTGGACGGCGGAGCTGAGGGTGCATCGGTGGGGCCGAAGTTGGGATGGGTCTCCTCAACCTCTCGACCTAGCTGGGCACTTCTCAGTAACATGCCGCGATTAGAAATGGCGTATCCCTTTCTCGGTTTTAGGAACCCATGTCAGACTCTGGTAACAGTGTCAGGCATGTAAAAGAACCATCTTCCTCCTAACCAGGATTATGCCCAAATGGGATTATCTGCCTGGGGGAGTGTCGATGAATTGAGATGAGATGTGAATCTATTCAATTGTTGAAATACCAACATATATGGATACGCTGATGATGGATTTTTATTAATCCCTGCTAATTCAAGATTCATGCTAGAAAAGAAGTCTGAAGAGGCTTTAGGTATTGTTCACCAATGGGCAACTGCTTCTAAACTAAAGATTGCTCCAGAAAAAATGGAAGGTATTTTACTCAAGGGTAAACTTAGTGTTAATAGACCTCCCACAGTTCGCTATGAGGGACGTGTTGTAAGAATTAAACAACTTGTTAAATATTTGGGAGTACAGATTGGGACTGGATTCCGATTCCACGAGCATATCAAGTACATAACGAAGAAATCTGCAATATTATTCCACCGATTACGATCTACTACACCTGTTAATTGGGGCTTAAACTATAAGACCCTAGAGATTATTTATAAAGGAGTTTATGTGAGTATTTTAACATATGCAGCTGGTGCTTGGAGTCGCATTGCTTGTCAAGTTCATCCTCGAAGAACTTTATTATCCAGCCAACGAACTGTACTTATTGCTATAACTAAATCTTATAGAACAATTTCAACAGATGCACTCCTAGTTATAGCCGGACTCATACCCATTGACCTAGTTATATATGAACGTGGGCAAGTATCCCAGTTAAATAGGGATAGGAAGATCTCTGTGGCAGAGAAGAAGGAACTTCGGCGGAATGTTATATCAAGATGGCAGGAAACTTGGGACTCCTCAACAACAGGAAGACATACATACAATATTATACCTGACATTAACGCAAGACTTAAATGTCGGTGGATCACACCGGACTATTATGTATCGCAATTTCTCAGTGGCCACGGAAATTTTAAAGCAAAACTCTATTCACTCGGATTAGTACAGTCACCTCTTTGTCAGATTTGTGAAGTAGAAGATACAGTACTGCATGTTTTAAATCAATGTAAGAAGACAGAAGATATCAGAGAAAAATATACTCAAGAATTACTGACACTAGGATATGACTTTCAAGATCTTCGAAGTCTTATCCATAATAAGAATTCTTTTGAAATTTGGAGAAACCTAGTAACAGAAATGGGGAAACGGTTAGAAGAATTTGACCGGTGGTATGCATCTGTGGAAACGGACAGCGATGAAGATTGACTGTAAGAAAATTTTAGAAGAATTTCTCTCCAGTTGATTTATGTGATAAAAATTATGAAGATAAACTCTAAATATAGATGAAGAAAATTTAGTTCTGGTTATGGAATATATTTAAGGTTTTTGAAGAAAGAAGAAAAATTTGTTCACTTTCATGATGTGATAAATATAATAGTCTAAAACCCCTTTTTAGGTAAAGAAAATATTTATTATAATTTTTGGTGATGGCATATATTCAGAAGATTCTGAAGAAAGAAGAAACTATTTGTTTAATATTATTTATTTTGTTTACTTTAACATTTATTTGGATAGAGGAAATTAATCTTACATGAAGATATATAATATGCATATAACATTAACTATGGGGACAAGTCAATATAATCTCTCACTAACCCCAATCAACCTTCTGAAAATAAGTTAATATGAAGATTATATGATTTGAAGATAAAACTATTACTAGATTGATAAATCTCCTATTATACCCTAACTGGGATTACATATAGGAACGAAGCAATAGAAATATGCCTTTATTATTTATTGGAGAAATCTGTTGAAATACCAACAACCAATATGTTAATAAATCTTCAGAAATTTTCAATACATATGCAGTACTTTTTAAAACTACGTATTTTGGATTTGATGAAGAAGTAAAACTTATTTGAAACTAGCCTCGGAGCCGCGCAAACATGGCGAGGAAAATGCACGGCAACGAAGAAGATAAAACTCTCCCCGGAAAACACTGATAACTGCACTGGGAGGATTTTTTTTCTTTTTTTACCGACGTCATGGAAGAAAACAAACTGGACCGATAGCATCGAACGATCAGAGATTTATGACGCTCGTACGTTTTGATCCCGCACATACTACGGAAGGAAAAAAAAAAAAACAAGTTTCGTTGCATCACCATATCCGTACACGCCTCCCGCGTAGTTTTTAGCAATCTCTACTCGTTGTTTGCTTAGGGGGCATGTGTTTTTCGCGAAAAGATTTCTAGACATAGCTTTACTGTCTTTTTTTTTGTAAATGGAACAGAAATATTGACATAAAAACAACCGTATTACCACGTAATAGTGTTCACTGTAGTACTAGTTTCAGATTCTTACCCGGGTATTTATGCTTTGTGTTGTCCCAGTACCTTCAATGTGCAAACCGTTCCCTGAATAGCTTTCCAGTATGTACTAACTGCTCACATTAATAAGCATCACACAACAAAATAATTCAACTTATTGAATATTCTATTACTTTTTCATTTTTAAAAATTATGTTTGAGTGAAAAATCAATTAAAATATAAAATTGTGTGCCAATTTTCGTAATCCATACTCAGTATTATCTCGGAAAAATTATATTCGTAAACGCAAAAATAAACATAGCCATGTCTTGTACAAAGTTACAGTATCGTTCTTGTAGTATTACAAACTATTTCTTGGCAAAGGGTTTCTAAAGGATTATTTTGTAAAAGAACATAAAATTTTTTTCTGTGCGTGTGCTAAAACACTGTAGCATTGCCTGAGTTACGGGATTGGTTGAGATTTCTTCCAGGTTCACGAATCACAGCAATTCTTTGCGCAAGAAAATGTGCCCCGATTGACCAAATAAGGCAATGGCTTATCTTTCAGAGGGTCGCCAATTACAAGGAAGAAACTGTTTGTGTAGGCATACCTCATTAAAATATAATTAAAGTTAATTTTTTTCTTAAAAAAATACCTGACCCTATTGTAGATATTGGTTCTGCAGATACAACTTAAATACTAGATGAAAACGTAAATGCAAAACCAGTTTGCATGTGCATGTATGAAATGTGTGGTACCGGTGAGTTTCATGAGCATAATAATATCATGATTAAGTCTTGACGTTCTGTTAATTGTATATTACGTATTTAAAATAAAAACCTTTTTTCGGCTTGGCCTACAGGCGCAAGTAGGTTTATGTAGGCTACTGAAGAAAACCCTGCAGGGTTATATACAACCACGCTACGAACATTCTAGAACATTGCAGAACATTTCGATAGCCTTCTAGAATTTGCTCAAAAATCATAGATTATTCTGCAACATTCTGGAAACATTACGTGACACGTGTCCACTGTAGCACACGTATTACAGCTGATCTGTGATCAGAATGGCTCGGCGATATAAGGCAATGGCTTCTCTTGCAGATAGCCACAAATCACAATGTGGAAAACGGTGGTGCGGAAAGCGTGTCTCAAAGGGGTGAAAAGGAAGCGGGGTTTGAGGGTATATTTACGTGTACTTAAATATTTAAATTTATGTGTTGAACTTTTCTTTTGAAAAGTTATATGAAGGCACTAAAGTTCGGTATTTGGGATCACAAATTTTGTAAATATTCCAAGTAAAAATCTCTGAATTATTTAATGCCATGGTTTACAACTGGTTCCTTTCTTTGTGCGATAGTCTCTGTGGCGCACGCATGCCGTATTGCAGTCTAGTGTTAGTTCAGGTTATTTTTATGTGTAACATCTTAGGTCTCGGTAAACGGCATTTGGAGGGAGTAAATTCGTGAATGCGAATGAAAATGTGTAACAAACAACCACGGTGCATCCATTTATGGTGGATGGCGCGAATCAAAGTTCACAACGACAAAGAGAAACTTTATTGTATTAGCGGTTTAATGAATTTTAACAAGACGGGCAATATTTTAATAAAAAAAATTCCTTATGGAAAAACAGGTCCAAAGATTAGGTTTAGTAATATTTTTTCAATTATTTTTTCCCCCTTTTATCGGAGCCGTTTCATTATATAGTTTCAAATTTCGGTCTGTTACTTCGGCAGCAAATTCTAGTGTTGGGTGCAGAAAATAGGGAGATTCGCGTCCAGAAATGTAGTTGAAAACACAATGTGCGAATATATTTATAACGCTTTACATTATTTTCAGTAATCTTAAATTACTTTTCGTGTCCGAGTTCCGCATGCTAAGTGTATTTGCAACATGAGAACACGTGAGTTCTGCTTTGTTACCGGTGTTAGATGTTACACATCACTGGCGGGTACTGAAAGGACTCGCTCCATTACTAAGGAACATGCGTGTTTTGCGATAGTACGGGAGGGGGGTTATATTGTCCTGTTATGTAACATTAGTGGTGCGCAGTACTAGGAAATTATGTATATATAAGGATTACAACTACAGGGTGCTCGATGTAAAGTCATGGTCATAAAAATTGAGCGTTTGAAATAAACTAATAACTAGCAAGTCCACTCGGGAAATGTTAGGCTCTTGGCAAAGAGGTATAGAGCCTTAGATCTTATCGCAACATGTAATAAGTACAATGGATACCGGAATAAGTCGTTGCAGTTGTGTGTTTCCTTCGCGTCGTCATTGTTTT
Source organism: Bacillus rossius redtenbacheri (assembly GCF_032445375.1). Taxonomy (NCBI): domain Eukaryota; kingdom Metazoa; phylum Arthropoda; class Insecta; order Phasmatodea; family Bacillidae; genus Bacillus; species Bacillus rossius. The sequence continues at coordinate 362,121,079 of NC_086330.1, read as the reverse complement.
ATGTAACCTGCGAAAATGTTCGTGTTATGCACCTTCAGCATCTGGCTGCAAAAATATTGTTCTGAAGATTCGTGAAAGTTACACAAAAGCATGACGGTTTCTGTATAGTTACTTCGAAAGTATCTGGAAATCGCACATGTGGGACGTGATGACTGCTGACGCCACACTGAATTTAAGCACGGTATAACCAGAGCGGAAGCCTTCCATTCACAGACAAGAGAGCAAAACGCCCGATCGTGCATCTTCGGTTTTTTTTGTTCATTGTAAATAAATATGACGGTGTTGATAAAAAGAAAGACAAAATATTGTGGACGGTTGATTTGGTTAGGATAGCTACATTAAAGATAATGTGAAATCATGTAAACAGTTTCCTAGCGCTGGATAGCTACATATTAAAAATTTGTTTGCTAAGCAACCATAAAATGATTTTACAGTATTTTTAATGTAGCTAACCTATCCTAATCGACCGCAAAATTTAATGCCACACCGGTTTATACAATGAGATAGAACGGAGAGTCCCTGGGAACCTCCCGAGCCGTCGACGCCCGCGGAATGTCGCGCGGGTCGCCGAACCCCGGCGAGATAACAGCGACCCCGTCCCTCCTCAAGGCCGAGGCACAGCGGTGCTATCGGCGTCCTCTGCGCTGCTTGCTCCACGGCCCGGGGTCAGGGGGAGCGGGCTTCCGTCGGCGACCAGCGCGCGGAGTCGTCACGTCACGAAGACAAACCTCGGGGATCAAGCTCGCGGCTGTGCTGTGATTGGCCGGACCCACCAGCCAATCAGCGCGAAGTTCCGGCTCCACCCCATTTCGCAGCCTTTTTTTTCTCTCTCTCTCGCCACAACGTAATTTTCTACTAGCACTCTACTAGCCGCTTTAGTGTTTGTAACCACATATATGCTGTAGTCCTGTTTTAAGTTATTCTAATTTTTAATGTTATAACTTTTGTTTATGTTCTTTAGTAGTGTAAAAGTCAGGATTTTATTTCTTAAGCTATTAGTTTAGGTTAGTTTAGTATTATAAGTTCATGAAATATTATTTTTGTGCAGTTGTGTAGAAGGCCTACTGTGGGTTAGTGGAAGAGAAGGCTTAAAGCCTTAACTTTGCCATTAAGTCAATAAATACATAAATCAACTATTGATCCAATGATAAGGATCAATTGGGCCGGAAAATGAAGAAAAATATCGCGCCACCCGTCCTTGCTGGTTCTTCCATCGAGCCGTGAGTTCCTTTGATGCGACGGCGGCGAGAGACCGACAAACGACGGATCGAGCCCTTTGCGTGTCTCCGCGTCAAGTTTCAACACGCGGCGCTGCAAACGAAGTCCCGTCCACACGCGCACATTTCGGTAACGTTAAGGCACGTCTACAATAGCAATGTCCTAAACTGTGTCCGAAGGACACTCGTCGCTGATTGGTCCACGTGACCCTCTGACGTCATGCGTCAAGTGGGGCGAAGGTCCGAACCTACCTGGTCCGAAGACATTCGTCAATTTGAACTTTTTGTCCCAACCTGTGTACTTCGGACACAGAAAAAGAACAGAACACTCACGATATTTGAATTTCCGGTTCCCGTTTGAAAACGTGTTGTTTGTTTTTGTTACTGAAGACAATGGAAGGTGTTGTAAGTCAAGAAGAGCAAGACGACATTTAAATTGGTGCTGTCCGATTGTTGTGATAAGAGTTCATTTTTTTAGCATTTACATTTGCCACTTTGCCTTACTGAATAAATATATAAAATTGAACTCCCACAACTTTCAAAAGTTCAATCTCAAACTACAAAGCATCAAAAAATATAAACAAAAACATTTGGTTTGGCACATTTACTGCGCTCTGGTAGCAACGTTAGAAATCAATACATTCGGACATCGGACATCGCAATTGTGGACAGGGCAGTTTTCGGTGAGACAATGTGACGTCACTCACATTCGGATAAGGACACGGACCACGCACAGGTTCGGACTATTGTCTTTCAATATATATACTGTATAGAAGTCGCGAGTGGATAGGATTTACTCTACGTTTTTCAGAAGTGTATGATGAGCAGCTTGGGAACTTCACCGCTGCAGTGCGCTGCCGTAACGCCCTGTATCGTCTTAGTTGTTATTTACACGTTAGAGCGCAGCGCTGTCGCCCGCTGTCATTCCCCGCACCCCCCACCCATCATTCACTGCAGCTCAACGTCGTTCCACAGGAGGGGGAAGGGGTGTTTGAAGAGTTCGACACTTGTCCGCTAGGGACCACCACAAGTCGATGCCCTAGAGATGGTGGCGATTGCGGCGGTGAATTAACCAACTACCTCAAAACCGTATTAGAAATTTTAACCTGGGCTGGCGACTTCTATACAGTATATATATTCAAAGCTATTGTAGACGGGCTCTTTACGGTCGTTCGCGATATTCGGACACCCACCGCCTCAAGGGTGACCTTTGGACGGGTGACGCGGTGACCTCGACGTCGCCGAAGTGCCCCTGGAAGTCTCTCGAGACACCGCGAGCCACGTCGTGGGTAATGAGGCTGCATCAACGACGTCATCCAGCAAGTCGCGCGCAGTAATGGGACTGAGAAGTTTCTATACCCAGCTTCAAGGCCGGCGCCAGCTGTTGGTGTTGTTGTATCTCTCTGCGCTGGTGGGACGACCAATAAAACGTACATAATGCGCGTACGTTGTAGTGGCTCACATTAAGAAAGATAGTAGGCTAATGTTGTAAACAGGAATGACGGGAATGTTTACGTTTCCTGTTTTGGCCAAGTCATTTGATTATCACACCTTTTATGTAATTTATAATTCCAAGAATAAGATTTCAAAATTTTCCGTTAACGATTTCCAACAACACAGTCGGTGGTCTTCTCTCGGGGCGTGCGCATCTCTCTCGCGGGCTGTTGGCTGGGAGTTCCCTGCGCCCTATTGGGTAACCGAAGGCTGGCAGTGCGTGTGGGTTTTGTGTGCGTGCTGGGGGCGGCCTAGCAGCGCCAACTGCTACCGACCGCGTCCCGCGGGTGGCGGATACGGGAGCCCAGCTCGAGAGTTGCAATCTCGCTGGGGTGGCTGTGAATAACCAATAGCAGTCCGCGGACCAATGGCCGGCCTGTGGAGTCGTTATCACGGCTGTCGGGGAGAAAGGTAGCCTGAATGTAGCTCGGCGCGTGGCAGGAAGCAGCTTCGTCGGCGAAGGCACCGCAGGGGAGCTCGATGTGCCCTGGATGCGAAGTGTAGACGAACTGCGGGCTGGAACTTGCGGAGCTGTGAACTGCTGCGCGCGCAACGGAATTGAAATGCATCGGAACTCTGAAGGAAGACATCAGGAACCTTCAGCTGGGGCTACTGTAGGTCTGGCAGTAGTAGCCTCGAGCGGCGCGACCTTCAACCGTCTCGGGGATTTTGGGTGGCGAGGTTGGTTCCCTCCCCCCACCCTGGCTTGAAAAGTACTGCTGTTAACCTGAAGAAGGAAGATGAAGATGGCGCAACGTCAGGCTGCCTTTCGCATCGTGCGCCCGCAGTTCGAGCCGGTTTACTGGCTCGTCTGCCCACTTCTGTCTTAACTGTGGCTGCCTGGGCAGCTGTGGCTGGGCTGACGAGTGAAGTCGCCCACCCCTGGGGGCGCTTGCGCCCCTGGCTAATAACAACCCAGGAGTTCCCAAACTTTAAATGCGGGCCGCAAGGCCCAAGCACCCAACTCCAGCATGGTTGATTTTTCAGCCCCTCCAACTCTTCTTACCTGGACCCTTCTTCCCTCTTGTCCAGTAGCTACCTGCCTGCTTAATGCATGATAATTGATCCCCGCATGACCCGGCCCAGGGTTTTCCCTGTGTCTATGCAGGTTTTACCTGGGTCACATTTAGCTAGCTTTAAGCTAGGCGACCAATGGGGCGTCAGTCATGGCGCCAATTGCAGCCATGGCTGGCCAGTAAACCCCAACACGAAAACATTGCACGCGCCCTTGTCCTGCATGGTTCGAAACCCGCATTGTAGAGTGTATAGGCTTCGGCCTGAGACACACCTAGGTCCTCCCCTAACCTGGACCCTCCCCTACACACTTAGATTTAACTTAGGCTAGGAAAAAAAAATCCAACAACACAAGCCCCCTACTTAAGGGTCCCGCCTACCTGGGCATACATACGGTGTGCAGAGCTTCAGGAAAAACAACGCGATTTCAAAACTACTCAAGATATCCGAGTGGGGCCTATTTACGAATAGCATTTAAGAGTTCGCTGAGGGCCGAAAAGTACTTTTAATTTCGGATTAAGTTTTTAAACTGTATTTTTAGAAGCGTTAAAATGCCTAAAATGCGTGTTTTCAGAGTAATTTTTAGGCATAAAGATTATAGATTCAGATAACAGATTCTTGAAAGCACTTAAGGGGCTTGCATAACACCTTTATCTTCATTTCTCCGCCATATAATGTTACGGTCACCGCTCAAATTTCACAGTTATCCTGTGACGACGAGACGAATGCGCGCCAGTTCAGAGACTTGCGCTTAGAGGCTATACCGCGCTGGAAGCACCAGCGAGCGTCGCGCTTATCATCCCGCCTCACTAACACACATTCACCCCTGACGAGGCGGGCCCCTTAAACATGGCCTATTCTTACAGTGTTCCATAGTAAATACGCATAACTAGGAGTAGTGCTTTTTGAGAGGGAATAAGACAACATATTTTAAGGCTAGGTCTTACATGCCATGTTATATATTTTTTTATTTATCGGCATTACTTTTATTTAAGGACAATTAGCCAAAATTTTAACTCGATACCTCACTTTTGTTGTTCTGCCACAAATATTTTTAACGGAGAAATTCACAGATATTCACTTTATGTAAAATATGTGGAAAATATTTTTGGCATAATAGCAAATACAAGGGAGGCACTGAGTTAAAATTTTAGAAACAGCCCCCTAAAAAAGTACTGACGAAAGAAATAGGAAAAAAAATCATGTACTGTGAGACCCTGCCTTAAATAGTTTCTGTTGCGGTATTATGTAAGCCATAACATAGACTTTTTCGTTTGAGTGTTTCAGATGACTTATTGTATACGCTGTTGTCTGGAGCAGTTGTAATAAATAAATAATGGGCTATTGAAACGACCAACCTTTTGTTTACTAATATTTTCCAAGCACTTAAGGCTGGATCAGTAACACTATAATTCGAGGAAGTTTCAGGTAAGACTACTTACCCCCTTCCCCCCCCCCCACAACATACCCACCAATGTGATCCAGCTTCGATTCCAGGATTCCCGCTTGCTTCGAATCTGAGGGTCGTTACAACTAGTTGATTGGTGTATGCGTGTTTTCGGGGAACCCTGGAAAGGTAGAAGCATATCTTAGTCTTATACGTGCCTCAGTTCATAAATCTTCACGCAATGGGTCGTATGCCATATACGTGGGTTCACTCCTTCCCAACGCCATTATTACTTAGTTTATTTTATTCTGCAGGATTTGAACGACTGTCACACCAAAATCCGGGAAGCGAACAAGTAAAAAGTTAAAGCTAAAGGTATCGGCACGGAAAATTTAATAAAGGTAGACAGAAAAAAAAACAGACGATGTGGTAGGAACAAGAAGCTAATAAGAACAAGACGAAATTATGATTGCTGCCCGTTTGCGACCAGCACTTTTCAAAAGCCGAACACACGAATTTATTTTTGGCAGTGTGATTAGAATTTATTTATTATCATTTACTTTTGCCTTACCTAATAACTAAATATTATTGAACTCTTATAATTGTCATAAGTTATAATTAATATTCAAAACAAAGTCACATACCCATTTATAATGATTGCATGAAAAGAACAAACAAGAACAATCTAAAAACCACATACCTATTTTTCCACTCTATCTTTACTGCGCGCTAATAACTACGTTCTTTAAAAATCAGTTGATTCGGACATCGGACATCGCAATTGTGGACAGGGCAGATTTCCGTACGACAATGTGACGTCATTCACAGGTTCGGACAGATGTAGACGGGCCTTTATAGGGGTATATACCTATAGGAAACGACGACGCCATATTGGTTTCAGTAGTTTTATTCAATAACAATTTTATTTATCGTTAAGATTTGATATTTGCTTTCATTAAGACAGTTAATTATCACACATCTAAACCTTAAAAAAAATATGTAATGTCTGTTGACTCTTGTTAGGTACAGTTAACATTCCTCAAATTGAATGAAATTTCCATGCGACGACAAGCCAGTTCAGTGGTTCTATTAAATTGTATACAATGCTTATTTTTGAAAATTGTCCAAACCAAGTTGGCGTCTTTCTATACTAAACGCTCCTCTTAGAGGGAGCTAGGAGCGCAATGAGCTATGACGCTATGAGCTATGAGGACTGTCGCAGCACGTGCGCTCATGACGAGGTTCGTTATGAGCGTGAAGTCACGTGAAGTGTCGCAGGTGGAGTGAGTGGCGTGATGTCTGGAGAGCCGCGAGATCGCCGAGATAAATAAGTACTTGCCAAAGGTTGTGTTCAGCAGCCGACACACTCGTCGCTCTGCGGTGTCACATTTGCCTTGGCGTGTCTCGTCCTTAGCTTGCAGTCTACATATGAACGAGTATTTACTCTCTCTCTCTCTCTTTCCAGTGCACTGATTTCTGCCATTAGCTCTGTCCTTGTTTTGGTGTGCTCTGTTACCAAATGCTCGCCATAGAGCAAAAAAAAAAAACGTTTATGACACAACTTTGTAATGTACCAAACGAAAAATTTAAAATTAATTTTAAACATTATATTTTTTAAAAGTTAAATATGGAATGATAATTTTCCTTTTATATTTCATCAAGATCATCATATAATTTAAAGACGCCATCTTGTTTTCAACAGTAATTTTTAACATTTGTTATATCATTTAAAACTAATTTTTGTGTTCTTTCGAGCATAGAACATAATTTAATGAAACGGACAGCTATAAATTGTTCCTCCTGAAAAATATTTATTGGTGTTTAGCATTGAATTATAATTTTTTTTATCAAAATGAACACAACTGTAATAATAGGCCTACTGTCCATATACACGAATTTATAATCTTAAAAAAAAAAACGGTAGAATAATAAAAATATTAAAGCTTATAATAATTAAAGATGGTACACAAAATAATTTTTAAATTTTTTAACAGGTAGTATCAATCTGGTAACACACTGTTAGAAAGTACAGTAAAATTACGGACTTTTCAACGAAGAATTTAACTCAAATAAACGAAGAGTTCTTAGTTATTTCAAATAACCGAATCTTTGCAGAAACTACGTCGTATTTAGACTTCTGAGTTTTATGTTTCGTTCTTTAACAAAAGTAAACACACACTCATGGAAAAAAATGTTCGTACTGTGGATTTAAACAAGAGCATTCTTTGGATTCATGTCCGAACTAAGTGAACTTCAGTGTCCGCAAATTTACGAAGAAAGCCGTAAAATTACGAAGATCCCTGGATAATTTGTAACTAGCGTTCTTCTTAAATTAAAGGTGAAAATGTTTACAGTGTTCGCCATTTACTCTGTACTGCAATCTAAGCTTGAGACAGGCAATAGAAAGGGCTTACTGCACGCCTTCGCATTGTAGAACTCGTGGTATTGAACTAATAAAATCCACGTGCCTTTCTCTGAAAGCTCTTTAATCCGGCTTTACACGGTTCAGAATTTTTTTCGGGCTGAGAGTATACACAAAAAAAAATTCGTTTTCATATACTTCCAATGATTAAAACACAAGAAATTTGAGGGATTACCGAGTTTTTGGTCATAGTTTTTTCCCCCTTCTTCGGTGTACGTAGATTTTAAACATCGAGAATAGAAGATGCAATGATGGGTTTAAAATCAGTTTTGATGTGCGTGTTGAATAATACTGACAAAATATTTACGTCTTGTTTTGCTGTTATTTGTGCAAAACAATACACTTTAGATGTCAAGGTGACATTTTACAAGGTAATAAACGCAACAGCTATTCAATTTATGGTTGAGTTTTACTGCAGTGAGTTTTCATGCGTATGTTTGCATTGAAGCAATTTTCCTTTTTAACTTTCTGTAATCAACATTGATGCTGATTGGTCAAGCTGAAGAAAGTGGTATATTAATCATTTTGCTTCTAATATTTCGTGTTTTTGCACATAATTTTAAATGAATTCCGGTCTCTACTAAAAAATTATTGCATCCGCAAAAAACTTCAGTCCCTGATAACTTAATATTCATTCACTCACAGTAGTTATCTTCGTAGTCCACCATACTGCTAGTTTGTACGAAAATTATTATATCTTAAAATGATTGAAACTGTATTGAGACCGTTTGTCATTTCTTTGGCAACGAAGCTCGGAACGTTTATTTGCGTGGTGGAAAAAAAAACATAATCTTCGCATCTGTACTGATATCGGGAATTCGCAGATTTGTTGTGGAAAACCATCTGATAGTGCGATTGCATATTGTTTCTATAATCGGGACGGTTGAATGAACAGTGCAAGGGAAACACTCAACCACTTAAGATTATTTTCATCACGAGCCCTCAGGCCGTTATAAATATACAGAGTGAGTCTGAATTCATCCGACAAATTTTGGCTGCATATTCATCACGACAGAATAAGTTTAAAACCTTTATACGACTTAAGACGTAATTACAATAGCCCGTTCATCCGCCATTCGTTCGTCCGTCAGCCGCCGACAGATTTACTACACTCAGTTTTAATGCAGTTTTTTTTGGACATACCTACACAATTGAAATTTTACACTGTTTGTCATGGAAAAATTCCGAAAACCAAATAAATAAATTTAAAAAAACACGAAGGAAAAAAATTCACAGAAAACAAGACTGAATCAGCTGATGTCCTACAAACAGAAAAGGTTTTTGTCCGTGCTGTCGTCGTGTTGTACATAATACTTGTATAGTTTCATCGTTGGTTCCGTTTGTTCAACATCAGCTGTTTCAGTCTTGTTTTCGGTAAATTTTTTAAATTCTTTTTATTTTTTATCTTTATGGTTTTCGGAATTTTTCGTTCTTATATATACCCCTATAAAGGCCCGTCTACATCTGTCCGAACCTGTGGGCGGTCTGTGTTCTTATCCTAATGTGAATGACGTCACATTGTCGTACGGAAACCTGCCCTGTCCAAAATTGCGATGTCCGATGTCCTAATAAACTGATTTTGAAATTACTTAGTTATTAGAGCGCAGTAAATATAGATTGGAAATATATGTGTTTTTGTTTGTTGTTTTCGTGCATTCATTCGTCTGTCATAATAATTAGTTTTTTTTCTTTATACATTTTTCCAATTGTTGAAAAAACTTATATTTAAATGTTTATTGTATTATTGGTTTAGTTTGACAATCATGTAACCTATGCTCTCATAACTCTTTAAACTCAATATAATTTACTCTGGTATTTATTTCAACATTTTCATATTAACCATGCGTAATTAATTACACCTCTACGAATCGGACGATTTTTGTTTCATAACACAACCTTTAAATGTATTCGTACATAATTTAAAAAATATATGTAAGCATCTAAAACATGAAACTAACTTCAAAAACTTCTAATATAATACAATTTGACACGCAAAACTATTGCAGACATTTTTGACGGACGGACAAAGGTGACGGACTATTGTAATTCCGGTTTTGTGGTCTAAAGTTCTTCCCCAGGCTGGTATACGTCTTTGAAGTTGAGGCTGAACAACGTTTTTATTGTACATGATAGAGAAAGCATTTAAAGATAAAACACTGATCATCTTAATTACTTTAAACTGAACGAAGTTCTTCCTGTTTTCATTAAGTTTCAAATATAAAGCGCTTATCGGCTACGCATTTTTTAAATTTTGTAATTTTCCGCAAATAAATCTGTTACTAGGGGCGCAAATCTGTTGGATTCGTAAGGGGTTCACCTGGAATTTCGCCCGGGATGGGGGGAGGGTTGCAGATCCGAGAGTTTTGGGGCATGGATCATCTGTGGCTAGGGTGCTTGTATGTTGTGTGCTACTGCCCGTGTTTTGGCCTATACGCGTACAATAAACAGGAAACTTTAAAATGTACTGAAAGTTTTCCATAATACACATTTTTGACGTTTACATTTATCAAACCCGTTGCACATTCACGCTTTTGCAAGCGCAAGCGGGCCCCCTCAGCGAGATGTTTCTTAATTCCAGGAGGGTCGGTTTCGGGATCAACACCCGTGTGTTACTGATTGGAAGAAGTTCCTTGGTAACCGCCTACCGCCGCCGCCGATTCATCATATTGCCATCCGGGGCAGTAAACGCGGGCGAGGCCAGAAACCGAAGTTTCTACAACTCGCTAAGTGCATAGTAATTCAGGTGCACCCCACACTGGTGAAGAATCATTTGAATCGACGGCGGGGGTGCGTGTCTTGTGGGAGATAGGTTTGGCACACGGGCCTGTGTGTGCGCTGGTAGGTTGTGTAATGCTATAAAATTTTACGTGTGAGAGTGAAGCTCCCCACCAGTTAGATCGGCTAACTGGCGTGATGTAGTGAACCTCCTACCAAATGTACGCTGAGATTTAAAAGGGTTATTTTTTTTTCCTTTGTTTTTCTAGGAACGAACCAGAGTGTGCACGTCAGAGCTAATACGAAGGATACTAATAATAAAAATAAAAGACGCCGCGGCGTAATGTGTATCGCAGATGTCGCTGCGACGTGGGTTCGCGGAAAACAGTTATCCGCGGAGTAGACGCGGTGTTTGGTTTGGCTGACCAGCCTCGTGGGCTAGCAAGCGTCACATGTTGAGAGACGCGCGCTTAGGCCGGGTTTACGAACTGCGCAAGAATACGCTACACGCACGAAGTTTATTTATTTATTGCCTTATTTGAAGTGGCGAAGTTAAGGCGTACCGCCTCGTCCTACACTTAACCACACACATCTCTACTAACTAGGTACATGCAAAGTAAACCTGATAAATGTTATAGTCTAGACATACCAAAAATTTTCACAAATAAATTAAAATAAAAACTGAATTAACATCGAAACATATGAAAATAACAAAAAAATAGCATATAAGATACACATGAGCTATCTGAAGTATAATATATTTTAGGCATATTATAAAAAGGCATTTTTTTTAAAAAAAGCTAATGCTAAAGTTATGGAGATTTAAAGACATTTAATTACCTAAATATTTATGTAAAAACTAACGAAGACAAAAATAAATATATATACATATATACCAATACATTTTCTTACAATAAATCATACATGTACACGTACATTCACACATATTCAATCACACATATCTGATACCACAGCTAAACCTGATTATTGGAGCTAAGCAAGTACCTGAATAATGTTTTCTTAAACATAGAAAGGGAATTTTGCAGTCTGATTGACTCAGGTAGTTCATTCCAGGCACGAGCAATAAGTCACAGAGACAGATTTTGAGTATACAGCTGTTTTTATGTTGGGGGATGAGCAAAGAACAGTTACTCTGAGACCGTGTGCTTATACACCATGACGTGAACCGAGGAACTGAAACTAGTCGGCAAGATAGTTTAATATCGACGTTTTCAAAGACTCGTCTACAAAACCACGCACGACGCAAAAAACGCAACGCAATCATAGCCCAACTTTCAACTTCTTGCGTCTTGACTTACGTTTTAAAGACGCAGACGTTATGTGACTAGACGGCCACGGTGTTGTTTTTATTACATGCATGGTTATTTTCATTTTTTTTTAAATTTCGCACCTTGAATGTAAATAACCGGTATAAATAAAATCATTGACAATTTCCTATGTTTTCGTGATAAGCATGAATTACAAAAATTAAGTTCGGGGAATAAAATCGTTTTATACAGTTTCATACGTAGTTTCAAGTTGTAGGGGTGTTGACTTTTTCTGCGACTTCCGTGCTTCATAAACGACCGTGTGGTATTTCTCGCGTTGTTTATAAACACGGCCTTAGCACGCGAGGTACGTCTCCGGGAAACACCGCCCCCTCGTGTTTCGGCGCCAGAGCTGCTTCCAAGACACTGTTGTTACCGGACTGCGACGCCCAAGTGGTGTGTCTGTGTGGTTTGGTTGCGCCGCCGAAATAAAAAGGAAATAAAAAAGGTTTCCAGGAAGCCTCGAGTCGACGTCACACGTCACGTGACGACGGCAGGCGCCTGTCTTCCCCCACCATCCCCCCCCACCAATGGTAGCCAGTACCCGCCGCCTCCACGCATGTGTGTGTTTGTGGAGTGCCGCCCCCGGGGGCGGGCGAACCAGCTTCTGCGCAACACAACTCTTCGTTCCGCTCGGCGGAGATTCGTGCGAGGTCTCGTGTTCCTGTCGGTCAAGGGCGTCGCCAGCCGATGGCCCGGGGGGATGGGGGGGGGGGGGGGAATTGTGGGTAAAGTATGTATTTTTTTTTGCATTTGGCTACATTTTTTTGAATCTCTAAGGCTTTAGGGGGTGGCAACTGCCCCCCTAACCCCCCCCCCCCTCCCCGGCGACGCCCTTGCTTTTCGATAATGTACAACACATGGCTATGGTTGTTTTTGCATAAATGAAATACGTTTGTCGGAGTAATTCTGAGTATTTCTTACGGAAATCGGTGCATAATTTTGTATTTTAATTGATTTTTCATTCAAGCTTTTTTTTTTTAAAAAAAAACCATGGCAAAGATAATCGAAAATTAAATAATTGTAATTGATTTTGTAAAAAAAAAAAATACAGTTTTAAGAGAGGGCCAAAGACGTGTTATTTAGTATGTTTTGCACATGGTTTTAAAAAAGTTTATAATATAACAATATTTAACTGTTTATAAAGTTTTTTTTCCTTCTAAATAAGTCTACATTTAATGTTTTTATAAGCTTACAAGCAAATTTTTATGTTAGTCATAGCATATATTGAACATAAAATTTGATCAACAGATCGTATTCAGCCTTCGTTTTGAAACTCTTTATTTTTTAGTATGCCATTCATAAATAAATGAAAAAATATGTTTTCCCAAAACCACAACAACCCGAGTTTTTTAGGGTTTTAGAAAAATCTTTTTTTTTTATTATTTAATCCAAAACTGTATACATAATTATTTTAGTTTTCAGTAAATGCTAGGACTGACTTAAAAATTTGCCAAGATCATAAGAACCATTAAATGAGGTTAAATGAAGACTTGTTTAGTAATCAATCAATTGGGCCAGCGATTGGACCTGCATCCGGTGGCACCCTTTATTTTATAGACAGTTAAGTATGGCTAAATTGTGAATTCATTTAAATCCATTTGTAAAATTAATACGAAGTATTAGAAGCAAAATAATGCATGATACTATCCCCTTAAGCCGCTTGGTGCAAGGGGCAAGTGGATCGACGCCATCAGTAGGTACCTACACGACAACAACACATGGCTATTCGTTATTTTTGCATGTTCGAAATACGTTTTTCAAGACATTACTGAGTATTTATTACGTATATTCACGCATAATTTTATATCTTAATTTATGTTTCATTCAACCATAATTTTTTAAACCAAAGGGAAAGGTAGTCGAACATTTATCAACATGATTTTATCTTGTTTTAACGAGCCTATCAATGAGCGCAGCATCATGTGGTCCCTGCATTTTTGAAGTAGTGACTGGTTGGTTTGTAAGTGCTTGTAAATGGACTGCTTCTTCGCGTAGTGCCTGGTCACATGCAGCGACTATCTCTCGTGTGTGATCGTACACTCGTGTTTAGTGTTCCACCACCAAGTGACAGCTAGCCAACGAGGCGCGACTCAGAGCACTTGGCTGCCGAACACCTCCGGGATCTCGCACCAGAGGGTGCGCTGCTGGCCGCCCGCGGCCGGATGAGCTCCATGGCGGTGGGGCAGACGTGTGAGCTGTGAGCTGACACTCCTCTTTTTTTTCTTTTTCTTTTTGGGCACGTGACGCGCTTTCCGCGAGGAACCACATTCTTCCGTCCAGTGGCGTGCTCCGAATTCGTTTAAAGGAGGGCGCCCAATTTTGAAGTTTTTTTTTTTTTTTTTCATTTTATTTTAGCTGTGGTATGATCGAAATTCTCTTTCGAGACCAGTGATGGATACAGGATTTTATTTTTATTGGTTGCGAGAGAGGAAGGGCAGGTTTAAAAAAAAAAAAAAATAATGAATCTTCAAAATTTGAACACATGTATTCAAAAATTCTTACATTACTATTTACACCAACACACTGTCATATTGGCCAACAGAATTAGCCGTATGCGACGTGGTTTCTCACACAGTTGAAATCACAGGTGCATCACCCAAAATAGCATTATTTCTTGCACTGATATTCTGATCGAAACGAATAGTATACCGTAAAAAAGAATTGAGGCTACCATAAACTGCTACCTATGTCAATATACAATCTACCAAATAGTTCAGGGCAACCGAATCACATTGTAGTGTCCACGAGTCCACAAAATGGTTTATTAGTAAGAAAACAAATTTCCTAGTAACTGATAAATGGTTTCGTTGAGAATAACGAAAATCATTTTGTTGTCGCCACAACATTTATGGAAGGGTTTTTATCGATGTAATTTTTTATGGCGGAGACAACTTTTTTTTGTCAGTGTTAATCTCTCTCTGCCAAGCAAGAAGACAAGAAAAGTTAAATTTGTATACCAATGCTTCCGGTGGAATGAATTAGTTAATGTTTAAGAACTCCTGGAATAAATTAGTAAGCTGCGTACCTAGAGCAACTTCAAACTTGTATTTTTTCCCCATTTATTGTTGCTTCACTGAGAATAATTACAAGAAAATTAGTATAATGTAAATTTTTCGTAAATGGAACAGAAATGTTCATGTAAAATTACAGATATATTTTTTTTTTTAAATTTGAACATATACATAAAAACAAGTGTATCACTTCAAGACAGTGTTCACAGTAATACTGGGTTCGGATTTTTGCGTTATGTTGTCCCAGTACCTCCAGTAGTTAAAGTTATTTGTAAACCGTTCCCTAAATATCTTTGCAGTGTTTACTGCGCACATTTATAAGAATATTAAAACAAAATAAAGTCAAATTATGCTTGAATGAAACATCAATTAAAAAATAAAATTATGCACCAATTTTCGTTAGACGTTCTTAGTATTCACTGAATATTTTTTTTAAATATATACAAAATAACCATAGCCATGTGTTGTATAAAGTTATTATATATTTCTTTTAGTATTACAAACTATTTCTTGGCAACTGCTTTTCTAAGGAATCTTTTGTAAAAGTACAGACAATATTTTTGTGTACTTACAAAACAGGAATTTAAAAAAGAACATTTGCGAACCGGTTCGACGCGAGTGATTTCATTGTCGGAGCTCTACTCACCTGCCAAGAACGAATTATCAGCGTGTTACGTCATCATTTCCAAGAATCCGGCCGTACACACCTGTTGAAGTGCGGCAATTTACAGAATTATCTTGCAAAGAGCATTTCTTGAAAACAGTTTCATCTAATCGTAAACAGCAAAACCTGTGCTTGTATGTACTGTTGGATTCTTTAGATCCGAAAGGTGGATGGGAGGCGATTAAAATATTTTCCCAACTAGTCGCGTTCGACACATCTGTAACGTCAGCGCGACAAAAATAATGGTGGTCTTGACAGACTTTACGAGCAGAATTATTTTTCCTATTTTTATCGCGTCACGGGGGTGATGTTATTGAAATGAGCGTCAGGATTTTGTTTTAGAAAGATGGTTAGACTGGTTTGGATTGGTAATGCTATTATTATTTGTGTGTTTTCAAGGGTTTTTTTTTCCTAATTTTAACTGTAAAATGTTTTCATGCATAGTGTTTTTTCCGAATGATTTTTTTTTTTGTTTGATCTAACATATTTCTCTCAAAACACGTCGATAAAAAAAAGAGATGTAAACATTGATGGCTGTCGTATGTTTGGAGCGTATTTAATGGCAATGAAACATTTTGCATACGAGTGCTTGTTTGTGTTTGCCCGCGCCGGTACACACCGCATGTTCACAATGATGCGATATTCTGGTGTCGCATCGCGTCTTTGATTGTCGCGCTTGACGTGCTGTTGCGACTCTAGCGCTATGTGTACAGCGGGCTGCGTGAGAACTATCGCTTGGACACTGCCAGATATAGTGGGCGGGAGGTTTTGGCCTTTTTTGCGAAAAGTGAAACTGCGGCGAAGAAACAAAGAGAAGAGTTGTTGATGTACAAACGAATCGATAGTTTCGTCAGGGTCGCCTAAAAATACTGAATGATAACATTGGCCGTTACCGATTTAAAAAAAATCGATTCGTTCTTTTCGAGTTTTACTGCTTTCAGTGTGCTGCTTTTTGTCCTTTTTTTTTTTTTGTTGTAAGCTCATAAATCATGCATATCTATTTCATTAACCACCAGTCCAACAAACAGCACTATTTTACTCACGTTATATTTTGTTTTACTTTATTTAATTTACTATATGATCATATTTAGTGTTTTATTTTAATATATGTATTTGTAAATCAATTTTTGTATTATTTTATTTTAAATTTTTTTTTTAGTGTGGCCAAACATTAATATATTAATATATTTTTCGTTATTTAAAGTAGCCTTACATGGATGTTACCCTTAATCCAGATTACATATTTAAAATTCTGGGTGTAGTCGTCGCTTGTTACTTGGGTGGTTAAAACTTTTTTTTTCTTCTTCTAGGTTTCAATCAGTGCGATGGAGGGGCATATTTAATTTCTATACGTCATCCGAATGAAATATATTTAAAGGTGTGGCTACAAAAAAGGTTTTACCAGCACGTATTATATCATTTAATTAAAAAAATTATTCTGCTGCCATTAAAGAAAATGAATTGCTATCTTTGAGTTAGGGTATTTTTGCGATTATGCAGCGCAATACTTATTGTTCAGTTACAGAGAAGTAATGGAAACCGGACTTTCGATTTGTAACGAAAACCTTGCGCTCTTGCTGGTATATCCTCGTTAAGAAAAAAGGGTAGATAAAGAAGTCATTTGGACGCAGTAAACAATGCAAAGAATGATCACCACTCTTCACGATGGATGTTAGTTTAAACAAAAGGTGATAAAAACCTGTCACGTATGTCCATGTTTAATACGTAGCTTGTTTTCATATCAGTATCACCACATATCTTCGAGGCGAGTTGGTGACGAAAACCCATTGAGTTATTAATTGCCAGGATAAGGCATGCCGTGACGTACTTAAGTCATATTTTACCTCACCATCGCCATATTGCTCTGTAATTTTTTTTAAAATGTAACAGAAATATTTATGTAATATTACAGATATTTTTTATATTTGTATATTTACGTGAAAACATCTGTATCACCACCAAAAAAAGTTCTTACCAGGGAATTTATGCTTTGTGTTGTCCCAATACTTACAATAGTTAAAGTAATTTGTGATCCATTCCCTGAAGTTCGCACATAAGAAGCATGATACAACAAAATAAAGTCCAATGTTTGAAAATTCTTTTATATATTTCCATGGTGTAAAAAAAAAAATAGGCTTGAAGGAAGCCTCAGTTAAAATTTTAACTTATGCGCCAATTTTCCTAAGTAGGAATTTTTTTTTTTTGTAAAAGTACAATAATTGTTTAGGTGAAACTTCTTTGTGGAGGGTTTTTTTCAATTGGAGCGTTACAAAAATTCCGATTGCATGAGGGGAATAGTTAGGTACGTGGTGGGGGAACTGGTAGAGAAGGAGACCGCAGGGGAGCATTCTTGCACACTTGCATGCTTGCACATTTTATATACTTGCGCTCTTACATATTTGCACACTCGCATACTTGTACACTTGAATAAATTCACATTTACGTACTTGCGCAATAGCATAATTTAGCGCTCGCATACTCGCATATATATTTAGGCCAAAGAGGATTATGGTTCCTGTACCTAATACAACAAGCAAGAAGCGGACTCCAGTATGTGTGTGTGGGATAGTGGTTCCTCGTGGCCCACCTAGTGCCAGGGAGTCCCAGCGCCACGTGACATGGTCCGAGCCGGAGAGAGGGGGAGAGAGAAATGGCGGCTCGTGTGACGTCACACGCGGGTTGGTTGGGGGGGGAGGGGTGGGGGGAACCTGACCCACTTGGCCTGCAGCATGCCTGCATCTCAGGTGCAGGAGCCATGGGCGCCCCCGCCACGTAACTCTTCTCAAATCCTGACAGCTCTCAAAACCAGTACCACTGTACCACTGATACCCATTTCCCAAACGCCACTCCCTAAGCAACACAACAGATGTTTGTTTTACCAACACTAATAACCATTTGGAGTTGTTTCATGGCCCCCACAAGGGTGGGGCTGGGTGGACCCCTGTGTCCAGGGCCCGGGCCCGTTTGTTTTTATCCCAGTGTGTGGAATAAATATACATACTCGCTGTGGTTATATTAAAGTAAAATAATCTTATAAATACAGCTTAGTTTGGACTTATAAAATAGTAACCATAATTATACCCTGTATTTTCAGGTTAAATATAATTCTAAAAAGAGTGTAGGTAAGAAATACTCATGCAATTATAATGTAGCACGTGACTGTAAAATTAGCGGGGGGGGGGGGGGGGCGTCTCCGATGCTGGGTCCAGGGCCCGTAATCGAATGTGGGGGCCAGGAGTTGTTTACAAACACCGTTGGCATAACGACGGTGACAGAAGGATTAGGTAGAACACTGGTACTAGTTGTGAAATCTGTTTCCTGTGTACTCTTACGCTATCAATGCATGCCCTTGCGTCCCCATGGTTTTCCCTGAGTCAATGCAGGATTTTACTTGGGCCCAACTTAGCATAGTTTAAATCTAGTTTTGGGGAGCTACCACGGCTGACCAATCCCCGCACAAAGCACGCCGTGCGACCCTCTCCCTGCATGGCTGATCACAGCATGACCAGGCGTATAGACGCACCTAGGTCCACACGCAACGTTTTCGGCAACGATTTACGTGCGCAGGTCACATCGTTGTAGACAAGACGTAGCGTATAGACAGGAAAACTGCGCAGTTTTGTGAACTGCGCGGAGACTGAACACGGAGAAGGAAAACTGTGCCCAAAAGCATTTATTTCCGCGCAGTTTAGTCGACATGCCCAGACTTGTAGCGTGTGGACACTTCCTCCGTCTTCTCCGTACACGGGGCTCAGTTCTCCCTCGGTATTTGTGCCGGAACAGTGTTAAGTTGTTCAACGATGACCTATTTGCGACAGCGTTCACGTGAATTTCTAACAGAGATCATTGGTCTGTACAAGTCCTTTCCGTGTTTATGGCGGGTCAAATCAAAAGAATATAACGATAGGGACAAAAAAGAGTCAAGCGTATGAAGCACTTGTGCAAAAATACAAAGAGGTTGACATCGCGGCTAACATATATAAAATCACAAAACAAACATTAATTGTTTGAGGTCGGTACACCGGAAAGAATTGGAGGATAAAACTTGGCTGCAAACTGTGTTGTGTGGACACGGCTAAACTGCAACCTTTTGTTTGCACAGTTTTACCTGCGCAGTCAAAACTGTGTACAAAACGTCGCGTATGGACCGGCCTTAACCCGGACCCCTCCTACAAATACACTTAGATTTTTGGTTAGGTTATGAAAACAAAGCTCTCCTAAGGCGACGACGTGGGCCAATGGGCGGACCTCGTGGCCCACATCCGCGCCGATAGCGACGAGGTGTCGGGGCTTATCTGCGGCCACGAGCCAACCACGCCCTCTGACGGTCTCCCCAGCACACCGGCACTACATACACTGTGCTTTCACAAAAGAATCCTGTTGGAAACCAGTTGCTAAGAAATAGCATGTAATAAGTAGCTTGGCTTCTGGGTTGTAGCCGTGTCCTCGATGAATAATTCATCGTTTCTGTCGACTGAACTACTCAGTAGGTAACTGCTCCCTGATGATGGTGACTTGCAATGTTGACCGAAACGTTGGTGAATTATTCGTCAAGGACGCGGCTACAACCCAGAAGTCCAAGCTGCTGCATAATTATATATTTTATTTTTCATGCAAGCATATTTTTTTTAAACCATGGATAAGATAATCGAATATTCAACAACTTGATTTAATTTTGTTTCATTACGCTAATAAATGTCCGCAGTAAATACCGGAAAGATACTCAGGGAATGGTTTACAAATAACTTTAACTATTGGAGGTACTGGGACAACATAAAGCATGAATTTCCGGGTAAGAATCCGAACCCAGCATTACTGCGAACATTTTGTTTTGTAGTCATACAGTTGTTTTCAGGTAAATGTACGAATGTAACAGCATCTGTTATTTGACATGAAGATATATGTTCCATTTACAAAAAAAAATACATTGCACAATGACGGAACTTTAATACGGGATTTTATGGTTGTGGTCATTCTGCAATCCGGCATCAATTGACCCCTTGCCCCAGATTGTTTTTTCAGGTGGTTTCCGGCTGTTGACTTTGGCCCTCCAGGTCACGTTATTATTATTATTTTATTTATTTATTAACGACTTTATGAAGAAGTCAAGTCCTTTAGACTTCTCTTCCACTTATCTATTTGTCCAACTACACAGAATCAAGTTACATAATCTCACGACAATACCAAACTTATCTAATACTTCTTAGCTAACTACCAGAACATTTACACCTTCAACACGTAGAATTTTTCTTACGAAGTTTGATTTCGGGAGTTTTCAGATCGGCGCAACCAAATTTTTGACTCTACTAAGCCTTGTTTGGTGTTACGTCAACCCCTCGTAGCGTTACCATCCATAATAAAAAAAATAGTGCGTGGAGTCCCTCCGCGCGGAAGAAGTGAAACTTCGTAATGTGTTAATGAAAATAGGAAGGGGTAGAAATTGATTTTTAGTGAAATCATATTGTTTCTTTAAGACAAACTTTACTAACATTGCTTACAATTCACAATTGATAGCATCTTTTAATTATCATTTTCGAGTGGAGAAATATCCAAATCTATAACATTTACAATGGGATTATGATAACTAAGGTAAGATACGAAATGTTTGAGTTCTATTTTTTCAATATTTCTTGCAAAAACTACATCAATGGTACTTCCCCCTTTGGTTTTCACGACGCTCACACTGTTTACTTCGCTGCATAGCATTAATACCACGCGCATGTGCTTGGGATCTACCGACTCACTCTCTTTCTCTCTCCTACTTTCTACCTTTGTGTATCTTTCTTTCTCTCTCCCTCTGGTTGGAATATTGGACGCTACTCGTTGCTAACGCTCGCGCATGCGTCCGAGTGCCACGCATTCACTCTCGCTCTGTCTCTTTCTATTCCCCCTCCCCAGGAGCGTTGAACGTTTTAACGCAACAGTGCTTTCATACCGCCTCCATGGTAGCGTTAAACGTTTAACGCAACCTTGTTGGAATTCGCATTAGAAGTTTCACTTAAAAAAAAAGAAATTTTGCTTTCGCAGCCAGATGAATCGATGTGGATCCACCCTACTGTGGCCCAGTTATGGTGCTCTGCCGAAGCTCCGAGATTTTAAGAGAGAGACAGAGGGAGAGGGACTGTTTCCTCGCATGTAGAACTAATATTAGATTTTCATAAATGTTGCTGCGCGCTCCGTCATGACATATCGTGCAGGAGGGTTGCGTGAAGGGGGGGGGGGGGGGTTGTACAGCGCCGTAGCGACAATAGCCACGCTATTCATAGCTCGTTCGGCTGCTGACCGTGACCGGAAGGGTTAGTGTGACGTCATCGACGTCCTCGGTGCTTTAGACGGCACGGCGTGACCTACCACCCCCCTCCCTCCTTCCCTCCCTCACCCCTCTACACATCACCATCGCGAGTCAAGTCAACCACGGGATCAATATGCTAGGGCCTGGAAACTCTCGGTCGCCCTTGGCAACGATAAACCGTAGTGCGGTAGCTTTTAACTAGCGGAGACCCCACACTGAATGTTTTTTTTTTTGTGAATTGAACTGAAATTATGTATATGTTTACATGAAAGCGAACTGTAGTGCTACAAAAAAAAAGTCGCGGTAATACTGTGTTCGGATTCTTGCCAAGGAATTTATACTATGTGTTGAAACAGTACCTACATTAGTTCAATTTAGTAGTATATTACCGTTTTCTAAATAGCTTCCCAGTATTAACTGTGGACATTAATAAGACAATAAAACAAAAAAAGTCCACTCATTTAATAAACTATTTTCTATTTCGTTATTAAAAAATATTTTGCTTGGATAAAACATTAATCAAAAATTTCCGTTAAGTGAGACAAGAAATATTCAGTATTGTTTCTGAAAACGTATTTCATATATATATATATATATATATATATATATATAAACATCAGAAAAATAATTTCTTCTTAGAGATTTTTTAATGATAAAATATGTTTGCACGATAACGTATAATATTCTTAATATTTTGATTTAAAAAATCGAGATTTTCTTTCAATGTGCGATAGTTTAATAAGTGAAAAACGTGATACGGGTGATAAAAGGAAAATCGTAACCTTCTGTGTGCATGACGTCTATCATCTTGAAATCTTTCGGAAAACTTCACTTCAAATACGGAATGTGGAAACGCAAGTCGAAATGCAAGAGGGCGAAAGTTGGCCAAGGCTTGCGTTTCGTTGCGTTTTGCGTTGGTTCTTTTAAAAAACGGTTTTTGAAAATGCCGAATTTTTTTTTTTTTTACTTTTAACGTCTTTTACATTTCTTTCGTTCTTGCGTTTCTTGAGTAGTTTATGTAAATCCGGCTGTAGTTTATATAAACCCCGGGTCTATTTTACTGTTTAGTTTTAGAATATTTTACAAGGCATGAACGCCCTCGTAAAAATAATAGGCGCAACAGATTTCCGACCCGAGGGGGTGGCCTATTTAGGGCGTTGTTTGTGAGTTGTTTTTACCTTCTTCCTTTTTAACCGACTTCATCTAGTTTAAGGTGCTGCTGGAAGCCGGGTAGACGCTTGCGTCCCTGGTTATCACATCCCGACCTGTTTTAAAACGTGAAAGCAGGCGCTGCGTCCAAGTGTTCCGACTCCAGCACCATGGACTCTACTCTGTCCGAACTCTTCATCCAGACCATCCTCTGCCTCCTGTATTCTCCTACACTTGATGCGTGCAAATTTCGTACCCCGCATTGATGTCTTTCAGTACTCGCAATGGATGTGTAACATCTAACCTCGGTAACGAGACAATTCATGTGTTCTCATGTTGCAAATAATCACACTTATAATCCGAAACTCGGACACGAAATTTAACGTAGAATTCTTTAAAATAATGACGGAGTGATAAATATACACGCAAGACGCGAATCACGCGTAGTTTCCGCACCCGCCGTAGAATTCGTTGCCCGGAGCAGCTACTTCGATTATCGAATCATTTGATAAGGAGACCTAAATTCTAAGCTTTCTAATGAAACGGTTCCAATAAAAGGGGAAAATTACTTGGAAAAAAAATTACGAAATCCGGGCTTTGGACGAGGAATTTTTATTAAAATACTGTCCATCTCGTTAAAATTCATGATATGAAGTTTCCCTTTGGCTTTGCGAACTTTAATCCGCGCCGCGGTTGTTGCCCATTTCCGTTCCTCTACTTCCGTCGCTTCACGGAGAGCTAAGGTGTCACACGTCAGATATTGTCTTCGGGGCCGCGGTCGACTGTTGAAGGGGCCTTCTTACTCGGGTACCCAGCTCTTGCGTTCGTTTCGCAAACCACAGCTTTCCCCGCGAACAGCCGCCTCGGTTGTGCAGAAAGTCTCTCTCTCTCTCTCTCTCTCTCTCTCTCTCTCTCTCTCTCTCTCTCTTCTCTCGCTCTCGCTGCAGCGTGTCTGTCGCAAGGCCCGCCCGCGCTGGGAAGACTTCTTTTCACAGACGAGAGAGCCAAACGCACGATCGTGCATCTTCGGTTTTTTTTTTTGTTCATTGTAAATAAATGTGGCGGTGTTGATGAAAGGAAAGACCATAAACAAGGCAACGGTATTTATTTGTAATGGTTTTTTAGAGGAAAATACCTAATTGAAGAAACGTACTTCGTGGATTTGTATATTTTTCATACCGGTTAAAATCTAGGAAGTGTTTGTCTTTTACAAATATTCTCGGGACGCCCCATATTCCGTGAATGTTTATTTTCGACAACTCATGATAACTAATCGTCAATTAGGTTAGGTTAGCTACATTATAAATACTTTAAAACATTGTGGACGGTTGATTTGGTTAGGATAGCTACATTAAAGATACTGTGAAATCATGTGAACGGTTTCCTAGAGCTGGATAGCTACATATTAAAAAGAAATTTGCTAAGCAACCAGAAAATGATTTTACAGTATTTTTAATGTAGCTATACTTACCTAATATAACCAACCGTCCACAATGTTTTAAAGTATTTACAATGTAGCTAACCTATCCTAATCGACCGCAAAATTTAATGCCTCATTGGTTTATACAATGAGATAGAACGGGGAAAAAAGCGAGCATGAACTTCGGGTGTGGCTCTCTCGTCTGTGAAATGAAGGCTTCCCGCCCGCGTTACCCGTGTTCCGTTACCTCGCTCCGGAGCGCACCGTGCGGCGATACTGGTAATGCACACTGCGAGCAGGCGCGAGTGTTGGCGTGGCAGCCTCCAACACCGACAAGCCCCAGGGCGTCATTTTACTGGCTCCCCAGTTGCGAGGCTATGCCCGCCCGTTTGACAGTGCCTGCGGCTTGACGTGGCCAGTGATTGTAGCCTCGTGCGCGGGAGCTCGGCAATCGGCGAACTGTCGTCACGAGCGACGAGCTGCGGTCGAACTACCACCTGTGGCTTGTCATTAGTATTTGAGAATACAGCAATGAGGCCCAAATGCGGGGAGAACACGTCATAACCACATCACAATATGGCGGACTCACGTGTAGCAGCATGAACCTATATATATCCCAATTCATAAACATATGAAAAAAACATAACAATGAAAAATTTTAGTAGCAAAAAATATTCTCGAATACAAATTTTAAACTTAAAAAGTCATAAAAAGGAGTTATCTGAACTTTGAGAATACGTTAAAAATTTGGCTTTGCTATATTGATTACCAACAATCCCTCATCAAATTTGCGTTGTGCTATGATGGATGCCGATGCGTAGTCGAATGCACACTGGCTTATGGTGCGAGGGGTTTTGGGTACGAGTTAATTTATAAACGTTTTAATTAGTCACCGATTTGACAAAGTCCATAAAACTGTCACACTAAATTGTCGAACTATAAGAAATAATAAGTAAATAACGTGGGGATGTTTGGCTGGTTGGTAATGAAAAATCACCAGCGAGACAAATATTAATATTAGAAATTTAAAAAGAAACTAAAAATAATTAGCGCAATTGGCAAAGTGTGTGCATCTAAGTCATAAGATGTTATTTTTGATTGGTTCAAATCCCGTCAAAGGAAACAAAACTTATTTTTATATAAATGAGTATTACAGCATAGCAGTAAATTTGACAAACCATTTTTATCAATATTTCCGGGAGAGCAACATGTCTGATCCAGAGTTGGCTTCATCTATTTTTTTACGTAATTTTTTACGTAATTATTTTTACGTCATCTTTTGACGCTTCAGGAAACATCTATTTGTGCTTACCAAACACTAAATCACAGGCCAAATTCTTTTTGTCTCGGTCGTGATAATTTTTTCTTTAAGCACTCCACAAAGCAGGAAAATTACAGTATAGCGGAGTGCTCGTTCTGTTTCTTGTTTGCGAAAAGTCCGCTAGAAAGCGTTGAAACCAGTTTCTAGCCTCGCGCAGGGCACAGTTTATTAAATCTGTTACCGATTTGTTTCCTCCCTGGGATTCTTTTTGGCCACGTTCTAGAATACGGTCCGAGAGTTAAGTTACGGTTTTACCCCCAACAAGGCAGTTCTTATTCGCTAGCTTACCCGAACGTCTTGGAATACCGCCCTTGATGAGATGCAGGGGTTGCATTGTGGAAAATAGTTTTTGAAGGTCTTTATTTTATGGACGCAGCTGTGCTTCATGTTCATACTCATTGGTGTAGCAATATGGCGATGGTGAGAGGAAAAAAAATTGATTTCGTCACAGCATGCCATCTCCTGACAAATTACTGACTTCATGATTAAAGCATAAGGTTGTAAAATAAAATATGGCGTTTGCGTGCGAGAAACAAGTAGCAATGAAAGAATTAGCGGCAATGAAAGGATTGGCGGAAATTTCCGAAGGCCGTATCGGTTTAACTGGCTGGAACCAGCTGTGCCAATAGATCGTCGTTCGTCATCGTGGTCGAGCAATAAATCCGATACGACGATCGCGGCGGGCAAGGACTTAGTCTGTTTGTTTCGCGCATAGATGGCAGTAAATTCAGAGTAAATAGCGAACACTGTTGCCAGATTGATACTACCCGGGTTTTTAAAATTAAAAAAAAAATCTTATTTTGTATACCATCGTTAGTAATAATAAGTTTAAATATAATTTTAACTATACTATTTTTTTTATTTTTCTAAGACCATAAAATGATGCCTACTGACAGCGTTATTATAGTTTTAGGTATTCTGACAAAATGTTAAATTATTTCACTAGAGAAAATATTTATAACAGCCAGTCACTATTAATAACAAGGCATTCCATGAAAGCATGTGCAATCCTGAAAAGAGCCAAACTTCATAAAATTAAGTTATATAAACAAAATATTAACAAAAAACGGTTGAAACCAAGATGGATTCTTTCAATTAGATTTCGTAAGAAATTAAAAAAAAAAATTATTAAATGATGCTCTTAATGCAATACACCAGGAAAAAAAATGTATTTTCACAATCTCATTCCAGATTTTACCTTAAAAAAAACAATAGAATTTTCCCCTACATTAAACAAATTATTCATTAAATTACAAAGTTGTGTCTCAAACCTTTGCGTTCTATGGCGTGCATCTGGCAACAGAGCACACCGAAACAAGGACAGCACTAATGGCAGAAATCGTGCATTGGAAAGAGATAGTAAAAATCCCATTTGAATGCACGCCTCAATCTGAGGATGAGATGCGCTATAGAGACTGCGCAGAACGGCGACGAGGCGAGAGTTGTCGCAACGCAGACCTTCCCACTCGGAAGAACTGCGGATTCGTATCCTAGAATCAATGGTGTTGATAGAAATATGACTTGATGTAAGCTTTTGGACATACGCCATTGCTAACCACATGTATGTCTGTAGAAGAAAACTACAAAAAAAAAAACACAAATGACAAAAACATAAATTAAGCAAAAAATTGCTGTTGTCAGGATATAAACACCATACAATACTCCACAACAGGAATATGGTCAACAAACAACGAAAAACAAAGAAAAATGGACTAACAGAACGAAAAAAAACCCACAAAGTATGACAGCACAAAAATACCGAACCCAAAAAATTCAGCACAACAGTTAAAACGAGACAAAAACACAGAAAAACGAAAAGACGAAACAAACATAATAGTTTTCCAAAAACAGAAGAGAACGAAAAAACACCCACAAATGATGACAGCACAAAAATATTGAACCCAAAAAAATTCAGCACAACAGTCAAAACGAGACAAAAACACGACAAAACGAAAAGACGAAACAAACACAACAGTTTTCTAAAACAGAAACAAGCGACGTTTCGGGAACTGCTATCTGCTCCCGTCCTCAGGCAGAGACGCACATGGTACGAAAACACAGGTGCTTAGCAATGGCATATGTCCAAAAGCTTACATCAAGTCATGCACTCCCATTGCACAGATCTTTCAAAGATATTATTGATAGAAATGTATTTACAAGATGATTCAGTATTTGGTCGACAAACGTCGGCTGCAAGTTGGTTCATCATTAAAACAATAAGTTGAAAACATATTTAGGACTTATGGTCTAAAGTGCTTCCCACGGCTTTTTTACGTCCGTAAGCTGGAGCTCAATAAACACTTTGTATTGAAAATAAAATATAACGTACTTAAGTTGGAACTATGAGCGTCTGGCCATCGTTTAATTCAAACAAATTTCTATAACCGTCGCTAAACTGGCCGCTGTCGTAATATAATTTCTTTGAATTAATTTTGGTCAACAACAAGAAATCTTTACCCCCTAATTTAAAAAACAAATGCTACCTTCCTTATGTTGTGCGGATGCGTAAATGCTAATGACACTACACTAACTAAAGAACGCAGATAAAAACAAAAGTTTTATGTAACATAAGCTAAATTTACATAATATTTCCCTCAGAGAAAAAAAAAACATGGAGAGTTCAGTTCTTACTTGTTTACTTTACTCACTGAACGCAAATTTAAATGGATACCATGAACATACGCAGAATTTAGTTTTCGTGGGGAAGGGGGGGGGGGGAAATAAACAACTTTATTTGCTTTCAAATTCTTTTTTTATTTATATAGCATTCAAAGATTAATTTTTGTAACGGTAAAATTTTGTTATGATTGAGTGTCCTTTGTAGGGAGTGGGATAACGCGAATTTTGAAGGTCTGCATCACTGATCCCCCCCATAAAATTTTCTGCAAAGTGTACAGAAAAGTAATTGAGCCAGACAGGTGAGTAAAACAGGCGCTGCAGTGTTTGTTTTTACAGGATATCTTGACCCCGTGCTTTTGTTTTTCTGCGCGTGCAACACAAGAGGAGCGTCATGCGCCGGTCTTGTGGTTCCCCCCACTCTGAGGGTTCTGGGAAACACCCGCTTATCGGCCGGGCTACCGCGGTAATTCCGGGGACTGCAGGAGGGGAGGGGGGACTGTGATAACTGATAGCAGCGACGCGTGCGAGCGTTCCCGGAGATCACGCGGCGGTCAGCCCGAGGGAGAAAACAAAAACACGGCTGGAGGTGACGTCACAAAATTGAGACACGCGAGGGAGTCTTTTCAGTACCTACCCGCCAGTGTTATGTGCGCACACATCCAACCTCGGTAACGATCGTATTCATGTGATCCCATGTTGTTCACTTATAATTAGAGACTGGACAAATTCGCGATTTCGATGACCTCTAGGATAGACTCCACAATCCCCTACACACTCAGGCAAATGCCACCTGCTCATTGGCTATTTACTCGTGACACCTGTCAACTGGGACGCTTGTGATTCGATACTTTTTTGGTTGAAGGTTTTTCATTGGCTCAAAGTCCTTCAGATAAATTGTGACTCAATCACAGAAGCAATATAAAGATACAGTTATTTGGATTCTAGCATATCATGAAATGAACCCGCGAATTTTTCCGGTCTCTACTTATAATACGAAACTCTGACACGACATTTGAAGTATAACCTTTGAATATATATACTGTATAGAAGTCGCCAGCCCAGGTTAAAATTTCTAATACGGTTTTGAGTTAGTTGGTTAATTCACCGCCGCAATCGCCACCATCTCTAAGGCATCGACTTGTGGTGGTCCCTAGCGGACAAGTGTCGAACTCTTCAAACACCCCTTCCCCCTCCCGTTGAACGACCTTGAGCTGCAGTGAATGATGGATGAGGGGTGCGGGGAATGACAGCGGGCGACAGTGCTGCGCTCTAACGTGTAAATAACAATTAAGACGATACAGGGCGTTACGGCAGCGCACTGCAGCGGTGAAGTTCCCAAGCTGCTCATCACACGCTTCTGGAAAACGTAGAGTAAATCCTATCCACTCGCGACTTCTATACAGTATATATATTCAAAGGTATAACTCTTTAAAACCAATGCTGAGCGTGATAAATTTAATTGATAAATAAAATAGACGCTATTCAAATACAAAAAAAAATTCTGACGCGAATCACATATATGCTTTTTGCGCTCGCGGCTAGAATTCGCTGCCTGAATCGTAAAACGTTGCTTGCTACCTTCAAACACGGAAAACAAAGCAGCACGAAACAACAGTCAATTTTAAACTATTAGAAACGTCTCCGGCAAAACCCCGCATTTGGACCCGATTTTCGACTAGGAATCTTATTAAAAACAGACAAATCTTGTTTAAAATTCACTTAACAGTTAATATAATAAAGTTTCCGCACAAGTTAAGAAGTTGGCATTACTAAAATATTAACCTGAAACATTTAAAGTACATATTATAACACTAAGTATATGTTAGTATTTTTGTTTTTGCTCAAAAGACTGAAATCAGTCTGTAAATACTTACTACAAACAAACAATACGCAATACGATACTGAGCTGATTAAATATTATTAGGTATATTATAATGTTGTATTAAAAAATGTAAAAAAAGTCCATTGACAATTGAACCACGATTTAACCACGTCCCTATAGTATAACAAGCGTGCTCTCTACCGCTGTGCTACTAAATGAGCATATTGGGAATTTAAAAGGAGAATATGAATTAACAATATTGTAAGCCAGTTTTGTTCAGTCTTTTAAAACTTGTAATTACTTTTTACTATGACTATTTTCGTTTACCCAAAATATTCCACTGTAGTTTCACTATCATCAAGTTACATTTGGCACAACAATACGTTTGGCATGATCCGTAATTTTTTTTATGTTGCTGCACGTGGATCAGCCATCTTGGTCACACTTTTCCGTTCATTGACTTCCGTTCCATTTTCACGAAATTACTCCTACTAAATGCCGTAGACCGGGAGATGAGAGATGTTTGCACATAATAAAAAAAACAGTATTACACTAACAAGATTTAACCGTCAGGATTTCCAACCTGCCGATTCACAACCACGCATAACACGGGGAAAAAAATCGTCGGCTTACAATCAAAAGTCTAATACACACGTTTTTTTTACAGGAGAGGCAAAAACAAATTTTTTTTGGGGGGGGGGGGGGTAAATAATGGAAAATACAAATATGCTATAATAAATAAAAATGTAAAAATAAAGTGATATTTAATTTATAAAGAAAGAAAATACATTGTGTAAATGATTTGTTAATTTTTTAATACACAGATGGTATTAAACAATAAAATGAAGAAAAAGTAAGACATAGGAATTTCAATTAATTACGATAGATTTCCTTACATTCATAATTAGACGATGGAGGTTTTACAGGCCTGTGTGTCATTAATTTATGGACCAAAGTCTCTCATTCAGATTTACGAGGTTTTGATAGTAGCCTGACGAAATGTATACGGTGTGATTTTACACTGAATGTTGTACATGGCAGCAATCTCCATCGGTGCTGGTGCGATTCCACGCTAGGGTCTGGAAAAATTCGCGGTTTCAATGACCACTAGGACAGACTCCACGATTCTATATGTACTCGGGAAACTATCGCCTGGTCATTGGCTACCGACTCGGGACACCTGTTTACTGCGATTCTTATGATTCGATACTTCTTTTGTTGAGTTTTTGCCATCGGCTCAGAGTACGGACCGGAAAAATTCGCGGGTTCAATGACCTGCAGGATGAACTCCATAGTTCTACGTACACTCGGTCAAATGCCACCCACTCATTGGGCTGCTGTCTTGTGAGGCGTCCCAACGTAGCAGCCTGTGATTCGATAAAGCTTTGGTCGGGCGTTTCTCATTGGCCCAGAGTCATCCAGGTGAGTTGTGAGCCATTATAGCAGAGGCAGCACTGAGGTACAACTATTTGTATTTTAGCCTGTCGCGAAATGAATTCGCGAATTTTTCTGGTCTCTATTCCACGGCCGCGCGAGTAGGGGTCGGCCCGTCGCGCTGTTGCCACCGGCAGGAAGTCACGTGCTCTGCGCCAGGCACGGGCTGTCACCGCACGACGGCTCTCGTCGTCGGCGCTGTTTGCCGGCGCGCGAGACGTCCCCGCGGTCCTGCGACAACATTTCGCTTCAGGAGAAGGAGAAAAAAAAGCTGTAGGAACACAAGGGCGCGTGTCCGCCACGCATCACGTCGAGAAGCCTAAGATGTACATCAAGTTCTGCCCCTGCCCGAACACGCCCGAATATTCACCTTCGGCCAACCTCGGGATTTGTATTATTTTTGCGCAGGTAAAATGAATTCAAATATTAAAAGTGGTCGGTTAGGTTAGCTACATTAAAACACTTTAAAACACTATGGACGGTTAGTTAGGTTAGCATAGCTACATTAAAATAAACAGAGAAATATAAATTAATATAAATAAACCCGAGGTTGGCAGAAGGTGAATATTCGGGCGTGTTCGGGCAGGGTACAGAAATTGATGTACTTACATCTTAGGCTGGGGTCACAATTGAAAAAATAACAGTAACTGTAACAGTATGTCGTGTGCATAGGATATGAACGCCATGTTTCCTAACCTAACGATTCACAATAGCAGAAAGTTGGTCGTGTGCATGGGAGCGAGGTCGTGCGCATAGGAATGAAATGAATATATTTTATTTCGGTCGCGTATGCATGGCACAACAGCCAATGGGAGAAGAGCAGGGTGCTTTTTTGGCGGGACTAGAAATATGTTTATATTTATTAACCATATTGTGGTAAGAAAATTTCGAGATAATAATAGTATTATCCTTATTTTGAAAGTTAATATGTTTATTTACTAACACTGCTAACAGATGTCGCATAGTTCGCGAAATTTCATTGGCTGAAATTAACAGTAAGAATTAAATTGTGAACCGATTTCGCAGTTCGCACAGGTCGTGTGCACAGGTCGTGTGCATGACTTGCTATGTACTCGCTTAATTTTTTTAATTGTGAACCCAGCCTTAGGCTTCCCCATCATGTCTAGGACCTGTCGCGCGGTCAAACTTTTCGTTTCCAACACCTTCCAGTATATTGTGTCGAATAAACTTTGGAGCGTTATGACGTCACCTAAAAAGTAAACAGCGCAGCCATGTTTGTTTGACGATTTGGATGACTTGAGTTTCCATCATATATACGCATATAGGACGGGTCATGAAATAAGTTGGATGTTGGATGCGATCGGCCAATCAAAATCGTGCCTAGCGATAACTGAAATGACATCCGTTTCCATCGCGGCGATTCTTTAAACTGGCGAAGAGCAACATGGCAAGTATAACTAAAAATAATTTTAATATGAATGTCGTGTGCGAAAACATTTTTTTTTTTGCGTAAAAATGAAACTATATTTCTATAACTTTAAAAAATAAATATATCTGAAAATTTATTTCATTATGTAACGAATATTATGATCTAAATTTATTCATGTCCCCCCCCCCCTTTCCGATATTATATAAAAAAAATTGCTAAATATCAGTGAAGACTTGTAGGTTCTGTGTGAGAAGTCACGTGGCTACGCCTATTGTAGGCCCATATGCCAATTGTTAGTGTCAATAGTATTGTAAGTTTATTTGAATACACGTGTTGAAATTTTTATTTTCCAGTGATTTTCCACCCCCCCCCCCCCCCAAATACCCGAGAAAAAAAATCGTGTATCCGCCAACCAATCAGGATGCATTTCAGAACAGCTGCAGGCTTTCGCACTGAGGCTGCTTTGCTTGCGGGGCTCTTAACTGCGTTGAATGCGACCGACGTTCCGGTCGACGTTACAGTCGCCATCTTCAGGGTAGCAGTTTTCCCACTAAGGGACTTTGAAGTTGTCTGACCTTGGGCCCCGCCCATACCTGGGAACACATGCGGTGTGCAGAGCTTCAGATAGAAACCACTCAAGATATCCGAGTGACGTTTGTTGGGTGGATGAGTAGTTCTGTTTCTGGTTTTAGTTTCTAAACTGTATTTTTAGGAGAGTGAAAATGGCTGGAGCGAGTGTTTTCAGAACAATAATTTTCAACATGATATGGTACAAATTTTCGAAATACACGTTTATCTTCCTTTCTCCGCCATTTCATGTTATGGTTACCTCTCGAACTCAAATCTCACAGTTGCCCCATGCGCGACGAGAAGACTGCACGTAGAGGCGACACCGCACCTTAAACACCAGCGAGCGTCGAGCTTATCATCCCGCCTCACTAACGCAAGCTAGACGGGCCACTAAAGAGAACTCAAGAGAACTATGGAGTTCAGCCAAGTGGTCAGATGATTCGCAAAATTGCAGGGTCTATTGATTGTGATCCGGAAATAGTTAAAAATTCGAATCAAATTCGTAACGTCTTCAAAATACCAACAGCAAAAGAGAAAGGTTGAGAGAAAGTTTGGTTTGCCTGAACAATATTTTTATATTTAATTATTATTTAAATTTTATTCATCGTATATTTATTTTAGTTTTATTTATTTGTTTTATTCAATGTGTTTAATGTTTCAACACCATAGTTAATATTTTTCATTTCTTGTACATTATTTTATTTTGGACCCCTGGAGACGTAGATTCGGATTCAAGGGGTATACTATTCCAAGTATTATTCGGGATTGTAATTCGAGATTCGGATCCGAGATCACTAATAATAAACACGCGCGCGCGCGCGGAATTATTAGTTTGTCCCAGACAGACCTTTTATCCTGAACGAACGCAAAGAGAGCGCCAGCAGCTACGCAATCCGTCGAAGACGTCGCGACCTCGCGGTTGAACAAACACGTTGTTGACAAGCGACCCCGCTCGTTCTCGTCAGTTCTCGGTTGTTCTCGCGGCCGGTCGTCGCGTCGCCGGCAACAATCGGGTCGTTACGAGGCAATCGCACGCGATTCAACCCTGGGCTCCGTCTCCTGCGCGGAGGTCGGCACACGCCGCGACGCAGTGCGTCTTCGAGAAGACACGCGGGGGACGCACCACAACGCCGAACGTACAATAACGCCGAAAACCATAGCGCCGAATGCCAAATTGACTACAACGCCGACAGCTAGAAAACCGCTGTGTACCGCAACGCCGAATTACCACAACGCCTAAATACATTAACGCCGAAAAATATCATTCATTGCAGGACTGCCACAAAGGTTAGGTCAGGTAAGGTTAGGTTAGGTTAGGCTAGGCTAGGCTAGGTTAGGCTAGCCTAGGTTAGGTTAGGTACACAAATTCATTCAGTTGTTTTTCATTTTGCTCCTGTGCCCCCCCTCCTCCCCGCAGCAACATTTTTGGGCGTTAATGTATTTCGGCGTTGTGGTACACAGCAGTTTTCTAGCTGTCGGCGTTGCGGTCAATTTGGCATTCGGCGTTATGGTATTCGGCGTTATTGTACGTTCGGCGTTGTGGTAACAAACCAGCAACGCGCGCACACGCACACACACACGCACTAGTTGGCGTCTGCTGTCCGTTGGCTGCCACATTTCACCTCCCGGCCGGATTGCTACGTGACTTGAGTCATTTGAGCACTGTTCGCCGCAAATTCAAGAAGAACGTTGGTTTACAAATTATCCAGAGATCTTCGTATGTTTACCGTTTATCTTCGCAAAATTTTCGGGTAATGAGTTCACTTACGTCAAACATGAATGTTCATAAATAATCTTGGCATATTATCTCAGATTTCTTCCACGTGTTTTTTCACTCTCAAAACAAAACTCGTAAGTCAAAATACGATGTAATTTTTTTTCGAAGATCCAATTGTCGTAAATTAAGAACTCTTCGTAATTTTACTGCAATTTCAAACCGTGTAGAGACCGGAAAAATCCACTGATTCATTCCTCGATAGGCTAAAAATTCAAATACATATTACCTCCAAGCTGCTTTTGCTGTTGGTCATCTGTTCATCTTGACGACTCCGGGCCAGTGAGAAAACCCTCAACCAAAGAAGTATCGAATCACAGGCGAACCAGCTGGGACGACTCCCAAGTCAGCAGCCAATGAATAAACAGAGGATTGTGTAGTCTTTCCTGAACGTAATCGAAACCGCGAATGTTTTCAGTCGTATTCATTAGAATTTTATAAAGTTTGCTGTCGTTTTAGTGTACTTTGGAGCGTAAAAAAAACTGTCTTTGGTCCAATGAAAAAGCAGTTCGAGTGTATAACGGTATGCATTCCAGTCTCTCTCCAAGTGACGAGAATTCTGCAGTTCTCTGGTGATGAGACGTCGGAAACCCAAGTTGCCGGTCACGTGATACTTAGGGACTTGGTGCGACGAAATACAAGCAGACGATGGAGGAAATTACGTTTGATAGCTATATTTAAGCTTGTTTCCAGGAAAATAGACTTGTTCACCGATACGCACATTATGACATTTATTACTGAAACATACATGCACTTGGTACACTCGAAAGCTGATACATAACCTCTTAGAAAACATAAATAACTGATAACGTCTGTATCTGATGATCAGTACTGCAAGTCATGTCTTTTGATATAACATCACGTCTCTCGTCAACGTGCAACGAAGTGATGTAAAGTAATTCGTTATTTTTGTGTTGGGTTGGAATAATGTTTGATCATTAGTCTTTGTTTATCATCGCAGCCTAGCGAAGTGAACGATGAGGAAACATTCATTATTATTTGTGTGCTTACAACCTCCTTAAAATGATTCTGAATTCAGTCCAACTTCAAAACAAAACGGAAAACACACAGACAAAAACACGGTCCCTATGCCAACTCTTCACACAGGCTCCGAGCAACTGCTAAACACTCGCAGGATACGAAATGAGGAACGTTGTCGCTTGGAGCACACTCGACAAATGCAAGCAATTATTTAAAGTTATACTTTTTTAGACGCGTTATGAAAAAATTACGAGTGAATGCAACGAAATTTTCACAAGATGAAAAAGAAAGCTACATACAAATAAAAATGATATATGTTTTTTTAAATATTATACTTAGGTGACTAGTATTAAATACTGGTCCATATAATTAAAAAAATATATTTATTGTGATTATTAGTGATATAAATTGTGTTTATAAACTTTTTCAAGTGTATTTATGTAAGTGAGGTTATGTTTCCGTTTCATAATTTCTGTCCATTATAAATTATTACATTATTATTATTTAATAAATAGTAAAAATAAATAAATTAGAATAAACATTCACAGTATTTATTGTTTTTATAACAAAAACTTTACCTCTATTATTTTACTAAATTAAATAATATAGTTAAATTTATACACGTGTTTATATTAATATTAAATACTAAATATTATTTCATTTTTTAATTTGATTGAATTTATACTTTTCCAATCGTATTTATAATATCACTCCATACATTTTATTATTTTATTTATAGTCGTTATTTGCATGCAAAATTAAAGTTTTTTTTTTTAACCCAAGTAAGTATAGCTTCTAATGCGCGTACAATAGGTACACACACACTTTTTTTCTGTGTTATAATGTAGACTCCATATATTTTAGACTCAAATATTTTCTACTTAATTCGTTCATAATTAATTCCTGGAACAGAAGCATGATTTCATTTAATGTTTAAAGAAGTAATTCAGATTATCATATGTTACCTTAAACAGTTTTTCAAAAAAATATTTTAAGATCCTAGGAAATCTTGAAGCTGAGATGAATGGAACAAGTAGTTACAAAATTGAAAAGAAAAGAAAAGGTTGTTAACTTGTATACCAACAATTTTTTTACTGGAAAATAAAATATTTTTATAGATGGCCTCTCAGGGTTAACAAGCCTAACGTAAGAATGTAACATTCAAACGAATGTTATCTTCCAAACGCCATACTCACCCTTCACTGACGCCAGTTGTCTGATCGAAGCTCGAGTGTTTTCTTACGATATTGTTCTGAGCCTTCTTATCTTCCAAAGTAGAATAGTTTGTGCAAGAAGTCAATATTTTCAAGAATTAGCTGATGTGGAACATGCTTTTACGTAATGTAAATCAATCAGCTTACAAGCACATAAATGTAATGTTGAGTGACGGGATGAGAATTTTATTTCGAAAAATACGCTATTGACTAATATCCGACTTTGATTATTATTGATGCACATAATACATTGAAAAAAATTGATTAATTCTTCGACAAGGAATTATAATTGCTTTCAAAATGTCAAAAAATTCATACATAAAATTCATTTGATCATCTATGCTTGCCAACTTATATGTTTTCAAATTAGTATAGGTCGAATTTTTGTACGTACAGTTTCACATTTGTGTCCGAATTCGCCTGAAATATTATAAATATTTACTATAGGCCTGTTTGAATTGACTAAAGTTCAAGTTGAAAGTTGTAGGGCAAGCAGTTTCTTTCATTTGTTCGTAAGATGAATAGTAAAAATTTCAATATGTCAACAATTCAATTAGTAAGACGTTCAAAATGCAAATGTCATTTGAAGTCACTTTAAATTTAAATGAAAATTATAAGCGATTAAATTAGTGCGAATGACGTTCGTACGTCAAATGGACTTTTTTCCCCCTATAAATTCTTATCCTTGATATTTCGCTGTGGCAGTTGCTCTATCTTTTAATATGCTCGTGGCTTCCAAAGGTTTTCTTTGAAGACGCGCATTTCTTGGCTTAAGAACAGAACTTTGTTCTTTGACTCCCGCGCGCCATAGCTTGCCAGTCTCTCCTCCATAGCTGAAACGTCACTGATATTATTAGACGATCTGATAATATCCCTTGGCTCTTGTTGAACGAGCAATGCATCAGTTTTAATCTCGAAGTTTATTGCCTGTGGAATCAATCAAGTTTATCGGTTTTGTTGAAGAAATGGATTTACGGAAATGATTGCTTTTCAATGTCATGTTTCGTAGATATGTGTTAAGTGGCCCTCCTTATTCAGGGATGTATTTGTGTTAGTGAGGCGGGATGATAAATGCGACGCCTCACATCTTTTGGAATTTTAGATTTTAGAGAACATATGGAATGTTATTTACATTAAGTTTTTAAAATGCGCGTCATCAACAACGCATTTCATATATATTTAAATTAAATATAAATATTGAAGTAAATATAATTATGGAAACTGTGGTTAAATACAAATTGCTTCGTTTTACCACTATTACGAAACATCAATGAGTCTTACATGTGAATTAAATTTCAAGCAATAAAAATGTACTTAGTAATTCTTGTACGATTTAAGTAAGAAAATAAATGATAATTTATTATATAAAGTTTTATAACTGTAGTAGTTTAGAAATCCTTATATTGATAAAATGGGCACATACCTACTTGTTTATACTTGTATTAGTTAAAAATGTAGTATTTGATTCAAAACAGTATTTTAAGTATCAATGCTGTCAACTGGCGCGCAGTCTTTAAGTCGTGCATTTGGCAGCTATGAGATCTGAGTGGCAATCTTAATATTATATGGCGGATAATTTATTAAAGGTTAATGTGTGGTGCAACTCCCCTGAGTGCTTTCAAAAATTTTGAACGGTGTTTCATTCTGAAAACATGCATTATAGCAATATTCACTCTCCTAAATATATAATTTAAAAAAAAAATAGCAGATCAATGACCGGCCGCCATATTGGATTGTGACGCCACTGAGGCCATCTTGGATGACATAGATCGTTGACCTTAACCCCTGCCGCCATCTTGGATACAGCAATTTTGTTTTCTAGAACTTTCCGCCATCTTGGATTACACCTTTTTGTTTTAGAACTTTCAGCCATTTTGGATTCCGCCATTGTGAATTACCTCACGTCTGCCATATTGAAAAATCGTAGCCTAATTATTATAAAAAATTGGGAAATATTCAACGTTTATAAAAAAATATTTAATTACTTTTTTTTAACAAAACAAGTATCTACACCGTGTACCTTGGACTGGGTTAATAAGACATTATAAAAACAACAAAAATATTATACAGTTATCAAAATGAAAACAGCAACTAAGCCATGGACCTTGGAGCCGATTTATTCGGCGAATGTACATGTAAATATAAACAGCAACTTTCTACAAACTATTTTACTGAACTCGCTCGGGTTATTTTTACGGTGTAGATGTGTACCATGGAGCACAAGAAGGAGGAACCTTTGAGCGAGATAACTACCGCAAGCGTCTCGTTGGGAGCTATTGTGCGCTGGTTCTCCCCGTGTTTATTGTTTCGCAATGGAAAAGTTATTGTCGTTATGACACTGATATTTGCCCTTGACATAAAAGTTTGAATGTGTGTGGTTGGCTTAACTGATGTTGCCTTGTACGTGTACGTCGCCAGGTCTAATAAAGGTGGCTTGTAGCGAAGGGACCTCCCCGATTTTAGCGATCATAAATTTGAACCACGCCTCTGATTTTAAATTGAGCCCAACAAGGGCATGAGCCTTACCTGTCTCGACCAACCAGGAATCTTTTGTTTTTAATTTTTAACAGTGATTACGAACCAAAATTTATCAGCGGTATACAAAAGTTCACTAAAGAACTGAAATAAAAATCGCAATCAACCCTCACAACACTCGACAACAAATAAACCGAATGTATCTGGTCATGCATTGCCGCCTCGCATTCCAGAGGTAATTGTTTTTGATCCCGAGAGAATGCGCTTCATTTGGTAGCCATTCCAAACCAAGTTGTTGAAACCAAGATGGCGTCTTTCGACGACAATTTTTCCCCCTTAACGATTTCGCGCTGCACAAGAATCCTTCCCCATTGAGTCTAAAGTGGAGTATTTCGTGATGTTTACTGGTGAGATGCCTCAGAGTTGTCAACGCTGTCTGACTTAGGTGTGGAAACATGACCTTCAAAGGTCGCTGTGGGTCATCAGGTGGTGGTCTTTTATGTGCTTCAGCCATAGTTGTCACTACTTTTAACCTCTACCGCGGTCGAACGAAGGCTATACACGAGCCTTCATGATTGCAAGTTGTGACTTCAGTGGGTTCGCACCAATTTTCACACTTTTTTTCAAAATCAGCCCTTTTCAGGCTGCGCGCCGTTCAACTTGAATGGTTGTATGGTTCAAACATTATCAAGTTCGGGACATTTGAAACAGAAGTTCAATACGTTAATGTCTTCTTCAGTTTTGATGGTTCCGTTTTTTGTCTGAATCTGGTGCAACAGCAAAAATTCAGTAAGTTTTTGACACCCTCATTTTGACATTATTTACTCATGCATGCCAACACTATGTCGTTACTAATTTTGATACGCATGGACCGGGGGGGGGGGGAATCTGATGCATGGAATAAGCAGAACACTTTAAAATAAACAGAAAGTTTTCCTTAAAACATAGTTTTGACTTTTACGTTTATCAGTCC
This sequence comes from Bacillus rossius redtenbacheri, assembly GCF_032445375.1. Classification (NCBI taxonomy): domain Eukaryota; kingdom Metazoa; phylum Arthropoda; class Insecta; order Phasmatodea; family Bacillidae; genus Bacillus; species Bacillus rossius. The sequence goes on along the minus strand of NC_086330.1, from coordinate 362,080,390 downwards.
CGTGCAGGATGAGAAATTATTTCGTTCATCTTTGTCATATACGATGAAGTAAATAAAAGCCATAATGTCAAACACGAATTTTAGGCATCTAGCTAAGAATGCGCTGCGTAGAGTTTCAACCAGTTGCTTACTTAAAAAAAAAATACCGTGTTAAGTTTTCGTGCAGAAGAAAACAAGTTTGGAAGATCAATTTTAAAATGTCTCGCACTTAAGCGACATATTTGGAGACCCTCTTCGTAGTTTCTTATCAAAAATAAAAATCAATGGCCTTATTTGGATTTAAGGGTGTGCAGAGCTTACTTGGGTACATACAAACTGTGTGCAGAGCTTCAGGGGGAACAAAAACCACGCAATTTGAAAACTGCTCAAAATATCCTAGGAGAGTCTGTTCACGAACAGCATTTAAGAATACGCTAAGGGTGGATGACTTAGTTCAGTTTCCGATAAACTGTGTTTTTAAACGAGTGAAAGTGGCTAACACGCGTGTTTTCAGAATGAAGTTCAGGCATGAGACACCCGGTGGAGATTATTGAAAACGCTCAAGAGACTTGAATCACACCGTTATCTTCATTTCTCCGCCGTATAGAATAGTGGTTACCGCTCATATCTCGCAGTCGCTCTATGCAACACGACGAGAAGACCGCGCGCGCCAGTTCAGAGCCGTGTGCTTAGAGGCGAAACCGCGTCGCGCTTTATCATCCCGCCTCGCTGACACAGATGCGTCACTGGCCAGGCAGGTTTCTCAGAGACCTTCCAACACATCGATTTAGCGGTCTTTCGATATATTGCTCGCAGTGGCGTAGCCAGGATTTGTGTATGGGGGGTGTTAAGAAGCATGGCCCCCCCCTTCCCGTATTAAAGCGGGGGTCCGGGGGTCCTCCCCCGGGGAAATTTGGCTTTTAAGGTGTAAAATAGTGCTATTTTAGCAGTTTTCGGTACTTAAATTTAAATATTGTAATGGTAAATTTTTTTATTAATTTTAATATGAAATTTGTTTGAGTGATGAATACGACATTAATTAAAGATTTGGTGCTAAGGGGGGGGGGGGGTTTGAACCCCTAAACCCCCCCCCCTGGCTACGCCACTGATTGCTCGGATTATATCGATACTGATAAAATATCGGCTTGTAAATATCGATATTTTCGATATACCGGTCTATAACAATACATAAACTTTCACCCATGCTTTTCTTACCATAAGAAATTATTTGAGTATATAATGTAATACGTTTTTTTATATACAATACAAGTTTAGCTCTTAAGAGCAAAAGTGAATACAATTAATTTTCTTTATTATTTTTAATTTACGTATTTACTTTCACGTCATCGGCCAGTGCCCTTGCCCAATAATCACTGCATTGCATTGCCTGCCACTGCATTGCATTGCTTCAACTTACCAACCTATGAAATTCCCTACTGGGAACTCCAATATTTCCTCCTTTTAAATATTTTTTTTACCCCCTGAACTTTCAGTCCATTTTATTATTATTATATTATGTCAAATTATTTAAAGATAATTTTAATAAAATTTATTTTTGTTTGAAGATATGGGTGCGTGTACTTACGTAGGCGCGTTAGAGGTTATACTTGCTTGGCGTAGTAATAAACTAACTTTAATTTTGCATGCAAATAATTAATATAAATAAAATAATAAAAGGACTGGAGTGACAGTATAAATACGGTTGGAAAAGTATATATAAATTCTATCCAATTAAAAAAGAATTAAACTTTCAGTATACAATATTATTATAAACATCTGTATAAAATCAATTATTTTATTTAGTAAAAAAATTGAGATAAAGTTTGATTAGTAATGAAAATAAATAATTATGCTGAATGTTTATACTAATTAATTTTAATTATTTATTAAAAAAATTATAATTTATAACACAAATAAATTATACAAACGGGAACATAACCTCACAAATACTCCCATGAAAACGCCAGGAGACTACTAAAACTTCCACATAACCTCACTTATAAAATTACTCTTGGAAAAGTTTATAAAAAAAATTCCATCACTAATATTCACAATATTTAAATATTTTTTTAATGATATTGACTAGTATACACTATCAATGAGCCTTATAAGCACATATATAGTATTTATTTGTATGTTGTTGTTTTTTTTCATCTTGTGAACATTTCGTTGCATTGGTGCGCGTGCATCTTAAAAACTCACTCTCATTGTTTTTTTGTTTTTTTTCATAACGTGCCTAAAGAATTGTAACCTCAAAAGAAGTGAAATTCTGATATCTGCATCGTTAGAGGAAAAACTGCGCAAGACAGGTCTTCAGGAGATATGGAACGTGTGTAGCATAGCATGCAACCACAGAACAAGGAGACAGATAAAAGTGCGACTCTTACAATGGAAACTGAAACCATTTTTTTTTTGCACGACACGTGACGTTATCTGTTGGGTGGACCCATAACTACTAGCAAAAAATCTCGGACGGGAGGTTCAAATCTAAAGTGTTAGGTTTATGACTTTGATTTAACTAGCTAACTAATTGCTTAGTGAGATATATTCAAACTGTACGAGAAACACTCAATGCTGTTATAAAATAATAAAAGAGCATGTTCGGAACAAAATATATCGGCACTAAAATATCGATAGCAAATTGTCGATATGTTGAATCTGAGGTACCTATCTAGACGTGGTCGCCAGGACGGAGCCCGCATGTGGGCCGCGAGACGGGCAGCCTCGCTTCGTGCGCGGCTGGGACCGCAGATGTGGGTCGCCGGCGCTCCCCCGCCTTCGCCCCTTGTTGGGGGGGGGGGGGGGGGGTGGAACAACTCACGCGCGCGACCTCGGCTCCGAGAGCAGTTCCGCCCGCCGCGCCGGGAAGCCTAGATGTACAAGTTCCGTCCCTGCCCGAACACGCCCGAATATTCACCTTCGGCCAACCTCGGGTTTATTTATATATATATTTATATTTCTCCGTTTATTTTAACGTAGCTATACTAACCTAACTAACCGTCCGTAGTGTTTTAAAGTGTTTTAATGTAGCTAACCTAACCGAACACTTTTAATATTTGAATTCATTTTTCCTGCGCAAATTATAAAACAAATCCCGAGGTTGGCCGAAGGTGAACATTCGGGCGTGTTCGGGCAGGGACAGAACTTCATGGACATCTTAGGCTTTTCTCCGCCCGCCTGGCCGCGAACAGCGGGGAGTTGGCGTCTGGGACGAGCACCCTGGAGGCGCGCGGTCGCTAAGGGCGACACTGGCTCGCGCGTCGGACGCCTCGCAGCCCTTACGCGCCGGGCACCGAACCGCCGGTGCTATCTTCGCGGCGATAGCGCGCCCCTGTGGTGGGACTTTTCCAAGCGGCGACCCCAAATATTTCCTGTGAAAACACCCGCGTTAGCCTTTTTCGCTGTCTAATAAAATACACCTTACTTGTATAGAAACATGCACTGGCTGTAAAATGCTATTCGCAATCAGACACTTTTATTGAATCTTTAAGTGTTTCTTAATCGCGGGGCTCTACACACACCAAAAAATAAAAATAAAATTATTCACAAGAACCATTTGTTATTAATTTTATATATATCAGCTTTTACATTTCTTTTGAAAGTGAAAATTACACCATTGAGATTCAGACTCGTGAGACACTGCATGCACGACAATTTCGGTTCGTAAATGGCGTTATTTCTAGCTCCCGGCTTCTTGGTTTCTTTACTTTTTCTTTTGTGTTTTACCTCTATGCACTCCTTAAGTTTATTTATTACTGAAATGTATCTTGTGGCATTTGCGTCAACGGTTTTTAATATTTCAAATGAACACGCCAAGGCATTTTCCTTTTTCCTTCGACCATGATACTCGTCACTTTTCACCACAGAAAGGCATGGTTCTGATTAGTAGTTTATATTGTTATTGTTCCGTTACGTCGCGAGACATGGTCCTGCAGCATCAACTGAACCGGACTGACGCCGGGAGATCTCGCACGCTCGGGTCAGCCTGCGCAGTCCACTTCTGCGCAGGCTTAGCTGATTGTTTCCCCATTCGACTCCGGATAGTTACGTTGATTGTGAGAAGTAATGCATAAGCTATTACCATGCAAACAAAATAAATAAAGTGTTTTGTGGTGTGGCATAAGAGAAATTGTGCATATGTACAAATTTACATAGAAAATGCTCTTTTTTTTTTATTACAAAACAGCATTAAGTGTTACTCGTACAGTTTGAATCTCTCTTACTAAGCAATTAGTTGTCAAGTAGTTAAATTAACATTATAAACCTAACACTTTAGATTTAAACCTCCCGTCCGAAATTTTTTGCTAGTAGTTATGGGCCCACCCAACAGATAGCGTCACATGTCGTGCAAAAATCATGGTTTCAGTTTCAACTGTAAGAGTCGCACTTTTTATCTCTATCTTTGTTCTATGGTTGCGTGCTGCACACGTTCCATATCTCCTGAAGACCTGTCTTGCGCAGTTTTTCCTCTAAGGATGCAGATATCAGAATTTCACTTCTTTGTTCGCTCGAGAAAAAAAATGGCACGCCCGTTTAACAGCTGAATGACACTCAAAGCTCGGTGCGTGTTATTACGGCGTATCCACGGCCATAGCTGCGGCCTATGTCGGCCGTGTCCTATTTCCCCGCGCACAGCGGTACTCTCTTAACAACTCAGTAACGGTTAATGACCACGTGTCTCGTATCACCCGCGCCGCATTCTGCCCGCTGAGCGCTGCCTCATCTAGGCCATCCCGATTGAATCACGCCGACACCACCGCCGAAGTCGTTAACTGTTCCGCGGCGGCCGTGGCTGATAATGGGGCACGTTTATGTGGCTATGGTCACGTGTTCGCTCCGCCCCAGCACATTATATGGTAGCAAAGTGGTTTGGGGCTCGTCCTCCATTTTAATTTTTTGATGTGTAACGTCTTATACGTAGAAACCGGAAAAATTCGCGAATTAATTTCGCGGTAGGCTAAAATACAAATAGTTACTATACCTCAGTGCTGCCTCTGCTATTGGCTCACAACTCACCTGGATGACTCTGGGCCAATGAGAAACACCCAACCAAAGCTTTATCGAATCACAGGCTGCTACGTTGGGACGTCTCACAAGACAGCAGCCAATGAGTGGGTGACATTTGACCGAGTGTACGTAGAACTGTGGAGTTCATCCTGCAGGTCATTGAACCCGCGAATTTTTTCCGGTCCCTACTTATACGGCATTTTGCGGGAGTAATTTCGAGAATGGAACGGAAGTCTCATGGAACGGAAATGTGTAACCACGATGCTGCCATCTGTGGCGGATGGCGCAAGCCAAAGTTCACAAAGTCAAAGGGAAACTTTATTGTATTAACTAATCAGTGAATTTTAACGAGATTGGCAGTATTTTAATAAAAATTTATTGTCGTAAAACAGGTCCAAAACCTGGGATTTAGAATTTTTTTTCATTTTGTTTTCGTTTTCATCGGAGCCGTTTCATTATATACCTAGTTCAAAATTTAGGTCTGCAAATGGAATGAGTCGATAGTCGACGTAGCTGCACCGGCAGCGAATTCTAGCGGCGGGTGCGGAAACTACGTGTGATTCACGTGTCCGATTTTCGCATTATGTGTCTTTGCAACGCGAGATCACGCGTATTTGCTCTTCACCGAGGTTAAGTGTTGCACATCTCTGGCGAGTACTGAAACACTCGCTCACATTATTATGAAGTGAAACTTTCTTACAGTCGGTTGGGTAAGTCGACGCGATGACTCATCAGAGAGTAACGAAAAGTGAAACGCTTAGGAGTGGGGTGCTCGATGGTGGGGAGAAGAAGGGGTAGGAACGAATAAAGTAGAGAATCAGACAACTGTAAGACTCTATGCAGGTGTTTCGACGCAATTTTACATTTATTGTGACTATTCGTTGTGTACTTTATTGTTTAGCATTATCGTTCAAACGAACTATTGAATATATATTTTTTTTATCTTTCAAGTGGTTTATTGAAGTGTAAATTTTCATTTTTAACGCACGTAGTGGCCAAGCACAGATTTTTTAAAAAATTTAATATTCTAACGAAGAAATATTTTGAAACTTGTGACCATGAAAGTAAAGTGATATTCCTTATCTTGCTGTGAAATCAGAGAATGGACTACTAGTGTACTAGTTAGTAAACAAAATAAGTTAAACGACAAACGTGTAGACAAATAGGTATCAAATAATGTGTAGCGTATATTATAGATATATAATTTCCCAATTCCTTTAAACAAAGGTGTATTAGTCAAAACTTGACTCTCTCTTCTTAATCCAGAGAGCTGTCCAGCTCCACCAAAGGAAAATGTCTTCCCCGCTCACGAGTAATCCACCAAAAGCCAGGGGGCAACTATTTTAATCTTTCCCCTCTCTCCGTTACTTATTGCACAGCTTTTAAAACTTCAGAATGCAAAATAAATATTCTAATTACTGTAAACGTTGCTGTGCACAGAACATAAGTATTTCTGTACTCTTACGAACGATTCCTTTGGAAACCAGTTGCCGAGAAATAGTTTGTAAATACTACATGGAAGATATTGTAACTTTCTACAACACATGGCTATGGTTATTTTTGTACACATGAAACACGATTTTCCGCTATAATACTGGGTTTTTGTTACCAAAATTGGCGCATAATTTTATATTTTAATTTATGTTCCATTCAAGCATATATATAATATTTTAGACAATGGAAAAGGTAATCGAATATTAAATAACTCGATTTTATTTTATTATCCTTTTTTAATGTGCGCAGTTAATGCTGGTAATTTATTGAGGGAACGGTTTACAAATGACTTACTTTCATGTAAATGTACATATATATCGTCCCTTAACAGCCAGAAGGGCCAACATCACACTTTTTTAAAAATTGAGGTTTTGTTATGGCAGTAATCATGGCCGTTCGTAGTATGTCCTGGCATATCACAGAAAATTGTATATTTATATTAAATAAAAAAGCATCTTTGTAAATACACCATAAATTATTTATATTTTGTAAACAGGATTTTTTTAAATGTTTTAATTTGATCCTGAACAATTTGACATTTGTGATGTTGGCCCTTCTGGCTGTTAAGGGACGATATGTATATTTACATGAATATTTTTGTTTCATTTACATATAAATTTTTAAAGTGTGGCTATAACTGTAAGTGTAATCTGCACGTATCTTATTCAGTGAAATATTTATGATTTTCGTCTTACTATCAGGGTAATTCACGTATTTGGACACCCCCCCTTCCTCCTTTCCCCTTCCTCCTTTCCCCTCCCTCTCGTTGTCCCTGTGTTAGTTACTTCTGTGATCACTCGCGCGAACGTGGACTCTGGAAAAGTTCTGGGAAGAAAAGGAAACTAGTCGGACACGAACTCGAGTTCGACTACACCGGAGTCCGCAGAAGTCTTCGTGTTTGTCGTGAACACGTGAAAGAGTTCCCAGTTAGCGTCGCACCGTCCCTGTCGATGACTAGGTACCTACTGGTACCGAGGAAAAAAAAACCCGCAGCCAAGAAATTATACATGACTCGCGCGTTTCCGCTGAAATCCTCCGCCGGTTTCGGGCGGTATTCTTTGGTGGGTGCGCAACTTTCTGGGAAGCCTTGGGAATCACTGACCCCCCGATCAGGACCCGGAGTTTCCCCCCCCCCCTTCTCTCTCTCTCTCTCTCTCTCTCTCTTGTGCAACTTCGCGGACAATAGAAAAAAAAATACAATTTTTTATGATAATTCACACTTTTACACTATTTTGGTAATTTTTTAAAGTCGATTACAAACCTACCGACCCGGAAAAAAAATAAAGAGGTTACGTTTGAGAGAATTTGAATCATTTTACGACGATTAAACTTATTATTTATGTAACTGACTTAACATAATGAAACTTTCATTATAGTTACGGCCAACTAGACGAGCTGAAAACTACCCCCCCCCCTCCCCCCTGAAAAAAGTTTTTTTTTTTTCGCCTAACATTCATTCTATTGTAACATGAGTTAAAAATTTACAACAACAAAAAAAAGAAGGAAGTAAATGAACGTGGATAACTTGGAGCATCTGATTCGGGGTTGGTGAATAGTAGGTTTCCCCGTGCACTGTGAAGCGGCATGTCACGTGGCGAAACCTGGGCCTGAACAGGTGATGATTGCTTCTACGCTAAGTTGTTTCTGCTGTCCTTGTGATATCGCGCACAACACGCATGTTTCAAAACAAATATCGACCACTGAATGAGATCCCTTTCAGTAAGCTCGCCGGTCGATGTCTAGACGCCATTTCCTCTTTTTCGTTTGAACAAGATTCAGCATGTTCAACAAGTGATGGAAAATTAAAACAAAATTTTATTTCTGATTTTTTCTAAGTTGTTATTCGGTTGATCCATTAAGTTGAAAATAGGTAACATTCAGTAACTGAAAATTAAATGTATACATATGCATACACGTTATGGAATGAAATAACTGTTAAAAAAAATCCCGCGTTGCCAAAACAAGATAATAATAAGTATTATTGCATTAAAATCAGTCACTCACACATTCACACACAGACTTGAGCAGGAGGTAAGCCACGAAGTGATCAGGGTAATTAGGTGTTCCAAAGTTGTTTTTTCAACCGGTGTTTGAACTGAGCTACGTTTTTTGATTGCCTTGTCGCCTGGTCTAGTTCGTTCCAGAGCTACAACTCTGCAGTGGCTGCAAGATATCCTGACAAACATCTGGATGAATTCACGAGGATTGTCAGCATATTGTGTGTGGATCATATGCAATGGCCATAGTAGTTAATATTGGCTGGCAGGTAATGAGATGATCCCGGCTACTGTGCTTTGTAAGCGAGGATAAGTGCATGCGTATTACGTCTTTGAGTGAGTTTGAACCATCTAAGCTGCTGATGGTATTGTGTTAGATGGTCTCAGGATTTAAGATAAAAAACAAGTATTACACTGCAGTGTTGAAGATTCTGAAGTCGCATTGCTCGTTTATCCTTCAAATCAGGAAACAAGACACCGCAATAATCAAAGTAAGGCTTAATTAAGACCTGGACAAAAATGGTTGCAATACTAGGAGAGAGAATATTTGTCAAACGTTGTAAGCAATGAAAGAACTGTTTTTTCTTGCTAATTTGCATTATCTGCTACTTATAGGTTAAGGTTCTGTTTATAAGAGGGTTAGAGAACCGAATACCAAATCCTTCAAGCAATAAATTACTATGTTTGCTAGAAGCTTGCTTCAGATATCGTATGAGCGGAACCAATTAATATAGCCCTGCTTTATTCATATTCAACATAAGTTTATTATAATTTGTCCATTTATAAATGGAAGCATGATCATCATTGGCATAACTAATTGACTGATTAATATCAGTTGATTTGGTACGAAGTTATACTTGTACATCATCAGCATACGTGTGATATTGGCAATTATTTTAGGTATTTAGGTAAGTCATTAATGAATACAGTAGAACCTCACATATCCGACCATGACGGGACCGGGCCATGGTCGGAACGGCCAAAAGGTCGGATATCCGTAGGAGCAAAAAAAAAAACGCCTTTCCCAGCTATACAGTGTGTACAGTAATACAACTTTATTTGTAAAAATGTTGCTGTATACATTTCAAACATTTACTTTTGTTAAATTATAAATGAGACGATAAATACAATGTAAGCAAACCTTATTTAAAGAATTCAGTAATGTATTTTTGTTTCAGTTTTGACAAACTTGATTTTGCGGAAGTGTCCCTCCACTTTTTTTGCCCATAATACGTTACGTTACGTTAAAAAACATAGAACAGTACAAGATTATTGTACGAGCACATTCTACACCAACAATCACGTCTGACCTTACAGTTTGCGTCACTTTTTCAAGTCTGAACAGGCTCGCCAACCACGGAGACTAGGTCGGATATCCGGAGAAGTCGGTTGTGGGAAGGTCGGATATGAGGGGTTCTACTGTATAGCCATGGTTCAACTTAGCGTACAATGACAGTAAAATAAACAGGGCTCGCAGTGCCCTATAGTGTGCCTGGTCGGGGTTTTTGTCACACCTCGCGTCATGGGAACGCAAAGACTCGTCATTGACCGAGGCGACCTCGGCGTGGGTCGAACATTTTCCGTTAAACGTCGGTAAATGCTCGGACATCAAAGGCTTGTGGATCGATGCAAGAGCTTTGGTAGTTCTAGACATAGTTTTGGACATGTTTTTTTTTAATTCTACATCGTTCATTGTGGAGGAGAATATATGATGCGATACAATAACAGTTTTTTTTTAAATATTTTTTGTGAGGTTTAGTAACCAATTGTCGAACTACTGCTTCTGGGCAAATTGATTCTTGTTTGCGATAACCCTATTATATGTTCTATTAATTTCTTCCCCAATTCGGAAGAGTGCAGCACCCCTCTTCCTCACCTCCCCCTTATCAACGAAAGACAAGCTTCAGTACGGCAAGTCCAGAGACTTGCCAAGTCACGAGCCACCTGCGTTATAGAAGCGCCGGGTCGCTAAGGGCGACACCGGCTCGCGCATCACACGCCTCTTCGCCTCTACGCACCAGACCGAACTACCACGCAGTCTTCGGACCTGTAACGTTCCTCCATGGGACTTTGTAGTTTTTAACCTGGAATATTACAGATGAAGGCTTTCTGCACGTCCTTATACTACTTACAATTCTGTGTGTGAATTTTTTCGTATCCAAAAATTACATTTTATAAGGAAGCCATGAAAAATAAAATGAGTGTAGGCAAGTGCAATGGCTAGAGACCGGAAAAATTCGCGGATTATTTTCACGATATGATAGAATCCAAACAACTGCACCTTTCTCTGATTAGCTTACAGTTTATATGAAGGACTTTGAGCCAATGGAAAACCTTCAACCAAAAAAAGTATCGAATCGCAAGCGTCCCAGTTGACGGGTGTCACACGAGTCAGTAGCCAGTGAGCAGGTGGCATTTGCCCGAGTGTGTAGAGGGTTGTGGAGTCTATCCTAGAGGTCATCGAAACGGCGAATTTTTCCAGTCTCTAGACAATGGCTGTTAAACGCTACTCGTGATCGTGCAGGTTGAAGAAATGCTGAGCTGTCGGTGAGGGCCGAGCCAGGCGGCCGCAGAGACGTGTATTATCCGTCACGCGGAGGGGCCGTGCGCCCCAGATGAGCTGGCGATTGCTCATGACGGCGACGTGTTGTGGACACACAGTCCTCTCTCTCCCCCCTCCCCCGGTGACAATCGCGCCTGAGCTCTCGCAACGAGGGGTCTCCTTTTTGCGCGCGGCTGATAGCCCCCTCGCGCGAGAGAGATAACTCCCCGCGGGCCGTGACGTATCGGCCTCCGTGCGCCGCGAGAAGCCGCGCCTCGTTAGGGGGCGGATCTCACCCCCCGCCATCTTGGATCCGCCGAGCGCATTAGTGGGGTCGTTACCACGACGCCGTACGTACAATAACGGCGAATGCCAAATTGACCGCAACGCCGACAGCTAGAAAACTGCTGTGTGCCACAAAGGCCGAAATACAGTAACGCCGAAAAATGTTGCTGCGGGGAAGGGGGGGGGGGGGACACAGGAGCAAAATGAAAAACAACTGAATGAATTTGTGTGCTAACCTCACCTAACCTAACCTTTTGTGGCAGTCCTGCAATGACATTTTTCGGCGTTAATGTATTTCGCGCGTTGTGGTGATTCGGCGTTGTAGTACACAGCAGTTTTCTAGCCTGTTGGCGTTGTGGTCAATTTGGCATTCGGCGTTATTGTACGTTCGGCGTTGTGGTGCGTCCCCGCATTAGTGCACATTGTTGCGAACATTGGCTACTCTTCGTGGCAACATCTCCCTTTCTCTGTGAAGTAATGTGTTACCTTCTCGACGTCTCTACGCGCTGACCCCCCGCCTACACGGCGTGCAGAGCTTCCGAAGAAATAACGCCGTTTTAAAACTGATCGACATATCCGAGTGGGGTCTGCTGACGAAAATCATTTAAGAATGCGCTGAGAGCGCATAAGTAGTTCTGTTTTCAGATTTCGTTTCTAAGCTGTATTAAAAAAAATAGATTTTCAGTATAATTTTTTGTCATGAGACGTCCGGTAAGGATTCGTTTCGTGACTTCAGAGGCTTCATGCATTACCCACGCAGTAAAATATGCATGGCCACACCCTGTGTGTATGACTGCGAAATTTTCCATTTTGTATAGGTACCGTCTATTTGGTTCGTGAAGGGGTGATTTATTTTCTAAATTAAACCACAATATTTAGTTACGGAAAAAAGATATATTTATTACAACATTTTTGCTACGCAGTTTAGAGCATGTTATGCACGTACTAGAATTTTAGTGTTTTTTTTTTAATTTAATTTAGCTATATTTAAGTATTACAGTTTAAAAAAAAGTCATACAACTGAGCATTAAAGATTTTTTGTGCAAAAAATGTTAATTTGTTTTATGAAAACCTTGTATTAATTGAATTGATAAAGTTGTGAGTTCAGAATACGATATTGAAATGTTTAAGGAAATTTATTGTGCTTGAAATCACTGCTTCAGAGTAAAAAATTTAAGTGGTTTAACTTTGGTTAATTTTTTATGAACCATTTGCTAAAACTGCATGACATAACCTTTTTTTTTAACTGTTTACATGTATTTTTGTATGGTATTGCTATTTTATTCGCTTTTAGGTAGATTTAAATAAATACTACCTATTATAGCAATTACCATGGTACGACTTTCGGAAAATATTTATACAGTTTTTCGTTTAATGGTCCACAGACCCCAAAACCATAGTCAACTCAACTCAACTTCGTACGCACAACATCGAATTTGAACGAATTTGGTATTAATCATATAATTTTCACCTAAAACTTTAGTCTGAAACAATTTTTGATATTACAAACCATAACTGCAAGGGGTGGAAATAACAAGGAAAGACAAAATGTCATTACTTTTTTTAGTAGATGTACTATCAAATCCATTTTAATTTATTGTAAAACACCTAAATTTTATCTAAAATATTTGGCTGAAACAATTTTTGATGAAACGAACTATTACAGTAAAAACAGGGGACGACAATAAAAAATAACCTTCTTAGTATCAAATTCGTCTGAATTTATTAATAACCGTCTTAGTGGTAACTTGAACCTTTGTCCAAAAATTTTTTAACGGTCACATATTAGTGCAAGGGATGAAAAATTGTGTTTAAAGATAAAAAAAATAATTGCATAACTACCTTAGCAGGCTTAATATGAAATCCGGTAAGCCATCCAATGCTGGATGCATTAAGTTAAGAAAATTCAAAATATTTTCGCTGCATGGAATATGAGAAAATGTTAAAACGATTTTTTTTATATTGGCGAACATATAGGATGTTATATCCATTACGTTCTTAAAATGTTCCAGAAGTTTATAGAAGTTTCCAAAATATTTCCAGAAGAAATAGGTGCTTCGAAATCTATCTACGACTGTAGACTGCGCCGAAAGGGATTTCTTTTATTTATTATGTTATCTTAAACTAAAGCTGTAAGTCACATTAAAAAACTTACTTACAAATGGTAATAATTTTATATTTAAAAAAAAATGTGGTGTGGCTGTGTCATGGACACGGCCGTGTGTTGTTCGTAAATACGTGTACGTAACAGGTAATATTTTCTAAATAAAACAAAATAAATAAATACGCTATTTTTTTATTTTAACAACACATATATTCCCTGTAACTATTTTACACTAATGTTTTATATATGCGATCGATAGATTTTGACGAGAGCTGACGATTGAAACCCAAACGAACGTCGTAGCTTCTCCGAGTCAAAGGTTATACCTACTAAATGGAAATCTCGAAACGCATAAAAATGACCTCAAAATGGCGACGCTTCCCCCTTCACCGCGCGCGATGCGTCACAGTCCTCACTTAGCGTAACGAATTCTTTGATCCTTTAGCTATCCAGTGGCGTAATTAAATTTTGGATGGAGATGATAGATATGTAGCTGCAACACCAAACTCTATCCCCCGATTTTATCATTATTTTTTTTTTAATTGCCTCGTACTATGGAAGCAATTTTAAAGACGTATTCACGTCAAAAAAATTTCCAATAGTTACCTGATTGCAAAGATGCGACCAGCAAGTGTCTTAGGTAGGACAGTGGGATGTGTTCTGACGTCAGGTGGTGTCTCTTGTGTTCCAGATGCCCCGAACGACAGCGTGTACATGATATGCGGAGTACTGATTGCTATGCTGCTGGTAGCAGTCATCATCGTGCTACTTGCCATCACTATCAAGTGAGTGTTTGCTGTTCGCTGAGTTGTGTGGGAACTGAACTGAAGCATCGCCGCTACAGCAAATCATCTGTCCCGAATCAACATTTCTTAAGGTGTATCCCGTTCCAGGTCATTATTTCAAATTTTCGTTCTCAACGCGGCTAAACTTGTAGACTTTTCGAGTGGCCGAAATTCAACAAAATAATAAAAAAATATATAGACTACGGTTCATACTTCTTGCATAATTAGCTGGCAAAGTTTGAATTTTTAACATTTTGGTGCGGTATTGGTAGGAAAAATAATTGAAATAAAAGGCTTAAAATTTTTGGGTCTAATAGCAATGTAGGTCGCTATTGTGTGGTATGATTTAAATTTATTTCAGAAAAAAAAATTAATTTTATTTAGCCTTTTAAAATCATTACAATTCTGAGGATTTTTAAGCATAGATAAATCAATGTTTTCTGAAAGAAATAAAATTATATCGCGTAGCCAGCAAAATAGACTTTAAACCTAAAAAGTTCCAGTTTTATATTCCTTTTCATTTTTCTTGTAAATACTGGGGGAAAACGTTAAAAATGCAACTTTTCCAGTTAATTATGCCAAACGTTTGCGATGTATATATATTTTTTCCATTTCGTGAAAGTCCAGCAACTCAAAAAGTCAGCAATTTTAACCGTGTAGAACGCAAATATAAAATAATGATTTGGAACGGGGCATAGATATACAGGAACCGAAAGACGTTATAATGGTTTAAACAGTTTCTATGCCATAACAATTTTTCATCACCTATATTGAAAATTTCCGTTCGTAAATATAAAGAACACACATTAAGAGATTTTTGTAGAAGACCTTAACGTATTGTTTATTAACAGTTGACTTCACAGGGAAAAAAAAATATTTGATGCAGCTAGTCATTGTTAACTTCACGGATTCCATTAAATTATATACTTACTATTCTTTAATGAAGCCAGATTGGGGAAACCAAACGATGTGAAGTTATTAACAGCCTAAAAAAACTGTTGAAACCAATATGGCGTCTTTCGACACCATCTCGGCCCCTTAGAGCCCTTTCACACTGGCAACCGAGTTGCCAGACCTGGAAACTGCAGTTGCCAGACCTGGAAACGGAAGTTGTAGCGCTGGAAACTTTTCACAAGGATAGTTAGTTACCCGATTGCTGAGATTTCAGTCGACGTTATCCAGTGTTCTCCTGTTCGCTGAAATGAGTGCCTTGAGGCCATTTTAATTGCATTGATAGTGGATGAATGTGTCCGTAGGAAGAAAAAGAAATCGAGACAAAAGGAATTATCGCCTTATCCTATCAATGCTGCCAGAGTGAAGGAATGAGCTCTCTCTATCTTATTACCTCAATTTTTAACTGACGATAACTTTTTTTTAAACTAATACTTTAGAATGGAATTAGCAACGTTCTTTGAACTATGCCAAATTTTGAAGTTAGAAGATACCAATATGTGACGAAATAAAACTGTTGAGGATCGAGTTGAAGTTACAATCAGTAATTAATTTATGAATGACATGACACGATTAAATGACCAAACAAAAGTGCAAAATTTAATGAATTAAGAAACATATATGATCATGATATAAATTAATCGAGTATAATTCCTGAACATTATAGCTATATAATAACGAATTAAAAGAAAATTGATGATATTCCGTCATTTTCGTACCACATATATATATATATTTTTTCAAAAGTTGATGAGCGTAATCAACATTAGAGATTTAGAGATCATGAATCAACTCACTGAATCTCTCGGCATCAAACGTGACACACGTGTTTTGCAGTAAAAACATAAGGAACGTTGACGGGACACGGTTGCCCGTGTGAAAGCAGTGAACGACGGGAGAAGCGACTCGAGAGTTGCCCGACAGTCGACGAGATAGTTAGTTGCCCGTGTGAACGCAGTTATGATTTCTCGCCACTCAGTTGCCGGCGATAGAGTTGCCCGTGTGAAAGGGCTCTTACTCCTGCTGATCAGAACAATAATAGCTAGTTTGTTTCGACTGCCGGTTGGGTCAGACTCGGGAATTTTTTTCAAATGGGAAACGTGGCACACGTTGCCAGAAAGCCGGCGGGTCTTCTACGGGCCCTCCCGTTTATCCCCACTGAATGCATTCCGTCGCTACTGCACAATTCCTCACCCGTCTACTTATCTGCGCTGCTTCCACTTCCCGTCCCACGTCTAGCTTGCCAGTGATGTTGATTTTATTATATTACTTCCTTTCAGGGGCGCAACAACAAGGGGGGGGGAGGTATTTTGCCCCCCCTCTGAAACCTTGAAGTGGGGGCAAACGGGGGTAAAGAAAGTGATGTGTAATCAATTTTTAGATAATAAAACTGCTTAAATAGCACCATTTTCCACTTTGAAATACAAATTTTCCCGGGGAGGACCCCCGAACCCCCGCTTCAATAGGGGGATCGATGATTCTTTATAAAAAGATATATTGCCCCCCTTTGGAAATTTGGTTGTTGCGCCCCTGCTTCCTTTATAATGGTTGTTTTATTTTCATGGTATGTTATTTCTCTTGATAGCAACCATAGAATAAAGTTTTGCTCTCCTTTTAAAAAAAACTGCTTTAAATGCAAGTTTGGAACAAAAATCCATCACACCTTTATTTTATTGTTTATTTGCGAGTAAAAATATGTATTACAAAATATTCTGAAAAAATATAAGTTATAAAAATTTCAACTTAAAACTTGTATACTTACGCTTCAATTTCATACTTTGAATTTTTCACCAAATATGTTCACTTTAAGCGAAACTGCTATTATTTAAACTTTTTTCATGTTTAATTAGAGTTTTTTTTAATATCTAATTCTGAAATTTTACCTAAAAGTTCTGTGACTTTGTAATGTGCTTCTTACTACATAAACTACTTTTTAAGTACATAGTTCTTAAGTATGTGATAGTGTCAGCGACGTCAGCATTGGGACATTTTAGTGAAGCTGAATTAGAATGAACTTCCCGTGTAAGCGTGTAGTTCATAAACTACGCAAGAACGCAAGACGCAAAACGTTCAGCGAACACAATTTACAGTACCTGTTTATAGACTGCTCAACTTCCAACTTTCCTGCGTTTTGGCTTGCGTTTCAGACGGCCATATTTGAAGAGAAGTGTTCCGTAAACCTTTAGACACGCAGAACGTTATGTGCATAGAAACTCGCAATGTTCTCATCACGTTTTCACTTTTTCAACTTTCACACTGTGAAAGAGAAACACTTTTAAATCAAATATTTGACAGTTTCTTTTGTTTTTAATGTTAACTATGAATTATCGAAAGACGCCCGAGGTAGATTTTTAGTTTTTTTCTGTTGGTTTACGATTTTAAGTTGTGTGGTTTGCGGCGTCTTGCGATTTGCGTGCTTTTATAAACGACCGATGATTTATATTGCATTGGTTACGTGTCGCGTTCCTTGCGTTAGTTTACAAACCCCGGCATTACGGTAGATAGGCTCCGGACCAGCAGTGACATAACTTCCCGTAAGTCGTGCACCGCCAGAGGAGGGATTTTTTTCCCCCTTCTCTTGAGGAAAAGACACAGCGCGCCTGTTCCCCCCCCCCCCCTTTCTTGTCTAGCTTCCTTCCCCGCGCCAACATGGCGTCGGTCGGTCGGCTTCCCGTCGCAGATAGCGGCCGCCGGCTTCCTCCGGAGCTGACGTCACGCGGCGGTCGCGCGGTGCGCAGTTCTCCGCCGCCTGCAGCTCTTTGCCTTTGCCCGGCTTTCACCTGCCGTGTTTCTGCTACAGTTGCTCCCAAGGGCCAGGGTGGGACGTCCAGCTCTGAGGCACCCAGCCCCGCACAGGGTCCGGACCCATCCCTTCCAGGCAGTGGCGGATCCAGGATTTTGGTTTGGGAGGGGCTTGACCCAGCTGAGGCTAGGCTTTATCAAGGCAAACACTAAAACAATAGTGGACCCAGATGCTTTTGGAGGGGGCTTCAGCCCCTTAGCCCCCCCCCCCCCTCTGGATCCGCTACTGCTTCCAGGATTAACCACAATAAAAATCAGAAAGAGAAAATAACAAGTTCGCAGCATGAGGTTACAGAGGTACTATTTTAATCCCTAGTGGGGTATGATCATGTATTCCCTCCTCCTCACAGGTCGACATGCGTCATGTTATAGAAAGGGCAGGAATTGTGTTTCTTGAAAACTGCTCAAGATAACATAGCGGCGCCTGTTTACGGGAAAGCTTTTAAGAATACGCTGAGGGCGGATGAATAATTCCGTTTCTGGGTTTCGTTCTTAAACTGTATTTATAGAATAGCGAAAAAAAAATAAATAGCGTGTTATCCAAAGTAATTATTATCTTGAAACACCCGGTAAAAAGATTCTTGAAAGCACTCAACGGACTGATATTACACCTTTATCTTCATTTCCCCACCGTATGTCACGATCACCGCTCAAATCTCATAGCTGTGTGCACGACGAGAAGACTGCGCGCCAGTCCACAGTCTTGCGCTTAGAGGCGATACCGTGCTGGAAGCACCAGCGAGCGTCGACCTTATCATTCCGCCTCACCAAAAACACCACTGGCTATGAGGATCGATCAAATGAGCGCGCGCGCGCGCGCGTGTGTGTGTTTGTTTGTGTTAGGATGAGAGGAGAAGTTGGTAAAACGAGTGATCTTTGTACATTCGTCGAGTGAGATGTCACAGCGGTGAAACTTTGGACTTGCACTCCAGAAGACCCGGGTCCGACCCTAATTAATGTATTGCTCAATTTATGGCCACTGCACATACAACATTATAGATTAGCCTCCTCTTTAATCACGTATTAGGATAGAATCATAAGCAGTGATATAGTAATTCTACACCTTCTTTAAGAGACACATTTTATTTAAGCGTTTCAGGTTTTCAAAAAGAACATAAGGGTTCTCATATAAAAAGGTGTTTTAAATCGTGCATTTTTTTAAAAATAAACGTTTTACAGGCAAGGACCCTCGGAACGTCCCACCTCCCCCCCCCCCCCCCCCTGATTGACAGGTTTTCTTTTTTCGTATCACTACCCCCAACCCAGGACCCAGAAAAAAAAAGGCCTATTATTAAAATTAACTTTTTACTGCTTCAACAAATCCTGGCTACGCCCGCGACTTACTTTCGTATTCCCTTCTCCTGATATCCGGCGATCTCTGTCGTCGGCGAGTGAGAGCACCATTTCTGCAATGACCTCGTGGTCCTACGAGACGTAAACCCGAAGGGCCGCCGCGGCGCCTCGGGGCGTGTTTGTACACACGGCCCCCCGTCTCTGGACCGCAGCCAGCGCGCGAGGGGGGCTATCTGGCGGCGCGATCATCCTTCTGGCCCCCAGACGCGACGAATATAGCGGAGGGGGCCAGCCTCGCCGAGCTCCCCCCCCCCTACCCCCCCCTCGTGCTCCTCCCCCGAGCGGGCGGAAGGAAACCAGACACCTCGGCGGGCTTCCTTCTCGCCGAGCGCCGCCGGTAATCGGTCAAGGTCAAGGTCGAGGTCAAGGCTGCACCACGATCCGGATCCTGCACACTTCTGCACATCCGCCGGGGGCTTCGATCTGTGCTCCTTGGCGCTTTGGCACGGACGAGCCGTGAAGTAGTTCGAACCATATTAATTGAAATTAAACAGCCTCCCCCTCTCCCCAATAATACATAACTTTGCTTCTTCACTTAAAATTGTTTTTATATTTCATGATTAGTGCCCTTTAAACACGTAGGTAATGTGTCAAAATACAACTTAAACATTTAATAATATCTAGCAAATATGCCCGATCGAAAAGTATTCGAGCCTCATTTTTTTTTATGAATTACCAAAAACAATGCTGCTACAAATTACTTATTTTTAAACAGAAGCCTAAAGCACCAATTTACATATTTATAGCTTCAAAAATAATAATAGTTCCACTCAAACTTTCATCCCGTATTTAACCCTCTTAGGGTATTAATTTTTTCAAAAATCCTTTCTTAGTGCTACGTTATATGAGGAACTACTATGCAAAATCTAATGCTTACAGAGCCACTGGTTTAAGCTGTGCGTTGTCTGTCAGTCAGTGTTAGAGTTTTATTAAGTAGGTTGTTATCAGAAGCGAGCGTTTGTTAGTGCACCATTCGTAAAGAAACATACATGGCGTTGTGCTGGTTTAGACAACTCTATTAGCAAATCGTCAGTACCCGCGCGCAGATGATCAGAATCGTTCCGTATTTATCGGTAGTGGTTGGTCTGTGGTCTCAACACTTCTCGGTCGCGAACTGGCGTCATCGTAAAGTTTCTGGACGTGTTGGAGCGAGGAGAGGGGAGAATCTGTAGGAAACAAAGCAAGCAGTCGCAGCCTAATGCTGCGTAGGCGTTTAAATAATGGCATTTCACTGGTTGGTCCCTCGTTGTAAGAGTTCTTAAGCCTTTTGCTTCCCAAATCCTCCTCAACCAACTTCGAATGAATGTCCACGACAACTCTCTCAACGTAGCTTATTCCGTTAGGCGTGACTGTTCGAATTCAGCATCCCGCAGTTGCCAGTGGCGCTCAACCGGCCGTTACTTGAACTTCTTGGCTCCGCCCCGTTCCAAGTCGTCCATTGCGCGGGCGACTGTGCCGAGATCGAGGCACGGCGGGGGGTTGAGCGACTGTCAACTGTTTCAATCGGTGACAATCACTCGCCTGGCGAGTCTTGGGCGGTCACTCTGACCTCGAAGGCTAACCGCCGGCTCTAAGCCGCGTGACGTGGCCTGTCCTGTTCGGCGTGCAGACTGCGTCAAGGGCGAAGGCAGGGAGGGGCCGCGGCCCCCACATTCGATTACGCGCCCTGGACACGGGCAATTCGTAAACCAGCTTGAAATGACTAATGCTTGTCTCAATTCACGTCCACTAAATCATATAAGCAGTGGTATTGTAAGTTTCCACCTTCCGTAAGTAGCACTTTTTTTTTAATGTACTAGCCGTGTTTGATCCTCATCTTCGACGAATTACCAAAAACGCTGATACAACTGACTTGTATTTATAAACAGACCTAAACACCAATTTACATCTTCGTAACTATTAAAATGACAAACTTCCATGCAAACTTATATCCCCTATTTAACCTCCTTAGGGGATAAATTAAAAAAAAAAAATCCTTTCTTATGCTCTTCTACATTATAATAAGGAACTCCTGTGCAAAATTTAATGCGTTAGACCCACTGGTTTAAGTTGTGCGTTGTCTGTTAGTGTTAGAGATTTATTAAGTAGTTTTAAGGTTTTGAAGGGGAAAAAAAACACGTAGGTGTCCTCAGATAGCCTAGAAATGTGTTAAAGGCATATTTTTAAAAATATTTTGGGGGAAGACCCTCAGAACTTCGTCTTTTCAGAAAAAAAAAGGGGGGGGGAGGATACATTCTGAAACAGCCCTATAAAAATTGTATTCTTATAGCTTCTTTCGGCCCCCCTCCTCCACAAATACTGGCTACGCCTATGAACTACGTAATCTACAGCTTGATTCGTCGGGGTTTCTGCATACTGGCACGAGATAAAAGTTTTTTTTTTTTTCAAACGTGCGTTGAAGACGTGTTTTGAAACTGGTCTCACACGTGTTGTCAATTATCCTCATAACCTTGTCATATCAAGTATGTCATCATTCTCCTTTGTGGACCCTGTATGCGTGTAAAAACTCTCAGTCAGATTTTAAACTCAAGGAGTCTTGGTCATTGAAACAAATTGCTGCAGTTTAATTTCATTGTAAACTATTTATCGGCAATCGAAATTTCTAGCTTATTGTTTTGCGTCTGGTATATTGTGATTCAGCTGTTACATGCGTGGCGTTTAGATTAATTAGTTCCACCGTTCAGTGAATCGTACCAGAAATATTTTTGTGGCTCACTTTAATATCATTATTTTGTAGCATTTCTCTAAATATTGTAGGGAGTATTCCAACTATCCACATGGTATTATGACGATTAATTAGACAGCTAACGCTAAATAAATAAACAAACTACGTTATTTGCCCCCGTTTAACCAAAAATTAAAACCAACGTACACTCCGAATAATATCCTTTTCATATCCTTTCCGGGTAGGAATAAATCTATGTTTGGGGCTACTTGCTAAAGGGCATTTAGCACGATCAAATTTAGCTTCAAATCATAACCTTTTTTTTTATCGCATTCAAGACCTTGAAAGTCATGTGACGTCAGTAATACGTCATAACTGCTGCCATCTTGTCGTTCAAGGGACTGAATGTTCCACTTTCATCACAAAATTTTCGTTTCGAACTTGTCTATCTTTCCTTGAAATAAATTTTACATCATTAATTGAGAAAGGCTTAGTACAATCATGTGCCTCGTAAACGGTATAAATTAATATCTTAAATGCATTTAGAGTCATATTTTGTCAGTTAGAAGAATATTAAAACCTAAAAATTCTAACAGCTGAAACATTAATACATTTAAATGAAAAATAAATCTTCTTTAGAACGGTTTTTACCTCGGAAGATATGATGGATAACGTTTTTTGAAAGAAAAAAAGAAAAAAAACGTGACTTAAAAAAAATCATGTTTAGTAAAGCAATTCAGTGGGTGAATCGCTTTTCAAGGAACACTTTCAGTTTGTATCGAAACTAACCGCTGACACTTGCCCGCCTAGTCAGGGATGTACTTGTGTAAGTAAGGCGGGATGATAAATGCGATGCTCACTGGTGCTTCTAGCGCGGTATCGCCTCTAAGCGCAAGGCCGAGGACTCGCGCGCAGACTTCTGGTCGTGAATGGGGCAACTGTGAGATTTGAGCGGCAACCATGTCATTTTTAAGGAGTAGAAATGAAGACGCACGTGTAAGGCAAGACCCCTGAGTGGTTTCAAGAATCTGTACCTACCGGGTTTTTCATGCCTGAAAAATTATTCTGAAAACACACTTTTTTTTTAACCCTTTTCACACTATGTACTCAACCGCCCTCGGTAAATGCTTGGTTTTCAAATCGCGTGGTTTATTCAGAAGCTCTGCATACCTTACGAGTGCCCGTGTAGAAGTGGGGGGGAGAGTGTTTAAGATTACAGTCGGTTCCAAACAACCTGGGCACCGCCACAGTGCATGGGGCGTGTTGGTGTCGAACCCGGGAAAGCCTTCTTTTCACAGACGAGAGAGCCAAACCTCCGATCGTGCATCTTCGGTTTTTTTTTTGTTCATTGTAAATAAATATGGCTGTGTTGATAAAAGGATACTAATGGTCAATTAGGTTAGGTTAGCTACATTATAAATACTTTAAAACATTGTGGACGGTTGATTTGGTTAGAATAGCTACATTAAAGATACGGATAAAAAAGCATGAACATCGGGGAACTTCGGGTTTTGGCTCTCTCGTCTGTGAAAAGAAGGCTTTCCTCGAACCCGCGTCTCTCCGTTCGAGCCAGCCTCGCTTGTACCGGTGGTAGCGAGGTATCGATATGGATGAACAACGACCTACTGCATTGAACTGTGTTGTTTTTTTTTTCTCTCTCTCTCTCTCTCCTGAACGGAGATCTGGAACACGCTGAAATTACCGCAGCGGCGGACCCGGCTTAGAATTTCGGGGAGGGGCAGAAGACCGGAGGATTTTTTTTTTTTTTTTGGGTGGTAGTGATTACCTACCAGATAGCCACCCAAAACAATGCGGACATCAATGTCCAAGCCCCCAACCCCCCCGCATGGTAGACTCTTTTCTACTCTGTCCAACTCTTCTTCTAGATCCATCCTTCTGTTTTCCCGTAAGCCTCCTGCTTGATATTAATGCATGAAATTTTGCATCCCGCATGTCTGAGCCCAGGGTTTTCCCTGTGTCTATGCAGGTTTTACCTGGGCCCAACTTATCTAGTTTAGTCTAGTATAGTCAGTGAGGGGAGTTAGTCATGGCGCCAATCGCTGCCATGGCTGGCCAATCCCCTCCTAGCACATGATGCATGCTACCCCTCTTGCATGGCTAATACCCTGCATGATTAGAGCGTATGGGCTTCGGCCTGAGACGCACTTAGTCTCCCTCCCTAACCCGGAACCCTCCCCAACACACTTAGATTTAATTTAGGTTAGGAAAAAAAAAACCTACCAGATAAATGTGTAGCCCGACATTTTGAAATCATAATGCTTCTTAAATAGTTATTTTAACGCATTTATGACGTCTTAAAAGTACTTCATTATCAAAACAATGGTGTTATCTAAAAAAATTAAAAATTATTAAATTTATAAAAAAAATCATGCAGGAATAAAACATATGAAATACATTATATACTTACATAAAAAATTTATCCGACTTCAGACTTTTATCCGTTTTGTTTTTAGTTTTAAGAGCTATATGTGACGCAGGGATAGAGGGGATCAGGGGATGTAATTTCATAAACACCTGATTTTGAATTAACGTGTGTAAATAGCTAGCTGAAAGTTGAAAAAAAAAATTGCCTTGGAGTAACACACTCAGGAGAAAGGTTTTCGAGAAAATGACTGCCAAGATTGGCAAATTGGTGGTAGTTACCGTGACGTCTACGATACACGGTGAAGCATCAGAGTGGGCAGTTACCTACTGTCGAAAGTGGTAAACCTCAATTTCGTTACACCTATTTTCCAACTGACACGGCCAGAGAGAGGCGACATATATGTTTTTCAAGTAAACGGCGGTAGGCTTCGGCGAATCCGGAACTGCCTCGTGGCGGTAAGTGCGCGCATCAGGACAGCGCGCGCCGCCAGTACGCGCAATCAGGACAGCGCGCGCCGCCAGTACGCGAGTGAGTAGACAGGTGTGTCGCTCGCCTTGCATCGACCTCAGTTGTGCTTGCCGTTCGGCTGTGCTCGTCAAGGTCCGCCTGTGTGCGGGTATATTTAGCGGCGGTGCGGCGTCACCTCGCGGTAAGCGCGTCTCCGCAGAGCAGGTAACCCATTTAGAACCAATCTCTGTTTTAGACGACCTTTATTTTTTTATGCATTTTTTGGGGGCTGTTCAGTCTTTATATAATTCTGTGGTGTTATGGAAGAGAGGGTTAAATCAAAAACATCAAATTTTAAGAGAGGTGGAAGAAAGTCTAATATTATTTTCACGATCAAATATTAGTCGTTATATTATTAATTATTGATATTTTATACACGCAACACAAAACTACAAACCATATAAAGTGTCAAATAATCCTTGACTTTCTTCCACCTCTCTTAAAATTTGATGTTATTGACTTAACCCTCTCTTCCATAACACCACAGAATTTTAGAGCGTAAGGCTTTCGTGATCATAGACTCCTAACTACTTCTTGGCTTCCAGGGTTGAGACCACACGTTGGCAGAAATAACGTTCCGGCATGTATTGTTGCAGCCATCTTCAAGGGAAATTTACGTCTACAGATTGTTAAAACGTCCCTGAAGATGGCTGTAACAAGGCATGTCAAAACGTTGGCAACACGTGTACTTTCCACGGATGTTAACCCCAACCCAAATGCTAATAAGTATCTACGTTATATGAACGCAAAAAAAAAAAAAAAAAAGAACTAATTTAAGGGGAAGGCTGCATAACATCCGAAGAAAGTATCAAACTTTTTTTGACGTGACAACGTCTAATAAATCGATGAGCGCCGGCTGCACGCACGAAAAAGTGTCCCGTTACGCACATTGTCCCGTCACGATGTGTCCCGTTACGCTCATTGTACGCTTGCGCCGCTTCTATCTCTCTTCCACTCGATTGGAACAACCATCGATTTGACTTTTTCGAGGCAAATTAAACTTGAAACACTTCCATTCGTTTCCTACTTTTCCTATCATCGTCCTATCCTTAACAGAATAACACAGATTGGAAGAAGTTAAATAGCAAACGTATAAAAGTTATAGTTAAAATAAACTCTTCGTTAAAGTAATAAACATATTTGAATTAATGAGTGCAAATAAAAGTAAATTTATCAGTTAAATTGTAGATTTCATTTCACTCCTTTGTATCCATACAAACTAGTGATAATTCAATAAAAATTATTCAATTTTATTCATAAAAGTATGCAATCATTTCATCAATGTTTTGTTATGACGTCACGTTAAACTATCGTCCGTAAACCGACTTTACAGACAACCAATTTTTTTTTACTTATATGTAAACATAAGCAACAGAGAACAAGCCTAAATCAGCTGATGTCAAACAGATAAACCCAATCAGTTATCATGGACAACATAACGATGACAACACAGACGAACACATTTAAACTTAAATATCAGACAGCACAAGAATTCCGTGGAAGGAATTTAGTCATGAAAAAAACAATAATAACAGTTCAAACTAACCCAATTTTATTTTTTCATTTGCATTCTTGATTTTTTTTTCCTATGACAAACAGTGTAAAAGTACAATGGCGCATGTCCAAGAAATTGTATTGAATCAAAATGAATCATTTAAAGAACGTATATCTGTTCCGGTCTCTTCCCCTCACTGCCTAACAATGACGCGTATGTACTACTACTGCCTGATAACAGGAACACAGCACCGCGGGTGTTCGTAAACACTCGCCAGACGCCGCCGACAAACAACACTGCGCAAGAGAGCGCGATCAGAAATAGACGCCAGTCCACGATCTACGAGTTTCGGGAAGAGAGTGCAGCACTAGCGCGCAGTTCCCACGACGCAGTTCATCTGCGTCACTTCGCGCGGTCCGTGACGTCACACCGCCTCCCGGGAACCAGCTAGTAAACACTTCCCGAGTTCACGTATCTGGTTCACGTTGATTGCTTCAGAAAAACGGATAGGCATTTTTAAACCAGCCATCGAAAGAAAGACCGCCCGCCCAAGATTCGATTCCCAGTATAATATTTTTCATTTAATAATACCTAATAATATCCTGTGGTCAAGACTGGATGATGCGTTATTTCTTCAAATCCATATTTGATCTCACCGAACGGTTATGCATAGGTCACAGGACATGTAAATAAGTGTTTCCGCGCCACTAGCCTTATAGACCATAAACTAATAATGAAGTGGATTTAGTTTAAGTTTCTGCGCATGTTCCCATCATTGGCTTGCAATCTATCATTAAAACTGTCAAGATAATCTGAAGTAAACGATGACACGTGAGGTTTATTATTTATTTTTTTGTATACTTTCGGTACTCCAACAGACTGACTCGTGCTATTAAAATTTTTCTGGTTTGGTCTCACACATCGGTTCGTTATTCCAGTTTCTTGTCATTATGTACCAATATTATGTAAATATCATCGCAATAACTTTCGTGCATTTTATGTTGCGCTTAAAATTTTCTCAAGAGATATTGACTAAATATCATTAATAGCTGTAAAATTTCTCGCAAGTATTTAGTCAAATTCGGCGAGAACATTGTGTCCCAACACAGCTGGAAGATAAATATCGGAATACATTTACAGGAAAATACCTTAATTAATAGTACTGACGAGAAAATGTAAACAAAAAAAACTCGGCGAGTGAATCCGAGCCTTAAATATTTCTAATTTGACTCCGCATATTTTTTAATGAGCCAATCACGAACCATCAACCTCTCTCTGTGTTGATACTAGGACATGCGGACCTCTGGATGCCAACACGCATGTTATTGATAGTTCTATTATCAGTTGGCAAAATAGACGTTTCAGGCCTGCTTCATATGCTACGCAGGATGCAAAATGTTCAGCAACACTATCATAGAGTACCGGCAAGTACTACGCAAGGCGCAATAACGCAACGCAAGTATTGTTCAACTGCCAACGTTCTTGCGTTTTGTCCTTCGTTTTCATATTTGAAGAGAAGTGTTCGGAAAACATTTAGAGACGCAGATGTTACGTGCATAGAAACACACGCGAGGCTCGTGCTAGAAGATATTTTTAGTGTTTTACAATTTGAAGTTGTAGTGTTGGTGACGTCCTGAAAAGTGCGTGCTTTGTTAAGAAATATGATTTTATTGCTTTGGTTGGTGTTGCACTGTTGCCTCGTTGCGTTTCTTGCGTGAGTTATAAAAAAACACATCCTCAGTGTTGGGTTTCGTGAATACGTTACTGAGCAGATTGCGTGCGTACTGTACCCCGATATGCGTTCTCGACTCCGCGAGTTCTAGGAAAAATGTTGCATGAATGTTAAATTTAAAATCAAATAAATGTTAAATTTAAAATTATTCTATCAACCAAGCTGCCTTATAATCATAGTAGGACAGCCCCACCCAGGTGAATTTATTATTACCTGTGAGGGGGCAGGATTAGACAAGTAAGAGATAGTGTATGAAAATGTAAATAATATAAGCATAGAAGTATAAATAGGGTCGACACTTACCATATTGGTAAAAAGCAAAAAAAAAAAAAAGTTGGGTTTAGATCATATGACCCCACTAGCCAACCACCCAAAAGAGTGGGAGGATAGAGGGAAACCAAACACAAATAAGCAGCAAAAGCCATTTCAGAAACAAGTAGAAATTACATCCAATTCCCTTAGGCAGGAGGTAAAGGTCCATGCGGATCAGGTACTCCACAACAAATTGCAAAGAGTTTCTGGGCGGCGCTCAATAGAGAGCTGGTCCGGGGGCTCAAGCAGAGAAAAAAAAATAGCGAGTTCTAGGGAAGGACACGAACCACGCTTCGTGCTGCCCCGTTCGTGACTCCGTTGCAGGGCCCCCACATGGCCGGTGCTACCGTTGCTGTGGCAACGAGGCCCATGGGTCTAGGGGGGCCTGCGAAAAAAAAACTTAAATAAAAAAAGTAGACAATTTTAAATAATTCATAGTAAACAATTAAACAGTAAGGCCTGAATTTAGTTACCGATGAAATATTACACCAGAGTAATATTATTGGGAATAATGCTGTGCGTACAGAACGTGTATGAATCTACAACTGTGAGTAACAAAACCACCACCAATTGACGTGACACCATGTTGACAGTGCAGAACACTTACACTCATTTATTTGCCATTATTCGAAATCAATTTACGTTGACAATCGAATAGAATGTAAAAAAAAAAAAATAGAATTATTAAGCAACACATTTATTTATTTATTTATTTATTTATTTATTTATTTACAACGTTAATCCTTGTCCTTTGATCCGAATATGGGATTAGACGCTATTTATTTTCCTGTAGCCTTATGTCACAGTATGATTCACGTGTCGGACTAATATAGGTGCAATCGAAGGTTTGACTTTTACCTTAAACTTTAATCGCATTTTTTTGTAATGCTCACTCACTGTAATAGTAACAAAATCAAATGGGAGCAGAAAGAAAGAATAGCGTTCCCTATTGTGCTTGCAGCATCTATAAGCGGTGCCAGAATCTATTCTTGTCGGAGTAAGAATAGCCAAAGGCAGTCGAAAATATCTCCTGCTAACTTAACCTTATTTCTCCGGCTCTTACTACGATACAAAACCGCGGAAGGATTGCATAGTTGTCAACACATCGTTAAGTTCGGGAGCAAGGTGCGCAGCCGATAAAAATTTAATAGCACGCGAAATGAAAACATTCCGTTTCCGCACATACATTTCTTTTAGTGCCTTTGAAAGTGATTACAGTCCTCGTTGCGGGCTCTTCGTTGTATCGTAAGGATCTACTTTAGTTTTCCCTAAAAGCGTTTTGACTAACCACATTGTGCCACATTCCTTACCGAATTGTGCCTAATGACACTGCTCCTTAAGGGGCCCGCCTAGTAAGGGGGTGTATTTATATGAGGTGG
Organism: Bacillus rossius redtenbacheri; assembly: GCF_032445375.1. Classification (NCBI taxonomy): domain Eukaryota; kingdom Metazoa; phylum Arthropoda; class Insecta; order Phasmatodea; family Bacillidae; genus Bacillus; species Bacillus rossius. The sequence goes on along the minus strand of NC_086330.1, from coordinate 362,050,615 downwards.
GATGATAAGGGCGACACTCACTGATGTTACTGTCGCGCAGTCTTCTCGTCGTGCGTGGAGAAACTATGAGATTTGAGCGGCAACCATAACATTATATGGTGGAGAAATGAAGATAAAGGTGTAAATCAAGGCTCTTGGGTGCTTTCAAGAATCTTTACCGGACGTTTCGTGTCTAAAAATTATTCTGAAAACGCTCGTTTTAGTCATTTCCACAATCTTAAAAATACAATTTTGAAACAGAATACGGAAACAGAATCATCCATCTGCCCTCAGCGCATTCTTAATGATATTCGTATACAGCCCCCACTCTGATATCTTGAGCAGTTTTCAAATCGCTTGGTGCCCAGGTAGTCAAGCCCCTTGAATACTAAATATATATTAAAAAAAAAACAGTAGAACAAGAAAACTGTGTGTAACAAAATAGTTTTTTTTTTCAATCTACATACAGCCTATCCCTAAGCCAGTAAAATGCAATTTTAAACGTACTTCCTCCTTAGGCTGTCTCATCCAGAGCAAACGACAAGCAGTGATTGTTTTGAGGACAGTAGTTGACGCTACGCACATTCAGGGATCAACAAGAGGTCTGGATCGTGTGCGAGGCAAGATGATTGACGTCGTAGAACTGGCTGGCGTCCTTGAAGCGACGCCAATCCAGGCATACTTCAGAAGCTGTCCTCTTACCAAATACTGCTCTTACCATACGAGCTGAAGCGACCACTAGTGACGGATCTAAAAATCTCGTGTTTAGACGCTTCTTTCCCGAACACTCTCAGTGGTCTGGTTTTCCAGATAAATCTGAAAATAGTTTGCCTGCTGTCTTCCAACCTAATAAATTATGGCGGTAGGCTTATGCCAATCCAAGATGAATCCAACTATTTGCTATTAGTCAAAAGAGGAGGAAAAATAAAATAAAAATGGGGGATAGGGAGATAGGTATCACATGGGCGCACACACTTAATGTAAATAATAAATCTGTCACCAATAATATTTAATTTGTTATATTATTCGAAGTAAATATATTATCTTCAAAAATATTAATGAAGCAAATTGAACCAAAAGCGTATCCAGCTCAAAACAAGAAGAAGAAAAAGTGGAAGAGCGTGCTTTGTAATTAGGGAAAAGTATGATGGGGGAGGGGGCGCATTTTCCGCAATTAAAACTTTTTTAATGGGGAAGGATGGTCAATGTTGCGTTACGGCAATTTACAATAACAAAACGAAGAACATTATTATTTTTAACAATAGTGTGCGAGAATAGTTTTCTCTTACTTTAGCTCCTGCTCCGGGTTTTATTTATTTTTCCCTACTTAGGAAAGGGTGGCAACTGCCTCCTCCCCCCCCCCCCCCAATTCCTGGATATGCCCTTGAACTTGCGATATGTGCTGTTTTACTTCCAATCAGGCGCCTGGTGTCAGTTGCAAAGTGTTTGTTACGGTTAGACGCTCGTTCTACTGTGCACGCGTACCTTGCAATTTGTTGTTTCGGTAGTTTGCTCTGCTGTGATTTTGCACCAAACCCCATAAAACGAAGTATGCTATTTACATTTTGCATCGGCAAAATAAACGCTACATCAAAAAAATTAAGTAATTTAGTTTTAATTGGCTGTCTGAATACGCCAAGTAACATAAACTGACTTAAAAATAACAATTTCTGTCCCTGCAAAACTGAAAAACTACCGTGATGTTCTTTAAAAATATTTAGGACGTCGCGATTATGGGTTGGATTTTTTTTGTACACAGCATTGAAAATAAAATAGCTGGTATGAAGTATGGACATTATCCCATTCACTTAACAATTTAATATTCATATTTGACTATTCGTATTTCACGTACTCCCAAGAGCCATGTCTCGTGACTACAGTCTGCTGTCTGGCTGAGAATGAGAATGTTTGTTGTTTTTGCAGCCATGTGACTATCGCGTCGCTCTCTTGGCTTTCCCCTTCGACTTCCCCTCACTTCCCCTCCATTCCCCGCCCCCACTCCTCCGCCAACTGCCGCGTGAACAAAGCTCCTTCGTTTGAAAAGCGGAGCTTTGGACAGCAGCCAATGAGCGGCCACCTCGGGCGTGACGTAGGCGACCACGTTCTTATAATACAAGCGCGGGCCAGGCAAACGGTTAGATCACGCTTGGAGGCGAGAGTGTGCGAGGCAATACCGCAACGAGCAGCGGATGTATGGAAACAGGAGTACGACGTTTTGAGTAGTCCATCCTCTGGCATCCGAGTGCGAAGTGCAGTACAAGTGTCCGTTTGTTCGATGGTGTACCAGTGCTGTTCGTAGCCGACGCTGTTTTAAAAAACAAAAAACCCAAAACCGTCAGCAGTAACATGGTCGGTACTACGATGTCGGCTTTCCGTCTCGTCCGCAGCAAACTGAGGAAGAGGGACGACAACCACAACGCCGTGACGGACGTAGTGGTAGCGGCCAGCCCGCAGCAGACGGCCGTATCCACCATCTGCTCCGTGCCACCGCCGCCGCCTTCCAGCGAGCAGCAGCTGCAACCCCAGGCCAACGGCACGGCGCCGCCACCCCCGCCCCTTTTCTTGTGGCAGTACCCAGTGTACAGCAATGACCAGGTACGCCATCTCGCCATGTTGGAGGGTGCGCGATTGGTGCTGGCTGCTTGATTGTTGGCTGCGGAAAAGTTCTAATATTTGTTTCGTTGAAAGCGTTGGTACTCATGCTTTAAAAAAAAAAAAAGTTCGTTAAGTGTGTTCGCTTGCCACGTATTGTTATACCGTACATGAATCGGTGAATTTATTCAATGGTATGTTCGTATGGCTTCGTTGAAAAAAAAAGTTTTAAAAATTATCTAAGATACAATGAAAATATTGTATTCGCCTAGTTTTTCAGTAAAGTGTGTGTGTGTGTGTGTCAAGCGCATCTCACGCATGGGATAGCCCCGAGTTGGTTGAAAGAGGTCAGGTGACGTATACTTTGTCAGTGCCAACTTTCATTTCCAACAGCTGACTGGCGCTCAAGGTAGTACCGGGAAGGTTGCCTGATATTGCGGTTTTCCCCCAAATTGCCTGTTTCGTAATACAGACAGGGAGAAAGTTGCAAGGACAGTTTGCTTGTGTTATTGTGTATATGGTAAATTGTTCCTTATTGCGTATCCGGTTGGTATCAAAGTTGTATAATTCATATTTTGCAAATCAAATATGTGTTGGTTATGGTACAGTTTCGTATCAACACATTCAAACTACTAATTTTATTTTATAATTTTTTACGTTAAAATACAAATGGATATGTTATACAACTGTTGCTAAAAGTTTATACATATTTTCAAAATATATTTGATAATTATACAGCTTTGCATTACACACAACCAATCCATTTCTTTATCTTAATATTTAAAATTTTAACTCAACGGAATACGCAATAAGGAACAATATTTGCGAGTCGCCGTAGTACCTACCTCTTTGTGCATTTGGTGTCACGAGAATAAACCAAAACACGGAAAACTTAAATAAAATAAAACAACGGTAGGTTTGGGTTTGGAAGTGTGTTACAAATCAAACCGGGGGATACTCCGGTATTCAACAGCTAGTTAAATGCGCCATATTGTCAGTTAACAAAGTTTTGGGGCGATAACATTGAAAATAGTTCTGTAATCTTTTACGAGGGAATATTTGATTACAAGAATTTGCACAGTTCCAATTCATTACGTGTTATGAATCAAGGTCATGGGAACAAATAGTTGTCGAGAGAAACCTATTATGTACCTCAAGTACAATTTTTCAGACTACAGTTTAAAAATTCAAAGACTGAACGTTACATTGGCCATAAATGTGAAGATGATCTGCGTGTATCTTATAATTCTATCTGCAAAAATAGTAACGGTTGCCGTACTCAGTAAATTCAGACAGAAAAAAAATCCTGGAACCCAGCCGGAGCCCCCTGGGGACTTGTCTCCCTTGCCCCCCCTCCACACCCGTTTCTTTTTAATGGCCCTTGGGGTTTATTTTTATTTATTTATTCAATTTTTGTTCTGTAGATCCCATATGTAGGTAAGGACTCGGATATAGAACAAGTCAATTAATACAAATATATACATATAGGTATACAAACAAACTGTACAACCACAAAAACTAAATAATACAGAGTATTTTTACATTTCAAAAGTAAGAGAGATTAAAAAAAAAGAACATGGGTACATAAGAAATTGTATAAACTGAAGTCTAAAGCTCAGAGTTAAGGGTTAGTTTACAAAACTCAATATTTTTGTTTCTTGTTTTGTGGTGTATTTAAATAAAATTTACCAGAGTTTAGTTTTCTTATCTGTTATTGGGTCAAAGAATTCTATCTGAGAATGCTACAGCAGCCCGTGGTATTAAATGTATTGTTAAATTTTGTTAATGTATAATCTTATTAGTGTTATACGAGTATCGGCTGAAGCGGCAGTCTGTAGCGCGAGTGTGTGGCTGTGCAGGACTCGCTGATGCACACCCTCCCCGCGGACCGGCCAGGGATCTGCCGCGGCTTCAGGAAGAACCTGAGGGGGCGGTGGCGACGCCTCGTCAAGAGGAAGCCCGCGCCTGAGGCGTGCACGATACCCGCCGAGCTGAGGGACCAACTCAAGCAGATATACGTGTACTGAGTTCCTGTGTGTCGGTGCTTCTCTTCGTACTGCCTCGACAAGAAAAACAATTTTTTTTTGTCTCTTGGATGCAGGACGTTTTTAACCGGTGGTACCTGGTAGAGGCACGTGAACATTTTCCAAATGCGGTATTATCAGCTACAATCTCAAAGGTGCCTTTTCAAAGAAAAGAAATATTTTAGGCTGTGTTTTGACGTGGAAGTTCGGTGGACTTCTGACAATGTGTACCCGTATGTGTTAAGATAAGCTGCAGTAGTCTCAAGTACAACTATAGTTATTTTACTGTGTTTTTTTTAAAAAATTCGTTGGCCATCTATTTGTGAGCACGCCACGAGAATATCTGCTAATGTTGCACAAATTTGATATTATCGATGCACAATTTAACATGAGATTACAGAAGTGAGAGAGGCCTTGAACTTGACAATTAGGAGTCTAGGATTTGTCTCCTGGCAGTATTTCCTTTCGTACACAGAGCTTCGCAGACTCAAGTTGCTAAGTATGTTGTTTCAAAGATTTGTACATGCACATCAATATAGACCAGCACGGTCTGTGTGTAGATATTGTTCTTTATGTTTTGGAAGTTGTAGCTGTATCTAATTTTTTTTTGCTGCGTTTCAATCAGAATTTTTTTCAAGTTTAAGCAGAAACTTTTCCTTGTATTATATGGAAACAGCCTATTGATAAACATTGATACAGCTATAACTGTGATGTCAATACCATAGAAAATACTATTTTAATGTAAAGGTTGCACTTGTTTAGGAGCTCTAGTACAACATTGCCAAGTTACATATAGTCTGTTTCAGTCTTCAGTGACTTGCTGTTATTGACATAGTTTGGTGTAAAGATAAGTATTAAAAACCACTATTATTTTGTAATCACCATATGACACATGTAAAAAGAGTGATGAATGTTTTTTCTCATAGTGGTACAACACACAATAGTGGAAAGTGAGTGTTAAAATATCAGTAAAAAAAATGAACAAGCTCATATTGAGCTCATTTTGCATCCACTTTTCCTTTCAATAAATTATTTTAGTATTATTATTTGTAATCTGTTAGAGAAATGTTGGCGGTATTGGGGTGTCTCGTGTGACATTGAGCAACTGGGACAAAAATTATTGTGAAACAAGTTTGTAGTAACGAAATATATGAAAAAAATATACAAAGATTGTATGAAGTATTTTTTAAAGTAACTAAGGTTTTTAAAACTAACTTATTAAATTTAAACTCATTTGTATAAAGATAAAAATAATCTAGTATATGATGAAACTGTGATACTGCATGTAGTATATTAATCACACTAGAGGTTTTGGCATACTGTCATGCTGAAAACTTAACCAGCTGTGCTAATGTTGGCAGAATGAATTATTTTAAATATTATAATTTTTAAACACTGAAGTGCTATTTGCTCCCAGTTGCTCAGCACTAGGTTAAGTGAAGAGGAAATGTTTGCACTATTCCAGCACACGTGAAAGTGCAGTGTCTGGAGGCATTGTTTTTGATGTGCTAGTCATGCTATGCCAAATGTGCTGTAGTCAAAACTGTATTGGGAGCTGGTGTCTCCACAGAATTGTTGATCTGAATTGTTTGTTGAACAGTAAGAACCTGAAATTTGTCGATCATTCCATCAACTAGTTGAATATTTAATTTGTTGTTATTTAAGAATTGTGAAATAAAAAAACTCAATGTGTTGTTGGATTTTAGATTTGCAGTGTTTTTTGTACCCTTAATTTTCCAAATTGGATATTATATTTAATAACTGTGCCTAGGTTTCTGAGTAGTCTTAAGTTAGAAACATTTTTTTTCTAAACATCCAATTTTTTATGTACGTATTGCTAAAACTGGTGTGTGCATATTTGCATCATATTAATAATTCATATAAGTTTTATGAGGGAAATAAACCTTCTGTATTTAAGATTCCTTACAAAGACATTAATTATTAACTCTCATTTTGTTTAGTACAATTTTTGCAAACTATTTTAAACTAACTTCCCGATGAGCTAGCGTCTGGAAGAGTTCAGAACTGGATGACAATACAACAGTCACTCGTCAGGAATTTTGCATTTGATTTTAAACTAATTTCTCGAGAGCTGCTCAGAACATAGCTCAGAATTGGATAACTTAACACAGACATAAAACAGCTCACAACAAATTGATTGCATTTGTGTTTGTTCTCCAACTGGATCTATTTTGAGATATTACTTGAATTGGCTTGACATTTGTAAATGCTTTCTTATTGCAGATGGCAACATAAGTGACACACATTTAAAAACATAAAAATTTTGTTAGCTTCTTTATTTTTTAGGGAAATAAAATAAATTTGGTAGGTAGGTATACACATTTTCTATTTTAGATATCGGGTGAAAAACAGAAATTTGCCAAATGTTTAGTCATAATCTCAAAATGTTTAAAAATGATACTAAAATTTCTTAACACATTTATATAATATACCACATTTTTAAAATTGACTAAAATGTGTAAAAAAAAAATTCTTAGCCCTATGCATATTTATCAACACCCTGAAATTAAGATTCTTAACCCCATACGGATTATCCTGAAAATTTGTGATGTAAATTTTTAATACCAATGAAAATAATTGTAAGATTTAAAACAAAAAGTCATGGAGCCTATGCAGTAGAAAATAGTTTAGTGAGTAGAATTGAGAAAACTTGCACACATGTTTGTATCATTTGCAGTGTGATAAAATAGTTTTATGACCTGGGTGAGCTATAAATATCCTATTGCATGTGCCCCAAGTTTTTAAAAATTATTTTCATAGATATTAAAAAAATCACAACTGAAAAGTTTTAGGCAATCAGCATGGGGCTAGGAGAAACAATTTTAAACTTTATAGTTGGTTTAAAAAAAAAAAAAACTATTTTAGGGGCACTTCTTGCTGCTAGGTTATTTTACACACTTGCCTGTGTTGCAAGTAAAACACTACTATTTTTAGTGTATTTTATTATGATGCATTGATGTCAATTAGGTTCTAAAACAGAGGTGCCCCCCCCCCCCCCCACAAACACTATGACTCCCCCCCTTACCCTTTGATAAAACCCCCCCCCCCCCATAATTTTTTATGCCATTTTCTCAATGATTTACCCAATGATTTTATAATATTATACTTTTTTAGTATTATATTTTATCACATTTTGCATTAATTAAAACTGATTTTCTAATAATAATTTTGGTCATATCAGGTAATATTTCCATCCTGAACCGACAGATGCCAAACTGCTTTTGTTGAGGAAAGTGCGGGGTTGCCAATTTGATTCACAAGATCCCTTTCAATTATCAAAGCACCAGAAAAGTATTTTCACATTAGAAGCTATAATTATGTAAATAATATATACATTTTTCTCGTCTTTTAACCCCCCCCCCCCCCCATGAAATTTTAATGACGCAGTCTGCGTCGTTACCCCCCCCCCACCCACCCCACCCTTGTGGGCTGTCTATAAAAAGAATGACTACATAAGTTCTAGTTCAAAGCATGACCATTTTGTATGTTTTACAGAGAGCACGTGTGCAGCTTTTTGGGGGTGTTATTTTCAGGTATGAACATGTTAATTATATGTTGCATACGCCTAAAGAGAGTTTTTTTTATTTTATTAAAACAGCTATCAAGCCAAACTAGCTTTTGAGGTAGGTATAGAACAAGATTTTAGATCATTTTATTTCCTTCAGCGTTCTAATGGCAAGAATGTAACAAAACTTAAATTTTTCTGTCAGAATAATTCACTAGTGATTTTGTTTACATTTAAATCAATACCCTATATTATAAAGTAACATGTAATTTAAACATGCCTTTTGTTTTTTAAGTTTAACCATTTAAAAATAAATTTTTACACTAACATTGAAAAAATGGCATCACAAAAATAGACATAATGAAAAGTAGTTATGATAGAAACAAACTTGATTGTGACTGCTGGTTTAGAGATCAAAACTAAATGGAAAACTAACAATGTAGTTAGAAATTAAGCATAGGCATTCATTTGGAATGTAATTAATGGTTATCAAAGGTAATACAAGACAGTATATTATTAGTAGGTACCAGTTACATTTCACATGCAGATATGCATGAAGTGTTCCCAAGATGATTCTTCAGACTATGATTGAAGGTAGCTAACTTATTAGATTGCCTGCTATTCGTGACTACAAAATATTCTGATAACATTTGGTTGAATGTACTGGGATTGCTAGCATAGAGTTAACTGTGGATTGTGTTTGAAGAGCATATCAAATGTGATCATTTTAACTTGTAGACTGCAATTTCTGGCATTGAGAGGGTTCTATTGTGATTGTATCAAACTTACATTAGAATAATGGTGCACATAAGTATTTGAATTAATAAGTACATAACATTGTAATCTAGAATCCCAAAGGTAAAGACTTGGGTGTGAATTTGGTCAATAACTTAAATGCCCTAACCATATTAACTCTTCCAAGTTGAGTCAAGTGTCGTGTATTAATATGAATATCTGAAATTAATTTAGACACATTGAAGAGTCTTAACATATTGTCTCACTGTGAACCGTTTTAGTGGAATTTCTCCTAATCTGACTCGAACATTGTCACGGGCACTTAAATTAAGACCAGTGGCTGTGGTGACTGGTAAATAGGTTCGTTGTCTACTCCGTGTGTGCGGTGCTCGCACGGAGTAGCTACAACACACTTGTTTAATGCCTGTGAATTAATAATTGTGTTGTAATGTCTTGTTCCTTAATTGTTTGATGGGGTCGAGACCCCGGTGTATCGTGCCCTGAAGTTTATTTGAGTCTAGTGGGGTCAAGCCCGAGGCGCTCGCCTGACTCATTCCTGCTGGGCTAGGGGTGCGCTCCAAAAACGGAATCTGGTACTAGCGGTGCGGAACAGGTGTTTAGAGGCCATGGTCGGGACGACGTCAATCGCCCCCCCCCCCCCCCAATTCCCAGCGGAAGCCCGTCACCGCCGCGTGTTCCCGATCCTGCGGCTCGATGAACCCTAGCACAGCCTGCACCCTACATGGCACAACCACGTGGCACGCGGCGTCTTGACGCGGGCGGATGCCACCTTAGCTGCTGCGGAGGCAGCTGGGCCGGGAGGAGGCGGTGCGTTGTGTGAAGTGTTGGCGCTGGCGGACGCCGCCTTGGACACTGCGGGGGCAGCTGGGCCGGAAGGCGGCATTGCAGCACATGAAGTGGGAGGCGGCGCGACGAACTGCCCAGGACATACTCGGCCAGGCGGGCTGGAGGCCGACGCTCCCGTCGGGGGCGCTCTCGCTGTCTGTAGTGTAATTGTCGCGCTCAGGCCGCGTCGTGTTCGAAGGTGCATCGTTGGTTGCGCTCCTCCTGGTGTTCTCCCGGGTGCGGAACACTGTGGGATGCCAACTCGCCGGGTAGTGGCAGGTTACACCCCTGGGTCATTTCCATGGGAGTCATCCCAGTGGCCGCATTCACGCGCTGTCGGACGCAGAACAGTGCGTCAGCGACGTGGCGGTCCCACTTGGTGTGGTCCTCCCCCAGGTGCAGCCGCAGTTGGACCTTCAGATCTTGGTTCCTGCGCTAGGTCGGGATGGCCCTGGGGTGTTAGGAGGGTGTGGTGTGGTGGATGATGTGTGCCTCTTGGCACCACCCTCTCCACAGGGCCCCCAGGAACTGGCTGCCGTTGTCCATCAGGATGGATTCCGGATAGCCGAACCGAGTTAGGAATTCGTGCGTCAGGACGTCGATGATGGTGGCCGCCCGTGCGTGGCTGCAGGGGTATGCTTCGGTCCAGCGGGTGAACATGTCGGTCACTACCACCAGGAAGCGTTTACCCCGCGGCAAGAGAGGGTACGGCCCCATCACGTCCAGTGCGAGCGTCTGGAACGGCGATGACGGCAGGTAAGGCTGCTGCTGTTGGGTGCCGTCGCCTCGCCTTGCGGTTGCCGTCCACCGCGGTTTCGTGTTCGAGGTAGGGCGCAGATCCTAGCGGGGTGGCTGGCTTTCTTAGAGATTTCTGTTCCGGGAGGGCGCCAGGCTAGCTCGGTGTCTAACCGTGTGATGGTCGTGGGTTCGTTGCCCCAGCGTGGACCGCTAGAACCGTCGGCGGTGATGGAATTTGTTTCCTGATTAGGTTGGGTTGTTTAGGTTAATTTACATACACTGTTCTGGTTGTTCTACGGGTCGCACGTCGCGCACGGGAGGTGCGGGGTGGACATTTTATTGTTCACGATTTACACTGGTTCATTACATTGGGCGCGAGGTTTACTCGGCGGTACATGACTGCCAATGAGGCGTCGGAACACGTAGAAGTTTTGATTAGGTACACTATTATTACAATTACACTTGATAAAACGGCACTCTGTGGTGCTTTTACCTACACGATTACACTGCACACGTTATCTGAGAGGGACACCTGCGTGCCTCTACGTGTGTTTACTTATTAAGTCCTCACGCCAGTCGCAGTCGAGGGAGAGCGTTCGATTAGCATCGGCTAATCTCGTAATCGGTAACTTGCGACGCGTGGGCCCACCTGTGTGGACCGCGGCTCGCTACTAAATTAAAAACACGTTTAAGCTTAGATGTAGCCTGTGCCTGAGCACTGGGCGATTAACTAAAGTTCTGGGGTGGCGGGAGACGGCCCGTACCGTATACTGCACGGCCCCACGTAATGCTTTGTGTGGGGCGTGTTAAATTGATGCGGCTGGGTTAGGCCCTACACCGGAAAAGGACCGGGCGCACACGGGGAGTATTTAAAAAAAGGTTTTGGTTGTGACTATAATTACCAGATGGACATTCGGTGAAACAAAGAGATGCTGGCTCCCCGTGGGATGTACGTCCGTCCCGGTCCGCGAGTCGCGCTGTACTGGCGTCTGGCCTTGGCGCGACGGGAGGGGTGAGCTCCCTGTCGCGCCAGACTTTCTAAAGTTCCGTTATTCGTAAAAAAGTACATTAATAATAAAAAGCAAGTGGCTCTAAATTCATACAATAAAACTTAATGATTAACTTAATATCTATAAATGTTTTAGAATTGACATTTAATAAGTTTGTCTAAAATAAGTTTGAATATTAGAGTCAAGCTGGAGACTGTCTGTTTCTTGATAACTACTCCAGTGGCGAATGATAATGCTAATTTGGGGTGGTTTGCGTTACGTCACACGTTTCACTACTGAATTTAGGCTGAAAGCCGCAAGGGTTGCACTCACAGCTGTTTTAGTAGAAAACTACACGTGAGTGACCCGGGCACTCCTACGTCGCACTTTATTAATTAGGGGCTTTTGTTTGTTTTTGATTACTTTATTATTGTGTGGGGAATTTTGTAGGCACGGGGAGTGCGTTGCATGCGTAATTAAAATGGTTCGCTATTCTCTACCTTGGGCTGCGGTTCGCTCACTTGACTCAGGTGGGCTATGGCTAGAGGTGTTTTCCGTTAGCGGAGCCGAGTACTGGCGGGTGTCGGTCGGGCTTTGGGGTGGCCTTCGGCCGTATGATGTCACGGTGCTGGCAGGTCTCACACTCCCAGACGTAGACCCGGACATCCCGGTTCACCCCCGGCCAGTGGTAACCTGTTGAAGCTATTTTTTTTTTTTTGGTGGCTCTAGTTCTAGGAGGGCCCTGACCCTATCGGGATCAACCTTCATTCCATCCAGTGAGAAGTGGTGCTCTACATACCACATCTCAAATAATTAAATACTCTAAAACAGTTGTTAAGTTTTAAGCACCTAATTACCTGGTGCTACCTTTTAATTGAGCACCTGGAATGTGTTTTTAGCTTATAATAGAGAAAATTAAGTCGATATAAGTTTTTGACGCCGACTCACAAAGGAGGTGAAAGTTTCCCTCCCTTGAGAGATGGTCATGTTCGGCAGTCTCCAAACACTTCGCGCTGGGTCAAGACGTGTGTCCGTGAGCAGCCTTCAATTTTGTTCCACCGATCGTTCACTCTGCACTTGATTTAATAACCAAACCTTTTTAATTCATTGCTGCTCATGTAGACTCGACGTGTATTTCGCGGACCCAAGCTTATCTCTACCGTTTCCTTGGTGATTCCGCACCGCGTCGCGGACCACGCAATTTACGGCACTGGCCGACTCCAGCCAATTAGTTTTCACATCCCCGCGAGACTGCCGCGACAAATTCACAGTGTTACATTAGTGTCGTGTTTCGTTTTGTAATCAGCGTGTGTTAATGTAATAGTACAACGGCTCAGACGCCGCATAGTGTATTATCCTAGCTTTTGTAGCGGTTCTGCCACTGCGTAGTGTATGTGTAGGGAGTACAGCGTACCCATGCATACCACCGGAGAAGTCTGTGGATTAAAATCCAATGTAATGACGCCTTCTGCCTTCTGCCAAGGTGATGTTGAGGGTGTGGAGTTGCTTCTGGGCGCCAACTAGCAATAATAGCTACGTGCTAGTGCGTAGCCGAGACTCTTGACTCAGGGCGTGACGTCGCCACGTGGCCGGCAGGCAGTAAGGGTCGTTCCATCAGAGTTACCCCCGGCTGTTTTAGCCACCAGGGACGCTATACTACGGGCATTGTAACAAATACGCGGGGCTCGATTCAAAGTGGTTTATTGTCAGACACGCTATACATGCGCTGCGTCGTGCATGACCCGCTTACTGGGAGCCGCGCTCTACAGGACACGTTTCTGATGTGCTGAAAACTCACGCAATTCCGGTAGAGATGGCAAGGGCGGAGGTCGAGAGGCTCCGCGGGCGACTCGCGACTCGTCTCCTTGGAGGGCGGTGATTAACTGGCGATGGCTGTGCCGTCCGCACGACTCCCCAGCCTCGCTCCCGCGAAAACGTGTTGTGTGCAAAAGTAATCCCGGGCCATGCACGCCGCCTGATCGTGCTTAAGTCCAGAATTACAATTAATATTTAAGCACAGTCATTACTTAATTAATATTGTTTTTTAGAGTGCTGAATGTTAATTTCAAAGTCCAGGTAATCAGGTCACCTAACAGTACCCCGTTGGTCGACTTTCGCGCGGGCGACAGTCGATTAGGCAGGGCAGCTTACGTTCGAGGCGTTGCACCACCCTGCACCCAGGTGCGTTCACGTCGCACACGCTCGGGGCGAGGCGGCGATGCGCCATAGCGGTCTGTGCGGATTCAAGGAGCACTAATGTTTGGCGTCAGTAATATAAACTGTGTCTACGATTATTCCGTACCATTCTGTCCTCCACATGGTCGAACGGCCTCACAGCCAAGTAGGGAGTTTCAGGATAGATTCCCAGCTGCGTACCTGGCCGGGCACGTGGGGGCAGCGTAAACACGACCCATCACCAATGGCCTAGTGTCCCACTAGCCTGGCGCCCCCCGGACAACAGCAGCACTGCGACGCCCGTAGCGCCCGTCAGGTACTTCCCGAGCCTTCTACAGAGGCCGGGTGACGGCACCCTCCCTGAGAGCACTATTTACTAGGCATGGATCACCCTGCTAACTGGTGCCGGCGACAGGAGTGATACATCGTCAGTCAAAGCAAGTCGGATGGCGTCGAAACATTTCAGAATACTACAAAACAGTTCCTAGTGAGAAAGTTAAATTTTTAAATTTTTTTCGGATCCTTAAAATGTAATTACACATAGAAAATATACATTGCCTAATGTCAATTTCGATGCTTTAAAATATGCAAAAACTTTAAATTCGTAAAATTTTAAATTTCTATGTTATATGGTAACAGCACATGAAGAGACAAGGACAGCACTAATGGCAGTCGGCATGTGTTAGAAAGTAATAGAAGAGTCCATATACAGCCACATTGAAATCTAAGAGTGAGATGTTCTATAGTGTGCCACTTGACATGAGGCTGTTTTAAAAATCAGGGATTAAGTCTGCTGTTTAAAATGTTGGACACTTGTGACATTCAACTGATAATGGATTTTAAGACAAAATAAACTAGTCTCCTGTTTAAAATGTTGGACACTTGTGACATTCAACTGATAATGGATTTTAAGACAAATTAAACTATAGAATCTAAAGACTCAGTGTTGGCAAAATAATTTATTGTAGGAACTCTACGAAACAGCATCTGTCACCGACAGAGACCGAGTTGGTCTGAATTAGATGGTCCAGGGATACCACTTCCGTGCACACAGTGTGTAGTGACTTCACATAAAACAGCTGCCAGTCTGTTGTGATGTGGTCTTTAAATACATAAATAGTGATACACTATTTCAGCTATGCCTTGCTTTACAAATTATCACTAGACAAAGGGGAAAAAAAAACACCTGCACATAATCACTTAAGCTTCCGCCTCCAGTGCAGTTGTGCTCCAAGAGCCTTTGCATGTGTTGGTTAGGACTGGGTCATGGACTTTTATACTGTTAAATTATTGTATAATGTCTTGGTCTAGCTTTTACACGGAGTGAAAGCATTGTGGATATCTTGCAACTTGAGATGTGGTGATAAATGGTAAGGTGTTTGAAGCCAGTTCAGTTGAGCGGCCCTATGTTAGTGAGTACGATAGTAAGGGGGATGTGTGGCCCACGTGGCTGGGCAGAGATGTTTGTACGATTAGGGAAGACCTGGAAGTAGCTAGTCGGCTCCTTGTGTTGAGGCCCATTTCTCTGTAACGATCGACAGTAATCACTTAATCAGCTTAATTAGGAAAGTAATCGTCAAATGGAGTGATACTAGAATCCAGGTTGAAAGGACGATTTTATTGCAGTATGTCAATGCTAATTATTATTAAGTGAAGTTACTATTAATATCGATTACTAATTTAATATAAATGCGGACAAACAAAGTGATACCTGATTTAGCCTGTTATTACAAGACACAAAAATAAGGTTTTGTGTGTTGAATATGCTACACCTTTATATGATCCTTTTTTTTAAGTGCATGGGAGACATGACCTGTACCTTATTTTTAGTCAACGGTTTTTGGTGTTCTATCCTTTACCGTTCTGTTGTCCAATCTTGTATCTTTGGAATAAGCTTTTTTTTTATTATCGTGTTTATGTTTTGCCTGTAGTGGGTGTGTGGATTATTGTGTTATTTGTTTCATAATTTTGAGAACTAACTATATTTTATTAATGTGTTTCTATTGGGAATCAAGTAGAAAGTTTAAGGAATTTACCTAGTCCCGCAGTTTTAATGTTGCTTCTTCCAAAGACATGTCTACCAAACACTATATTACAACGTGTTCGTACTCTACCGTTTTAAGAATGTTTTGAAAATTTTCGGAGGTAGGTGCCTAATGTTTTGATGTTATGTAACATACCATACTAGTTATGTATAATTTTTGTAAGTCTATAAATCAAAATATGAGGTATTTAGTTTTCTGGAAAAAAAAAATTGAATATATAAAAAAAATATTTCTAGAAATACTTATATTATTTATATGATATCCTGTGAAAATAATTTTTAAACTTGCTAGTGTGGAGTGCTATAAAAGCCTCGAAACAATGAGCGGTAAATTATTGGGCAGTGCTGACTGTCTGATTGCCTAAGGCAATTGTCATTTCAGTCAATAGAAGAGGATGATGACTCTCTCTCTCTGCAATCTCCCTTTGACACATTTTAGTTGACTCTTGAACGAACTCTTATGTTCACTGTTGAATGTACCCTCTGCAAAATATGTGTAAAAACAATCATTTTACTATTCCAAGCCACTGCTGGCACTTACGTACATTTGCGATTGGTCTTCTCGGCAAGGACCCCCCTCTTTCTGCCTTATTCTCCCAATAACTGAAGCCTCTTTCTCAAGACTTTCCTTCCTCTCGCAGCTAGTATCTTCCATTCAGTCAATTCCATTCCTGCCGTATCCTCACCAGGAATACTTGCCTACCTCTTTCCGTTCATATCCACTCATCCCTCGTCCCTCCCCCAACCTATTTCCCAGCTTTTCCCAGCGTCTCTTCCGTAATCACCTTAAACAGTTTCGCCAGTCTTTCTGCTCTCTTCCTCCTTTTCAGTGTTTTCCACCCTAGCTCCTTCATTATCACTGATGGTCTAATAATACTAGTTAATAATCTAATACTAGCTGACATGTGTTTAAACGTGTATCAGGTTTCTAAAGTAGGTTAATGTCAAGAAGAGGGATGCATAAAAAAAATCGGTAGGTAAATATGTAGTTGAGCGGTATTTGCGAAACAAAATCTTAAAAATCCGAAAATACCTTTATTAGACGCTCTTCAACTTCCTCTTTTCATTAAAAGCGGCGGAGGTAAGAAATTCCAAGTACTTTAGGAGATATCGAATTTTTAAATTTCATCATATGTAGTTGAGCGGTATTTGCGAAAAAAAATGTTAAAAGTCCGAAAATACCTTTATTAGATGCTCTTCAACTTCCTCTTTTTATTAAAAGCGGCGGAGATAAGAAATTCCAAATACTTTAGGAGATATTGCCGTTCTTATTTTGCATACAAGACCTGTGTTTATCATTCGACCGTCGCCATTTTTTATTTTGCAGTGTGTTTGTGAATGCCTAATTAATGAAAATGGTTGATTAGGTCAGGTCAGTTACATTATAAATACTTTGAAACTAAGCGTACATTAGAAATAATATGAAATTATTTCAATGGTTCTTTAGTTTTAAAGTATTTATAATGTAACTGACCTGACCTAACAAACCGGGACAATGGATGAACAGTAACAACTCACGTAAAATTTTTTTGTTACTTATTACTTGTGCAACAATAAAAAATAAGACTTTAAAATTAGAAACGTTAAAAACTTGCCTAAGTTGGAGGCGGTAATTAAACACAGTTTTAAA
Organism: Bacillus rossius redtenbacheri; assembly: GCF_032445375.1. Lineage (NCBI taxonomy): Eukaryota > Metazoa > Arthropoda > Insecta > Phasmatodea > Bacillidae > Bacillus > Bacillus rossius. The sequence continues at coordinate 362,033,337 of NC_086330.1, read as the reverse complement.
ACAATAAATGAACTAAATAATCACGTATTGGTTCATTTGAATTCTGGCCTATCACGATCAATCACGTGACATCATTATCCAATAAAAAAAATAGATACTCGTAAACAAGAAACAATGCGGAACGCCACATGAACGCACTGGTATAATTGTTATGAAATTTAAAAATTTGATATCTCCTAAAGTATTTGGAATTTCTTATCTCCGCCGCTATTAATGAAAAGAGGAAGTTGAAGAGCATCTATTAAAGGTATTTTCGGATTTTTAACATTTTTTTTCGCAAATACCCCTCAACTACATATGATGAAATTTAAAAATTCTATATCTCCTAAAGTATTTGGAATTTCTTACCTCCGCCGCTTTAAATGAAAAGAGGAAGTTAAAGAGCATAGAATAAAAGTATTTTCGGATTTTTAACATTTTTTTTTCGCAAATACCGCCCAACTACATATTTACCAATCAGTAATTGTTTCTTCTTGTGTATCCAGTTGTATTTTAACATAAAAAATTAAAATAAAGAGTAGGAATGGTATGTTTTATGATGCAAAGCTGTATAATTACTAAAATATATTTGATTTTGTAAATATGTATAAAACCTTAGAGGAACTTGTTTCCGGGAGCAATTGCTCTGTGTAACATATCCAGTTATATTTTAGTGTAAAAAATTTAGGCCTAAATAAACTTAAGCAGTTGAATGTGTTTGTGATTTTAAACTGTACAATATATTAACAAAATATTTTATTTTGAATTAATGCATTATAAAACTTTGATATAAACTAAATACACAAAAAGGAACGTTTTCCCCTAAGGAGTAATTGTTTCAGGTAATGTATCAAATTGTATTTTAACATAAAAAATCAAAATAAAGTAAGCAGTACCTACTTGTGGTACCGTCATTTGGGGTGAAGGTGACCAGATTTCATCTTCATAATGAATTTTTGCTAACAAATTTTAATATGTTTATTTATCTAACTATGTACATGTATAGATCTATACTTGTTTTCTGAAATGCTGTCATTGAAAGAAAAAAATACTAATATTTTAATGATGTTTTTAATTTTTTTATGTAATTTGTCATGTTCACCCCCAGTGGGGTGAATGTGACCATTAAGTTTATTTTCATTTTAATATTCACCTTGCTAGTGTTAGGGTTAAGTTTACTACATTATATGTAAGAGAAACACCAAAAAAATTATTTTGAGAAAAAAATATCTTATTTTGAATTTTTACTCTGTAATAAAAAATATATAAACAATTTAGAACAAAATAAAGTGTTATTTATTTAGACTGCCAATAATGAAAACTCAAGTGAACAGATTTATTTACCTACCTATCAATAGATAGGTGACTTTACTTAAACTACTTGTGCACAAAACTAGAAAATAATTAAATTGATATTTTACAAACATTATCATTTAGGCTATTCCAGAATATGACTGATGTTTATTTCCTAAAATAGAGGAACCTACAAGTTATGAAAACAGCCAATAACCAAAAAATATATATTTATTAGTATAATAAAACATTTAACTGATATGTGAAGTAAACCTTACAATAATAGAAAAAATAGACCAAATAACCACAGGTAAGCTACTGGAAATAACAATTGAAACTATATGTTAGTAAACATTGAACTGCATTTCCATTCTAGTTCATTCTGCTATCACTTTTTCTTGGAACTCATAATGGACTCGTTTGTTTAGTTTATAAGGAGGCAGAACTGTTTTCTGAATTAGACACTTCTCAACATAAATTACTAGACATTGGGGTGAACATGACTGTGTGGTCATCTTCACCCCAAAATGCTAAAGAAACTGCACAGTTTCAATAAAATTAGTTTACCTTAGAAATTTTAATTTATTTGGCAATTTTTATTATTTACTTACTCTTCAATCCTCTCAAATCAGCAAACATAGCAATTTTATTTGCAATTATTTTTTTATTATACCCGGCAGTAATAAACAGGGTGTCTACTAGATCTAGTAAATCGAATTCCCTGATTTTTCCAGGTTTTCCAGGTCTAAAACTGAACTTTTCCAGGTTTTCTGTAACACAATTACGACATTCCACGAAACTGAAAAAACTGCATAACAGTACATTGACGTGTTTCAAAGTATTTCAACTCACTTAAATTAGTAAAAAAAAAATACCTTCTTCCAGATGTGGAAAAAGTGACTCAATTGATGGCAAATAAAACATGCTGCTGCAAATATTTCACACACTTACTTTTGCAAAAACATAAGTAAAAGGAAGCTCCCATCAATTTCGCAGAGACTCAACTATTGCACTTGCTTCAGAACGAGCCAAATCCAACACTCGAGCCTTCTTCAACTGCAATGCCTTGATCTCCTCTTCAACTCTTCTTTTTCTGCCTTCTTGTCTGTAGCTTCCTTTTCTTTTTGTTTTGTTTGCAAGGCTTCCTTACGCCTACAACTAGCATTTCTTACATACTGTAAAATGGACTTGGTGATATCAACATGCTCTACACCTCCAGAACGTTGAACAAAGTCGTACATCTGTCTTTGTGCGATCAGTATTTCTTCCTGCAAGTTTTCAGTCAGCAAATTAGAATTTACTGAAAATCCTCTTTCCAATGATGCATTTCCATGGGAAAGTACCAACATCATCCTCACAAACTTTAGAAGGCCTGTTTTGGCAGCTACTGTATGTGCCTTAAGAATGAGCATCCACAAGTGATCAAGGCGCCAGTCTTCTCGAGAAAAAGACGAGAACAGTGCTTCAGAATCTTGCGAGGAACATACCAACTGATATGATCACTCAATGTTATCAGCTTCTTGTCCTTATAGCCACTTGTTTTGAAGACAACATTCTAAACTGTAATTCACACACTGTTTCCTCACACCCGAATTTAAAGCCACAGACGGACATAAGCAGTAAATTCCCTTGGTAAGTTTGTACTTCAGGGGACTCAGGGGACTTTTGTCTTGAAGTTTTTTTACCATAACCTTTAGACAAGGCCTAACATCATTTTTCAGTAACAAGACAGACTTTACTGGTACTTTCTCTTTCTTGATGGCATGGCGTACTGCATAACCCAACTTGATATTGTTAGCAGTCAATAGATTTTCCTGGTTATCTACATCCAATCGACATACATTGTGTTTCTCCCTTCAGTACCTCTGGTTTCAAAAACTTTCCTGCCAAAGCTAATAAAATGTCTACCAGTGAGTCATAAAGAAAAGGTGCCATGGGTGCTTCACTTTGGAACATTGTGAGAAACAATTCCAGCTCTGATGCCAAAGAGTAGAAGAATGTCAATTTTACTTTCTTCAAGAGCACTTTTCACTACACTGAAAGACACAGATGAAATAGAAACTTCACTAACAAATTTCTTTAGGTGGGGTAACGTTTTCATGGCACGCTCAGAAACTGCAGTATTCCATCTGATTGCACAAAATTTCTTAGAAAAAAGCTCTGATCCAGTTATTCTAATGTAATCTGCCCTCCTTGCAGGTAGGTACATGCATAAACAAATAGTAACTGTGCCTCAAAAAACTAACAACGTCCAATTGTATAGCAAAAATTCCAGTTTTGAAAGCATCATGGACCGTATGAAGCCCACAAACAAAAATGCCCAGTTTACGTTGAGGGCATCCATAGATACTTAAAAATTAAATGCACCTGTCGGTATAATCCGAACGTGGGAAGCACATGCTGCAGTAAGTACGTCAGCAGGATAACAGACCAGCTTGAACCAGTTTGTATCACGTGATTTAACGCCACTTCCGAATCCGATGGTAAATAAAAGAAAATGGACGTGGGAACTGTTCGTTATTTTCCATTCAAAAATAAAAAAATGGGGCGGGATTCACTTGATGCTACGTCAATGCAAGCAGATCAATAAACAAAAAACGTATTGCCAACTACAACCTACCAAACAAAAATTCCCTGATTATTACCTGATTACAATATTCGCTGATTTTTCCAGGTTTTTCAGGTTTTCCAGGGTCAGTAGACACCCTGAATAAAGTATTAGCAACATTATTAATCATAACAAATAGTTCTTGGTTTTTATTTGTTTCTAAATTTCTGTCTAAAATTGTAATTTCAGTCCCAAAATCACTTCTTTTAAGAGAAACTCTCCTAGATTTTAAAGCATAACCACATAATTTTTTATCTTCATTGCCTGGATTGTGTCAGGCCAACAAAACAAATTTCATAAAAATGGTCAACTTCACCCCACTGGTCAACTTCACCCCAACTGACGGTAATTTTTTCTTATCGTATACATTTTACGATTATAGATCTTTTATAACACAAGATTTTGTTATGTCCAGGATCTTTCGACATACGGTACTAAATTAAAACAGCAAGCATCATGTATCACAGGATCAATGTATACAGGATCATGCCATAAGGATCAAGGAATAAACTTGGATACATATATGGACCTTGGACATAACTCTCTTCTTGAAAATGACCAGGAATCCATAACCAAAATCAATTTCAAGCTGTTCAATTATGTATTTCACGTTAAAATAGTGACTTGTAGTTTGTTTTAAAAATCTTTATGTAGGTAGTTCATACTTTTTGAATGACCCAGACCTTGTTTTAACTTAAAAAGTTGTTTACGCTTCAAAAACCAAGATGGTTGCTCCAAAGTGCATAAGAGTGAGCAGAAGGGCATAGCAGTACCAATGTAATTAGTTCATTTTAATTGGGTTGGATAACCTATCTGTGCTGTGCATGGAATTGGTCCTTATGAATGATGCAAAACAATATAAAGTGTGCAGTAAAAAGGGAGAAGAATATGACTTATAAATAAATTAAGTTTTTGATAATGCCGCTGTGTTTAAATACTGAAAACAAGTATATTTTTCTAACCCTATAATTTCATATAAGTACCTTCACTGTTGCCTTTATATTCCAGCATATTCCTCTTACAATATATTCACAGCTCATATTGATTCAAATCTCTTAATAATATTTTTTTACTCTTCAAACCTGGAAAACAAAGGGATGTTTTCAATATATATGTACAAAACAGTAAATTATCAGTAATTTTTTATACATACTATGCAATATCTTAATGTCTTAAAACCTAATGTATTTTTAAAAAAAAATTTAATTTTACTAATAATCCATATACATTTTCACCAACAATTGGTATTGATTGTAAGGGATACAAACAATGTATTGTGTATTATTAATTTGAAGCAGAATCAAATATCTATAGGCTTAGTATTTAGTTTAATCACAGTCGGTAGTGTTTCATTTCATAGTTTGATCAAACAAAGTATCTTTATTCAGACTGGCTTTGTTGTATTTGTAGGTTGATCAAAATGATGACAGTGTAAACCATCTATTGTGCAGAAAAACATTTTACAGTCATCTTTCATGATAGGTATGTTTGTCGAAATGTGTTTTGATTGATATACACTCGCACCTTTCACTTTCACCTGGTGGCAAGGAGTCATCCTCTTTCCCCCCTCACCCTTATTCGTCACCTCAGATCCCTTACATATCTCACCCTCAGCATTCATTCCTCTAACTCAGTCTACTCCCTCCCTGTTCCACAGGGAAGGCATGCCTCCCTCTTTCCGTTCGCCTCCATTCCCTCTGGAGCGTCCGCCCGTGATCTGTCCGCCATCTCTGTGTAACCTAGTTCCAGCTGTCCCCATCTTCCGTCACCCTTTATCACCTTAAGCAGCTTGACTAACCTTTACACCCTTTTCCTCCTCTGTAATGCTTGCTACCCCAAAACCGTAATAATTTCCGATAGACTATGCATTTCCTCCTCTTGCCTTTCCCTTCTCCTCCACATACCTATCACCCACTTGGCCACTCTAAGCTGTACCTTCTCCAGTTCCCTTACCTCAGCCACTAGGTAGGGATCCCAGATCACAGCCGCATACTCCATCACTGGCCTGACCAACGTGTAGTATGCCTTCTCCCTGACTCTCCTTCCTGTAGGGTTCTGACAAGCAACCCCAGCACCCTCCTCCTCTTACTGAACCTGTTTTGCCCATCCCAGTATATTTTTCAGTGTAACTCCCACGTACTTATCTCCTGCTCCTTCCAGTTATACACTTCCTTTTTTTTCTCTTCCTTGCATTCAGCTACATCTCATTCTCCTCTGTCCATCGTTTCAACCTGATCATATCCCCTTGCAGATGTACCCCATCTCTCACCACCTCATACACTACGCAAACATCCGCAAATAACGTTCATCATTATCGTGAACAGCAGGGGCCCAACACACTCCCCTTGAGCACTTCTGACATCACTTCCCGCTTTTCAGACCTTTCCTCTCCCACTTTCACCTATCCTATCCCTCATAAAGTTTTCTACCCAACTTACCACCCTGTCATCCTTTACCAACAACTCTACCATCTCCATTAGCCTCTTGTGCGTTACCTTAACAAGTGCCATTTCAAAGTCGATGAAAATAGCATCTAACTGCTTCCCCCCTGTCCACTGCCCCCCCTCCCCCCCAGTCCACTGCTTCCACCAGATCTTCCAGAAGGCCCGTAATCTGTGTTTCACACGAGAACCTCTCCTGAATCCATGCTGTCTGTCATCCACCCACCCTAAAACATCCGTATACCTGCCCACCAGTAGTTTTTATTTTAGTATATCTGTTATTTTGTCAGATAGACCCATGAGATAAGGGTGAAAAAAAATGTTATATGGGATGGGGGAAACAGGGAAATTATCTGAAGTGAGATTGTTGGACGCCTGATGAAGTGTTCGCACAAGGAAATAAGTATTTGCAGTTTTGATGTTGGTGTAGTGTGTGTCTGGCTGGCGGGAGAGCCGAGCACTGCGGACATCCCCGGCGAGTTTGAGACTGTTCTGCTGTATTCTGTACAGGAGGTGCCGTGGGTCGCCTTCCGACTCTTGTCTTTCCATGGCAGATAAAACTGTCGCATCAGAAGATAGGGAGATACTAGTAAGTGCTGTCGTTGCACTTGCTTGTATTTTGTTTTGTACAGTCTTTATTAGTTGAGGTTGTTTGTTTGCCTGAGTATCACAGTACGAGTTGGTTTAGTTCAGTGCTAGTTGGTGCAGTCTGTCCAAAAACTCTTGAGGAGATAGATGTCTTCTCTGACTATTAGGAGAGTTTAGACATATAAGTGGGAAAATTATTCAAACAATCTAGTAGATCATGAGTGCTGACCTTTTTTCTCGTAGCATGTTGAAAATGCTTGATGGTGAAACTTACGACTTTACAGTTTTGTTACATGTGTGAGTTGCAGCATATTTTTGAAGCATCCTGACAAAGCATGCTTCAAATAAGTTTTTTTGCATGGTGTAGCTGCATGTAAAAACATTTTTTTCATTCTTCCTTAGTGGTACTAAAATTTAGTGTAGTTCTTATTTAAAATTGTTTTGTAAATTTATGTCATTACAAAGTGTGCTGATCGACAGCATTTAACTGATGTTATGTATGCATGAAATATTATTCAGTGCTTAGCATCGTTTGTTGTACCTATGTTTTGAATTCAGAGGTTGATTTGGTATCTGAAAAGAAAATATATATAGAAAATTTTTACTTGATTCTGTAGTCTCAATGAATAGAATAGAATTTGTAACATATAATTATACAATATAGGTACATTACATACTTCACTTTTACATACATAGTCATTATTACTATGTAATAAAATTGATTATATACAAATTGAAATTATAAGTTTATATAATAACTAAAAACTGTAATCTTAATACATTTACGTTTATTTAATTTTCTGTCCTCTCCAAAAAACCTTTGACATCATTATTATTGTTGTATATGGACTTGTATAATAATTACATATATTTATGTTAATGTTCTGATTGCTTCTAAATTAATTTCAGCAAACTGCCATAACAAACAATAAAAATGAAAGTAATGAGGTAAAAAATTGGACTCATGGAAACAAACATTCACAGAAGAAAGTTGAAAGGTATGTTAAAAATTATTTTCTCATCTGTTCACATATGTTATCAGCTTAATTTTATCAAAAAAAGTCAATGCCACAAGTAATTCAGAAAACTGCCAACAGTTTTCAACTACCATCACTCAGTAATTAAAAACAATTGAAATAAAACTTATACTTACTGTACATACTATGTTCTGGATAAGAATTCATATTTGAGAAAATATATATAAAATTTATAGAAAATGTATTGCTGAGTGACTAAAAAAAAAATTAATCTCTCACTGACCTTATAGGCATACAATCATTTCAAGGAGAGAGAAAAGAGCAACTATGCATGTATCCTTTGTTTTCTGTTTATTTTGTCTTTTTTTTATCTTTCTGGTTTTTTTGAGTCTTTTATATTACAATTCTGCAAAAAATGTATACTATTGCTTAGCTATTAACTAAACAATGCAGACTTAAAAATGCAATTAGACATGGCATCATTTAATTAGAATGTTAGATTTGTATTGTCGTTGGGTTTTTTTGACGTGACGTCTAATAAATCGATGAACGCCGGCTGCACGCACGAAAAAATTTCCTGTTACGCACATTGTCCCATTACGCTGTGTCCCGTTACGCTCATTGTACGCTTGCGCCGCATCTATCTCTCTTCCACTCGATTGGAACAACCATAGATTTGACTTTTTCGAGGCACATTAAACTTGAAACACTCCCATTCGTTTCCTACTTTTCCTATCATCGTCCTATCCTTAACACAATAACACAGATTGGAAGAAGTTAAATAGCAAACATGTATAAAAGTTATAGTTAAAATAACCTCTTCGTTAAAGTAATAAACATATTTGAATTAATGAGTGCAAATAAAAGTAAATTTATCAATTAAATTGTAGATTTCATTTCACTCTTTCTTTGTATCCATACAAAATAGTGATAATTCAATAAAAATGATTCAATTTTATTCATAAAAAATATGCAATCATTTCTTCAAAGTTTTGTTATGACGCTGTCACGTTAAACTATCGTCCGTAAACCGACTTTACAGACAACCAATTTTTTTTTCATAACAGCATAAATAGAGATCTTGGGTGCCACCACATGGATGGGCATGTGGACTCGGCTGTCGACTCTGTCCCTGGGCCATGATGTGGCCCGTGGGGAGCTAGGCTCGATTTCCCCCTGTGCCGATTCACTGGAACTTACCGGTCCGCTCTCAGCAGTGGGCACGCTATGAAATCGGCGAAGACAACTGCCAGTGGGGTCTTGAGGCGCCCCACACACCTTCAGTCTCTGTAATGAGAAGCTCGTGGTTGAGAGATGAATACGAACTAGTCCGGGCGACTATTCGATTTTATTGACGCTGTCACGTACATTGACAAGACTCCGAGTAATCACACAATGAGGAGTTGTTACGTATAAAAAAGTTAATATTGCCAACGGCAAGTAGTCCAGCTTAAATGCTAACCAGGACACCTTGTGGCCTGTCCCCGAAAGTCAAAGATCGTCATGCTATTTAAAATGCTCCAGGGAGCTTTAAACAATTAGGTAAAACCCCACCGGGGTAGGCCCCGAAGATGAATAGAAAAAGTTTAAAGATACAAAGACGGTGAATGTTAACAGATCAGTGACGAGCAACAGTAGTTGAAGTCGATGAGGTGCGGAGATGCTTCCTACCCCAGACGGCGAATGGAAGAGACCGTCTATTGGCCAGGGTGTCATAGCCGCAGGAAGTGGTGAATTTACTGTTTTTCGATTAATGTAGCAAAGGAAAAATACATAACATGTTAAAACCCTTCGAGAATTAAACGTTAATTTAGGAGTAATTACTACGTATTAGAGTTATTTATTTATTTATTAAGTTCATTATTTTTAAAGGGGAAGTCTTCACCGCTCAACTGATGGTGTGTGCCGAAAGGGGTCGCGCATGGCGCTGCTACGTCCTCATAATTAGCTGAAAACAATTACCCTGGGAAGAAAATAGAAATAGTAAAAGAAAACCATACTTATTAATTTGACTAAATTATAAATGGTATGAGGCCGTAACACAGGCTCTAACACTGCCGGGTGGCCAAACACGCACACACACATATGCACTCGGCAGGAGGTTTGAAACAGAGGGTGTCGGTAGAAGGAGAGGGGGTAGGCAGCGGCCTGAGGCACATCAGGCTTAGGGAGGGCTTAGCTCTGGTCGACGTCAGTAGTAAAAAGGTTAAAGATATTTAAGGCTGAATATGGAATATGTCTTCCATGATATTTGATGATCCTGTTTGGGTTTGCAGTCTGAATATCGGGCAATCCTGATCCAGATGTATACATCGAGAGTTAATATCTAGGGGAAAAGAATTAATTAACTATAACCATGTAAATATTCATTGTATTGGTATAACTTACTTGTCTGATTCAGGACCTTAAAAATGCAGAACTAACTGTGTTATTACTTAGGAAAGGAGGAAAACATTTTTACAACTATACTCAGGTTTTTCACCTAATTTTTGTTCCCTTCTATTGATGTTCTGTTGCAAAACATGTTTGCATTTTACTTAATGTGGCTCTAGAATGCTATTTGTATGTATATATTTATGTGATATCATACATGTAATGCTTTAAAAAAAAGTTATAACATCAAACTGTGATAAAAGTTTTACTTTGTTCTAGCTGTTTATAAATTTGGTCCAGCTGTATTGACTATAATACAGTGAAACCTCATTAATACAAACCCTGTTAATACAAAACTCTCATTAATAGAAAGTGTTTTCACAGTCCCTAGAAATTACAAAGGAGGTACAGTGCAACATAATTTTTTTAATACAGAAGTATGGCTATTATGTAATACAAAGTTGTTTTTGTTCCAAAGGTAAACAGTTGCATGCAGTAAAAGATGGTTAGTACAAATATCCGAGAATAATGTAAAGAAACAATCTGAAGTTTCAACTAAAATAATACATGCCATTACTTTGGTTCTGTGTAGGTTGAGGAAAATTATGGTAATATTTTTTTTGTAGTAATTTCTAAACCTTTGATTTATTCTTTCTTAAATCCTTTAAATGTAGTACAGTACAAAATAATTAATTATTTAAACTACTGGTGTAGCCATCCTGAAATTGAATTTTACGATACATAAAAAAAGTACATATGGCAAGTATATAAAATTTATTTTAGGTATGGTATGCACATACTAAAATTAAAGTAGAAAAATATTATTAATTTGATTTGAATTTGATTTAAAATTATATATAAAAGGTTTGATTAAATTTTCTAATAGTATGGTTAATTCAAACCACATTACTGCAAATTGACAAAATTATGGTCCCTTCAGGTTTGTATTATTGAGGTTTGGCTTTGGGATGGTCACTGTTAAAGTGGTTGAACAATGATGATATCAGTGATTTAAGTTTATCCATGTAGTTATTATAATGTATGGAAACCAAACATTCAGGCTTGTTATGTGACTCAAGTTTTTTGGGCTCAGTTCCAATGAGTTTTCTGCGGGCAAAGAAGAATGTACGAGTGGGTTTTCCCTTCTGCGCATGGCCCTTCTCGGACTGCCCCGACCTCAGCTGTACGGAACTTCCATCCGACCAAAGCCAGTCCCTTTGGTGAGTTGTTTACCTTGCTCTGTAACATCTTCTTGCAAGTTCCAGCACGTTACTTTGAGCTGTTGTTTGTCTGTTGTAGACGAATACTTCCAGTGCTAACAAGGCCTGCGAAACAAACTCTGGAAAACCGTCTCGTGCTGAAGATTTGAAGCCCATTCTCTTTGTTTCCGTAAAAGAAGAAGCTCAGGTTTGCGGAAAAGCCTATAACTATCTAATTTAGTTTTTTTAGTCAGTTTTTACGAGCTGGCAAGACATTTCTCTAAAATAAAATACTTATTTATCTCATGTTTGATAAATTCTGACAGGTTCTGCAAATAATGGCTTTTACTTATCTTCTGTGTCATTCCTCGTACAAAGCAAAGTCGAGAAGTTGTAGATTTTGTTGCTCTATCATCATTTTCACTGCACATTGATTTCCAACAATCTCTCCTATGTCTAGGTACTGTGGTAAAATTCTTCTTGCTAGAAAATGTTTTCACCAAGTCACTGCACAGGCTGCCTTACGTAACATATAAATTGTAATTTCTCAGAAACCGTTAATAATTTTGAAACACTGTTTTTAGGGTAAGTAGAGGAACGTATTTAAGTTTTCAAATTCACAATATTTGGAATTTTATAAAATACTTTTACGAAATAACTGCGATCCTTATAAGTTCACTGTGTAACTGCAGCATTGCTGCATGTCGTTACACACTGTATGCTTGTCCCATGCAGGAACATGAAGACTGCAATACGACGGCGGGCTGGGAGGACGAGGAAGCAGACAGCTTCAGCGATACAATATATCCAGCCTTGCTGTGAGTTCACCCAATGGGTACATATTGTTTATTCAGTGCTGTGTTAAATTTGAAGGAGTGTATTTTTATAATGCATGCAGAAATGTAATTATTTTTTTTGCCTTGAAATAATGAAATAAAGAGAATACATACATTGGTAAGACCTTGACTTACAAAAAAAGTTTTTTTTTTTGTTAAAGTTATCAGAGGACAATATTTTTAAACATTTGGACCCTTTCAGGTCAAGATTTTATATTTACAGTAATTTAAGATAAACTTGTAGACTTTTTCAATTGTTTAACTTTCACGAAATGAAAAATATATATAGCACATACTTTTTGCATAATTAGCTGCTAAAGTTACATTTTTAACGTTTTTGGGTTGTACAAATAAGGAGAATTTAATTTATTGCAGAACTGAAACTTTTTAGGTCTAAATGCAATGCCATTGGCTACTTCAAGAAATGGTTTTAATTTCTTTCAAAAAATATGAATTAATTTTACCTGGCATTTCAAAATTCTCTAATTTGTTATGATTTTGACAGCTAAGAAACATGAAATGAGTTTTTATGATAGAAATGCAAACCATATCATGTGACAACAGAATCAGGTATATTTCTCATTGAAAACAGTCTCGGCTATGCTATTAAATAAACAAAATAAATTTACGTCATTATAGAAAGCACAGGCGATCAGGCCAATATCTCGTGAGAAACAGCCTCGGCTATGCTAATAACAAATAAAGCATAACATGACGACGGCCATGAAGGTTAATTACTCGGAAACCAGTAGGAATTTTGAAAAGCTTTTTTCAGGGTAAATAGAGGAATGCCTCCTGTAGTGTTAAAAAAAAATATCAGAAATTTATAATTTTTTTTACAGAAAATTTACCATAAAGTAATTTACAAAGTGAGAAGGGCAGAAGCCTCTCCAGTGAATTTGCACGACACCATCATTTTTGTGTTTGTTTTAGTCATTGAGCCATGGCCGTAGTTTATAATAACATGGGAACACAGTAAAACAATGCTCTTCTGTGAGCAATATGTTAATTTATGTGGAAAAATGAGGTCCGGAGACATGGTGTCACGGTCAATTTAAGCTTTACTTTCTGTGTAGCATGTCTTGCCAATTTTATGTACTTGCATCTCTGATGTTGTTGATGTTGAAAGCTTGCGTGGATTCAGGTAAGGTTAACTCTACCACAGATTGGGAAGATGTTCTACCATTGTTGATATTATATCACATCCTTGCGGGCTTGTAAACATTTACAAAATGAAAAAAAAAAACCTCTTATCTACAGTTATCCTTATTTTTAAATATTACGAAGTAGGTAGTTCTAGCTCTTTTACTGAATTTTACCAATTGTAATAATCAAGTTGCATATGGCTGCATTTTTCACGTAAATTTGTAACTGTATGTTACATTGAAAGCAGTGTTCAAATCTGTGCCAACTTAATGATTTAGATACGGACTGCAAATTAGTGCTTCCCTCTCAGGGCTGCATAAAACTCCTTAATAAAGACCCTAATTCTTAAAAAGGGCTGTAAGTTGGTCTTGGTATTGGTTGATTTAGAGACTAAAATGGTGATCCCGATCATGTCGGGTAGTCTTTCGAGGATGGAGGCCACAACAATTGTTAACTTACTCATTATTGAAAGCCTTTATTTGTAAAATAAAATATCGGGAGCACTCTTACCCATAAATAATGGCAAGTGAACATTTTTTTCTTGAAGCAGTAATTTATAATAATAAATTATCCTCCCATTATCTTAAAGCAAACATGTTACACAGGTAGAAGTACAGCGTACATAGCAGCCAAATTCACCAGTGAGGAAACTAGTTTTTTTACTTTCTTATGTATTGTAGAATAAACTTTAATTCAGGTTAATGTTTTAATGAACTGCATGTTGTAAAATAGGCAGATCAAAATCAGTTTGTCTCCGTTCAGAGATACTGCAATTGAAATAGCATAATTTATTTGTAAGCAATACAAAGTTTCTGATGTGTGAAGTCCTGCAACATTCATATTAACTGCAGAAAAATAATGTGTGCCTGAGAAACATATTAAGACTGACGTATCTCGAGATGCTTGAAAACTGTACAAATGCTATTTTCCATAATTTCTACGTATTGTGCAAGGGTTCGCAGGCGGGCATGAGCTGACCGCTACCAGTTCAGTCAGAAACAAGTCAGGTTTTACGTATTTGTGACTAATATAAACGATGAAGTAGGTAGTAGCATGTGCTTTGGCATGTGCAGAAATGTGAAAGCATGAATGTGGTGTGGAAATCTAGCATTACTATTTCACATTTTCTCTTATTACTTTACGATGTAAGAATGTTGTGGTGGATTATAATTGCAGATGACTATTGAGAACATCATGACATTTTACTTGACATATTATATACATTATAAATGTTTTAATCAAAGTAGCAGTATGTTTGTTTCCCTCCCAGTTTCCTTTTTGTTTTCAGTTTCCCAGTGAACATAACTCTTGGTAAATTATATTCATTGTGTTTCAGTCTGTAAGTCTAGTTACATTCATGACTCTTTTTAGTGTTTTGGTTTCTTGCTGCAGGTGTTCTCCAGACTTAGAGTCTCCTAGTTCACCCGACTTGAACTCTGGTACGTACTTCATTAGTAGTTCAGAATTGATGTTTAGAAACTTTTTATTATATTCTTGTACCTAGGTCAATTTTTTTTTCCTGCTTTTCACTTGAAATTATACTAAAAATTTTAAGCCATGATTTTTTTTTAAACTGTGAGTATTCAACAGACAAATGAGTAAACAAAGATGGAACTTAATTATATTCAAGGTAGGGAAATATAAATGTGATATGTTTATTCTGTGCAAAACTAATTGAGATAAAAATTCTAATTTTTTTTTCCTGGCATGTTTTCCAACCATTATCTAAGATGGCATTGCGTTACTACAAGTAGTTTACCAGTAACTGACCATTTTTAAGAGTGGTTAGGTCAGGTACATTACACAAGCATAAAATTGTGAGAATGATGGTTAGCTGCATTAAAAATACGTCATAATAGTGTGGATTGTTGTTTAGTTAGGTTACCTACATTGGATACATTTTGAATTTATGTTATCGGTTGGTTAGCTTCCTTACACATTATAAAATAGTAAGGATGTTTGGTTAGTTTTAAGTTATCTTCATTTTACATTGGTAATTCCTGACCAATTGTTCAAACAATATTTCAAGATTTTTAATGTAGCTAACCTTACTCAACATACCATTCTCACAATATCACAGTATTTGTAATATATAATCTAACCTCACCACTTGTATCACAACACCATCTTATTGAAAGATTTAAAAACATGTCAGGAGATAGAAACAAGCCTATTTGAAGGTTGTAATTAATTTTTTTCTTCTTCAAAAAAGTGGCTCTTTAGAATTACCTAACCCAAACCATCGAATAAGCCTAGCACCCTAGATATTTAGAACAAAACCAAAAATATTTGTTCAGAATAAGTCTCGCACCAAACTTAAAAACTGACCTCAGAAGCATATTTCAACTTTCTGATACCCATAACATGCTATGTTATGTTAGATCAACGAATCAAGTTGTATTGCGTACGTGTACAGTATGACGTCGCAACATTCGTCATTTGTAGAAAACATACTTATACATTACATACCAAACTGCGTAAGGTGCATTTGTTCACTTTTCTGTATTTTGAACCAGACTTGTGTTTAAGTCATTCTAATTTTAATTTGAGTTAATAGGTAAAATGTAGAACTACAAGCGAACTGTTGACGGAATCTACTAAATTTGCAATTGATTTACTATTTTGAAAATTTTAACCGTGAGCTTATGTAATATCACAATAACATTGCAATCTATTATGAGTCGATTATAATGAAAAAGCAACAAATAGGTGTCAAAAATTATTTATTGACAATAAAATTTGAAGATTCTAACGATAAATCCCATACTACGAAAAATGTGAGTAATGAAATGCATTCGTGTGACGTTTCGTTACTCGGTACTAGATGGCACAACCGTTACTCATTACCAAATACATACGGTTTGTTACAGCTCTACATTTTTCATTCTACATTTTGGTATGTAGCATTCATACCATTATGTCCAAAGTGCAATTTTCGTGTTCAAAGGCATACACTTTCAAATTTTTTTAAAAAAAATGAAATAACTAAACTGTTATCTTAATATTTTTGACTTAGATAGAAGTTGAAGAATATTGTGGTATAATTTCTTAGACTAGTAGCACAGGAACCTAAAAAATAATAAATTTGAAACATTTGAAAAACTTGTTCTGTAATATAGACATTTCGTGACATGGGCACAGAAATTGAAATTTTGCATGATTTTTGATTGATTTCAATTAACCATAGTCAAGTTCGTGAAGCCCAACATCTAATGCACACTTTATTTTTATTGGGTTTGAGTAGGTGTAACTTAATGAAACTAAAATAATCTGTCAACCATGTTAGTGTTTAATGGTTCTGATTTCAGCATTGCTTTCCTATAGCAAAGTAGAAAGTACTGCTGATTCTATTACATAGTAATGTTTGTGAATTTCTTTTCAATACAGGTGACAATGAACAGATTTGGTCATGTACGGAGGAAGTTGGCCCAGGTAGCTTTGAAACAGAAGAGGATGTGGAGAAATATCAGCTAAAGTTTGCTGATAGAAGCAGTTCCCAATTTGTTCACTGTCGTAGTCAGAAAACTGGAGGCAGTGTAAACCTTTGTAGAGCTTACAAGATCAAGGGTGCAAAACACGGCTTCAATTGTGGTTCAGAATCATGTGACTGTAGTGGGGTATTATTAGCGCATAGTGTGCAACACAAACTCTCCACTACCAAACAGTTTACGTGCACAAAGTGCGGGAAATCTTACAAGCAACAAAAAAACCTGAAGAAGCATTGTGAAAGATTTTGTAGGAAGAAGTTTCACTCCAGAGTAGGCAAACGGAAGCGTTTCAATCTGCTGAGATGTGACGTGTGTGATCGTAAGTTTACGACCAACCAGCATTTGAAAAACCATGTCCTCACCCACGGTGGAAAACGGCCTTACACGTGCGACATATGCGAATGCAGCTTCATTTACAAGAGCCATGTCACCCGCCACCGGCTCACCCACACGAATGAAAGACATTACGTGTGCGACTATTGTAGCTATAGCTTCATTCAGAAGAGTAACTTCCACCTGCACATGCGTACGTTGGCATGTTTGCCCACTCCTACAGCCAAACGTGTGTGCGATTTCTGTTACCAAGCTTTTTCTAAAAAGATGTATTTGGATAGTCACTTAAAGAAACATGCCTCAATTTTCATTTCCACAGAGTAGTAGCAGTTTAATGAATCTAAATTTCAAATTATTTATGTATTGTGATCAGGATTTAGTCTGTGTGTGTGTGCTTGTTGTTGTGTGACTGTATTTATTGTCTGAAATTATTAGTGTGTACTAGTCTAAGTTTTTGTAATCTGAAACTCTAGCAATAGTGACTTTTTACACCCACTATTGGTAAGTGGAAGGAGGATATAATTTTTTATAAACTCAACATTAGTGCTGTAATATAATGAAACAAAGTAGACGTTGTTGCTGTTTTCAAAATTTTCGGCTGTTTGTCTTTTTATTTATTTTTTGTTTTATTTGCCCTGGCTGTACCATGAATGTTATTGTGCAAAATAACAGAATGCCGAGAAAAACAATTGTTTAATAGTAAAATGAAGTCAGATTTTAACTCATATGCTATCATGATCTAATACAACCAAAGAACAATTTCATAAAATGTTTTATGTCATATTAGAATTTTCTAACTTATTTAAGAATAATTGAAGTTGGTATTCTGTTTTTCATAAAGTTTTCTTATATTACATACAATAAAAACATCTTTAGAAAAATTATATATAAATGAATAACTTTTTTCTGGTCTTTATAGTTTGTTGTAAACAGAAGCTGAAAAATAATATAGGATAACAAGTGAACTTAGTTCTCACTCAGTGTATACAATTATGGATTGATACAAACATAAAAAAAAGAAAAAAAGATTGATTCACCTTTGACCAGTGAAGGCCAAACACACAAATAAATATTGCATTTATAACAATATTTTTTTAAATGTTTTATTATAATGTCAACTTATCTATATAAAAGCAAACTAAGGTGGCTAATGTATTAAGTGTGTGTGATATTTTATTGGAAGATTCTTCAAGTGGGCCATCACTACCCTAAACCATTGAACCTGTATCTTTAGACTAAAGTGCACGTTGGTAAGTTCTATAGAGTCAAATCATTTTAAGTTTGGTTTTACTGTAAACGAACATCATGCAGTTAAGAGATGTTGGTAGGGAACCATGCCATTTGCCTGGAAGGATTGAGGAAACAGTGGAGATCTGAAATTATAATGGCAAGATCAGAATTCTTACCTGTCCTGTGTCACCAGTGCACCACCTTGCTTACTGTGTCTGCATGCAGCTAGCCCATTTGCATGCTATTATAGTACTATTTAACTGTCAGCACCACAGGTCTTGTTTTCTAGAAGTTGCCTCGATTCAAAGCAGCTCCTTGAGAACACATTCTCATTCCCACCACATTAAATCATGAATCCAGCATCAGAAAATATTAAATATAACTTTCCTTAAGTGGTGACTGCAATTCAATGTTACTACTTACTATTCATGGTACTCCCCAAAATCTGTCTTACCAATTTACTCTATACTAGGGAGAGAAGGGGGGGGGGGGGGGGAGGGGAGTTTCTCATAAACTTCAATTATTTACAATAGGAAAAGAAAAGCATTGCTAAATATGTATTCTAAGAAAACTAATGAAGCATTTAAAGCTACAAATTAATATACAAAAGTCAAAAAAATATCAACAACTGGAATATTTGATCTGCACATGATTAGAAAATTATTTTTAAAACAAGCTGGTATAAAAACACTTAAGACAATTTACAATCTTACAAGTCTTTGTTTGCTCTCTCTGAAGTTAGAAGTTTCAGTTCTACACAAAACTAATATTCTTAAAATGTATGCTTAGTCGTTACTCAATGGTTTCTTTCACAACGTTGTCTGCAGCATCGTTCTTTTCCACCACATTGTCACCTGCACAATTTCTTTCACAATGTTGCAGCTCAGGTCCCCCAAAAATGTTGCTGCCCGTTCCCTCTGCAACTGTATAACCTTCTAACCTGTCAATAAGGCACGTTGCTGTTTGCGCAAGTCTTAATCCGTAGTGTTCGTACAAGCCTAGATGTTGCTCAGCTTCTTCCAGCTTCTGCAAGGTGGCTCTGCAGTCTGGTATCTTAGCAATGAACTGCTTATCATCATCCGTCAGCAAGTCTTGGCTGTCCTCCCATTTAAGGCTTGGAGGACCACGAGCTATTGCACTGTCAAAAAAAACAATGACAAAGTTGTTACAATAAATACATAATAAACACATATTTGATTAATTATATTGTCGCGAGCATGCGCTCGCCAGAATATATCTATATAATATAGTAGACTCCCGATTATCCAGGTGCGGGTTATCCGTTTTGCTGATTAACCATGCCATATTTCACTTTCATAAACCATAAAAATAATTTTTGACTTTATTTCCATGCACGCACATCAACAGCACTTGTGTAGCATTAAATACAAAGAATCAACAAACAATATTTTGCTTTTCCTCAATAGCTATTCGCTTCCTTCGTTGGATAGCAATTTTTGACAACGCCCAAGTATTCAGCAAACATTTATATTCCGCCATCCTGCATATCAACAGCAGTTCTGGAGAGAGAAGCCAGAAGCTTTCAGGGCTAGTTTTCCTTGTGCCACTAGAATGCGCTTTAGGCAAATCATGCCACACACACATTCTGGAATTACTTTAACAGGTTAAATAATCTTTGTAATACTAGAAAATGTTAAATTTATGCTTTTTAAAATTCTTAATAGAACTGAAAAAAAAAATCTCCCATATCAATAACATTATTATTTTGTAACTCAGATGTTGGTAGTGCCTACATAGGTGAAAAAATGTTATGCCCAAGCTCTATTATGTTAACAATGCAGTATGTGAATTATTTAATTTTAGGTTAACTAATCTGTAAATGTTAATAACCATTTAATTAAATGTACTTCAAATGTATTTAGATATGTATTAGTTCTGTAAATTAATTTAATGGGAGTAGTGTCTTGATTAAAATACTCTCTTATGGAGAAAAAAAATGTATGTGACTAGCACTGTTTTGATTAGCGCTCTGTTTTACTGGAACAAATTAGGGTGTTACTTTGACAAACGGGTGTTACAGTGTCTTAGATAGTCGGGATGAAAACATTTCAATCAGCTTTTTTTCCCATTGCTTTAACCGTACTTTTCGGTTATCCGTGGAACCCTTGCCAATCATTACCCCAGATAATCGAGAGTCTACTGTAAATATAAACTACTTGCATAGCCTACAGGAACTGAATAAATACATACCATTATTTTTTAAACCAGAACACAGTTAAGTTGCATCAACTACATACACGCTAATATGACATAATAGTTTCTATAGTTAAACTATATTATTGGAATACCTAAAATCACTCTTCAATAAAACATAAATAATTTGACTCGCAGTCTAATCAATGGTCATGCCATAAGCTAGGGGAGGAAGCAAATGATAAATGAAAACATAAGTAATTTCAGGGTGGTAGCAGGATTGACTTGTGAAACTTGTATTGTATTCTAGGGGATGAGAAAGTACTGAATTTCTCATACATTTATTAACAGTATGGTTGTTGGCATTTTAAAACTTGAAGGACACTATTTATGAAATAGGAAAACTGCATTATCTGCAAAAAGTCATAATAACTACAAACATAGGTTTCTCATATGATTAGCTTATGCAACTCGCAATTAAACATTCACAGTCAATGGGTTTTTGCAACCAAGGAACAAGGGGCTGTGCTTAATGTTAACTACTGTTCATAATTTTTTTTGTAAAGGTTCTTCCTTTTTTAATTTTTTATATAATAAATGGCACCTCCCCATGAAAGCAGTATCATTCCAAAAAAATGCCGCTCCCCTCCCACTCAAATTTTTTCCACATTTTGAGCTGATTACGCCTTTGAGCCCCGACTGCCCCATGATGACCCGAGATAACACTGCAGCGGTGGATGCCATGAATTATCCAGAACTCTCATGAGCGCATGATTCTGCAGTGGCTCGCAATTGCCTTCTGTGGCATGGAGGTAAAGGGACTCCACAACACCCAGCCACAAACCCAAGTTAGAAATTTTCGACAAGTGGAAAAGTCTTAACTCTGCTGGGAATCAAACTCTGAACCTTTGACTCCACAGCCAGAAGTACAGGCAAAAGGCCATGGTAAAAATAAGAAGTAAGTTTATGCCTTCAAATAAATTTGAACACTGATTTTACACCAGAAATCATTATATTGTGCACTGTAAACAAGCATAAATAAATTTATTGTAGCACATTGGCCTTGCCTACTTGTATTGTCCTCCCATAATATCTGAATATTTGCAAGGTCATGAAAACATTCCACATGGATCTTCCCTTCCAATAAAATGCCAGTAGTATACCTGCCAACTTTGGCCAGTCCAAAAGCGGGAGGTTTTTTAGTGGAGTAAATACTTGTTCCCCCAATAAAGCGAGAAAATTTTGGTTATTTTGTAAATTTTGAAAAAATTTTTAAAGAGTAAACCAGCATGATCAGCACAAGCAATGGGCAAATTGTGTTCTAAAATAAAATACGTTAGCAAACACTCTGCTTTTGTCACACTATCTTCTTTCCGACTTGTGTTACGAAAAACGTCTAATTTCTGATTTTATGCTATATGCATTTAGCATTGACGGCATGTTTCTTCGTATTTATATGTTTCACAATGTTGCCCTTTCAAGCATGCGAGACGGAAAAATCACAACGACAAAAATAACAAAATGCAGCATGTTCACCTTTCCTCGATTGCAAAATGCACGGAAATTCGTCACTAAATGTCTTCTGGTACACAGCAAGATACTTCACTGTAGGCTTACTTAGCGCCATTTCTATTAAATCCCTATTGCGGAGTATGCCTACAACTATACAACGCGTACAAAATACTCATCACGCAACTGCTTCCACAAAATAATATTTTTATGAATACACAGTTGAATAAATTCGAAGACTGTACTATAATGCTACCTCTACACTTCGTCTGTGAGCACAGACGC
Source organism: Bacillus rossius redtenbacheri (assembly GCF_032445375.1). Classification (NCBI taxonomy): domain Eukaryota; kingdom Metazoa; phylum Arthropoda; class Insecta; order Phasmatodea; family Bacillidae; genus Bacillus; species Bacillus rossius. The sequence continues at coordinate 362,010,898 of NC_086330.1, read as the reverse complement.
GAACAAAGGCGAATTTGTTCGGGGACGAACAAACAATTCACACATAGCCGGCTGACAAACCGAAGCGAATTTGGACACGAATGTAAACAGTGGTATCATAAACCCACTATTAATCCAGTCCGTCTTTATTTCAAACCAACACCACCGAAAACACAGTTTATAATGTTGACAAAACACGCCATCTTGGAAAACAAATGAAACCTTTTTCTGGTTGGCTAACAACACAAATTATGAAAATGTACCAAAACAGCTCCCATAATTATAGTAAATAACTACGTTTCTTTCTTAGATGTACGCTTAACCAAGAGTTTTAGCCGACAATTGCGGGCATTTAGGCTATTAAAATAACTGCACATTATGATACGAACCATAGTTACTATACGATTGTACGGAATAATGGTACAAACATATTAATTCTATAAATTTATTGCATTAAAAACTTCAAGAGAAACAGAACCAAAAAACGGGAGATTTGAATGACAAATCGGGAGTCTCCCGCCTAAAGCGAGAGGGTTGGCAGGTATGCAGTAGTATTAATTCACTGAGTGGCTACAACTGTAAGCACAATGTGTGGATTGTCAGTGCTATGAATCTCTACAAATGGTTAAATCTACCTGGCAACTGAAGTGTACCAACACAGTAATACCGTATTCACCGAAAAATAAGTTGACCTGAATGTAAGGTGACCCCCCCCCCCCCATTACAAAAGTCATTGTTCAACGAAAAATTATTAACTCACCTTTTTCCTTTCCTTGCTTAGTAGGTGCCAAGGGCGAAAACCTGCAGGATTACATTTATCAATACCATTTCACACACTGGCTTTAAAAAAGCAGGGGAAGATTGTGTGGTTTACCAAATTAAAAATTAGTGGATATTGATGGAAATTTATTAAAAATATCTGTTAATATGTTATAGTGATTTTAATAATTTTTGCATTTATATTTTCATAATTTAAATGCACTACATTGCCTTCGCCACTACTTTGGGATTATCAGAAGTCGGTGGGAATTGTAAAATGCATGATATGAAAATGATAAATAAATACATACCCTCTAACACTACATAGCTCCTGGGGGGAGGGGGAGTGATCTACACCCTGGTAGGTGCTTAACTAATACTGTCGTTAATAATGCTTCTAATCAATATTTATAAAAAAAAAAAATCTAAATTTTTTCAATGTATTCTGTGTAAACTGAGTACCTAAACTAAATGGCTGTTGAAATAGTTTGCTGTCTGTTATAAGGCAACCCCCCCCCCCCTTTTTTTTGGGTGATTTTTTCAACAAAAAAAGACTTGCATTATTTTTGTGTGAAAACTGTCACTAAAATCATAGCTCACCTAACTTAAACCAGACCTGAGTAAGCATACAAATTTTAATCATATTCTAGCTCCTGCTGTTCACCATGTTTTACAGATACTTAACTGCACCTTGTCAACTGGTTGACAGCTTGCTTTTATTTTTTTTATAACTCAATGGTTCAACTGCCCAACACAAACACAGCGTGTATAAGTTTACTGTGCAGGCTTTAGTAATGCCACTCAACAGCCAGAATTTACCAGAATAATTCTACACTATTAGAAGTGAATAGTAATTTTACATATATTTTAGCTTACTACCCTTAAAAGCTGTTTTTGTACTCACTCTCTGCTTGCTTGCTTCCTGTTTTGCCTAGCTAGTTTCAGAGCCTTCCAGTCATTCTCCTCGTTATTTAGTTTATCAAAATACCTGTTCAAGAGAAAACAATATTAAGTACACTCTGATATAAATATCTATGAACTAATTGTATTAATACACAGTAGAACCCTATTATATTATAATTATAAGGTTTTCGCTTATTAAATTTTTGTGCTAGCAATACCATTATTTTAGACCCAGAATGTTCTTCCTGAGAGAAAGGCATACATTTTTGTTCTAATGTCGTTTCATCTATATAACATCATAAAATAAGCCTAAAATAATAAAATTAGTAGAGGTGAAAATTCATAACTGTTATTACTAATATTCATTTGCTATTGAAATGATCTTTAATGCATGTGTAATAGTTGCCCTGAGCCACATGGCCTATATTAAAACTCTTCAACTTAAGATCCAAGTCAAACTATCTTTCAGCGAGGAGGCTATTCACTAAATTTTAAAGGTTACATCTATAGTGAAGGTCAGAAGCCATGCTATTGATCTTAAATATTTTCGGAGCGATTCTGTAAGCTTTAGGATGACCTTATCGTGCATCCTACTGTCCTTAAAGTAATGGCTTGGTCGAAGGTGTCTTTAACTAACTACCAACATTTTGTGATAAAATTGCAGACTGATGAATTTAAATATGCAAAAATGAGATTTGATAATTATTTTGTTTCCCATCTTATCTAATGTTACTGCAACCACCTTCAAAATTTTATTATATTCCTCATAGATGCTGAAAATTTTAAAACAGAGCATTAAATTAAACATTATTGCAAATTAAATACAATCACATAATTATGTTTAGTATTTCTATGTTACTTTATATTTCACCCTTGAAGAATTTTACTAATACTTTTTTTTGACGTGATAATGTCTTATAAATCGATGAACGCCGGCTGCACGCACGAAAAAGCATAACTCGTTGTCACGTTCCGCCTGAGCCGAGCGTGCAAGAATCTGCCAACCACAGTGCGAGAAAATCTTCTATAATATCAAACAGGTTGAGGCGGGCTTTTTAACTAATTGTTCGTGATTATATTTAAACAAATTATTAAAATTAAATTTGCAAAACCTGTAAATAATATTTGAAAATTAAAATGTAGGTATGCAATTTTTCATCAATGTTTTCTTATGACACTATCACGTAAAATTATCGTCCGTAAACCGACTTTACAGACAACCACCTTTTTTGCTATTTAATGTTTTAAGTATTAAAATACATTTTAAGTATTACTTTAATTAAAATTTATTTATTATTTATTAATTAATTTATATTTATTTTAATTAATACATAAGAAAATAAATTACAAAAATTCAGAGCATGAAATTTGCAGAGGAACACAGATGGTTATAATTAACTTGTGTGTTATGATTTGATAAAAAAAAATTTCAACATAAATATAAATAAAAAAGTGTTTGCACTGACACACAGCTAATCATGGGCATTTCATATATGATGACAAACAAAACTTACAAAGCACACTGGCAGTTTTGTTGGTAGAATGAGTGCATCTTAGCTTAGTGCAGAAAGTGTGTTTACTTAGAAACTAAGCATTTTAGAGAAAAATCTTCAAAAGGGAAATCATCTGTCTTTATGAAAATGAAACAATCATCAAGCCTACATATAAAACTTAATTAACTCCATAATTTCATTTTACAAGCAGTATGGTGTAACCAAAAAACCAATAGGAATAAAGTAGTTGGAAGTTGCCTGAATTAATTTCAAAGCTATTGTAAAACATGTTTACACAAAAATGCAGTGCAACTGATAGAACCAAGATGATGTGACCATGGTTTCATATCACAGCTGAAAACCCCTCTCGTACAGGGAGGGGGGGGGGGGGGGAGACGCCTTTGTACTTGCAAATAGTAGTGTGAGGGTTTACTTATCCATTAAGATATTAAGGAAAATTCCATTGCAAAGCATGTCTGTCAGAAAAACAAAACTGAGAAATAAAATATACAAAACAAAAAAACTGAGCTTAGCTACTGTCAAAAAGGAATTAGTAAACACATGGAATTCCAAAGAATTAAAAAACATCACATAACTAGTAAAATGACGTCCATTGTTAATCTTAAATTCTGTTAATAACCAGTTAAGGTCATGAACAAAAGAACAGCTAAAGATGCACAATGAAATCTTATCACAATTCTAAGATGATAGATTCCGTAATACACAGTGATTTAGGTCACAATGCTAGACAGTTGTAGGTAACTGTGAAGGAAGAAAGGAGGCGAATTCATTTACTTACTCTTTGAGTGTTATTTTATCTTCTGCATTTTCTCTTGAAGAATTGCCATTTTCAGCTTTTCTAACTGCTACTGAAATGAAAGTAAATATTGCTTGGTAATTTCAAAATAGGTTACTAGCTCATCACAGTACCATGTAATTTATATTTTTCAGTCTTTTATGTTTGAGTTCCAAACCTTCACAGTTGCTTTCAAAATATCTAATAAGTTCACAGGCTTTATTAGGCAGTGCAATTATGCAACTGCCTTTAAGGTGGCCACCTGGCTGGGTCACCCAACAGCATGCAGACCTCCAGGTGTTAACGTGCCATTTACAAACCACTTGAGATTTAATAAACATAAAGGTGTCTGATTACGAATCCAAGAGCCACTGCACAAGTTTCGTTCCATGATCTCGTCTATAACATGTACTTTTCGGACAGTGAAAAAAGGCTAAATCAGGTATTTTCACATGCCTTTTTAGGTATGAAAAATTATACACACAAGTGTTGCAAATGGTATAGGGAAGTAGCCTTTATCTTTAATTTTACCGTTTAAAACTATAGGGTCTCCACTTGAAGTCCCATAGAGGCGTGATACAGACTCGAAGACTGCACGCCGGTTCTGTGCTTGGCGCGTAGAAGCTGCGAGCAAGTATTGCCCCTGAGCTTTTAGAACTCTTGTGGCCGCCTTGAAGATAAAATAAGAACAGTGTTTCACGCTCCTCACATCAAAACAGCTTAGCTTACTGATTGATCATATTACATTACACCATATTAAACCTTTTGGGAAATTACACTATTAGGTAACTTCATCATAGTTCTGAGTTTGACACCTGAATATTCAGCCGTTTTTTCTGGTACAAATATTGTTTAATGTTTCGGTTGTCTAGCTTTTTGTAAAACAAAGAACTTTATTTAATTTAATTGAATAAGCTGACGTCGACCCAAGTGTCTCCTCGGCTCCTTCAGGCCGTTATGCCTCGTTAACGTCCTCTCTTGCATTACTAGTGCAACCTAAGTACAGTGCTATGAGCAGGGACGCACAGGGACCCATTGTAAATATTCACAAGTGTCTACGTTTTTTTTAAATAATTTATAATGTCCTTTTCTTTTTAATACTTTGCATTTCGGGATTTCTGTATATATTTTTAAGTGCTTATGCTGTGTCATATCATGTACATCGGCAAGCCTGGCCCGCGGCGTGAGTCGCATCTTCTCCGCCGGCCCGTTTCCCCTTCCTCCCCTCCGCAGCCCGCGCGGGCGGGCGGCGGAGCGCCAGACAGTTGCCTACTGGGAGTCGCACAGGGCGGACCTGCTTCGCTCCGCTCCGCGAGAAGTAGCACGGGGTCCGGGTCGCAGCGTGGATGAAACGTTCGTCTACCGACGTGGTCGTCCAGGCTGTGACAGGATTCCTCGCGATAAACCTCGTTAACAAGATCGCGTCTTCGTAACATCGCAACTCACTCCGCTCGAGACGCACGCCGTGCACGCCTGGACCTTCCTACTCTCTTAATCTGTATATATCGTTATAGAGTCGTCTACGCATACGTCACGAGTCGCGTACGTGCTACGAAGCACCACTGAACTTTTCGTAACCGGTACGATTCGCTACGGGACCGCATTCGCTGCTACGCCGGTTCTCATTTTGTCTCCAAGTGTTTGTTTCCGGGAGTCCGGGTCGCGGCAGAGGAGGACGCTCGTTTCGCGACGTGCCGGCCAAGCTGCGACAGGATTCTTCACGGAATAAAGGAGCTCGTGAAAACGGACAGCATCGTATTATCCTTGTTACCATCTACCATTCCTTCCACATACGCAAAGTTCCCTCCTGGTCCCTTACTTTCCGGTCCCGGCCACGTTGGCCTGAACTCACTCCCTCACCGACGAGAGCTACACGGGCAAATCAGGACAGTTCACCACAGGGAATTAGGGACCATAGACCGAGGGACGTCAAAGCTTATGACTAGCATGAATCTGTTGAAAAAGTGTGCTTGTTTATGCTACAATAATAGAAAGCAGGAAAAAGGCACATAGCAACTACTTAATGTACAGCAATAGTAGCCTAGTTGTTTACCTAATCAACATCATAACAAAATTACAAGCTATACTTTACCTATTCCTCTCGAAATCCTCCTAGAAAACAAAGATGAACGACGTTTTACGACCGGACTAATAGATGACAAATCAATGACTCGTTTGTTTTGCTTGTCTTGTTCCTCTTGATCCATTGTACAAAACTCTGAAAGAAAAAAAAAATATTACATATGTGATATTTGTTTTGTTGGTTTCAGAAAACAAGTCGTTAGATAAATATGTTTTATATTCAGACTATTTTTTTTTAAATTATAAAAGTCATCTATAAAAACTGTCATGCTAATCAAAACTTTGCCATAAGATCCATTGAGTATGTTCCACAAAATTTATGTTTATTTGATGGTTTACACTGTCATTACTTGAGTTTATATGTTGAAATCCCTACCCTAATTATATGATTTGCCCGAGTGGTAACAGATCATAGTTCCAGAAATTTTGTGACTGTTTCATCACAGTAACTCTACTTTGTTTACCTACTTTTGTTATCTTAATTTGTATGCATACATAATTTTACGCTACGTTAGTCTGTGTTTCAGTGGGAGCTATGCGTGTTAGAGGGAACGTATTGTTTATTCTGCAAAACTTCAGTTTACAATTCCCACGGACTTCTGAAAATCCCAAAGTAGCGGAAAAGGCAACAAAGTCCATTTAAATTATGAAATAAAAAGCATTAAAAAAACATGAAAATATAAATTAAAAAAAAAAAATTACTATGACATATTACCAACAGATATTTTAATAAATTTCCATCAGTATCCACTAGTTTTTAATTGATTCAACCACACAATCTTCCTCTGCTTTGAAGCCCTTCACAACTACAGTATTTTAAATATTTCTGTCATAACTTAACCAATAATTCTTCATATTTATCACTAGCCCTGTAAATACCTAGTCTTTTAGGAAAAACCACACAAACTACAGCAATATAAAACATAAAAATTATGCAAGAACACACAAAGAACCTACCTTTTTTAATACTCATTATCAATACTTACTTGAAGTTCAGGCCAAGTTCACTGCACGAAACCATGCATTACACAGAATTTTTTATTGGGTGGAAAGAATGTAGAGAAAAAACTATACATCATGGAAGATGGTATTGTGTTTTATACTAGAATAGGAAGGGCTGAAGTATATACATCATACAATACTAACTTGAAAGTTAGTTTCAAAAAGAAACATATTTTTGTGCAAAACAAGCATGTGAAAATTCTCAGCCCAAAACTCCCATATGACAGCCGATGGTAATGACTTCAGCGCTGTCATGTTGATGTCAACATCAATGTTGTTATAGTATCGTGTTGTAGTGGTTCATTCACACATCAACATGCAATATGTGTAAAATTATAAAATGCACCACTAATTATATGTTGTGTTTACAAGGTGGAGTGGAGGAATCTGAGCATCTGTGTGCATTCAACCCCAATGGACACCTTTAGAGTGATCAGTTACTCTAAAATACTCAGGATTCCACTAAAATCAAAATTTTGTTTGGATATTAACTATTAACTTTCAATTAATAAAAATAAATATGGGGTAAATAACTAAATATGTACTGTACGGCCTGCGGAGATAAGAAATTCCAATTACTTTTGGAGATATCGCCGTTCTTATTTTGCAATACAAGACCTATGTAATCATTCGACCGTAGCAATTTTATATTTTGCAGTGTGTGCGTGAATTTTCCATTAAGTAAGGTTAGTTACATTATAAATACTTCAAAATAAACGGAAATTAAAAATAATATCAATTAATTTTACTTGTTGTATAGTTTTAAGTATTTATAATGTAACTGACCTGACCTAACAAAACGGGAAAAAGGATGAACAGTGGGAACTCACGCAATTTTCTTTTTACATGATGTAGTCGTTCACGTGGGAGACCTAAGATGTACAAGAAGTTCTGTCCCTGCCCGAACACGCCCAAATATTCACCTTCGGCCAACCTCGGGATTTGTTTTATTTTTGAGCAGGAAAAATGAATTCAAATATTAAAAGTGGTCGGTTAGGTTAGGTACATTAAAACACTTTAAAACACTATGGACGGTTAGTTAGGTTAGTATAGCTACATTAAAATAAACAGAAAATATAAATATTAATAAATAAACCCAAGGTTGGCCGAAGGTGAATAGTTCGGGTGTAATCGGGAATGGCAGAACTTAATGTGCATCTTAGGTTTCCCCGTTCATGTACGTCGGAAAAAAACAAAAAAAAACTTGTAAACAAGCAACAATATTAACTCCGCATGAGTGCACAGGATGAAAATTAAAAAATTCTATATCTCCTAAAGTATTTGGAATTTCTTATCTCCACCGGGTTTGATGAAAAGAGGAAGTTAAAGAGCACAGAATAAAAGTATTTTCGGAATTGAAATTTTTTTTAACAAATATCGCTCAAATATGAAAATTAACAAATTCAATATCTCCTAAAGTATTTGGAATTTCTTATCTCCGCAGGCTGAAATGAAAAGAGGACGTAAAAGAGCATATAATGAAAGTTATTTGAGATTTTTAAAAAAATTTTTGACGCTAATCCGTACACTACATATTTACCCCAAAAAGCTATGTAACTAATAAAATTCATTAGAATGTATTGTTAAAATTTACCTGTTAACTGTCAACAGTGATGTTACACATCTATCGATCCCTTTGATCCTACCTAACCCAGAATGTGTGGAGTGCAGTGGGTTGTAGCTAACCTAGCCTATATGAGTCAATCACACAAGATCTCTGCTAATATATGGGAACATGGATGAATTACAAATGACATGCAACCGAGAAGAATGCACTTTTTATTTCTAAATGGTAAATTTTAAAACTTAAGATGCTTAGTGGAAATTAGTGGGATAAATATGATTTTTAAAATTATCCACATTTTGAATGAACACTTTGTTATTTGCTGAAGGGCATTCAAATATCACAATTTTTTTTACCAGTAAAAATTTTGTTTGCATTAATATACCATTTGCACTATAAATTACTACTGTAATCTTCTTTTTTCTCATTAGTGAATGTTTTTACAGTTAGCACAAACTGTTCATTATAATGTAATATTGGAGTATGTAAAATAATTGTTTATACTGATTTATTGTATTTATTTTAATTTTGAAGGAGTGCCTCTTCCGTAAAAATTACAATAAATATTTCAAACTTTTTTTTTTACTTCCTGGCATGTTTTCCAATCATTACCTAAGAGGGCATTGTGATAAAGTAGTTTACCAGTATTTGACCATTTTAACATGTGGGTTGGTACTTACATTAAGAATAGCGTAGAATAATAAGAATGGTTGGTTAGGATAGCTGCATTAAAAATACTGTGAAATTGTTTGAAGGTTAGGTTAAGTTAGCTACATTGGTTAGGTTGAGTTAGGTTAGCTACATTTCAATTGGTAATTCCTAACATATCACTGAAATCAATTTTACAGTATTTTTAATGTAGCTAACCTAACCAATGCTCCACACTATTTTTAAGTATTATAATTAGCTAACCCTAACTACGTCATAAAATGGCAAATTAATTTACATATCAAATGCTCTCTTAGAGAATGATAGCAAAACATGTCAGTAAGTAAAAAAAAAAAAAAAAGTTCCCCCACCCCACCTTGCTCTTTTTTCAGAATTACCCTTTTTGGTTATCATCCACAAAATATTTCTGTATTGTTTGAACATTAAGTTTACATAAAACGATATACGGTTAAGGACTACACAAATATGTTTTTGCCTTATTTAACCTAACATTTCCCGACATAGTTTCAGTAATAATTTTTTGTGTAGCAAAATAAGAAAAAAATTCGAATTGGTCATTATTTTCAGAAATGCTAAAAACAAAACCTAATGAGACAAGTGTCCAATGTCAATACTTACGTAAACCTATTCAACGTCAACATTTGCAGCCAACCAAACGTATCTCTGTGGAATGTGGATAATAAATTTAACACTTCGTTTATAGTTCATACTTCATGAATACACAATTACTAGAAATAGTCTTAATTTTAATCCAAAACTACAACACTGAAAACAACCACATACGAAAAAGGCGCGTAAAATCAAATGACAAAAAGTTCAAAACAATTTCATCCAGAGGGTGCAACTTAATTGGCAGAATAGAGCTAAAATATTTGTGCGGTTGTGAAATGCCAACATCAAAAACTAAGTTTTAAATACGAAGAAAACATAGATATGTTAAAACACAATTTCTTATAAAAAAAGTAATTTTACAGACTTTATTAGTTCAGAATTGTTGGAAGGTGTATTAACGAGGTAACGTATTGAGTGTAATCGCAAACAATTATACTTTGGAATTTTTTTTTGACAATGTTTAATTATCCAGATCTGGGAAACTGGGAAAGTAGAGAAGCCTAAAAAGATGTCCAAGTTCTGTCCATGCCCGAACGCGCCCGAATATTCACATTCGGCCAACCTCGGGTTTATTTATATATATATTTATATTTCTCTGTTTAATATTAAACTAGAGGTGGGTCGAAAGTATTTGGAATTTCTTATCTCCGCCGCTTTTAATGAAAAGAGGAAGTTGAAAAGCATCTAATAAAGGTATTTTCGGACTTTTAACATTTTTTTTCGCAAATACCGCTCAACTACATATGATGAAATTTAAAAATTCGATATCTCCTAAAGTATTTGGAATTTCTTACCTCCGCCGCTTTTAATGAAAAGAGGAAGTTAAAAAGAGCGTCTAATAAAGGTATTTTCGGATTTTTAACATTTTTTTTTTCGCAAATACCGCTCAACTACATATTTACCGGAAAAAAAATGTAACATTCATGTTTCAAGGTGAACATTGTCAGCAACGAACGACCAAACAAAATCAAGGTAGCTAACATTTTCTTTTGAAAAGTAACGACTTTTAGGTTGTTAAGTTGCTGATAAATACCACACAATTTACTTATTTACAAAGAAAATAAGAGCTTTAGTTATAGCATTGAGTTGCGATAGCGACCCTTTAGATTTGTTTTACATGAAATCTCTTTTTGATCCTATACCTCTTGTCGTAGTCCCGGATATCACCCCCGTGATGCTGGTTGCGTCTTATTCTCAGAAGGGGTTCAGACCTCGTAGCAGGGGAAATTATCACTATCCGTACTACAATGATAGTTCGACAGTTTGAACGCAAATATTTATTGGGCCCTTCACACAATCTATTTACATGAGCGATCCGCGGCACAACACCCGTCCCTCCGCGGAGTGAGGCTCGGCTGCACGTGTTTGGGGTGGGCAGGCGCCGAGTGCGAGCGGCCCCCCGTGGTCTCGTGTGCGTACGTTGACGATCCTTAGATGGTCCCCTTTTCAATGATGACAGTGAAATAGGCGAATTTAAGTGCTGGCGCCTGAGGCATAGAGCCCGCCTCTTTACGGTAAAAACGTGTCTGCTGATACGTGTAATGTCTGGTCATGAGCGAGAACCTGATATACAATTAAACTATTTACAATGGCTACTCGTAGTGTCACACACGTGGTCGCGAAATACTCCCCAGACTCAATCTCACCCGTCATTGCTCTGCGACACTGGTCCCCGTCCGCGTCCTGCTCGTCCGGCTGCCAGATGCCTACTACCCCCTCTCATTCCGCGCGTCGCGCCTCTCTGCCCGTCCTACCCCCACTCCACGACACGTGCAGTGCTCGGAGAGATTCCGGGTGTTGGCCTCGGCTATGTCGCCCGGTGAACAGTCACGTATATACTTCACACAATATTTTAGAAAAAACATATAATATTAAGATTACACAATATTATGCAAAAAAAAATAATACATAAAAATTATATGAAACATTAAACACTAAACATATAAGTATGTTCTTAATAACACATTATCACACTGCACGGGGCAGGGGTGGATCAGGGGCTGACGAGGCATAACGGCCTGAAGGAGCTGGGGAGACACTTGGGTCGACGTCACTCTAGGGGCACGTTTTACTTGCTGGAAACAGTTTTACTCGAGGGGCCAAGATGCTCTCAGCTCATCCAGGTCATACTCTCAATGCTCTTCCTCGAGGAAGAGTTCTGAGGGCAAGTTGTCTGCTGATTGTTTTGATACAATCATCTACTTCTGCATCGTTCGTAATGTTCAGTGTGTTGCGATTTTTAAGACAATAAGTTATGTATCTTATTGTAATTATGATCACATATTTATATCTCATGATGTATTTGATTACAACAGGTTATATTGAGTATATTTGTATTTGATGATCTTACGTTCAAATACATAAAACATAATTTGACTAAGCTCTCATTATTTGTGGCACAATATTAGGTATTTCCTAAGCAGTTTCACCTTCAGACGAATTTCAATTCGCATTAGTATTGCCGTCACCCGCGGTCTCGGGATCGAGACCCGGGGCGGTCCTAGTGGTTTTCAGTGGCTCTATAGGAAATCTCCGGCGGGCGCCAGGTTAATTCGAGGATTAACTGAGGTGATCGTGGGTTTTTGCCCCTGCGTGTTCCACTAGGATCGACGGCAGTTGATGGTGGGAGGGTGTCCCTACTTCTAATAAGCACTGGCCCTAAACAGTATAGAGGACTGTTTCCTAATTGTTCATGAGGCGTTTGCGAAATAAAGAAACGGTATTAGGTGCTGGTTTTTTAATCTCGCATCTCACATAGTGTGGATGGAGGCACAAGTTACACAATTACACTGGACAAAAAAAACACACTGGCACTACATACACTCTGACTCGCACTGATAATTAATTATGTATTACATGGATGATACATTGCGGCACTTGCAAACAAGGTCCCTACATTGATTTGTGGGTCGACAAAGAGTTTGGGTGGATTAACGGCCACTCCGTGATGAGCTGTAGGTAGATTCGTGCCCGGACTCACCTGTGTGAGTCGCGGGACCACGAAGATAATATTAAATGGCAAAGTCTTTAAGATTGCAGTCGGCAGGCGTATGCTCGATGAATTACATGAAGTTCTGTTCGCGGGAGTCAGCCCGGACCGTAAGATGACTGCGTCACAAACCTTTGTTCTGCTACGAGCAAAAATTAAAGAGGCCGGGATAAGCCCTGCACCGGAAAAGGGCACAGGGGCACACAGGGAGAGAAAGGAGGAAAAAGGTTTTAGCGAATTATAATAGTTACCAGAATTATGGATCAGAAACACAAAATGTTAGTCTCCCCGCGGGATCACACGTCCGCCCCGGCCCGTGAGTAAAACTCTACTGCCACTTTGTGCCGGCTTGGGAGGGGATGAAGCGTCATGACGCGCCAAACTTTCTAGTATGCCGTTATTCCAATTTTATAATCATAATTAGTCATTATTATTTATAGAACACTCGTATCTTAATGACATCTGTCTGAATTAGTTGGCGGAAGGCCTATAGTAATAATACATAACAAAATTTAAATTAATTATATTTGAAAATAGAAAGTCAAGCTGGAGACTGTCACTCGTTGACTACTCCAGTGGCTATTGCAAGTAAAAACAGGGAGGTAAATTAGGTTGATTAACACTGTGGTTAATTATTGGCGGAAGGCCGCAAGGGACGTTCCGGACGTTTATTAATTGCGGTTTCCCACGGGGAAAACCGCTGCACCCCTACGACGCACTTTCACTATTAAGTGATGTTCTGCTAATTAAAAATCACTTAATTAATCACAGCAATTTATGATGCGTGAGAACTGTTTGGTGGTGTTGGCATATGGACTAATCTGTGAAGGCACTCACCGGCGTCGACGGCTCGCTTGACTCACGTGACATGGGCTAGGGGTGCGTTCCGTTTGCAGGGTTTAATACTGGCGGGTGGAGGCCGGGCTTTACGGCCTTCGAAGGACGACGACATTATTTATCAAGTCATTTGCTTTTGTACCTACCATCTAAAAAAAAGTTAAAAAAAAAATAATTGCAAGTCTTTTTTTTGCCTATACGAGAGTTACCAACTCTTTTTGACCTAAGTTCATTTCCTCATAACTCTTACAATTCCTATGGAGCAAAAGATACTGCGAGTAAAACAAACCTTTTAATTATTCTTCTTTGCTTTGTAGTTTCACCCACTGCTCTCGTATAGCAGATATTAGTATATACGGCGAATATTGTAGGCGTCCTACCAAGTGCTCTTATATGTTAGGAGGTGAAGCATTCCCCAAGTCCTGCCACACACAAAAAATTGCATTAATGCTGTGTTTTTTGATACACAACATGGTTTTGAATTTATTGGAATACATACGTGTGTATATGCAGTAATATTTGGTAAAAATTAAATCACGCTTTACTAAAGATGCTTTAAATGTATTTTGAGCACAGTACGAGGTGTAAGTGTTCGCCTATTTTACAATATGAATGATTTTTAAATGTTTTTTTTACCACTTTAACACTATTAAATAAAGTGTTTTTTAAATTATGCAATTATTTGAAACTTAAAAATCTAAATTATGAACTGTTTTGAGGATTAATAATAGTCAGCATAATGAAGTTTAAAAATTATACGATTGTGTGTCGTACAGCATTGTGAGCTGTTGGAATATAGGAAAATGTTACTGTGGGGTATCGCAAAATTAAAATTTTAAACCAGTATCACACTCAATAATTGTACATAAATAATGGCAACTGATATAATTTCGTTTTCATTCAACATTACTTATGCATACTGTTATAATACAAATGTGTTTAAAATCTGAAAGATTTAAGCAGCATCTTAACTACGCTCTAACTACAACTTTAAACCCAGAAGGGGTATGTATGGGGAAGTGGAGGTAAATACGGAGGAGAAAGGCACCACAAATAAAGATATAAATGTAAAAACCAACTGTCCACATGAGTTTTAAAGTATTTTTAATGTAGCTAACCTTGATGTTGTACCTCCGGGAGCAGTAAAGTCTGGTCCCCATCCCGCCCCTACCAACACCACTGGTGGAATGCACCCCTGGCCCCTCCCAATATGCAAGTAACTGTCAGTGCGCTCTCTCTTTCTCTGTGTGAGAGAGAGACAGAGAAAATGAGACAGTTTTGTCATTGTCCACATATCTACCGTAAAAGAAAACAAGTTTGTCCTACTCCTCTGTGACTGTCGCCCTGCTGACAGCCGTTTCTCGTGATCTAGCCGCTGGAGGGGACGCACCACAACGCCGAACGTACAATAACGCTGAATGCCAAATTGACTACAACGCAGACAGCTAGAAAACTGCTGTGTACCACAACGCCGAAAAATATTGCAGTACTGCCACAAAGGTTAGGTTAGATAAGGTTAGCACACAAATTCATTCAGTTGTTTTTCATTTTGCTCCTGTGGCCCCCCCCTCCCTGCAGCAACATTTTTCGGCGTTGTGGTAACGACCCGCCGCTGGATACACTCAGCCCGTTTCCCAGCTGTACATTTCATACACATGGTATTTACAGTAGAACTATATGTTCCTGCTTATAATGTTTTAAGTCCTGAGATTTTACCCATAGTGCATTTCCTGCTTACAATGTTTGCTTTCTGAAATTAAATAATTGGAAAGAAAAAAACCTTTTAAAACCTAACTATTCCAACACTTACCCATGTGTAAAGTATATACTTTACACTTTACGTACATTCTTGTATTCAATCACTGTTTTAAGATAAATGTAGATGTTTACGAGTATGTTGGCATGCTTGTTTTGGAAAAAAAAAATTCTAGTGTGTTTTCAGATATACATGTACATACATAGTCCTACAATACTTTAGTTGCCAACTATATAGTGATGGCAAAACAAAAAGTGTTTTCTATTTCTGATAGAGAGATCGAAATTGGCATTCCTACTTTAAACATCACGAATCGTGAGAGAATTTTACAGAAATGTGTCTTTTATGAAAACTAAAGTAGAAGATGGAAACATGAAAAAGTTGAAAAATTGTTGGCTAAATTAAGCAAATACAAGCTTTGAGTGTACCTGTCAGTGGTTTTGACATTAAATTTGTTTACATAGCTTGATGAGACCATTGGTAAAAAGTTCGAACAGTGACAAGTTCTAAATTGATATTTCCTGCTTATGATGTTTCTTCCTTATGCCCCTATGGTTCTACTGTAGTACGTTATTTTTTAGTTTTATAGTTCAAGTTAACTATTGAATATTTAGTTTTATTGTTCACACAGATATTGGTATTAAGTTTCACTTCCTGGGTATGTGGTGACGACACAACAAATTTTTGACGTGACGTCTAATAAATCAATGAACGCCGGCTGCACGCACGAAAAAGGATGACTCATTGTTCCGTTACGCTCATTGTACGCTTGCACCGCATCTATCTCTCTTCCACTCGATTGGAACAACCATCGATTTGACTTTTTCGAGGCACATTAAACTTGAAACACTCCCATTCGTTTCCTACTTTTCCTATCATCATCCTATCCTTAACAGAATAGCACAGATTGGAAGAAGTTAAACAGCAAACATGTATAAAGGGTATAGTTAAAATAATCTCTTCGTTAAAGTAATAAACATATTTGAATTAATGAGAGCAAATAAAACTAAATTTATCAATTAAATTGTAGATTTCATTTCACTCTTTCTTTTTATCCATACAAAATAGTGATAATTCAATAAAAATGATCCAATTTTATTCATAAAAGTATGCAATCATTTCATCAATGTTTTGTTATGACGTTGTCACGTTAAACTATCGTCCGTAAACCGACTTTACAACTAATTTTTTTGTTCATAATAATTTAAGTAAAGGGGAGGAAATGAAGCAATTATGTCAATTTTCATTGTTAGCTTTTCCCCTGGAAGTAGCCGGAGCATGTCTGAGGTGTTGAGCACCTTCCCCAGAACACGGCCCAGATGTCTGGACGGTGAAGGTAGCATGGGCAGGTGACATGCACGCCAATACAGGTAATCTGGGTACGAGGCTCTTATGAACAAGATGTCTGTGTGAATGTAATGAGCAAAGTCACCAATCTTTTCCCAATTCTAGGAGCTATTTCAATCAAATTTTTTTATAAAACGGGGTTATAAAATGTTACCTTCTCATACGCACGGGAGCTTACAATGTACCTTCTCTTAAGTTAGGTGGGTACTTCATGTAATGTAATGTAATGGCCGACAAAAAAATTAGTTGTTCCATTTAAAAGGTTTCAAACCAGTGACCTTTATAAATGGCACCACATACAAAAAAAAAAGTGTTCACTAAGCTACTAGCAACACAGCAGTACAGGTGCACATATTTACAGGCTGAATGGCAAAGTTATACAACATAACACAACAATGTGCCATTCTGCTAATTTTTTTTGGAAACATATTAAAGAGAAAAAAAAACACACAAGTTTTTGTTAACATTGTTTTATTAAGAATAAATAGTGACAGCCTGTAGGAGTAGTTACTACATGACTTTATCATATAGGCTTATACGAAACAATAAACACATCAGTCCAGTCTGACAAAAACCATTGCTTATTTAGTAATTATGTAATACATGTGGCAAGGAACTACTGAAAATATTGAAAATCTAACCTCACTTAATAATCAACACAATACAGTACTGAAAAATAAAAAAATAATCAATCTCCACATCATCAGCAAAACATGTAAAAGACTCAAGTATGCTGAACAGATAAATTAATGAAAAAGATAATGAAACATAACTTATGGAAAACTTCACTTATCAACTATGACAACGCAACCAATTATAGTTTTCTCTATTCACTTGCAACAAACAGTAAACTTTATTTAAAACTTGATTAATGGCCATAGGAATATGAAATACGCTTCATTCAGTTCTTTATAATAGCCATTTTTTTTTACATACTTTTAACACTGCTGAGAAACACAAAAAAGACCATATTTCAACTTATAACTTACAATTTATATGTACAATGTTTCATGCATGGTCCATTTTTAAATTTAACAAATACAAAATAAACATTAATGAGATTGACATGAAACTTTGAATACAGTTATCCAGGAGGAGGTATTTTTGAAAAATTACATTGGCACAAGCAAAAACATTTCCATCTGTGATACAAAGATATCACTCAACCTTACGAGGACAGTCCAAGATAGTATTGAAAACTAGTGTACTTCAATATAAGGATTTATCACTCTCTTTAGAATGTAGAAAACATAAACTGTGTCTCTTAGCAGACAATAAAAGAATGGACACACATTGTTCATATTTTTTGTGTTGAATGTGGTAGCAACATGGACTGTGCTACAAAAACACAGACTTGTATACTGCAAAGTGGAATTTGAAAAAGTTACACACAATTTTTGTGTGCTGCACTTGGTTCACAGAGTCAGTACCAGGAAACTAACACAGCATGTCCTAGAAACATGTAATTATGTAACTATAGCAACACTTTAACATACTGATACCGTGTACAAAAAATACTTGACTCTAAATCTTTGTAGAAATATTTTTATTTTGTTTTTATGTTTATAGTAACAACAAATATTTTCTGAAAATTTTTAAAGAACATTTAGTTTATATCAAGAGAAATTAATACCACACATTTTTTGCAAAACATATTGGTAATACATTTTACATGAACATTTATATATGCTTTTTAAATATATATTTTAAGATCCCTATTTAACACTTTAAAAACAATCAATGATAATAACAAAGAAATTTAGTTTGTGCAGATTTCAAAACATAATACTGTAACAGCTAAATCAACACCAGGGAACGGAGATTACCAAACTATTAATACATATCACTGCTGTATGAAGTAGTGACACAAAGATTTTAATCGCCATTGCTGAAGAAGTACAGCCAATAATGAATGTCAACAAGGCAGAATTTAAGATTACAGGATATTAATACGTAACATTATGTATTATATTTTGTTTATAAATTGTTAAATTGAAACACTACTTGAGTACTTGGCCAAGAAAAAAAAAATACTACTCTCAGTACAACAGAGGGAAAAAAAATGAAACTTGCAAGGAAAAAATTATTCGACTTCATGATAACACTCATTACTATGAATAAATAATTGGAACTAATGACTTCATCACACAGCCTAAACTATTTAAAATTATATCTTTTAACTGGAAAGGTCGCAGGAAAAAAAACCATGGTTACCAAAGTTCAAAACACAATTAGTCATTTCTGATCGAAACTGCACTTGTACCGACACTCAAAGTAACGCCAGAACGTTACAGGGCAGTGTTGTAGCAGTCCCGATTCAAACGCTGGTTCGATCGTGGCAACGCTTCCTGCCAAACAAGTACACGGCCTAGGCATCTGAACTTCATTACCCCAAACCTCTCCTTTCAATAAGTCACAAAATTGCTCATCACGCACACTGCAAGTGACCGTTTTACTACATCCGCGGCAACATCAACAACATAAGTTTCTACCAAGGTACAACTGAAGTGATCGCATATTCCTTATTTGTAAAGACATTCTAAAATGGTTAAAAAAAAAATGTATTTACTACTGAAGTTTAAGGGACCCGCCTTAGTGAGGTGGGATGATAAGAGAGACCCTCCCTGGTGCTTCTAGCATTGTGTCGCCTCTGTGGTCTGGCGTGCAGTCTTCACGTAGTGCATAGGGAAAAAAACTAAGATATATAAGTGGTAACCATAACATAACATGACAGAGAAATTAAGATCAAAGTGTAAGGCAAGTTACTCAATTGCTTTCATGAAACTGCATCAGCTGTTTCGTGCCTAAAAATTATTCAGTTGACGCACGTGTTAGCCATTTTCACTCTTCTAAAAATACTTTTAAAAACAGAATACGGAAATAGGATTACTCATCCCCCCCTCAGCTTATTCTTAAATGTTTTTCGTACACGAACACCAATCGGATATCTTGAGCAGTTTTCAAATAGTACATGTTTTCCTCTGAAGCTCTGTACACCCTGTGTGTGCCCAGGTAGGCGGAGCCCTTGCATATAATTTTTTTTCACAGTTGAGAACAATCTCATTCTCTTTAACTTTAGTATTAGGTTTACTTAATAAGCAGTTATCCCCAAATTTAACTCTCAGGTGACAAGTGGCAAGTGAAATAGCCTTTTCAGAACGATAATGTATATCCATAAATGGATATTTTCTGTGTAACAGCCAAATAGAACATAGTCTTTACCGACTGTGCGTCACACACATTTATTATAAACAAATCATAAGCACAACTTTTTTTTTGGCTGAAGTAATTTAAGCCAAAGTTATTTTATCTTAATGCATAATATCAAGAACCATTAAGTGTTTTTGTTGTAAATATTTTATAAATTAAAATAAAAACAAAAAGTTCAGTCAAAATTTATATCACAATTTATTGTGTGTTGTAACATGACACCCATAACAATGTTAAGTACTGCAATAAATAACACCGTTTTGTTACAAGCTAGCGCTTTTTGATAAATGAAAATTTCACAGCACCCTCCCCCTAATCTACTCGTATATGTACACAACTGCCTGGAATGCCTCAAGAAAATATTTTAATTTCATTTTCCAGAATCACAACCCACACAATCACTCTCTTCCCCGCACCCATTAGCACACAATACAAAAAGCTTCTGGTAGCACCATTTTGGTGCAGGGGAAATTTAATTTCTGAACGTTCAGACAACAGAACAACTTCAATGGTACTCGATTTTGAGGTTTCAGATATATAATATACTTATCAAATTACTTACAAGAAACATGAATAATTTCTACTGATGCTGGGAAATAAATACCATGATGAATGGTTACTTCTCCAGTATTTTCTTCCAATATGTAAACACAGCTAAATCCTATTATTATTATTATTTGAAATACACACCCCGATTATATATATTTTGATTTGATGTCACCAAAACACTGCTGCAAAATACAGCGAACACATTATTTAGTTATCGTTGAAAACCTTGAAATTAAGTTTAGTGCACAAATAAACCAAAAACTGAAATCCATAATCCAAACCTAAACTCCGTAAATATGTACAAACATTGAACAACTCTGCCAGCCGTTGCAGAGCCGAGGCCCCACATTTCAGTACAGGCTATCTTCAAACTGTACTCTGGTTTGTATATTAGATAAAAAAACCATTTAATTTTTTTATCAATATCATAATTATCTAGCATATATAATATTTAAAAAATACTCTTGAAAACTCCTTGATTACATTCTAGAATACTACTGTCTCGCACATTCAAATGGCTTTCAACCTTCAAAAACCACGCATGCCAACTGATGCAGTTAACCTGATCACAAAACAAGCACCAAGTAAATCCAGTTAACTCTACCTGATAAAAGCTTTGTGATACGGAAACCCGAGATGTTTACAGACAAGCGAAAAGCCCAGATCTTCAGACTGTCATGAGCTCCTGTTATGGTAATCTATAAAATTACAGTATTTACCCAAAAATAATGAGACTTTTTGATTATGAGTTTATGAAAAAGTCTTTATGGATTGAAAATCAAAATTCAAGTACAAACCAAAATTGTGATTTTGAAAGTGATTTTACTTAATTACGTAGCATGAAATTTTTGAACATATATAGCTTCCCCATTACTTAAGCCTGCGACGTATACAAATACAACCAACCATATTCTTCTGAAATGATGGGGCAAGGTGACGCAGAGGTTAATACATTGGACCGACATTTGAGAGGACCTGGGTTTATATTGCTGTCTGACCATCCTCATGTTGGTTTTACAAGGTTTCCCAACATTATGGAAATGCTGAAATGTGGGATGGTTCTGTATTGTAGGCACAGCCCCTACAGCTATGATCCGTATCATTGTGTTGCCATTTCTAATGACCAGGGTGCCTACAAATACCTATACAACCAGCTCCTGGACTTCAATAGGACATTTTAGTAATATTTTTTTAAATCTTCATATCACAGGGTCATTTTAATACAAAATAATCCAACCTAAACATATCAGATATAATATTCGCAGGAAAGTGCAGATTTAATTTTGAAAGAAAATTTTTCTTCAAGATAGTTTCCACATGATTTAAGTAGACAGAAAACCATATTTAAATTATT
Organism: Bacillus rossius redtenbacheri; assembly: GCF_032445375.1. NCBI lineage: Eukaryota > Metazoa > Arthropoda > Insecta > Phasmatodea > Bacillidae > Bacillus > Bacillus rossius. The sequence continues at coordinate 361,988,997 of NC_086330.1, read as the reverse complement.
TAATATGTAACTCACTATAACTGAAAAGAATGGTAAAAAAAAATACTACCAGTTAGCAAATTGCTGCTGGAAATTAAAAATTTGAGACCTCCAACACTGTTTCCTTCGAGTCTTTCCCATGACTTGCTTATGAAACCTGAAAAAACAACCGGACATTATATTTAAGTTATAAATTACCAGAAATGGACCCGGGCTGCTGAAGGCCATCTTATATTTTATTAATCGGAGCTATAATAGTTTTACGTGAATTTTTAAAGGGTTTTCAGTCTGAAATAGGTAGTTATAATTTTGAGGGTATTAATCTGTTTTCAACTTACGCACATCAGCGGGACAACTCTGAATCGCCTAACGATTCTTTCAGCTTGGCACCATGGTGCTAACTAACCACTTTGGAGGCCATAATTCACCACAGTCGCTTCGCATCGCCACCCGAGGTAGGACGTTCTCCGCATTCCGGGGACTTCAACCTGTGTATTAACTGTCTCTAGTACTTCTGTTCTTATGTTCTATCTAAAACATTAGCTAGTTATTCCCGGAGCTTACTCTAATTACGTAGGAATCCGCCTGCTGGAACTTTGTCACCAACGCAAACTTACAGTCCAGCCACGAGGTGGCCTGGATCCTCGGTAAACCGGCCGTGCCGCAAGACGTTTTACAGCTTAATTTTTATAATCATAATTATTGCATGAGGAACATGTCGTGTAATGCATTGTAATGTATAACAACTTAGCTTATCTTGTGTGCTTTCATATTTGCCTGACACCACGTGCGAGTCTGTGACTGCCTATCGTTGTGTGAGATGCCATAAAAGCCCACGTGGGCATTTATTATAGCAAGCCTGACGCCGAGTGCAAGCCAGGTTCCGGTGGTCTTGCAAAGGTGCACGGGGGAAACGAGTCACGTCCCCACACAGGCGACGTCACACCTCGACAGTAGAGTATCTCCCGGGTCCGTGCCCCCTTGACACGGTGGCGCACAATAACTTCAGTAAGACATCCACTAATGAATCCCCTGGCCACATCAGGTCATAAGCATCCAAGCACTGTATAATCAACAACATATTTGCAGGAACACACAAACATACTAGGCTTAGGTTATTCCTGTTGTTTTCATTAAAATCAAATAAATTATTCATGAATGTTGAAAATTTTTCAATTCTAATTTAAACATTCAGAGAAACATTTTTACTTTTCAAATTTCACAATTCCAAGAAAAAATAATGCAAAATATGCTAAATACAGTAAAACTAAAAAAAGATAAACTAATGTAGAACCATAATAGTGTGGTGTAAAATTTAAGAAAATAAAAAACTTGGCTATGCATTTTCTTAGTTTAAAATGTTGGATCAACTATAAAATTATTCACAAATTTGAATATTTTTTGAATACACACAGACACCTAAGATGTATCATTAAGATTTTATCTTTCTGGTATGAGAAATCAATTAATTAAATAAACCTCTCTGTATCCACACTCTGAAAAATCTTCACGTGCCAGATATGTAGTTAAATAAATTTATGGTAACTGCATGAAAAATTAGTTTAATCAAAAGAAGAACTTTTTAAATTTCATTTCAATTTCAACCTGTTATAATTTGATGTGTTATATTTGAATAAACCACAGAGATTATATCAAATATAAATAAACAAATCAATTTGAATATACATATTGTCTATTGCTTAAAAAGTTCTCTTAATATTATTTCCATATTAAAAACATTTTCTAAAATATTAATCAGAAAATATATGACCCAAAAATCTCATATTCAACCTTGCAAAACAATCACCCCTCCCCACACAAAAAAAAAAAAAAAAAAATATATAATTGAGCAGTAGCACATGAAAATAAAGGAATACCTCTGTTACAAACAGCGACTGAAAAACTAAAATTTGAAAAGAGAAGGTAGAAAGATAAGCAGGAGGAAGCTACCTACTTTTCAATGCAAACTCTCTAACATACAGGAAGCAACAGGATATTGAACTACAAATGTGGAAAGTTGAGTTGCAACAACATTTTAAAAACAAGAACATTTATTCTGAACATTTCAATAAAATAGGACTCTCATGTAAGAATATTTTACATACGTTTGTACCTGCACACACAAACAGAAAATTTATTACATAAGCTGGTCCCACTGTTTTTAAAAAAAAATTAGTCTAATTCATGATGAAACTGCCTCGGTAGTTAAAGATTCTCACAATAAATTTCCATTAAAATATTGCCAAACTGTCATGCCGAAAAATTATTACCCGGAAGAAAAAAAGTTCCACATTCAACATAAATGCAAAAATTACATGTGATAAAAAGTATTGAATATTTTTTTGAGAAGGAAGAACTAAAGAATTACGTATATTGAAATTTTTAACTGAGAACATGCAATGAATATTAAAAGTATTTTTTTTTAACAACAGGGGCACACACAAAAATACAAAACCAAGTCACACTACCTACACACAAATAAAATTATTTAATGGTGAAACATATAATAACTGAAAGTTAAATAAATTCAGTTCACTTAAAAGTTGACAAGCTGATTATGTACCCCAGGAGCATTATCTGCACACTTCGTATGTTGACGATAAAACTTTCTTGTTTTGATATTTATGTTAGTGTAATATGTAATTTAAATGGGAATGTATCAGCTACTGTAACACAGATTCTGACCCACAATCTAATAAGTGAACTATTACGACACACCCGTCTAATGTACTCCATACAGCTGGTATTCCACTTGCTTTTGAATTAACTTCAGGTCACCATAGCAACAGCAAAACTGCACAATATAAATGAAGTTTTTTTTTCTCTCTCTGGTATCAAACCATATTTAATTGAATTAGTAAACTGCAGATTATTAACAGAAACCTGATCGGCATACAATTAAAACTCCATTGCTAAAAAAAAAATGGGAACTATGGTATGTTTGTTACAGATACTATAGACAAATTTCTGTAACTCAACAAAAGTTTCAATGAGTATTATATTGTGACATTTAATTGCCACACAAATATAAAAATTTACATAAGTACAATAAATTAATAATAAAGACAAATTTTTCTCTTGATTGCACATAAATAGGCACCAAAATATAAAATTTCTTATTTGACACACCTATTCTAATAACCAACTACAAAACATTCAACCATGCAAATAAACATAAAAAACAGTCTAAAAAAATACAATTTTGGATATGATGTAAAAAAAAAATGCCAAATACATCGAACAAACATTCAAATGCTATTAAATGCACACTAAATACACACTAAGCAGCTTACAGTACTAGCAAACATAACGAATTACGTTAAACTAATGCATTTGCTCAATGTCACGTAATTTTTTTTTTACTAAAGAAATACAACAGTATTAAGTACAAAAATGCAGAAATCATCTTTGGCATTTGCAAGTACTGACATACAGATGCAGGCAGGCAGAAACAGGCAACTGAAATGCAGGGCAAGCGTAATACTAATACTAAACGTCCGATTTGCGGTCTTGGTGCCCAGGCAGTGACCGATTGTGCTATCTAGTCTTCACTCTTCTCCCTGCATGCAACAGAACATACACAGAACATTCATTTGTGAACAAGTCCATCCAGGTACATACATACTTACTGTCCACCTCATACCATCTCATCAGCCGATTCAACAACACACACGTCTAGTCCAGGGTGTAACGTACGGCCCACGATCATGAATATCAATGATTTTGCAGTGAATAGTAATGAACGAGAAAATACTTCTGAAATTGTTGCATTCTCAGAGAAAAAAAAAATTTTCTAGACATATTTTCTAGTCAGGTTGAACCTGATCTACATCAAGTTATCTTTTTAATTTTGAGAGGCAGTGCCCCTTCATCTGCTGGTTCACGAACCCCTTTAGAAACCATTTAGTGGGGTGGGGGGGTGGGGGGGGGGGGGGTGGGGCACCCAGTGTCCACTCCTACAAAATTTCTCAATGCTGGTGGCAAGCAGACAATGAGAAAGCTCTAGAGTATCAGAGTTCTAACTCGTGTGCAGATATACATACAGATGCTAATACACAAATTAAAATTCAAACGACAAGAATGAGACTATAAAAGGGGTTGCATACTGTTTCAGGCATTATTTTGTTTTTACTTTAAACACAGTTAAAAACTTTAGAGTGGCTTACTTACAAACACAAACAAAAATATATATATATATACATATTGCATACATATTGCACAATTAGCTACCAAAGCTACATTTTTAACATTCCTAGGGCATACAGAATGAAGAGAATTAAAAATATTTCAGAAGTGAAAATTTTTATGATTACAGGCAATGCTTCTGGCTACGTCATTATATGGTTTAAATTTCTTCATTAAACCAAAATGTTATTTTAACTAACTGTCCAAATCCTCACAATTTTTAAGAATTTTGATAGGCTCCAGCATCACTGCCTTTAAAAACTGAGTCCTCAGTTTGCAATGACCGCAAACCAGAGGGTAACATGAGCTTCATTACAACGTAAGTCTCTGTAGTTTACTGTTTACTGTATGCCCGCTCGATTCCAATCTGCCCTTCAACTTGTGAAAAACAACCTCTGAAGTCAGTCCTTAAAAGTCACCGTTTAACCAATATCTGGTTTTCACGTTGGTCAACTACTAACTTAAGAAACTAAGCAGTGGTGGCCCCTGCATTTCGGAAATTACAGTAACTCACTCATTTTTATAATCTGTCTCATGATCAAATGTTTGTGGAACAAGTATACTGCCACGAGGCAAGCATGACTATCAACTAGGGCAAGAGGAAAGAAAAGTAATCTAGCCAAAGGTCTTTCATGAACTATGTTATTCTTAAATTTTCTAATGGAAATATATTTCAGATGCATATATTTTAGTTATAAGTTACTTCTTAATAAGGGGCCCTTCATTGAACATGTAAATAATAAGATGTTCACTGGGATTTTTAATGTAAGCTATATTGTCGTGAAAAGTAATTTAAAATGGTTACCTACAGCGTGAGACTGTATCATTCCATTACACCCTGGATCCCATTGTATTCATTAGCTCTGCTTTTTTATAATTTTCATCTGCTTTAAGCTTTTTCAGAGTACAGCACAAACAGTATGTCTCAAGTTTTGCAGAGAATTCATTATGGTCAAGTATTTTACATGTAGTCTGCTCTTATCAGAAAGTATGTGAAACCAAGAAACATAGATGGACGCAAATAAAGGGACAGCAATGGGAAAAATCTACAAGCATGGAATACTAATAATAATAACAACAATAATAAACATATAATAATAATAACAACATATATGAGTACCTATACAGTTTTTTTTACTACATAATATGAAGCATGGAGGTCATAAGACACTCCAGATTTGCAATTCAAGTTGTTGTAATATGCAACCTACTTAGAAGCTTTGCTCTTCTGAGTAAATACAATAATCATTCAAAACAGCATTTCTCGTTCACTGATTCAATGAACTGCCAACTGACCGACATTTAATACAAATAAGTTTTGAAACTAAATTTCAAATGAAAAATTTTACACGATGATCCCTCAAACATTAACTTTTAAACATTAACTAAAGCTAATAATTAAAGAATTAAGTTATTACATGCTGTCATGCAAAAGTACTTCACACTAAAATATCATGCATTGGTTTCAACATTTAAAAAAAAAAAACCTATATTTTATATACAGATAACACACAAAAAAAAATCCTCTCAGTGTGATGACTTTATGGAGGCTTGTAGTTCTCAGTGCATATGAGCTGAAGGTTGCAAAAGTGTAGATTGTTGCACAATGGAGTTCCCAATAAGTTTACAAAGTTACTGGAGATATACACTGTCCCCACAAAACCTGTGTTGAATATGTACTACTTACTTACTTACTGCTCTAACGTAAGTAAACTAATATTAAAGTACTATATAGGACGAGAGGATGAGTCCGAATTCGACAGACAAATTTGGGTCAGCGAACTGCAGAAACCACCCGGCACTGATGACTCCCAATGCTGTTTCTAGACCGTTGCGGACTTAAAACTGCCTGCTTGAACTGTCGAGGCTTATCACCCTTGCATCCTCTGTCTGGTGTCGTCACCGCCCACTCTCTGAACACCATTATTAAGTAGTTCCCACAGAATTTCAGTTATTAAATAAGGATCAAGAAGAAAAAGTGGCCCATAGTCGAAAGGTTAAGAAAGAATGGTAAGCAAATGGACTACCCCATCTCAACAATGCAGCAAGACCAATGATAAAAAGGATGAGCTATTTATAATTGCTAATTAGTAGAACTATTTAAAGAAACAGAAGAAAATAATAAGGTATAAATGATTGTTTTGTTCAGTTCCAAAAGCTAAACATTTTTCATAACCTTGTACAGAAGCATCATAAAAGTACAATGTCAAAATATCAAAATAAGAGGGAAAGGGACTATTTTCGACTGATGTGAATAAATTTAGCAGTAAAAACTGCCCACATAAAAAAAAAGTGCAATAGCATTGGGGGAAAAAATCACATTATGAATGAAATAAAAGTTAAAAATTTTCCAGATTCAATTAAAATTGAAATAAAAAGGTACTGTGAGTAAAATACTGTAATCTAAGAACCTTGTGTCACACTTTACAGTTGATATCACCAACAGACTGAACCAGTTACATAACACAGTCATCACTGCAATCCTGGGCATTTACTTCAATCTTTTGAAACTGTAGTAATCTTTAACACTGCTGGCAAAAAAAAAAGTCTACTGGCAGACTGGTGAATTTAAGTATTTATTAAATGTTATACCGTATTGGTCTGAAGATATGCCGACCTTGAAAATAGGCCGACTAACTAAAATGATTATCAGCAGCATATTACCACACTAACACTTCAACTAAGTTAGTATTTACTGAACTGACAAAAATATTTGAGAGTTCATATTTCCGTTTATCTTCACATTCTTTTGTAGTGGTGCCAACATTTTATACGGCAATGGCTACATTTTCTAAGTTCATAGAAATTGTGACGTAAAAACATTTACCGTTACGTTTAATTTTGACGTAAAAAACCCAAAATGGTTTCATGTGAAACGTGTATGAATCAACCATAAAACAGCCAATATTGCAAATAGGTTTTATTGTTCTTGTTACTGTTGGTATGTACCGGTATTTGTTTATTCGTGTCGCAACTACAAGTTGCAGAAACTGGTGCCATTTTGTTTTTCCTGTGGTAGAAGAGTAAATAAAGCATACTACGGTAAATAACAGTACAGTAAAATTGCTGTTTTTACTAACTGTTTACTGTAAATACCACATTTTACAAGCAAATAAAATTACCGCAGCCTGTTAAATACAGTTCAAAAATAACCAGACCTCGCTTTTAAAAGCTATGTGCTACAAGTGACCACATCTGTGTACTTAACTTAAAATATGATACGTTATTGGGGTTAAGTGTGTTTACTAAATTTCTAAGTTGGAAAAATGACTAATTCCACATAAGTACGGCGTAATTTTAGGTCAATGATTTGTATATCTGATAACATTTTTATGCCATCGTAAGTGATTCTCTTTGAAATGTATGTGTTTAATAAATTATACTATTTTGGCTAGTGCCCCATTATAGGCAGACTAGATTTCAAGGTTGACAAAACTGGCAAAAAAGGTCGGCCTATTTTCGGACCAATACGGTAGATGAGGCAATCAAAACAATATGTTAGAAGTGGTCATATCCCTCTACAGCTTATCTTGTAAGCCCATTACAAATACGATAGTACACATTATTCATTTCACTACTCACACGCACAATTTTATTCTTGAAATCAAACTTTAAATAAGCTGCCAATAACAATTTTTTTTTTTGCCACCTTAAAGTGTTAATACACATAACAATCAGAAAATAATTCAAGAGTCATTTCAAGGAATCTTAAATGTAGCTTTTCTCATGTTTCATTAAATAAATAGTACAGCAAGTCTTTGACAGAATGTGTATCATCTTACAAGTGAATGATGTTAGAAATGAAAATTTCCAAACATTTTTAGCACAATTCAGTGTGAGTAGCAACCACACTCAACACATCTAAGTAGTTAAGAATACAAAGTGTCAACAAAATATGTTTACAAACACAACCAGGTTCAAAACACTGTACAACGTCAAGACTAAAGAGAGGGCACCTATACAGTAGTAATTGCACATGATACTTATTAACTATGTTTGTTCAATTCACTTGCAGGAGAAAATATTATTGGCTACCTTACAAGTTTTGGCATGGTAAAAATAAACCTTTATACAATTAAGAAGCAATGCCAACCAAATCTAGGAAAAGTAATTGTGTGTACTCTTTATGCATGAAAGATTCAAAAAATTTGATAGGAAAAAAAAATCTAAATACATAAGTACATTAAAAGTTTTGAAAATAGCATAATATTTATGGTCAAAGGTAAAAATTATATCTAAATATGTTTCTATACATATGGATAGATGAAGCCTACACATGGATATCTGCAAAATCATTTTTGTTGTAATTAAAGGATTTTATAACTATGTCCCAAAACAAGCTAATGAATTTTAGCCAAAAAAAATTAGCAAAACAATAACACAATAGTATAACCAAACACCATGGATTTTGTTGGAAAACAACTCAATTCAGTATTATATTACTGCATCTGTACAACTTGGTTATTTAAAAAAAATATTAAAAATTTTATGCCAACAAAATTACTGTTTGTGAGCTAGTCAAACAGTAAGAATGCCAAACATACCAGAAAAAAATTACACGCTGCGAGCAAAATGAACAATTTCTATTACAGATATTATAGTAAAAATATTTACTTTCAGCAAAAATTGCTGTCTACATAATAGTTAAACTATATAACTACTATATTAAACTCTTTGCTTCATTGCTAGCAAGCACCAAAATCTCTGTTTTACTTAATAATGTATATTTTTTTTATATTCCTAACACTATTGTTTGGATTGAGGTTACCAATGCATGAAAACAGTATTATCACATAAATAGTATTTATTACTTCTAACCTGTAAAAAGGCCTTGACTTTATCAGCCTCAGTTACTAACAAGACAAAATAAGGCTTAAAAAGTAAAATGCATCTCTTCACCAAGTGTTTCTTTTCATGAGATCAAGAACAGCCATTAACTTAGACTTTCACTTTTAGATAATCAAGTACACTTTAGTGGGGAGTTGGTTAGCTAGTTAAGACTCTTGAAAATCATCATGTGCATGCGAGCCCACACATTTCTCATTCTTTAAAAACTTTTATCAACTTGGGAAATAAAACACACACACACCCCTTGAAATTTACAATCAATGTATTTACACAGTCATCTCACTCATACCTAAATTACATGGAAGTTAAATATTAATACTGTACAATTCATCAACTTGTGATTTTTATTTATATTTCATCTCACGTTTATGTACAAAGAGATTGACGCAGACACACGCTACATATGCAAGTGTTAACCAACTGCGAGACCATGAAGTCCTGTAGCCACTCGCACGCGCACACACGTGGTAAACTCGGCTCGTCAGACAGACGTGCTCCGAGGGACGAGGTGTACTCACAGTCGCGGAACGTAAAGCAAGTGAGCCGACAAGAGTCGGCGCCCCGACGCAAGGACAGAAGAGAAGACGTCACTCGTCGAGCACGCACACACAACAAGCCCACATGAAAGCACAGCGGCGTTCGCTTTCGGTTTGCGGTCCGAGCTCCCCGCTGTCGGCGAGAGACACACACACAGACACAGAGAGAGAGAGAGTGACAGAATGGGAGTATTGTCACAGCTTGTAGTGCTGAGCCACCAAAGAACAGGGTGCAATAGACCCTAGATAAAAAAATGCACTAGTGCACAGCATAGCTTCAAAACTAAAATACTGTGGCGATACATTGCAATCCGCACTAATGGTGGTACTATGTACGTACTTTTTTTTTTTACGAATGTGAAGAAACTAACCTACAAAATAACCAGAAAACAACCGTACAGGTGTCAAAATGGCAATACCACAACTTTATTATTTGTACGTACATATAAATAATCCAGAACTTGAAAACAAAAACTGAAAATTAGATACGTTATAAAAAATTGTAAATCATCTTAATACAGAAACTGAAACACACATCTTTAATATTATCTTGCAAACTATCGTCAATGATGAACTACAAACAACATTTTAACATAAGTGACTATATGAAGGTGAGAGAGAGAGAGCGAGAAAAAAAAAAACCCAATTAAATTGCAGCAACCAAATCACACATAAAACAGTAAGAAGAAGATAAAGAATGCTGAGCAAAGAAAAAAAAGTTTAAAACGAGCAACAGCCAACTTGCAACATGTCGTAAAGCATCGCATCTAAGCGTCAGAATGCATCAGTCAAAAGCCAATGTTACGGTTTATGACAATGGTTAAAAACATGTAAAACATCAAAGCCATTCTTCAATAACGTGTATAAGGCTGGAAATTTCACATAAAAAAAGAGAGTGTGCAACTCACTTTTTCGCACAGAGCTGTTTTTTTTTTTTAAGTTTTATTTTGTGGAAAAAAAATAATGACATGGGGTGTCCGGAATAATTTTCAGAAAACATTTCTGACACCAAATTTACTATTACGGCAGTGAAAAACTACTTCCCACATATTTTTCTGCGTACTGAACTATTCTCCGAATTTTCTGAAAGCCACAAAAATTCCAAAGATAAATTTACTTTTTAAGATAATTTAACAACAGATAACTCACTTCATTTAAAACATGAGGCCACTTGCCCTTGGGCACGGAAGTAACAGAACTCTGCTTATCTAAACACAAGACTAAAAAAATTATGGGTAGTATTTTATGAGGAAATCATGCAATTGTAGAGAAACTAGTTCAGGGTGTCTACACACATCTGTAATAAAATTTCCAAGCCTTCCTTGACCAAAATGTTTAATCCTCCCGACTAATTTTTAAAAATAATTTATCTATTTTTGCAAATTTTCTGGAATAAATAAGGAAAATCCAGCTACCATATCTCCAGACACTGCCTGGTTTCCTTTCTACACTTTATTTCAAACAGAATCTTGCATGCACCATTTTATAGTGCTCACCGTACACTGAAACACGTTAAAAAAAATGCTTTCAGAGTATGGGTGGTAGGTGGCAGACCGGAGTATGTAAATTTCCCCTTGAATTACTACCACAGGAGAATTTACATGACTTTGCAGGAATTCAAGTAAATTCCCTGAATTTCCCCCGAACAATTCCAACTTCCCTGTTTTTCCAGAATGTGGACACCCTGCAATAACAAAAGACTGCTTTGATGTCGCTCACGTATCAGATAAGAATCTAGGAATCAACACCCGTATGGCTGGGGAGAGTGGTTGGAGTTGCAAGATGTCCTCTGCCCATTGCACTCTAGCAAACAGACTAGGGGAAGGGGTCGATGCCTGAAAATGCTGGACAAGTCGTTTAAAAGCAAAAGATCAAAATTAGCGTAGATAGTAATTTTTCTTTTTTTAAATTAGTAGTTTAAAACAATGAGACCATATGAAAAGAAAGTGTGACAGATAGAAAAAAAAAAACCAACATGTAAGTGTGGTGGTTACAAGGATGAAAAACAGGCTCAAGTTAGTCAATTCCTTCCCCAACCTCCTTTGTGCAACAGCAACATAAATACTGCAGTACGTGCCGATTAGGTACATGCAAAAAAACAAAACTACGGTCTCACCATACCTGTCACGTAAGTAGCAGCTTTAAGATATTTAAACTTGCATAAAATTCTAACCTTGTATATGCTGGAAAATATGGTTTGAATCATAGCACAACTACTTTGCTAATAATTTTTTTTATGATGATTTTTAATGATACAGTCTGAAAACACACAAACATGAGATTATTTTTGAACATAACTCTTGTGTTTAGACTTGATATTGTTGCCAACTCATAATAAGAATACTGCCATACAGCAAGGCTTACCAAAATGCTACACCAATGAAACTATTTTCAAGAAGTCAAATCAGAATTTGTTTACAAAAAAAAAAAAAAAAAACCTGTACATAAAAATTTTGACATTCTCGAAACAACTATTTTCAACAAGTCTTGAGTAAATACATTTCAGTTCAAAAACTTCGATTTCTGCATCTTGGCTGTTCATGCAAATGCTGGGTAAAAAAATAAAAAAAATAAAAAAATAAATAAAATCTCTTACTAAGTAGCAGACTGAAAGGTAACAGTGTACAGTACGGACTTCGAACATGCTAGAAGTAGATACGGCTGCTCAGTCAACGACGCCAGTAATTATGGAAGCGAAGTATGAAACCAGGTCCAAATGGAAGTACCACCACAGCGTGTTAAAAGGCGGAGGCCCATAACCCTGGGTTGAGTGGCCCGGGAGGGTGAAGCGGAGGCGGGGCGCTCACAGCACACAAGCGGAGAACACTCCCATCATGCGTCAGCCCAGGTCTCCCCCGTTGTCGCGTCCGCCGCCACCCGCGCTGTAGATGGCCGCCCGGTAACTGTACCTGTTGGCGGCGGAGCGGCGGTCCGGCACCGGCGGGGGGACCACGCAGTCGTCGCCCTCCGCCGCGCCCGCCGGGACATCCAACTCCGGGAACTGGGCGACCCTGGACCGCAGCAGGTACGCGTACGTCTTGTACCTCTTCAGCTGGGGACAAACACACACTCCACGTCAGCACCTGAATATTATATTCAAATTAAAAACTTAAATCAAACTGACATCGTCCCAGGTGCTTCCGTGGCTCGCACAGGTCGTTATGCCACCTCGGTGCCTCACCGGTCTGCGTTTTGGTCGGGTGGTCAAGTGTCTCGAACGGGTGCAGGTCGATTGTCATGGAGAGCGGAGATTGACTCGAGCCCTGACGGGACCTGCCAGTACGCGCCAGTTGGCCTTCACCCCCTCGGCGCGAGCAGTCGTGTGCGACTCGCGGAGTTCGGCGATCGGCGTTCGTGTGCGGACCGAGAACGTTTCAAGCTAGTCGTGTGTGTGGTCCAACCACTCCTGCCTGCCACGTGGCGACGTCACGACCACCGAGAGAGAGAGGTCTCGCGCTGCGAACTGGCCCACAGCAACCACCACTAATAAAGGTTAGTTGGCGCCCTCAGACACCACCCAGCCACACATCAACATCGGCAGGACGACAAAACATATATTTTTTTTCAAATTAATTTTTGAAATACATACTGTTGAGATACTGCATTTTCACAATAAAAAAAAATTGGTAAAGGTTGCCTAAAACGGTGACATTCGGAACAATAAAAATAAGTTGGCTACCATTTGTAGATTAAAAGTACATAATTCAATAAGATATCAAGACACATACATTAAAAGATTACTTCTTATGCAGTTTGAATCAAGTTTTTGTTAAATGCTGGTTAATTCCACAATTTAACTTGCAGTCTGGTGCTATAGGGTGTACTAGCTGCCGGACCCGGCTTCGCACGGCTATACTAATGGAAAAAAATTAAGCCACATCTCCCATTTACAGTAATGGTAAATAAAAACTAATTCAGTGTTAATTTATTACAATGCTGTATAATGTACCGGAGAGAAAATGAATAGCACCGATGGTTTCCCGACTCGTGCACGCAACGTACAACTGATGTACCTGTACTTCGCTACGGTAGTCTACAGGCAGATCACTCTTGCGCCGCTCATTATAAATGCCCCTCTTTGTGGGTACGCCACTGCCGCGCAATGCCTGTTGCCATGGAGATGCAGAAGGCATGAACAATGCAAAATCCTGTTCTCATGCAGACAAAGAACCCACTGTTGCCTGGTTTTAACCACCCATGGAATCTAATTTTCGGAAAATGTCATCCTGCGTAACATAAGGAACATTACTGTGAAGTTTCAAGTCTGTAAAATATATATCATTGAAAAAAAAAGGGCAATAAAAAAACAAATTAAACACAGAGAGAGGGGAAAAAACAATAGTTTAGGTTTGCGATTTAAAGTGATAAAAAGTATTTAAATTAGGGATGTATCGATATTGAAAAACCGGTTACCGATTACGATTAACAATTCACTAAAAAATTCAAATTCAGCCGATGTTCCAAACCAATTAAGAAAACAGATTATATTTGCCCGATTATTACATACATAAATTAAAAAAGAAAGCAAAGAGAACAACATTGTGATTAAAATTGATGTAATGCAGGCATGGACCATAAGTGTACATACGTATGTATAGAATGCAGACAAAATCATTTTTATTTACATAAATATTTAAGATTTTGGTAAGCTAGCTAAGGCATTGCACAAAACATTAATAGCTATAGTTAATAGCTTTCAGATTTTTGTGAAGAAATACAAGCTGATTGACTTTGTGTGTCGCCTGACAAGGATCACATGAACCAGATGGTGTTGTACTCTCAGACACACACATTTCGTCTTTTGTAACATCCTGCATCTTAATTTTTATATAGTGGAATCGCTTAACATGGCTCCACATATTACTTATAGTGAAAGACGTTTTGTTTCCGTGTACGCCACCACGTGATATTTTTTGAGAACAATATTTACACAATGCATATTTATCATCCGGCCCGGATCCTAAAAAAAAATATTTCCACACAGCACTGCGACTAGGCGTACCCATGATTATTATGCAACATAAAATAGTGAATGCAATGTATAAAAGCTCTTAACAAATATTTATTTTGGTAAATGCCAACAAATAGAAAACTTAGCAATATATACTGTAATATTTGATCAAAGAATTCGTCACTCCGTTTACGTAATGTATGGACGTGCATTAGTGACTAGAAAACATTAAAACAATCTACAGTCGCCGAGTCGTCTTCGCTAACACAGACATTACCAATATTCGAAAAATTAATTTCGGTCGCAAACAGAAATATTCCTACAACCTACCACCAACTATCGCAATCGTGAACTTTTATTCCTGGTTAAATATTTGTTGTTAATATACGGTAAAAATAAAAAGTAAAGAAGACTTTCCCGTTATTAAAGCGACTTCAATCATAATAAAAAATAATAGAAAAAGGTTCACGTATACAACGGAAATTTTGGTGACGTGAGATCAGTTGGCCATTGTTTTTGTTCATCACATGACGTACGTAACCTAAACGTAAAATGGAGATCTTGTGATGATGTTCAAATAATATTATTGTTTTATACTGTTTTATGTGTTGTATTTTATTACAAGCGGCACTCAAAGCAGTTGTTTGATGCATGGAGCTAACAATAATGGAAATACTAGCCATACATGCTAGAAGAAAATCGTCAATTGAATAAAATAAGAGTATATTTAATTTATTAGACGACAAAGTTTCTGAAACTTTCAGCGCGTGTGTAGGCCTACAGTCTGAACGGTGTTTCATGAATTAAACTTAAAAGAGTTTACTATTTACCGTTAAAAGAATATATTAGTATCATTGGCATGTTTTTCTTATAATGCTAAGAGATATCTATGATAAATATAATGAGAAAATGTTGACAATTTTGTCTAAATAATCGGTTGAAATATCGCAGATTAAGATTAATTACCGATTCTCTATTATCAGGCGATTACAGTTAATCGGGATTCGAATCGGTACATCCCTAATTTAAATACTAATTGAACTCTTATGAGGGTTCTGATTGCTTCGTTGTTAATATCACACGGGTGTTTTTTACTTGTATGTGAAAATTAAGAATGATAAGGCATCTAGTGCGTGGCAACAATGTTAATAGGCAATAGGAAATAAACTTCTAGAACCTGCGGCATTGCCAACACACACTTTGTACGTGTACTGCATGTTGTATCTAACCCCCTCCATCACATTGAATTCTCTATTGGACTTTTAGTAAGGATCCCTAATGTTATTGATAATATAATATAGCCTATAGCCTTCCTTGATAAATGTACTATCCAACACTGAAAGAATTTTTCAAATCGGACCAGTGGTTCCTGAGATTAGCGCGTTCAAACAAACAAACTGTTAAGCTTTATAATATTAGTATAGATTAACTTGCATTTTGGTGGTATATGGGGTATTAACTTGCTTTTCGGTTTATTTCGGTTTTATCGCAATTAATCATAATATAATCTTGTCCCTACTGATAGGTAGAGCAAAAGGGGCTAATTAAAAAAAAAACCAATGTACGAAACCAATATGATTTATTCAGAAACTGATTTGTTTTCTGCTTGTTTATGGGTAAAAAATAATCTGATTACGTATTATTTATTTCCACCTTTTTAATCTCTCTGTATTTTTCATTATTCTTGCACTCTAAGTGTGAAAAACATTGTAAAACTGTATGATGAATTTTTATTTGAAAAATATCTGACACTCGTAAATAATTCAATATTAGATTTGAAATAGGATTAAAAAAAAAAAAAAAAAAAAAAAGCAGATGCCTCGATACAGCAAAAGGAAAAGAACTGGCAATGGAAAGAAAAAAGAAAAACTTTGTTGGTTCCCATTTTAACAAACATTTCTACCACTTTTAAGAATGGCAAACTATGCAGTTAATTTGGCTGAATGACATTTTCCACCATTTTTTTTAAATTTATTTTAACGTATTTTTTAGTACAATTTTTTATTCATTCACACCTTTAGGGTGAATTTCCCTAAAAACAAAATGCAATTCAAATGTCAATACGTACATCATATAACACTGAAATGAACATAAGTAAACCATGTAACTCACAAATGTAAGTAGTATTGGTCCGAATGTAAGGCGACCATTTTTACATAAACGAGAGATGCAAAAATTGGAAGTCGCCTTATTTTCGCACCCAAGACGTCAGAACCGCAAACATTAGTTCCAAGCTGAAAGCTACAGTAGAAACATTGTTAAACAAAATGTTCACGATTTCTTATATTAACTAAAACTTCGTTACCTCACACGGGGAAAACGATAAATCCATCCAATATTGCAGTAATTCACAATTGTTTAAAGTTAAAAATTATATTTGTTCTTGAGTAAAAATGTGAATGTTGAAGCATCTCAAAATGGCAACCTTTTATTACACAATTCATATTTGCACCTACTTTGTGTACAATCGCGTGTTAAAATTTACGGTAATTTATCTTCAGATTTTTAACGGAAATATTTGTACTAAAATATCACAGCTATTTTCTGAACGATTGTTTACGTTTACAAACATTTTGGATGTAATGTTTGGAAATTCACAGCTGCCAACTGTCTTTCCACAATATTTCTTTGTTGTAAAACGAACATTGCCGAACACGCACGAAGACGCCATATTAACAGGAATTTGGTACGTTGCTTCAAAAGCTATTTTAATAATCCACTCTTTATTTAGGTAAAAACCTTTCAAACAACATAATTATCATAAATTATTCTTTAAAATTCATAGGACAGAGACTCTCTGTCAGAGAGTAATATGGACAAATTTTCGCGGTCACGTAACCGAAGTTATTCATGGCCGTATGCTTCATCATGGCAGCTAGCCACTTGTTTTGTTCCGGCAAGCTGCATTCTTTGTTTACTTTTGCCGACCTCCGTAGCGTAGTCGGATGCACACTGGCTTACGGTGCGAGGGGTCCTGGGTTCGAGTCCCGGGTAAGGCATGGGTGTACCATATATATTCTGATATTTGATAACGATTTGAAATTGAGATACACACTGAATATAATGACCCTTTGGCCGTTGGCGAAAAGCTGTAGGCCACATAATTAAATTAAAAAAAAAAAAAAAAAAAAAAAAAATTACTTTGTTACGTTTAACACACTACTAAGGGCCGGTTTTATGACCTCCGGCTAAAGTTCCGGCTAAAATTTAACCACAGGCTAGCTCTTATTTCGGTTTTATGACTCCCTGTTAACGTCTACCTTCCAGTTAAAGACCCGGCTAACCTAGCGGGTGGATGAACCGGCCGCTAGCTGCTTAACCGGAGGCTAAGCAACAGAAAATAAAATGGCGATGTATCAGGCGAGGTTAGTTGTTGTTAGTGATGATGACTATTTGAGGAATTCTATTGAATATTTGCAGGATGCGATGGAAGAATTTATTACTAAATGTAAAATGCTTCGCATTCGTCAAAGTTTTATTAAAAATTACATGGCATGAAAGTGTAGTCACGCTTTTCTATTCTCGTCGAGTCGTGTATTATTATTTGACTTTAATTTATCACGAAGTACATAAACGTATGCTATGTATATAAACTTAAATGTTCCTGCTTAAGAATATGTGTAAATAAGTGAATTTTAAAATTGCAAAACGAGGGTTATTATTACCGGTAGGTACCTATAAAATGTGTGTTTTCGTGGAAGTTGTATCTGTCAATTTTTATTCGTAATACAGTGGACATATGCCGGGAATGAAATGCACTTCATACGACTTCAGACGTGGTTATAATTCAATGAATACAATTGAATGTGAAAATAAATGTTACCCAATTATCCCTTCCCTATCTTACAAACCATTAGGTACTTATTATCTACCTGCCACGCAAGTGCAAAACGAAAACAGCACTGGAATTATTCTGTTTACCGTATCCAAGTTTATCCCTTGATCCTATCGGCATGACCCTTTATATGTTGGTCTTGTTTTACATTATACTTGCTGTTTTAATTTAGAATGTTGAAAAATCCTGTACACAACACAAAATACCTAACATATCACGATGCAAACAAATTATGTCAGGTCTTGTAAAAATATATTTCTTTCGTATAGATTTTACAATCATAATTATTTCTCCAGTGAATACTATATCTAGTATCTCTCGATCTACTAAATTAAAACAGCAAGCATCCTATACCACAAACTAATTCCATCAGGATCAGATTAATTTGGATACGTGATACGAAACTATTAGTACAAAAATGAAACCTACACCAGTGAAATGAAAATCGACAAGTATTTTCCCGAAACGGGGTCTATATTATTTGATTATGAAATAAATTTATGAAAGAAATAAGTGTTCTCTAGCAAAAATGTCATCCCTATTATTTGTTGGTATAGAATTACTTCGTTAGTTTTGGCTTAATATATAACCTAACAAAATCATGAGTTTCAATACAAGAGTAAAGTTGAAAACACACGGTTTTGAATCGTAAATTGTAATTTTATGGTTTAATACAAAGCAGGTTTGACGTCAAAGTAGTTTTTGGTTAATTTAATTATATCTGTTGCAAGATAAAGTTCGCGGCATATTTCTTTACTGCAGCTGTAAACATTCCGAATCACAATACAAACAAACAGTTGACTAACATTGTACCAGAAAAAATAACTGTCTTGCAACAAAAGTTACCAAGTTCTGTTTTATTTCATTACCAACACACCCATTATTACACCACACGCTTCGTCAGGTTCCGGTTAGCCAACCGCAGGCTAAGTATGGGTCATAATACACCCCTCGTTCGTTAACCGGAGGCTAGCCTTACCTGGAGGCTAGCTAACCTGAGGATTTAGCCGGAGGTCATAATATCGGCCCTAAATAGTAATACGTCTTGTTCTGTGGTAATACGTAGCTTAAGTGAAACGGAAAGTTAAATGCTTTATTTTAAGAGTGATTAATAGCCATTGTAAAAATTTTAAATTCGTAGATACAGTAAACTGTGAAAAATGAACAATCACACATCGGTGGAACGGCGGGGAACGAGCTCTGGACAAATAAACAGCTCTGAAGATGACAATTATGCAGCTTCATTAGAGTAAACATACGAAACAATTTCTGGTGTAATACTTAAAAATGTAAATATTTTCTAATTGTTTTCTTTTGACTTTTAGGGTAGGCCATTCAAACTTTTTTTTAAATAAGTAATGTTTTAAATATAAATTAATTGTTATACATAAATGAAAAAAGGATTTATCAACACAAAATGATGTCTAAGGAATTTTCACATTAATTTCTACCAAAATTATTTTTACATATGTTTGGCCTCCTGAAACTGCAGGTCGCCTTATATTCGGGCCAATACGGTAAGTCATGGAATGAATCTAAATTTAAAATAAACTTTGGTTTTACTTAAATCATTGACATATTATAATTAATAACCAAAATTCAAGACAGCACATAAGTTAAAAAAATTAAGGCATTGTCTTACACACCATGTTATTTTTATTTTTATCTTCATTACTATTGTTTGGACGTGTAAATATTGTGTGTCATTTAGTGTATAGTGTTTGAAACATTTGAATTTTGAACTTCCCGCGCTGCTTGCTAGCAGCGCCAAGTTTTTCAAGTTGGCTGCCTGCCAAGGTGGGTAGCCCTGCAGCTTCCGGCAACGAAGCAACAGTTGTTGTTGAACCATCATGGCGGTAAATTGTGCTATCGTGCACGCTTGCTGCCAATCGAGTTGTTCGCGAGTGAATCGTTATTAATTGTTTCGTTTTATATGGATTTTACAGTCTCGTACGTCTCTATACAAAACAACTATTATTTAGGAGGGTTTTTAAACACAATAACTCCCGAACACTTGTAGTTCAGTCACTCACATTTTCAACAGATATTCACCAAGTGAAACATTATAGGTAGGGGCAGGCATTTATTGCGAAAAGATCTGAACACTTATTAGACTGCAACAAGATATACCCGCACCTGCGTTTTCTTCCTTGTGATTGGCGGCCGTCTGCGAGAGAAGTCATTGCCGCATTTGACCGAGCCACTCAGGTCGCGTTTACTTCCACACTGAATCACTGTGATTGGTGGTGTTACAATCTATATGTACCTGAGAGAAACTCACCCAATCATGAAACACAGAAGATGCTATAGTGTTTTAACTTTCATCTAGTCTCGAAATCTTTTCGCGAAATCTGCATGCCCCTGATTATGGGTGTAAAAACTGTACAAGTGATAATAATTGCATGACTTTCCACAAACTTTACCTATTATTACACTAAGTGAATATTTGTTGAAAATATTTGTGATGACAACAAATGCAGAAACAGTAAAAGTACTGATAACCGAAGTGTGACTCTCCTGGAAATTGGACCAATGATATTCATGTTGTACTACAATTATCAGAGAATCTTTACATCAAACAGATGTGGTACTTCTCAATCGGTGGAAATGTTCACACAGCTACCTCAAAGTGCAAGAAAGCGTCTTTCTCCTTGTAGTTCTGCACGGCAAGAGACTTGGCGTTTCTCTCGGGTGGATGTTTGCGGTGGTCTTCCAACTCAGTCTCCAGCCTCTGGACTCTCTCCTCATGGTCACGAAGCTGTTCCCTCTGAAACAAACACAGCATTTCTTATTGAGGTCTCAGAGTATTATGAAAATAAATGACATTCATGAATAATTTGATATTTAATTTGACATTTCTAATCAAATAATTTTTATAATTATCAAATACTAATGGATACATCAAGTGGGACTAATGCTCAAAATATTTAAAATAATTAAAATATGCATAATGTATGAACCTAAAGAGATTTATTCATAAATTGAGGTTGTTTTCTGCAACATACCACTTAATTTTTATATGTAACAAATATGTGAGTATAATACAAATTATTATTCTATCAATTTTTTTTTGCCTCCTGTGAAGTGTGGGAAGAAAGTAGTTTCATTATATGTTTAAATTTGATTAGAAAGATATTTAATTTTAGTGAATAATTTTAACAGCCTATTTTATTCAAATAACTATATTTTATTAGCCTTACGACAACATGTACAAAACACACAATACAACACATGCACAGCATTTCTTACAATCAATTATCTATGACAATCAATCTATATAGAGCTTTAGAAGTACTACATGTCATTATTATACAAAATTGCTTAAATTATGCTAGTTTGTATTTAACTAAAGAATTATTGCATCTGCTAACAATTACAACTAATAAATACATTGTTTACTAACACACTAACCCTTCAAAACATTCTTAATGCCTTGAAAATGATACAGCTATAACTAATGTTTACAATTTCCTAAAAGCATATAAATCAGTGTGTCTAAAAATAAATGGTAAACATATTTCAGTACCTGTCAGAATCTTTCAATAACAATTTCATATGAATTGTTTTATGATGGGAACATTGCTATGAAGAAATAAAAAATTTAGAAAAATTCAAAATAGATCTATGTATTTGCAAGAACATACTAATTTTTAAGAAAGAAAACTAAACCTTTTCACATATCTTTTCATATAATTTAAGTGAAGAGTCTTCAGCTATAATCCATGTAGGCTATGTATGTTTAAAGTGCGTCATCAAACTGACGTGAGGCGTCAGAAATCAAAAAGGCAATTTAGCAAATGGCTGCTACAAATTAAAATTTAATAACTTCTAGCACCATTGCTGTTTACTTAGGGACTTATTATGACTTTGGCAGCTAGTCCTGCAATTTTATAAACTTTATCATGGCCCCTCCCTATAAGTTCACTTTCTGCATTTCTGTGATGATGAGAAATACATTTTAAATTGTATCGGAAAACAAAACCCCACCCAATTAGGTACTTTTCAGTAGAATAAAGATAGGAAACTAACGTAAATAATAGGTTATGTATATATAATCATAATAAGTTTATAAAAAAGTGGATATAATAAATATTGCTAGGGTTTGAAAATTCTTAATATTCACATTGTAAAAAAGGTGCAATTTTAGAAATTTTCACCCACACAACCAGGCATTCAAGTAAAATGTTTATATATATAAATAAAAATCAACAAAGTTTGCAGTCACAATTATTGTACCATCAGCAACCAATAAGTTTGATTATCAGATAGTTTAATACAGGGAAGTAATCAAACGTCAAGCACATTTATATCTCAGTTATTAATAAAACGCTGCTCGGTCGTACCAGAGAGAGCTTGGTGTGGCTGCAGGGAAGCAGCGGCCTCTGGAACTTGCGCTGGGAGCCCACCGCACCCGCGAGGGGCTGTGCTGAGAAGCTGGCGCACACCAGGTTGATCGTGTCTATCCACGACTGCAGCTCCTTCGAGTCGCTACACGCCAAGGCACAAAAAAGTCTGGGTATTGATGGCAAGTGTCAACAATCTCTGGTTACCAACAGATAGTACAACCCTGCTATAATGTTCCTGCTTATAACATCATGTCGAGTCGCTACACGCAAGGCACAAAAAAGTCTGGGTATTGATGGCAAGTGTCAACAATCTCTGGTTACCAACAGATAGTACAACCCTGCTATAATGTTCCTGCTTATAACATCATGTCGAGTCGCTACACGCAAGGCACAAAAAAGTCTGGGTATTGATGGCAAGTGTCAACAATCTCTGGTTACCAACAGATAGTACAACCCTGCTATAATGTTCCTGCTTATAACATCATGTCGAGTCGCTACACGCCAAGGCACAGAAAAGTCTGGGTATTGATGGCAAGTGTCAACAATATCTGGTTACCAACAGATAGTACAACCCTACTATAATGTTCCTGCTTATAACAGCATATTGAGTCGCTACACGCAAGGCACAAAAAAGTCTGGGTATTGATGGCAACTGTCAACAATCTCTGGTTACCAACAGATAGTACAACCCTGCTATAATGTTCCTGCTTATAACATCACGTCGAGTCGCTACACGCAAGGCACAAAAAAGTCTGGGTATTGATGGCAACAGCAAGTGTTAACAATCTCTGGTTACCAACAGATAGTAGAACCCTGCTATAATGTTCCTGCTTATAACATCATGTCGAGTCGCTACACGCCAAGGCACAGAAATGTCTGGGTATTGATGGCAAGTGTCAACAATATCTGGTTACCAACAGATAGTACAACCCTGCTATAATGTTCCTGCTTATAACAGCATATCGAGTCGCTACACGCAAGGCACAAAAAAGTCTGGGTATTGATGGCAACTGTCAACAATCTCTGGTTACCAACAGATAGTAGAACCCCTGTTATAATGTTCCTGCTTATAACATCATATTTTTTAAGTACCAACATTTTTCCCGTAAGGACAATGTATTTATTTCCTATATATAACATCTCTCTAACAGTGCATTTCATGCTTAAAACGCTTGCTTTCTAAAAATTAATTTAAAAAAAATATTTAAAACATAACTATTCCAACACTTACCCCATCTATGAAGTTTAACATGTTAAAAGGTATACTTTACACTTTACATACATTTTTGTCCACAATCACTGTTTTACCATGAATGTAGATTGTTCAAATAGGACTTATGGAAAAAGAAATGTGTGCACGCCAGAACATCAAGCACTACACGTTAGTGCTGGTTAACGCTGTGTATTCAATATAGAGAAGGTACAAAGGTACATAACATTCTCTGTTACGTGTCCGTTGGTAACCTTTTCTTGGAAGAAAAAAAAATCCTTCCATTCTTTGCCATTCTTGTGTGTTTTCAGATGTACGTACACAGTCGTTTGCCAAGTATTTTGAGGGGGGGGGGGGGGGGGGAAGGTAGGAAATATTTTCTATTGCTGATAATGAGTTTAATTTATTTCATTTGTAGGTAGGAATCCCAAAATTACACATTTGCAAGCGGTGAAGCAATTGGTATTACCTAGGCATTCCCATTCTAAACGTCGTCATCACGAACCATTGGACAATTGTACAGAAATTGTGGCAGTGGTCTTTAAAGACAATTAAAATAGAAGCTGGAAGCATGATGAAGTTGAAAAATTGTGGGCTTGGCTAACCAAATTCAAGCATGGAATGTAACCATCAGTGGTTTTAACATTACATTTTTTACATACCTTGATGTGTCAATTGGTAAAAAAGTTAAAACATTGACAAAAGCTAAATCAATATTTCCTGCTTATAATGTTTGCTGCTTATTCCCCCTTGTAAAACATTACAAAAGGGTTCTACTGTATTTCACATTATACATGTTAAAAGGCACAATTACTGGCCAACTATTAAATAACGAATTTTTGGCTTCTCGGTTGAGGCCACGAACCAAGAAGCCACAAACTAAATGAGACAATGGCCAAAAAGCTTTTGATACATCTCATCACTACTTACAAATAAAAAGACAGAAAATCCTTGGATTGGTTATTCAACGGCAACCTACCAATGCAAAGTTATAAATTAATAACCCTCACTTGAACTAAAGGCTTACACCAAAAAGCTAGATTTAATTGAGCACAGCTGAGCAATCAGAAAACAACGTACAAATACGCTTAATGGGTTATAGCCATTTACACTTACATCACAGCCACGTAATGGGCATCATAATTTTAATATTGTTTCCTTTAAAAGTAATTGAGGATTACCTAATAATTTTTTTAAATTAAGTCAATTGAAGAAATAGCAGCAGATTTCTGATTTTGTAACAGCCTCCATATTAAATCTAAGATTAATATATTATCACAAAATATTACATGAACATATATTTACAGTTAAAAAAAACCATTAATATAAAAAGTTTGCTGTCTGTAAAGTTGGTTTACGGACGATAGTTTAACGTGACAATGTCATAACAAAACATTGATAAATGATTGCATACTTTTATGAATAAAACTGAATCATTTTTATTTTTTAATTGAATTATCACTATTTTGTATGGATACAAAGAAGGAGTGAAATGAAATCTACAATTTAATTGATAAATTTACTTTTATTTGCACTCATTAATTGAAATATGTTTATTACTTTAACGAACAGATTTTAACTATAACTTTTTGAATGAAAAGGATTGTTTAATTGGAATGTTCAATTGGCTCCATAAAATAGTATATTCCTTTGCACGTCGGTTATCACGATAGCACTGTTATATTTGATGTTTCGTCTCAAACTTTCTGAACAGATAACGGCTACATATTATTTTATAGTATTAAAAAGTCACACAAATGTCCATAATTATGATCATTTGCATCACGTTTTACAATTCAAAAATATTAAGTAAAAATCCAGTGAGAAAATGTGTGACCCAACAAATTAATTCACGTGAAAAATTCGTAGTTAAAGAAATGCCAAGAAAATGAAGTAACTAGCTCAGTGCGAGACCAAGACTAAAACGGCAGCAAAATTGCGTGCAGACCTTTAGAACACATCTCTCACTTAAAAACTGCGCTTAAAATCGCTGAAAGTTATTTCATCATTAAAACAGAATTCAAAAAAGCCTTTACATCTTCCTATACCACATATATTTTCATTATGTTTGTAAAATGTCTCAGTATTTTAAGAACAGTAAAAGATGATACAGTGAAACCTCTTTAATACAAACCTAAAGGGACCTAAAATTTTGCAGTTTGTATTAACGAGGTTTGTATTAACAGGTGCATATGCTCACATTAATAATAATCGACAAAATCAAGTATTGATTTTTTACTCGAAAATTAGTCAAATAGAGAATTAAAGAGGCTTGAAAAATTCATTGATTTTTTTCTGCACTTTTTTAGTTGCATAAGAGTCCTTTACTGCACTGCAAAGTTTGTCGAAGGAAGACAAGACATCAGTGTCTACATCACTAGCAGCCAGAACATTTTCCAAGAGAATTAATGCTGAAGAAGCTTCAATTCTGCTTGGAAGTTCATGAACGTCGTTATCCACATCATCACTCTCTTCTTCTTCTCCATCTTCACATACAACT
Organism: Bacillus rossius redtenbacheri; assembly: GCF_032445375.1. NCBI lineage: Eukaryota > Metazoa > Arthropoda > Insecta > Phasmatodea > Bacillidae > Bacillus > Bacillus rossius. Next base: position 361,962,607 of record NC_086330.1, on the reverse strand, counting down.
GGAACAACTGTGTCCAGCTCACTTTCACATTCATTCAGTAGTGCAGCTTTTGTATACACATTATCATCAACATGAACATAATCTTTGAAGTTGCCAGAAGCACCATGTTGCTGAAGTTCTTCCCAGCCTTCCACTAGGTCTGAACTTTCATCTTCGGGACTTTCATCTGTTTTGCCAAACCCACTTTTGGCAAAACAGTTTTGGATTGTTGCTGTTGATACACTGTCCCAAGCCATTGAAATGTTCCTCATTGCATCCAACACATTCCACCTTGGCTGAGAAGACGTAGCTCAAGCTGCCTAATGAGGTACTTCACTAGATGTGTCCTGTAGAACCTCTTGACTGTGGCAATGATGCCCTGGTACAGTGGTTGTATGAAGCTGGTTGTATTTGCTGGCAGGAACATCAGTGTGACATTATTCAGCTGTAGCCCATGAGCTGTATGTGCTGCACAACGATCTAACAATAGAAGAACATTTCTGTTCAGAGTTGCCATCTTCCTGTCAAACTGGATTAGCCACGACTGGAACAATTTACTCGTTACCCATGCATTTTCATTTGCTTCATAATCACAGGGCAGTCGAGCAGTATCAATACCCTTGAAACATCTAGGTTTCATTGACTTTGAAATTACTAAAGGTTTCAGCTTTGTGCTACCATCCTGGTTGCAGCACAACAAAACAGTGATTCGTGCCTTGCTATGTTTGCCACCATGACAAGATTCTCCTCTGAAGGCCCATGTCTTGTTTGGAAGCAAGTTATAAAAAATTCCGGTTTCGTCCATGTTAAATATGTCGCGTGGCACATATTTATTCAAAACTGGCTGCACAGAACCTAGCCAATCAAGTGCAGCATCTTTGTCCACAGCTGCACTCTCTCCACAAACAGCTTTATAAACCAAATTATTTCGCTCCTTGAATCGCTGCAACCATCCATTACTGCACTTAGTCATCAATTTTCAGTGTCAGTGCAAAATAATCTGCCTTTTGTTGGATCATTGGCCCAGACATGGTAATGTTACCATCCCGCATCTGATGATACCACTCCAGTAGCTTATCTTCCAGTTCCTTGAGTTGAGGACCACGCATACGTTTTTTTCCCTTTGTACAACTACCACTCGCGCACGCTGCTTCTAATTTTTCTCTCTTGCTCACTATCGTCGAGAGAGTCGACAACGGTATGTTGAAGGCTTTCGCGATTTCCGTTTTAGACTTACCGCTATTATCGATGCTACTTAAAATTTCCATTTTTGCTGACAAAGATAACTCGTTCCGTTTACGCTTCGCCATTTTACAGCACGCTGGTTAGTTCAACAAAAGTAAACAGATAAAAAAAAGTGTCAGAGTGACCAACCCAACATCATGCACCATGAGTCCCGTATGACAGCATGTTCACCTCGGGGGACACGGTATTCAGTTGGAACAGCAGCAGCTAACACGAGCAGTTCATTGGTGTAAAGGGAGCCATGTTCTTGGAACAGCCCATGCGGCGTGTGGTTACGGTTTTGTATTGTAACTCTCAGGTTATTGTGGGCTTCTACTTGTTTGTATTCTGTTTTTAAATTGCGTAAAATTCTTTAAATGGGAAATTTATCTTTCAAATAAATATTTTTCTAATCAAGGTATTAATTTCAATAAAAGCGTTTCAATAGCCGCGTTCATTCTAGTGCTTTTCTACAGTTTGTAGCACTGCACTATTTTCCGTTGTCTATGAAAAATATGGTTGTTAACAAAACTAGACGTTGTCGTAAAATGTTTGCTGTTCGAAGTACAGTCAAACCTCTATCGTTTTTCAGGGGACCAACAAAAAAATTCAGTAGATGCGGACATTCAATAGATGTGGACTTCACTCTAAGAATTTTTAAAAAATATTTCAACCTCAAAATTAGTGTCAGAAATATATCAGTTACTTGTCATTAAAGTTAAATCAGTTGAAAAATAAATAAAAATGGAAGTATTTTACTTAATTCAATTTACACTTGCAAAAAAAAAAACATACACACAATAAATCTACATGGAAATTAAAGTCTTTTTCAATATCCTGAAGTCTGAAATATGTTTACTCATGTCATCAAATGTAGAGCTGTACTGAAGAAGCAGATTTTGCCAATATTTAGTTGAATCGGCATTTCTGCCGACTTCCGATACGCTTGTTAATTTTCGGCCGATATTACTGAAAAACGAGAGAGAGTGCCATAATCTAAAAATCCACGATTACCCTTTTCGCTTTTCGTAGTAGTACTGCATTTTTTCAGATCACATTATTTCTTCGCAACATGTGCCAAATGTACATATAAAAATTTAACATCCTATTTTTCAATAATGTTCTTTATTTTAAAAAAATATGTCATAAATAAATACATTACCGTCACGGTAAATATACATCTCGGTTGTCACGGTAACTGTAGTGCAAATGTGGTAGCTATCGTGCTTCTGTAGTAATTATGGTATAGACAAAGAATCTTTAGTTCTTTTTATGGTAATTATCTTAGGATAACAATTGGGTTTGTACTGTAGTTATGGTACATCATCCATATTTCTTCGTAAGTTGTTGTTCATTTGTCTTTTCATATTTACGTGCTCCATTACTTGGCTGCAGATTTAAGTTGATTTTTACTACTGTATACTATCGTTACTGTTTTTATGACGGTTTCTTTCTAAGAAATGGTTATTTCTGCAAAATCTTTATGGTTAAACGATCATCTATTATAATTTAAAGTGACGGGACCACATATTTTGTACGATCAATGCGGACAAAACGATAATTCGAACATCGGTACAAGCGGACTTTTTTAACCTTAGTTGTATGGCAATTTTGCCGGGACCGTAGAAAGTATACGATAAACACGGACAATCGATACATGCGAGTTCGATAGATAGAGGTTTGACTGTAGACCATTTACCGTACAAATTATTTGCCGTTAACAGAATTATAGTGAAGCTGTGTGCACGTGATTAAAGTGTGCGATTCTTGTTCTAAAATTTCATTCGGTTTATCCGATAATAAAACAATAGTACACTACGTGAGCAGACGTGAGGTTACTTCGTAATACATAATAACGAATATTTTGTATTAACCGTATTGATCGACATTAAATATGCTATCCCAGTCTGAAGGGGAATTAAAAGTGTTCAAATAAACGCGAACTTTGAAATAACCGGTATTTTATTAACGAGGTTTCACTGTATAATGATATTTGGCCAGGAATATTATTAATTCAGGCTGGTCATAATTATAGATTCATGCAGCTTTTTAAGTAGGAAATGATGGGGGGAAGGGGGGGGGGGGAAGAGAAAGTGTGAGAGAATGATAAAAAAAGAAATAAAAGAGTGGAAGGGAACAGAATAAAAAAAGAAGAGAGCAGAGAAAGAGAGAGAGGAAATACTGCACTGATAGCTCCACACGGTAGTAAGCTCAAGGCTATGATACATGAAGCTCCCCCAGTGACGGTGGGGCTACCTGCTGAGTAGCCACTAGCCTCTAGAGTGTACGTGAGACAGAAGAGACAGTGGACAGTTGCTTCCTTACCTGGTCTGGAAGAGATACTCCGCTTGGTCCGCGGTTTGTAACCTGAACACATGCTGCTTCTTGGTGTAGTCTGCGGCCTTGGTGGCGAGCGCGTGGTGTATCCTGATGGCGTTGTGGAGGTTGTCCGACAGGGCGGACTTGCGGAACCCGTGCTCGTCCTTGTGCAAGTACAGCACCATGTCTCGCAGCGTGCAGTAGAACATCTTCCACCCTCGCTTGCCGAAGGGCGCTGCGGACCAAAGTGGTATGAATATGAAGTGAAAAAACAGGTTGGAGGAAAAAGTACAAGACAATACTATTCCATTTTGGTCAATAGTCTGCTACTGTTATTAAACCAAAATTGTAATTTCGAACAATGTTTTTTTTAGTGGTGCACCGATATGACTTTACCGATTACCGATTCGATTACCGATTATGAGAGCAATAATCGGCAGATACCGATTCAGTTACCGATTATAATGAAGACATTTTTTTTAAGTGTAATAATAATAATGCACACAAAAATTTTTATTCCCATGTGAATTTAATAACAAGATTAGGTAAAATTGAGAATACAGTTATAACAACAGTATAAAAATATATAAAATACACTATTAAGTCATTGCAAAGTGTAAATTAAATTAACTTCTATTTATATTTGTTATTGTAAACAACGAACTACAGCCTAATAATTGTAATTTACAATGGGTAAGTTTTTGTTGCGAAAAACTAGCATTATTATCTAATACATAAGGTTGCATCAAGAAATTACCGTTTAACAATGTAAAGATGCTGCTTTATTTTCTTCACTTGAGTTTATAGAAAAATGTTTCCACACTCCATTTTTTTCTCCCTACTCGCCATCTCACTATAATTATATAAAAATGACTAAAAACCAATTCTAACACATGTGATTTTATTTATGTTCACTGAATATATAAAATTATAAATACTTTTTCACTTTTCAAGTCACATACAAATAACACAACAACGGATAATGTTACCAAAGACGCCCATAACGAGTTTGTAAAACACAGTGATAAAAACTAGAAGGTATCGGGACCACGATTTTGAACCGCTACTACGACTCGAAAAGATCGATTGTCATAGAATCCACTGCAACTGTTTGTGGTATTTTGATTGCGTGCCATCTATTTTACGTCTCTAGCTAAAGGTAATGTACAAGGCCACTAAACAATAGACGAAACGTAAATAAACGTGTAGGAAAAATGTATTTTTTATTGTTCGAGGCAATGAGATTTATTAAACTTAACGAAATATCTGTAATTATGATATGACGGAGTTAGATGAATTTTGTAATATATACAAATATTACCGTATTTCGTCCTAAAATGTGTAACAAATATTACACGGTAAAAACCTACTTAATTACGCCGGGACGTAAATAATCGGCAAAGTAGTCGTTAAGATAATCGCCGATTACGATTAATCGGTAAGTACCCATAATCGCTGATTATGATTCATCGGTATCCGCATCGGTGCACCACTAGTTTTTTTGTATAAATCAAATTTAAATAAATTCGCAATGAGTCAAATTCCAATATAATTTTCCAAAACTTGAATTTGAATAACAAAGTGCACTGAATCTAACCTTGGAATCTGAACCCAGATCTCGATGTTCAAAAATGTGCATGGAAAAAAAATTATTAACTATGAATCTATGATTTTCAAACATTTAACCCTTAAAATGTTCGTTTCATGAACAAAGTTTTCAGATTCAATACACATCATAATTTTATTAACATTATTAAATAATAAAAGTACAAAATATGTGAACTGGGGAATGGTAATAGCCTAATAGGACTTCAATTTGTCTGTATAGAATTTTTGATTGTATTACATTACTTGATAAATTTTTCTTCAAATCTTTTCCCTCAAATACTAAATATTAGGGCTGATCGGTTGACCGAATTTTCGGTTCGGTTCGGTCATTTTAGTAAAAACCGAAGCCGAACCGAATTCCCAGAAAAAACCGATGATTCGGTTTTTATTAGGGCATTAAAAACTAACTTCAAGTATCTACCAAATAATGTATTTAACATTCATATTGGATAAGAAACGTACCGCTTGCATAATACATCAAAACACATTTAAGACGCATGCTAAGTTTTTCACTATAAAACGTTTAAATCATCTATTCTCTTAATGTTCGCCATTTTAACCATGGGATAGTAAAGTCTAAGCGTTTCTTACAGTTCACTATTTCCTATGTTTAACGTCGGAAGTTTCTGTCGGAATACTACTATTTTCTCTTAAATATATGGTTTTTTCTTATTTAAAGGATATATCACTTCCGTTACTAAAATAATATTTATTTAATTCCGGTTCGTAAGCTAAAACGGTAGAAGTTTCGTAGCATTGCTTAGTTCCGTCCGTATTCTGCAGGGCGCTCACGACGCATGGCGTCACTCAGTTCTATTTTCACATCACAGAATGCGCTATACGTGCGCTAGGATCGATTAGTTGCCTTCCAAGTTCCGTTCCAAATGGCAGTTGGAGAATGAATGTGCATGTCGTCAGACCCTTCAGATGTAGTTTGTTTACTATTCGCGCGTGATTATTGCGGCTTTGCGTCGTTATAGTCTAGAGTATTTGATTTCTCGTAAAATAAAAATTCTTTTTTGCCACTACGTCTTGGTAATTGGAGGCAACTATGAACATCTGTGACGAAGGAATTAAAAATAATACCGCCCGTGTTCCGCAAAGATGATGATGTTACGCACGTGACGGAAAAAAAATCCTAGTAAATACCGCATACTAAATATGAATACTTTACTTGTGTATTTTGAAAATATGGTCATTATGATTCATTCTGCCTTTAATGCACTGGTAGGTTAAGACGTTTTCTTGGTTAAGACGTTTGTTTATGTTGGCTTGTCCATTAACTCCCGGCATAGAGGCTACAGTAGGAAGTTTTTATTTGTATATTGCTTTTAATCACATTATTGCTATTGAATTTTATTCCAGTACATTTCATAAATTCAAGCTGGCAACAAGGTTAATGTAATACTAATTATTAATGTTCTAAACTGTTTTGTTCTGTTCCTTTTTACACATATGGTTGTTTCAGTAGCATATAAACTTATTTATAAATACAAATAGTAGTTGAAAATAACTTTTATATTGCTGAGAAAGTGACTCCCCTAAGAAATTAAACTTTTGCAAGATATTGCAAGTAATCAAATACTATAGTGGAATTTTTTTTGGTATGACAGCTCAAAGAAAAATTTTGAAGTAGTGACCGAACCGAACCGAAAACCGACATTTTTAACAAAAAACCGAGCCGAGCCGAACCGAACTGAAAATGTGGGAACCGATCAGCCCTACTAAATATTTTATGATATTTAAGGATTGAAGAATTTATTTGTCTTATTCCAAAATAAATTTAATTCATGGCCTCGCTGAGCCTTTTATGTAATAAAATTGTAAATCCATCTTGGAAGCTGCAGATTATATTTAAAAAAATATAAAGTAAACTTTAAGAATCTCAGTGAGTTGTATAAATGTATCCCTGCTTCACAGTTCCACAATTTTATACTCACTTTTTTTCCCATTCCCATCGATGCAACACTTCCTCATGACGTAGCCCTTCTTGTACTCTATTGCAGTCGCTGCATCTGGTATTTCCAGGAAAGGGTTACTGCCCGACAAACTGTGTTGGCCGTCCAACTGTTGCCTCGCTGTGTTAACTTCATCACCTTCTTCATCTCTAAACACAAACAAGATTTACATTCAGACCAACAGAATAATGCCCAATACTAAAAACAGTAAAAAATTTATTTTGTTTGTTGATATTTAAACAAATTTATTTATGAAATAGATCTTTTTTATTTCACAAATTCAGCTTTTCAAAAGCTTTAGAATAATTATCATTGCCATAATTATAATTGGCAAACTTATCTTTGAAAAATAAATGAAAATTTTCAAGACTACAGATTAAAATAAAAATCAACAAGAGATGTTATCAAGAAGCAAACACTTGCAAAGTGACTCACAATGCCCACTCCAGAGGGTAATTCTTAATGGCCTGGTAAAGAGACTTGAGTACCTCTCGAGGAAAATTTTCTCCGTCATTAAGCTCACAGAGATTATCTATGAACTCTGAGCAGGTCATCTTACGACCTAAGTTTTGGCCATGCAGGTCTGTGTTGAGCAGCATGATCGCACACGTCAGTGTGTGAACGGCATCTAGAAAAATACGAAAGTTTTAAAAAATATATACCTGCTTGTCAAAATCAATAACAAAAAGACCAGATTCACATCAGCTACTGCAGCACTCCCCAGTTGTAATCACACTTAGTTCAAAAAATAAATACTGCACTAATTGTTTGACTGTTTAAGAGTGGGCATAAAGGAAGAAAAGGTTTGATTTGAGACAGTTTAATGTCGCACAGTTATGCACAAAGGCTTAAGGTGACAAGACCTTGTGTTCATAGTGGACTTTGAACAACTTGGTTACCAACTTAGTGTTCGTAAATTTGATTCTTACCGAGGTGTTGGAATCAAACCAATGATGATCACCACACGGAGTGACATGTTCGCAATCATGGGCTCAAGAATCAAAATTAAGGGGAAAATACAACTGAGAAAAAAACAATAACTACATAAATTAAAGAATTTGAGTTAAATAATTCCTCAATAACAAGGTCACTATTAAATGGAAATATTCTGGAGAACCTTTCGGTTCACTGCAAGGTCTGACATAATTTGCCCTTGCGAAAAATCCAGGGTTTGACCCAGCTTAGAATCGAATCCTAATCATTGTGGAGGTAGGCGAGTGATCCAACGACTTTGCTAGAACATCCCAAAAAAAAATTAAGAGAAACTATTGACAGAAAACAGATTTTTTTTTATTTAGACAGTATTTACTTAATCGGGTGGTCACACAAATCTGTAATAAAATTTTCACGTCTTTATCCAAATCAAACCTTCAAATTACCTCAGCTATTTTTTTTTAAAAATAATTTACACTTGTATTTTTGCAATCATCTCAATGAAAGAAAGAAAACTCAGGTCCTCCATCCCTACAGCTGGCTGGCTTAGTTCTCGCTACACTTTATTACAAACAGAACCTTGCAAATTCCATTTCCCAGAGTGTATGACTGGGGCCATTTCTATCGCGAAATAACCTGATCGCGCATTAGACTGCAATAATGTATATCCGTGCTAGCAACTGTTTCCTAGTGATTAGCAGCTGTATGCAAGAGAAGCCATTATTGTCCATTGTTCTATTTGGTCTGGCCATTCAGGACGTGTTTGCCTCCTCACCAGATGGCTAAGATTGGTGTGCTGATAATAACTATGTACCTGAAATAAACCCAGCCAACCACAAAACACAGAAGACAATGCTACAAATATTTAACACACAGCAGGTTTGGATATATTTTTTGCGAAAAGTACATGGCCCAATGTATGACTACGCAATAAAACACCCATCTAGAAAAAAAAAAGCACGTGTAAATCAGTACCAGTGATAGAAAAGAAACTTCTATGGAAATTCAAACATAAACTCGTAAGTATATTGTAAGGGGTAAAATGGCAGAGAAAGAGACGACAATTTCCTAAAAATACCACAGCTAACCTTAATTGTATTTTATAGAAATTTGATTAAAATTAAAAAAAAATAATAAAATTCCTTGTACAGGATTTATTTAAACTTATTAAAAATAGCATATTGTTAGTTGAACATATTTCACACACTCGTGGGCTCACAATTATGATATGATGTGTGATTTAGTTAATCAGATAGTAAAATAATAATTTGTGAACAAATAATTACCCTGTCAAACTTATCTGTGAAAAGCATCATACCAGCAAAAAAAAAATTAGTTACACAGCTAAAACAATACTCATATTCATATAACACTGTTTAACAATACTGATATACACAAGTAATTAAAATAATACGTCCTTCCGCACGCCACCACGTGGAGCCGGTTCCAAGGGACTGTCTGCAACCTATTCTCCGTCCTTTTAGCGCCAGAACATTTCACAATGTTTCACGGAAAAGTCACATTAAAATTTGGCCTTGAAATTTCACTCCCATCACGACCAAAAGAGGTTTCAATTCAAAAAATGCTTTCACAGTATGGGCGATGGCAGACTAGAGCACGATATTTTACCCTCAAGTTACTATCACTGGGGGAATTTCCGTTGCTTTTCCAGGATTTCAAGTAAAATTCCCTGACTTCCCATATAGTATGGACACCCTGCTAATGTACAGTTCACTCGGTGAGCATGCAAAGCGGCCAGACGCGCGCGCTGACCTTGAGAGTTGAAGGTGCCGGGGTTGCAGTCCAGGTACCTCTTCGAGAAGTGCACCAGAACTCGCTCCCTCTCCTGGGTCTCGCCCGCTAGACTGAACTGCTTGAGGAACTTGCGCAGCGCTACGTCGAGCGTGTTGCTTTCGAAACTAAAATATTTCAGGTACTCCTCAGCCACAGCTCGGCTGAAGTCATTACTGCCGACAAAAGACCACAAATTACATTAAATTAATGTAAATATCAGGACCTCTACATTCATAATTTAACTAATTTTACACTATGTACACATTTAAATATACACAACTGATACAAAAAAAACCCTCATGGAATTAAGTAGCATTTAACCACAACTTAATTCAAATCATAAAAAAAAAGGAATCCAATTTCTGAAATTCAAGGAATGTCATTTCTGGACAAAAAATTGTAACAAAGGGCATGTATCAGAAAAATTAATTAAATTTGTTTTATTGTGCATCTCTTATTGGATCACTTTTCAAACAACAAAAGCTTGATAATTTATTTTTATAGTTATAAATGCATCTGTTTAAGACCAATTTATTACAAATAATTTTATCGTAACAATTCAGCATATAAATTTTACCACTTTTTTGGTGAAGTAGGTATTACAAAACAGCTTTTATAAAAATAAAAACAATAATATCAAAATATTCTGTTTAAAAAACCAAATTGGAGTATAAATAAAACCATTAACTTTTGTCTGTATGGATTAGCGATTTCGCCGGATGATGGAACAAATACACAAAATGATGGAATTTAAAACTAGATGCAATAATATTCTCTAATAAAAGAAAACAAATATGGATGAGTGTTCGTCTTCAAAAATCATTATGGAAATGTACTTGTAAAATGTGAAATATGAAATGTAACCTGCTATAAAACAGGAAATATCATACACCAAAATAAAAACACGCAGTAACTATACACTGTCAGCAAACTAAAAATGCACACAGTGTAGTAACACCACCTGGCAGCCAAGGTCAATAAATAATCGGAATCCATCCAAAACAATCTGAACGTTCCCGTGACAAAATGTAAAGTGGATATTCGCCAGCAGAATCGAGCAAACAATCATGATCGGCTGCTACAGGAAAGCTGACAGTGAAAACTACTCAAAGTTTTTAAGGGCTCTTTTTGCATCCTTTATACCTACTGCAACTTGAGGCGTGAGTTACCTCACTCACGAGAATGCTGTTCCAAACTGGATTTCGCAATTACAAGTGTGGTCCCGTCTACCTGTTTGCCAACTTGTAAGCCATTCAAACACAAACAAGACCGTTAAGTGTGTTTTATAGATGAATGCATGGATGTGGCTCGTTTCGAAATCACAGATCACTGATAGGTTAAAGACTTATTTGGACACAAAATAAATCAAGAGTCGCGACAGATTTTTTTAAAAGTTGATTATACCGGCAAAACTTTTTAATAAACTTTTTGTTAAGACCTTTTGTGTAACAAATATTTTAAATATTTTTCTAAGCTCCCTAAATTACGCTGGATCTACAGATGTTTTTAATAATTTTAGTAATTTTTTTTTTAAGGTGCTCCTATAGTAACTGAAGCAAAATAAATATTTAACCTAAAAAAAATTTCACATCAAATGATTAATAGAGACCTGAAAATTTTGTGAGTTTACGTAATAACAAGTTGTACTCTGAACACTCGTGTGATTTAAAGACATCTTCCAGTGGTTCGCAGTCATTTTGACATGTCATGAGCTATGTATTATAAACCGATAAGCCGGAAGCAACTGAACGGATCAATCACATTCAAGCTCCAGACGAGAGTAGCCAGTCATCAAATCAGTAACAAGAGACCTGGAAATTATGCGGATTCTTTTGATTGCAAGGAAGACTGCAAACGTTTTACACCTTGACACTCCCCTCTATGACAGTGGGGCAGTCAACTACCGGTAAGCAGTAGTGACCGAATCACGTAGACTCACTCGATGGTGGGGGAAGTTCTACAGTGAGAAACCAGTCAATAGGAAAGCATATGTGGGCGCAGTATGCGTAAAACTGTGAATTTTTGCCTGAAAAACAAATGAATCTGTGAAATGTCCAGGTCTCTAGTTATTATTTGTCCTCGAGCCGTGTACTCTGTGCGCGAGCTGCGCGCTCACTTCTTGCTGAGGTGGCGCGACACGTCAGACCTCTTGAAGCCGTCGAGCATGTACAGCCTCTTGGCCAGCCGGACGGCCGAGGGGATGTCCACCGCCTTGGGGCTGTAGTGGAAGCTGTGCAGGCTCTCGATGTCGCTGTCGTCCTCCGACGCGGGCGGGGAGGTCGCCGAGGTCGCCGAGGTCGCCCTGGCCCCCGGGAAGCCCGGCTCGTCCCCGAGCATGGTCAGCTCGTCCTCCGACTCCCGCAGCTCCTTCCGGGGGAACACACGCACCTGTCGCGACTTCACGCACCGCACGGCGCATCCTGCCTCAGCGCACCTGACACGACCCATACGTCTGTGCCTCTCTTTCAAACTTAAATACTCTGCAAAGGATGATAGTAGAGTTACTGTTACAACAACACTAACAACATTATGATCATCCATAATCAATCACAGAACTATGAAGAGAAAAAAAAAAAAAATTTAAAAGTTTAAACAATATAACATTTTTATTGAAAATTTGAATAATTTGAATAAAAAAAAACTTTTGAATGATATCAATACTTACATATGAATACAGAAACACTGCTACTGATCTGGTATCCTTGTAAAAATGCAGCAAGTGTACATTCAAGAAATATTTAATTTTGATTCAATTCTCTCGTGCTCATCATAATATATACAAGGTAACTTCATAAGATAGGAAAACTGGAAATATAAAACACTTCTATACCCATAAGCATAATTATCTTAAAACTATATATGAGTAGAAATTTGCAGTTAATGAATAGTTTGTTTTCACTTTTTTATATTTTATTTTTTTTAAACTCACCTAGTATTTATTTCATAAATGTCAGTGACTGCAAAGTTATCGGCTAGACTACAAATTACAAAAATTCTTCCTGTATGAAAAATGACCATAGAATCTTAATAATATGTTCCTGACACCTAAGACAAGTGTCTTTCACAACTCCAGTGTCTAGCCTCCTCGTGGCTAATACAGTTAGTCACAGTTGTCTAGTGGCCAGACATCTTGCCTCAAGCCAAAGTGATCAGGGTTCAAACCCCTAGCGGCTGCAAGCTCAATACTGTTCATAAGTAGGCAATAAGCTAAATGCTGCAGTGAGCCAGTGGAGTTTCTCAACATTTTATGTTATCTCAGCACTTCTTGATTCACGTCACGTCGAAAATCACCTTGCTTCAAAGTCATCCATTTTGGTGGGCATTACTTTCACCATAACGGTGCACTCCTCCATGCTAATTATTATTACAGCTATTAAAAGAAGTAACTTGTTCTTATGAAAGTATGCTGTGCAGTAAAATACTGTATAAACTATTATGTAACACATCATCAAAATACCTAGCATACTTGTACACATGACAAAAATTTACGAAAACTTCTTCGAAATTCACGTCCCCATAAATTATAATCACACAGCCATAAAATCAACTTACAGCCACTTCTGTGGTCCCCAAACTAGCCACTTGAAAATACAAAATTGCACAGAATAACAATTTGTATAACTGCAGGTAAATTAATGTTTTAATTTTCAATATGTTGAATTAAAGTGAAGATTGAGCTAGATAATTTTAAGTTTAGGTGACTAAAATCTATAAGATTTGAAAGTTTGAAAAAGTAACAAACTTATTCTGTGACATCTCAACAAGATACATATAATAAAAAAACATACTAGACTTGCCGCCATTTTTTTTTTGGCTGCAGTTGTGTTTTTAGACTTGAGAGGATAGAGATGAAATGTTTTAGTATTACACAAACTAATAAAGTCAAAGCATAACAAGTCCATGCATAAAAATTATACAATTGGTATCAGTACAAAAACAAACATTACTTACAAATAAATTTAATATTACATTATCACTGAAAATTAAATCCATTAAATATATATAAACAAAGATAGTGTGGTCATGCTTGATTTTACAACTTCTTATAAATCTGTTCCTATCAAAATAATTTCAATAATTTTTAATATAATTTAGCTTTTACAATATGTTATAAAATTAATCATTAGTAATATGTGAATTAATGACATTTCTTGCAATAATATGTGGTGCAGTATAAAATTACTAGTGATGAACAGCCAATTTGTACAAAGCACCGAACACATATTTCTAACTGAATAAAAATGGTCAATAAAGGTACAATAACTACGACAATAAAGTAAGACTGTAAATTAAAAATTTAAAAATAATTGCAAGCAAGGTGATTCCAGATGTTAATGAAAATAAACATGTTTTTAGTTGTAATAAAACGTGGTAATTTGTAAGCACACAAGCCAATTGGTACCTGGTAGCCGACTAGTTCTGGGGTGACATTCCCCGAACTGAGACTGGAAGGCGACCGCGAGGGCAAGGCTCCTCCCACCGAGAGCTCCAGTCCGTTACCCGGCCTCTGCGGCTTGGCGGGCGGCCGCGAGTCTTTGTCCGGCCCCTTCACCTGGATCACGATCCTGTGCTCCGCGCCGTCCTGCGCGGGGTGGGCCGGGTGGGCCGGGACCCTGTCGCTGACCAGGAGGGTGGAGTCGCTGTCGCTGGGGTCGCTCACCTCCATCAGGTCGCGGGTGCTCAGGATGTCCAGGGTCTCCTCCTCCTGGAAGTCGGGGCTGGAGATGTTCGAGACGGCCTCCGACTGGCTCAGCTCCCCGTTGGGCTGCAGCAGGCCGCCGAGCGGGCCCGAGGGGGCGGGGCCCCCCCGCGAGCTCGAGTTGCTCGACATGACCGAAGACGACACGGACGTGGGGGACTGGGGCGATAGCGAACGCCGGGGACTCGTGTCTTCGCTCGACGAGGGGGAACCGGGGGAGGAGACGGGGGCGTTGTACGTCCACACGATGCGGTCCTTGTCGTGGTCGTTGCTGCCGCCGCTGTCCGGCCGCGTGTCCAGGAGCGTGTTGAGCGACGAAGTCACGTCTTCGTCGATGTCGATGTCGACGGCACTTATGGACGAGTCTTTTTGGAACTGCAGGTGGTCCTCGGAACGAGACGTGCGCACGAATCCGGGAAACGGAGCCTGGGTCCCCGAAGGGCAGCACGGGACACCTGTCGCACAAACCCGTTCGTAAATGAAACACAGCACGAAGTGGACGAACAAGCACTGCTCAACTAATGGTGTGGAGTTACGATACCTGACGTCTGCGGCCCAGCACTGTCCCTCTTGTTGGGCCCGACGGGGGATGTGCCAGCTGAGTTTGTGCCGCTGGGCAGTTTGTGGTGGTGGTGATTACGATGACCCAGCTCCATTTCATTGGGGCTGGTAGGCACAGAGTTGTTGTGGTGGTGGTGATGGTTGTGGTAGTGGTGATGATGGTGGTGATACCTGCAGTAGTAACACACAAATAACTACCTTAAGATATTACAACTTAAATATAGTTATAAAACAAATTTTTTTCAGGATTTTCCTGTAGTATTAAATTTTTTTTTAACCAAATTTTTTTGATTGCGTAAATTCACTCGTTAATTCTGGCATGCTGTTCAAAGAGACGGTAATAACCTTAGACTGTCAACTTTCTTCTGGTGCTTGGGGAGCAGGCCGGAGCTCTGCTGGGTGCGAGACAGGTTGAGAATGACATCGCCCGTCATCATGAACGCTTCGAAGCGGGGCGGGCGAGGGCGGGAGAACTTGTCGTTGGAGGACAGGGGTTCCCACTGGGTCCTGTCCACCTCCTCGAAGCTGTCGGGGGGCAGCAGCGCCTCCAGCTCGGAGCAGGTGCCATTGCGCGAGCCGGTCGCGTTGTCATCCGAGGGCGAGGTGAGGTCGGGGAGGGTCGGGAGCCTGCTCTGCTCCTTCGCCACGAACTCAGTCAGGTCTTCCTCGCGGAGCTGCTGGGGGGAGGAGAGGTAGTGCCGCACCCTCTCCTTGATCACTGGATCTGCGCACACGGCGCACTGCCAACACTCGACAAGCGTCTCAGAACCAGCTACACCAACTACAAACGACACGCGGCACACCATCAGCTGTAGGAAACCTATTTGTATTATCAGGAAGCCCTACCTTATTTGCATTAAAGTAGATGAGCAAGTTAGACCTGTTGCCTCGGTGAGAAGAACTCCTGTCTCGTGCAGTGGCGGGCACTGCTCTGAATTCAGGGAGGGCAGAAGACTGGAGGGTTCAGGTGGTTCACTGGTGATTCCGAAATTTTACAAAAAAAAATTATGAGTCCCTAAAAATTCACTTATAAAGTTTAAAAATAATGCTGCAATATTAACAAACGTAAAACAATACATTAAAAAAAATAATTGAACCAATTTCATAGGTCAGGTGTGATCTGGAGTGAATTATTATTTGTTATCTCTCCATTATTTTATTTTTAACTTACAAAGCCATACCAATGGACAATATATAATATGTACACCTTTTCCTTGATGTAACACAGTAGTATGTTAATTAAATTAGATCTAAGATGCAGAAATTTACTTTAAAAAAAAAAACCTATATTTTTCCTATATTAGATTAAATACAAAAATGTATTTTGGATGTTCAATCAACTTAGATCAAAATTCCAATATCCAAATGTTTAAATCATTTGTCAATAAAAAAGACATGCTATCATTAAAAAAAATATATATATTTTAGTAATATATATTTTTAACAAATTAATATAAATAACTGTCATTAAAAACTGCAAAAAAAAAAAAAAAAGTCATTGTGTGCCATATGTAATGAAAATGAAAAACAAGAAGTAAACAATGGCCAGAGATTATTGCAGTAACTTTGAGAAAGATAACTGCCATAAAATTAACTACTGTTATTCAATTTTTCTAAGCTATCTTCCTCTACTCAATCATTTTTACTATCCTGAATTTGCACACAAAATAAATTACATTGCCAAAATTTAAC
Organism: Bacillus rossius redtenbacheri; assembly: GCF_032445375.1. Classification (NCBI taxonomy): domain Eukaryota; kingdom Metazoa; phylum Arthropoda; class Insecta; order Phasmatodea; family Bacillidae; genus Bacillus; species Bacillus rossius. The sequence continues at coordinate 361,945,840 of NC_086330.1, read as the reverse complement.
ATGTTTAGTGTAATAGCAATGTACATATAAGTAACTTCAACATTGTAAAATAAACTAAAAATAAAATCTTGTGTGTTCTAGGTTACATACAAACTTCAAACAACTTTAAATTTTAGAATGCTTTCAGATGGATTAATACTTGTACTTATACAATAAGAATATGGAATTGTAATAAAAAAAAAAAAAAAAAAAAAAATAGTTACTATCTGCCTTATAAAGGGCAGAAGTATAACTAAAAATAATATGCCCATGTCAGTATCTCACCAGTAGATAAGGAATTAAAATGTCACTATTATGAACAAGTCTCAGTAACTAAAACATTGTTCATAAAAAACTGATAAAGTCAACTAATCAGTTTTGCTACTTTTTGACTTGGTTACTTTTGGCACTATACTGATGATTTGTTTGGTTATTATCGTGATGTTAATGTGTTGCCCCTGAAGAATATGAGTAAATGAGAGGGATGACAACACTGAAGCTCAACACTTTCCATGCTAAACAAAGCTTCCATGCCTTTACTCTTCCCCCCATCATGTCCTGCAGGTATACATCACTACAATTGATCTTCCAGCACAAACAAGCCCACTAACAGAAAGGCATTAACACATAAGACACTGCACTGCAGGGATGGGTTAGACTCTTCCCAACAGTCTACTGAAATATACACAACACATACTGAGCATGCTTAGGGAACACATGGAGGGCTATTCAAAGACTCACAGACTCTGTTAACAACACCAGGCTTAACATTTATCTGCTCTTAACAACACTATCCATACTTGGTATTCTCTAATCACTGTTGTTAACAAAATAAAAGTTATGGCCAAAGGATATGGCAACACAGCATTCTGGCCCTATTGACACACAACTTCTGTATCAAAAATCCATAGATTAAAAAATAATTGGGTCTTATATTTTATTTATTCACGGACACAATTATTTTTCTGCATTGATTACTTCATTTTCTTAGTTCAATAAAAGCCATGATTGTTTTGAAACAGTGCAAGTTAAATAATAAAACATATTATCAAATGCAGGTACCTAGGTAATGAACAAAAATTAATATATATTTTTTTGATGTGAAAACATCTTATCTCTTGGTATACAGCATTTGGCAGGAGTAATTTCGTGAAAATGCAACGGAAGTCGATGAACTGAAATGTATCACAAATATGGCGGACCCATGTGTAGCAACATAATCCAGTATACAGTCACTTTCATAAAAATTAGGAGACATATAAAACATATTGGTGTGCCAAATGAAACCTTATGACAGTGAAACTACCCTGAAATATATTTGGTAAACTAAAATAGTTATAGTAAAGAGTAATTCCAAGTTTTAAAATACCTAAGAAGACTGGCATTATAATCATTATACATTACACACCATATTCTCTTTACAAACTTTTGTCAGGCTTGGTAGCGCAGTGGCATAGTGTGTGGTTTGTAAGCTCAAGGGACATAGTTCAAATCTCGTCACTGAATCTGTGGGATATGTTATGTTCTAGAGAATAAGTGAAGGAAGAATAAGATGTTAAGTGTGGCACGACTGACTCAGGTTTTGGTGTACAAGTGCGGCATGGCGCCAATCTGTAACATGTATGCAACAACGGAATAAACAGGTACATGTGGAATATAACACAATCGCTCCAAAAATGTTTAGCAAAAGTAGCATGGCTACTGAACTCAACCTCGAGGTAAGGTCATCTTACAAAGTTAGTGAATACACTTACTCACAGTGTGGAAGGAGTATGAACCTCTAGCAGCTATCCTACTATCACAAATGGGTGGACAAAATGTTCAAATTTTATTCAATAAAGGTTTGTGGGAAATACCAGAGGCTTGGGGAGTTATTTAATAACATGGTATGAAATAAGTCTTGATAAAGCTTCAAGAATATAAAAACTCTGCTATTATTCATTTCTGAACATACTTGATCACTAAAAGTGGGCATGAAGTTAATAGTAGTGATTTAATTTGACTTTATAATGGGATGGTTGAAAAAAAAAAACTCTGGTTATGTATTTGGAGGAAATTCAAGTCTTAAACACGTTCTGGAAATTTTTCAGCTTAGATATTTTGTCCACCCATGCTATTTTGAAACAAAAAAAAACCAACAACAATAACACTGAAGTAACATACACATATATTCCAGAAATAACTTAACAAAAAAAAAAAGAAGAGAAAATTTTTCATGGCACTCACCTCTTTTTAGTTTTAACGTTACCGGGTCGGTGGATAACCTCAGGCATTTTAAGACTGAAACATATATAAAATTGGTCCATATAAATGGTACAAAAATATGTTTTCTCCAACAATAAATTAAAACATAAAAACTAATTTATAAAAATACTAAAGAATGTAAAAATGAATTTATTTCTGTTAAAATTTTAGTGTACTATTTTTTTAAACCAGATCAATTTTAAAATTAAGAATATAAAATTTTCTAAATTTGTGTGAATTACTTAGTGAGGTACAACTACAATATTACAAAATGGTTTAGATATTAAATCGTTTTTTAGTGTTTTAAATTATGTATTTGTATGTAAGACATATGTGATTAATGCTTATATATCTACACACACATAAATCAGATGGAGTTGGAAATTTAATCAATATTTTTATCTCTATCAATGAGTATCTAGTCCAAGAAACTAATAGACATACATGATAAATTATGATAACTTACTATGAATAAAACTATGAAAATACAAAGGAATGAAAGTTTCTGATATCTGCACACAATTTTTATTATAAACACCTAAGCAGGCCTACATAATTGTACATCACCTGATCAGATGAGTAAGTGTTATGAGAACATGTTAAACATTTATAAATAGATACAATAACACTTACCTTCCTTTGTACTAAATCTATTGACATCTGTTTCGTTCACTTTCAAGATGACGTCTCCAGCTTCGACCTGCAAACAAAACATGTTACAGATTAGAAACACTAAACACTGCAGCAGAAATCATACATTCCTTCATTAGCAATAAACCCTATTCTTATGGAAGATTGTGGGACAAAAAAATCTTAAGTGATATTGGCAAAAAGAGTGCAAAATGACAAGACAATTTAATTAACTTTAAACATGCACATCATGTTTAATGTTACTATTATAAACACCACACAATATATCATTTCATGCATCAATGCTTCTTAGAACCTACAAAAGATGATTAAAAGGTTTTCTTGGTTCTTATAAAACAACTAATTACACTGGGAAAATATAAAACAATCATAGAGCAAAATAAAATTTAGTGTTCAGTAGATTTTATTGAACAGATAGAATGCATGAATTTTTACAAACTCTTAAGAGCTCACGAAATATCAGTAACTACCAATATAATCTAACAACTTCAACAATGTATAAACCATATAAAGCTAAAAGACTGTGCGTAAACAATTGTCATGTCCCAAGAGTACTGCACAGTAAATAAAGAAGTTTTAGCTATGTTCATCATAATTGGGAACTATTAGAAAAGTATAATAATCACAAGATTACAGAGTATTAATACAGTAATACATTATGCATTTTGAACATGTTTACCAATGTTGAGAAATTTTTGCATTATTACATAAATACCCATAGTGACTATTCGTAAATTGGGCCTGGCAAAAGTACAAAGACAATGCATTTGAAAAATTTATATTCCACCTTAATATCTCACCTTCTTATTAAGTAGCCTGCCTCAGTTTGCCTCAAAGTGTTTAAAAGAGAGAGATGTTGTAGAAAGATAAACAGGCTGATTAAGAGAATGTTCTGCAACTTTTCCCCTTTTATAAAATTTAATTTTACTCAGAGTTAGTTAAAGTTAGAATGGGTGATCCACCACTGGCCAATGTTCCCACATTTTTTCTACTGTAGATGAACGTAAACATCACAGCCAATGGTTTCACTATTGAAACCACTTACAATTCACTCATCATTTCTACTTTTATTTCATAATGACACACACCAAGGTTACAATGCATAATGTTGTTCTAATTACTAAACTTCACTGTAAGGGCACATCTAGGTCAAAACAGAAGGGGGATATTTTCTCGAATCGGACAGAAACGGGGTAAGGCAAATTCCGGGATTCAACATCTTTCACGGGGGTGGAGGGTTCATGAGGCCACACAATAACAAACAACAACAAAAGGAGTAAAATATTTTTTACAAAAATTTTATTTTGAACAATAGTTTAAAACCATTAGTTACAAATTTTTTTTTTACTACAGGGCACTGCTGCTTGTTTTATTAATTTCTTCAATTTTGGTAAGGGGGCAGCAGCACCCCCTTTGCCAAAATATGTGAGTGTTGTATGATACATAAACTACCCCAAGTATGGGAATTAAATTATGAGGATGCTCCTGAAACTAAATAAGTTAGAATTATCAAATGCCAATCCTACAATACAAAATTTAAGTCAATCTCAATCTACAAAATCACCATATCAAACATTTACATAATGAAAGAATGATCCCCCCAAAATTTATGTAATTGAAATTAGTCATTAACCATTATGCATTTATCCATGATAAATTCAAACACAAATATTGGACACTATTAATGTAATATTAAGCACAATTTAATTTGGCGTAACTGAACTATCAATGACTCAACTAGTGAATCAAACAAGTAATTAATCATTTAACTAGCATCTAACTCAATTAGGTGCTAACAGCTTGCTCAAAGGCACAATACTTTTTAGCTTAACTGCATATCTCTACCTCAGAGTTATCAATTAGTTATAACATTAGTCAAAAGAGAGTTTTGAAGTTACTAGTAAGAATATTCACACAAAGATAAAAACACACATGACTATGGGCTAGATGTTACTTGTTTCATTGCAGCACCATTATGGATACTCCTCAAATTCCCAGGAGATTATTTGTTCCTCATCGCTCGTCACCTCATGAAAGTCCTTACTGATCTCTTGTAACAAAGACTCACAATGTCAGGTACTGATGCTGAACGGCCAGGTAGACTCACAATGTTCTAGGAAATATCTAGAAGCACTAATGTGTAGCGAATAGTTCAGTTCAATATTCACAATATTGATACACTTAAGGTCAGAAACAGATATTAATATAAGTATTTCTGAAATATTATTTTATCATCTATAATTTTAACATTGTTTATCAGTCTTTATTTCACTAATTCTTCAAGAATATTATATTATATTATACAATTTACTATTAACATCATCGGAGAAGGCTTATCACACATCTATTATATTTATGACCAAGACTATTTATTTTTCTCGAATTTTCTTAGGAGTTATTTCATTCCTAACTCCAATACAAATCAATTATTTTTAAAACAAAAGTTTTTCAGTTATTACAGTACTCCTAGCACAATTTAGTCATGAAAGTGTGCTTTGCTACCCATTGTTGTTGATATAGGTACAAGCAAATATTTACAAAATAAAATGATTTATACAAATGAATAAACATAATACCTATAATTACCTTTATAGTGCGGAAGTATGGAAGTGCATATTTATGTAAGTGCACAAGTATTCGAATACGCAAGTATGAAAGTGTGCTATAATGCAAACATGCCATCTAGCGCCCCACTTGTGAGCCCTTTCCTTCTGTGCCATAGGTTGTGCAACTCCTGATCACTGCCTTCTGAGCATTATACTTGCTTACCCTAATAGCTGTAAAGAAGTTTCACTTAAAACAATTCGGGACTGAACTCAGATCACCTCGGCAGTAGAACGAGGGGGACGCACCACAACGCCGACAGCTAGAAAACTGCTGTGTACCACAACGCCGAAATACACTTAACACCAAAAAATGTCATTGCAGGAATGCCACAAAAGTTAGGTTAGACTAGGTTAGGTTAGGTTAGACTAGGTTAGGTTAGACTAGGTTAGGTTAGGCTAGGCTAGGTTAGGCTAGGCTAGGCTAGGTTAGGTTAGGCTAGGATAGGCTAGGTTAAGTTAGGTTAGGTTATATTATGCTAGGTTAGGTAAGGTAAGGTTAGGTTTGATTGTGGTATTTCGGCGTTAAGGTACATTTAAGAAACACACACAAATTCATTCAGTTGTTATTTCGGCGTTGTGGTACACAGCAGTTTTCTAGCTGTCGGCGTTGTGGTCAATTTTGACATTCGGCGTTATGGTATTTCGGCGTTGTGGTAACGACCCGTAGACGAGCACCCTGACTACTTGACCAATCACAGTGGCGGTTTCTTGGCGGTTACGTTGGTCGGCGCACCGCTCCTGCGACAAGGGTCGCTGGTTCCGTTCCAGCCACCCGGCGTGGCACTCAACAGGCTTGTTGTTTGGAATTCATTATGATATTGGAGTTCCTGACAAACGCCACACACTGAGAAATTGCGTTTTTTTTTTCCCGTCATGAGTTTTCTCTCGGGCGTTTTTCAATACAAGCATTACATGACAATCTTTTGCGGCAGACATATAGCAAACATAAGCCTCTGTTCGTAACATAATCCGGCAAATATTTTGAGTTATAATTTTTGTCTGGCCAAATGTATCACAGTCACTAACGAGAATGCCACAGCTGAATGGTGCATGTAACTTCACTTCTTTACAGTGGCGAATACAGGAATATTTTTAGTTTATATTTATCGGCCATAGGGGGGGATGGGGGAATTCAAAAAATAAAAATATTGTTACGAACGTGAGCAAGGCCGGGACATGTGCAGGTGCAGAGATGGCTGGCGGCTGCCGCAACATGATATGCGCCGCGCGCGCCTGGAAGATAACAAGGATTGTCGCTTTCCCCCCTCCTTCACAACACTCCCCGCGCGGCGCCCTGCCTTTGACACGTAACTGACACCGGACAGCTGCGGAGTTACGCGAGCCGCCGACACGTGTTTCCAGAGATTTCTTCCGTCGGGTCGGCGCGGAATGACGCGACTGGCCCCGGCCGCGCTCGCGAGTTCTGGAAATTGCGGCTGATATATAAAACGAGGACGGCGGCCTCGAGAGAGAGAGAGAGTCAGTTCAGAGTTCAGGCAGGAGCTTTCCCGCGGCGGAGTTTCCGGGACGATAGTGCCGCGGGTGCGGCAGAGTGGCGAAGTCCTTGGACGAAGGTTCCAGGGCGAAGAGTTAAGTTCCGGGCGATAGTGTCGCGAGCGCGGCGGAGTCCCGAGCGAAGTTCCGAGCGAGGCGTCGGGCGGATCCTCGGCGAAGGCAAGTGCGTCGGCGGCGGCGGAGTGCGGCGACGGAGTCCCGCGGCGGAGATCCACGAGGGGTGCTGCGGCGAGAGTTACGCCAGAGGTGCGGCCCAGCGAGGTGTGCGATGCGTGAAAACAATTGACTGGGGAAGAGACATTTCTTTAAGTGCAATTGTTTATTTGCTATTTTAGAAGATTATTTGTAAGTGACATAAGTAGTGGCCATCAATAAAACTGTGTAGTGTGTAGTAAAATCTATTAATTGGGCTATCCTTTACGAACCCGCGATCGTAACAATACATTAAAATTTGAACACTTGTAGTAAAAAAAATTAAATTATTATTGGCGCTAACACACTGACAGACAGGTCAACAGAAGTAGAAGTAGGCGACAAGACTTCTCACACAGTTGAAATTGCACATGATGCCACAGCCATGGGTGAAAATCTGTAGGATTCGCAGAGGAAAGGGAGGGGTTGAAGGATAACATTTATCATTATGATTTCACAGTTACGATTTTGCAACCGCAAGTAAGGCTTCTCAAAGAGGGCCTCCCTGCCCCTTCTCCCTCTGGATCTACGTTCATGACAACAGCTCACCTTGCATTACCCAAAATAACGTACATACATACTACCTACGTCGATATTTTGCAAAATATTTTTCCCAACTTAGGTGAAAAAAAGTTTTACAATAATAATTTTGACACATCAAGTACACCAGTTGCTAGATCACCATCGGGTAACTTGTAACAACGTAGAAGGATTTTATAATTTATAATTTAACCGGGTTTTAGATAAACCTATCGCATATGAAGGATATCAATGTTGAAAATGCAAGAGGTTCTAATTAACACTAACTGTCCACACCATGTCTATAGCACCATCTTCGTAGTAAAGATAGCAAAAATCTTAATTGAGATCTGAAATTAACAAAAAAAATTGGTTGTCTGTAAAGTCGGTTTACGGACGATAGTTTAACGTGACAACGTCATAACAAAACATTGATGAAATGATTGCATACTTTTATGAATAAAATTGAATCATTTTAATTTTAATAATAAAAGAATAAATACTTGAAATTATACCTACTAGTAATCAGATTTTTAAAATGCAAGAATAATTAACCTTTATTGCCGAAATTGTTGTTGTAATAAGCAATGAAAACCACATAAACTTTTCACTTCACTTAAAAACAGTCGACGAAACAGTTCACGTGTAGATGTAAGTTGCGTGCTGTCGCTGTCTTTCTTCTCCTCGGACGCATAGGCCAATCAAGTGGAAGAGAGATAGATGCGGCGCAAGCGTACAATGAGCGTAATGGGACAATGAGGGTAACGGTACAATGTGTGTAACGGGACAATGTGCGTAACGGGGCACTTTTTCGTGCGTGCAGCCGGCGTTCATCGATTTATTAGACGTTGTCACGTCAAAAAAAATTACCAACGCGGTGTGTGAAGTGAATGCACCCCTAGGAACATAAACAAACGCCGCTGGGGTGCGTACACGAGCGGGGAGGGGGAGGGGGAGGGGGGGTGAGACAGGTGCGCCAGGGTGAGTATCGACCCGCGCTGGGGCGCCGGGGAATAAGGTCACACTCCAGCCCCATGCGACTGCGAGCCGACCAGAGATCCTCTCTCTGGATGAACACCGAGCCGATGTGAGAAACTTCAACAGTAGACAATCCCAATTAGAAAATTGTACACCAAGCAGTGGCGGATCCAGGATTTTGGTTTGGGAGGGGCTTGACCCAGCTGAGGCTAGGCTTTATCAAGGCAAACACTAAAACAATAGTAGACCCAGATGCTTTTGGAGGGGACTTGAGCCCCTTAGCCCCCCCCCCCCCCCTCTGGATCCGCTACTGACACCAAGTACAATAAATCTATCCCGATTTTGGAACTGGCCAAAACATGCCACCCTCCACAAAATTTGTGATTCATGCATTCCAGCTAAACCTGAACATTTGGATCGCACTTTCAGAAGTAATCTCTGTTCGCAGAGATGTAAAAATATATATATTTTTTAAAAATCAGCCTACGTTGTAACCAACTGAATTCGACATGTATCTTTCGCGAAAAGATTTCCAGACTCGGTGGCGGACGCAGGGGTCGATAGGGGGCGAAAATTGAAATTTTTTTCCTTTAAAAATATCAGTGAAGGCAGTACGTTGTTATTGGTGACGCAATGTGAGCTGTTACAATACCTGCCAATTTCAACTGTGTGAGCCGCGTCGCCTACTGCTGGTTCTGTAGGCCCATATGCCAGTGTCGTAGAGTCAATAGTAATGTTTTTTTTAAATACACGTGATTCACTTTAAAATAATTTTTTAATACCAACCCCACAAAAAATATCCGCATCCGCCACTGATAGCATAGCCTGTTTTTCGTTGATTGGCGGAGTTTCTTCCAGGTACGTACCAGTCTCTCGGCGCACGAAAAACAGCAATTTTACGCAGAAGCAAACGTGTCCTGAACGACGCAAACCAAATAAGGGAAACGGCTTCTTCATGCAGACGACCGCTAATTTTTAAGGAAGAAACCGTTGGCGTGGGCACACAGTATTGCAGTCCAATGAGCGTTCAGGTAATTTTTTTTCTCTCTCGCGAAAACTACCCGTTCCCACAAACAAGGATGAGCGATCTCGCATTTCAGCACCGAACTGACTGAGAAGGGATCCAAAAGCGCCAAGATGAGCTGGACCGCACTGGTGTCTTGCAACACGGCGCGCCACGTGACTAAGCACGAAAGGCGTTGAGCCCGCGTAGTCAATTATCGGGAGAAGACATGCTGTTAGTTAAGTCACTTTTTAGCTAACCGTCGCCATATTGCAACTCCCAAAGTATCGCCGAAACGGTGCTTTTACCAAGCCTAGTGATGGTTAACAAGGATGAATTAGAATTTCCGTCGTTGAACACAGCCACTTACATGAGATACAGTTCTTTAGATCTGTTTTCACAATGAAAAAAAAAACAACATTAAGGGGCCCGCCTAGTCAGGGGTGTACCTGTGTTAGTGAGGTGGGTTGATAAGTGTGACGATCACTGGTGCTTCTAGCGCGGTGTCACCTCTAAGAGCAAGGCTCTGAACTGGCGCAGTCTTCTGGTCGTGCACAGGGCAACCATGGACGTAGTCAGGGGGGAGGGCCTCCCCACAGGGTTTAAAAGAAACAAAAACAGACGACAAAATAAAAAAAAATTGTAGCAACCTAGCTACGTAAGGTTACAGAGATATTGTTATGGAAGGATTAATTATTGTAAGCATTAGAGGGCTACATTTCCTCCCCATTAGGCTATACAGCCCGACTTGCCTCATACACAAAAGCGTTAGGAATTGGGTTTCCAAGTAGTCTGCAAAAAAATGCCGGTTTGCACAAGTGTTACTGCATCATGTCTTTCATACTAAATTGACACGCCTTTTTCATGTATTTAATAGCATTACGTATCTGCGAGGTGTTTTAACGAAATCGAAAAATTTACCTAAGGACAGAGTATTAAAAACAATGAAAACAAATTACATTTTCTCTCATTACATGTATCTTTTTATGTGTAAACGGTGACGTTATAAAAGTCCACTATTTCCTGAGATTTTAATGTGACCACTAATTTACGTTTAAAAGATAATTGAAAATAACATTTTCTCATAAAGAATTATAAAATGGCTATTATGGACCCCCTGCTTCACCAAATCTTGGCTACGGCCCTGGGGCAACCACGATATTTGTGGCAACATTATCATTCGATGGTTGAGAAATGAAGATAAAGATGCAATGCAATCCCCTTGAGTGCTTTCTCACTGTTCTATAAATATAGTTTATAAATATAGTTTATAAATATAGTTTATAAATATAGTTTATAAAGGATATAAACTGTATTTTTAGAAAAGTTAGAAAGCACTCAAGGGGATTGCATTGCATGCATGCATGCATGCATTCATGCTTTAAGCTGGGTGCACAATTGAAAAAAAAAAAAAAAAAAAAAGCAGTAACAGTAGGTCGAGCGCACAAGATTTGACCGCCGTGTTTTCGAACCTAACTGATTCAAAATAGCGCATAGAACGGTCGTTGGCATGGGAGAGAGGTCGCGTGCATGGGAAGGAAATGAATATATTTTATTTCTGTTACGGACGCATGGCGCAACAGCCAAATGAGAGCAAAGAAGGATGCAATTTTGACGGGACTATGGAACATATTGTGGCAAGAAATTGTCGAGTTATAATAATGTTCAAGTTTTTTTTTTAACTCCTGCTTTAAAAATTTAGTATTGCTATTAATACTTATAAAAGTCACAAAGCAATTAATGCAAATAAAAAATAAAAAAACGCTTCGTAGCTAAAATAAATTTCTTTTACGTGACACAAATGAATTTATATGTTGAAAAACATAATGCTGGTCAGATGTAATGGGATAATCATTTGGTAGCTAATATAGTTATTGACTAAAACTAACAACATATATGTCAGATACATCACGAAATTTAATTGGTTGAAATTAACAGTAAGATTTCAATTGCGAACCGATTTCGCAAAGACGTGGGCATGGCCTGCTGTGAACACGCTTGTGTTTTTTTTTAATTGTGAACCCAGCCTTATGTTTCTGTACGCGCATTCCCGTTCCAAGAAGCTCACGTGCTTCTCTCAACCAACCTGTCTTTTCTGAACCCAGCAGATGTGAAGTCCAAGGAAATGTAGGCTTACTGACTGTCTGGAACGTGGAAAAGTTTTGCTGTGATCACGCCAGGTTTCAATAATACTCGAATGTCTCCCACGCACGCGTTCGGCTGAACTGGGTCACAAGATTGCCAAAGCCAATACGCACAGCAGATAAGTCTAATCAGTGAACACACCGGTATCTTTGACAACGTGCTTTGTAACTTCCGTTGATAACCACGCTTGGCTAAAATTCCGAATTTCAAACGTACCATCGAAGTGTCAGTCATACATTGACACGCTGTCTTATCCTGCAAAAATTATGCATTATTTTTTTTATTAATCACTTACACTTGCAAACTAAACAAAAAAGAGAGAAAAAAAAATCTTTCTAAAACCAAATTGGACTGGGCGTTGGTATACGCACGAGTGTTGCGTACTTCCCTACCCCCCCCCCCAAAAAAAAAATAAAAAATAAAAGGGCATCCCATTTGTAGCAGGTTTCGATAAGCAATAAAAATTCGGCATAAAGAAGACTATTTATTCCTTTAGTTCCTCAAGAATGACATAAATTTTTTTTGATCGCAGTATACTTCCGTAGAGTTAAGATAGCACACGACAAACAACTAAGTGGCAATACAAAGCGGATTGTATAAGTGACTGGACCAGATTATCAAACGCAACTAATTAGTTTTCTAGATTAGAATAAAATTAAAAAAAATTTTTTTTAGGATGGTGAAAAAAACAAGCTCTTCTTTTAATCTCATTCTCCTTTATTCATTCAATCTGTTGCGTGAGTTTAAGTTTGCGCGAGAAAGAGAAGCGAGCAATTCAAAGTCGATTTCACGTGTTTACACGAGCTTCCGACATCAACACTACTTTGCATAATCCGGACGAACGCGAACGAAATGAAACACGCTAAACGATTTCATTCGATCAGCACACATTTTTTTAAACGACGACGATGATTTTTGTTTTACTAGTTCACGTAGACAGGATGTTTCAAAGTCCGTGACAACACGGAAGCCTTACAACGGGAGATCACGCCAGCCTAAACGCCGACGCGAACAATATCTTGGCCACGTAAACACGCCGAACACGCCAGTACAGCTCTACCCAGGGCTTGTGAAACATGCACGGCAGGTGGTTTCGTGCCCCTCACTGAAGCGATAAACCTGCACGAGCGAGAAGGGCTCAAAGGGCGTTGACACACACAGCTGATTTAATACAATTTCTTGGACATACGTCAGTGCAGTTTTATGAGGAGCAATTCTGAAATCAAGCCCTTCTTTCCCTAAAACAGATTTTCCGCATACTGTAAGAGTTATACTAAATGCATTTATGACCTTTTTGTTTTAAATTTTGTTGTTGGATGTGCATTTCGGTCTGCTGAACCTAAAAGTATGGCAAGTTTTTGTTTTCTATGCATTTGAATTATTTTTTTGATTTCAAGATTTTAGATGGATTGGTAAATACCAATGAAGTCTCTGATACTGAGTAATGACTGGATTTCAGAAATTTAATTGGTAAGCTGTGTTTTACGGTCGTGGTGAAATGCTATTCTTTCATTTAAAAGCTACAAATTGACTTTTGCTGTGATTTTATGGGCATATTCGCTGTTAAAATGACACTTTTAAGTTAGTCCATTGGGGATACACCGTTGCTGGACATTTTCATAGGAAAGTAAAGTTATTAGAACACAGATTAGAAGGATCAATTTTTTTTCCAGCTTCTTAATAGAATTAATTATGCCGGGTACATGCCGGGCATTGATACGTTCTTTAAATGATTCATGCAACGGGGAATTTTGATTTAATACAATTTCTTGGACATACGCCAATGCGATGGCGTAGGCCCAAGAAATAGTATTAAATCGAAATTTCCCAATGCATGAATCATTTAACGAACACACCGTTGATTTAAAAAAACAAATTCATGGGCACACCACATTTCTGGATTACACAGGATGTCATAGGAAACCCTCTAAGGATGGACAACAAAGATGAATTCATCAACACTCGGTGAGTCGCGGCCTGGTGACGGCAGCAGAGGTCAGTTCCCGTGACGCCGCGAATGTCTCGTCATCGGAAGCCTCCAGAGTTCGTCTGTTTGTGGCTGTGTTGTCCAAGGTCGTTGTTTGTCTGTATTTACTGTTCTTTTTGCAACTGTCTCGTCGTTGTGAGCCCACCGTGCTCGTCATGCTGTAAATATTTTTAAATGTATATTTTAACTGACTAAATTACTTTCAAAGAAAGGTCTGTTTTGTCTACACATTCAAAAATTGACATCAGTTGATTTTGGTTTGTTCTCCGAGTGATTATGCATTCATCTTTGTTGTCTATTCTTGAGGTTTATCTACGGCATTCAGTGTAATCCAGCAATGGCGTAGGTCGATGGAATTGTTTTAAACGAATCTTTCCCAATGCAAGAATTATCCAAAGAATGTGCAAATAGTTGAGCACAGCACTAGAGTGGCAGTTTGCGATGTATGCATCCGTCCGATGACTCGCTGACAATGAAGCGGTGATATCCAAGTACCTACGGAGGAAGAGAGTGAAGAGGAGTTGAGGGGGAGAAAGAGGAAGGGAGGGGGAAAGAGGAAGGCAGGCATGAGGAAGGGAGGGGGAAAGAGGAAGGCAGGCATGAGGAAGGGAGAGGTAGGAGAAAGAGGGGGAGAGAGGAAATTAGGGGGAGATAGAGGAAGGGGGAGAAAGAGGGAGGGGGAGAAAGAGGAAGGAAGGGGGAGAGAAAAAGGGAGGGCATGATATAGGACGGGAGGGGGAGATAGAGGACGGGAGGGGGAGATAGAGAAGGGAGGGGGAGATAGAGAAGGGAGGGGGAGATAAAGAAGGGAGGGGGAGAGAGAGGAAGGGAGGGGGAGAGAGAGGAAGGGAGGGGGAGAGAGAGGAAGGGAGGGGGAGAGAGAGGAAGGGAGGGGAGAGAGAGGAAGGGAGGGGAGAGAGAGGAAGGGAGGGGAGAGAGAGGAAGGGAGGGGGAGATATAGGAAAGGAGGGGGAGATAGAGGAAGGGAAGGGGAGAGAGGACGGGAGAAAAAAGGAAGAGAGCATATGAAAGGAAGATATAACACAGTCTTGTCATCACTCGCCAGTGATATGTAAACATCTAACCGCGATAACGAATAAATTATTATGTTGCAAAATAAACTTATAATTAGAAACTCGGGCACAAAATTTAACTTAGAATTCTTTAAAATATTGCCAAGGGTAATAAATATACGAAAAGTATTCATTTGAGGGAAAAACGGTAAAAGATTCCCCCCCCCCCTTTTAAAAACTAACTATAATTATTTTTAACACAACTGTACTATTGATTTTTCAAGGCTAGCCGAACAGGAGTACCAAACGCGTCTCACATGTGCCAAAGTAAACTTTATGGTAGTGAAACATTTTTGGAATAAATTTTGTAAACTTGAATGTGAATAGTCATTACAAGATATGATTGCAACTTCAATAAATATAGTTTAAAAAACTAAAGAAACATGCTTTTAAAGATTATCAAACTAAAAAGTAAAAAATAATTTTAAAATTTAATTTATGACAATAGTATATAAGCAATACTAGTATAAATGAGAAAAAAGCTTGAGGCGCTTTGTGCCATATTTTTTGTATATTATTTTGTGCCATATTTTTTGTATATTAAGCGCCCCATGCTTTTTTCTCATTTATACTAGTATTGCTTATATACTATTGTCATAAATTAAATTTTAAAATTATTTTTTACTTTTTAGTTTGATAATCTTTAAAAGCATGTTTCTTTAGTTTTTTAAACTATATTTATTTTTAACTTTTTAGTTTGATATTCTTTAAACGCATGTTTTTTTTAGTTTTTTAAACTATATTTATTTTTAACTTTTTAGTTTGATATTCTTTTAAAGCATGTTTTTTTAGTTTTTTAAACTATATTTATGTATAATTATCATAGGGAAATGAGTTACCGACACTACCTATTACCATCTGAGATAACTATTTGGAGTTGCAACGTCACAAAGAAATGGTAAAGTCTCTCATAATCATTTACAGTTAGATGTATGGATATAATCTTAGAATTTACCGGAAAAAAAAAAATCCGGCGTGGCCGGGAGTAGAACCCACGATCGCTGAATCCGAAAGATGACGTCACCGAAGTCGCGCGCCTTGGACCGCTCGGCTAACAAACGTAGTAAAATTGGTGGGACATTTTACAGTGATAAGCCACTCACTCTTAGTCGAAAGAGTTACAGACGGACAGACAAACATACAGGTGAAGCTAATATAAAGCATGTAAAAATACCTACAATTTATTAGCCAGAAAAATTGTGTCAGAACAAACATGGCATCAACGATATTTATCTTTTTGTTGGTTCTCTAAAGATTTACAAATGTTGCGCTATCTTTTAGGTATTTTTCAAACTAAAAGTTGCAGTCCAATAGATACACTAAACAAAATTAACCTGACAAATTTTAAAACCCATATTATAACACAAAATATAATTATAAATATTTGTTTTTGCATAAACGACAAACAAACCTTAACTCTATTGAGCTGATTCAACATTATTTAAGATTTAACATAAAAAAAGTTCATCACGAAATTCTTTTATTCAAAATATAGTTTAACAAATTGTAGTGTGTCTACAGTATGATGAACGCTGGGCTATCTCTGCATTTAAATGTTTATGAATTTTGCAATGGCGTATTTTTTTAAGTTGTCATTTCTTTTAGCACTATAAATTATAACTTCTAAGTATTAAGTGATAGTTGTACTATTATAAAGTAAGTTTGACATACCAATATGCTTAGTATATCCCCGGATGTTCGCTAAAGTTAGTATAAACGCATAAATCACGCGGATGCGCCATCTTTTCCGTTCCAATAGACTTCCGTTCCAATCGACTTCCATTCCATTCTCTAATTTACTCCTACCAAATGCCGTATACCGATAGTTAAGACGATTACATTTGAAAAAAAGAGACGAAGAGAAAGGAACAGAAGAATATAGACAGAAAGAGTTAGAAACGGATGTTCTTCACAAAAATGTAATGGATTGTTTTTTGTTCAAGCAAAAATGTTTGTAAGTTACAAACATGTTTTTTTTGTAAACTTGTAACTTCTGTACAATAACAAGAAAAAGAAACAATAGTATTGCAAAACAAATTTTTTGTATTAATACAAAACTTCTGTAGTGCTCATACTATGATCAATTGACTCGGGAAGATGCGACCACTGCCGATAGATAGCATTTAATGTTAAATACAATTTAGGCAGCTATACTTCAAATGATTGTGCTAGTCGCCAGCCACACACAGCGTGTAATTAATTATATGTTAGCTCCCCGGACTTAGAAGATATAATCACCAAGATATGTAATATTACCCGAATTATGTAATTAGTATTACCTTGTGTAAGTACCGAACCAAAGTAAAGTTTTATGTCTTATATTTCCATGGCTAAATGATAAACAAACTTTTGCAAGTGCCAAATTGCTTACTTGGATTTCGTTTTGAAGGTCGTTCCCACTTCTGACATTGGAAACTATTTCTAGTAATACTACTAACATTGCCTCCATGCAGATATTGCAAACTAGCGGTGAAATAAACGGTTAATTTCATATAATATGTTCCACTGATCTAGTTCCAAAGTAATAAGGTTCAGTAAACAGGTCCCTGACATCATACAAACAATTTGGTATAAATGCAGCATTCTCTTTGTATCTTCCCCATGAATATGCTTAGAATTCACAGAATATTTATAGTACTTTTACAAAGAAAATTTATTGGAAACTGGTTTCCAAAAAACATTTTTGTTGGGTTACAATTTTTTTATGTGTACCTTTATCTACATTCACTTTATGGGCTACCTTAATACCTCAATTACAATGGCCGAGTTTACTAGCTACTCGCCTGCTTAGTCACTATCGAGATCAACCTCGCTCAGTTCAATCAACACGACTAGTGAACTCGGCATTTATCTTGAACCAGTTGAGTACAGTTTAAGACTTAGGCAGGCTTGCACAATCGTGAAATGAGGCAAAGTAAAGTATTTCTTCATTTGTTGACCTGCAAAGTTTTTACTTAGATTTTACGTACCTGACTCTGCAAGCGATTCTAAGTCCACTTTTTCGCTTGCCGTTTCTGTGTTTATATTGGTCGTCGAAGTCTTGATAAAACATTTAAGAACAAAACTGATTAGAAAAAGTTTTAATTTAAAGTTTAAAAAAAAGTAGGATATAACGTGAAATGAAACTAGAAATATAACCTCGGGCAAACAATCATTTTCGAGCCAGGAGTTAAAAAAATGTTACTCGACCTGTGTAATCGACACTAATCGAGCAATTATAGGTTGCGAAAAATATCGCGGATTCATCTAGCGATAGGAAGTTAAGTATGCCCCGTTTGATTTACCTGCCAAGTCGTGTGCTTAGAATTTACTTTGCAAGCGGCCCTAACACCTCTGTGATTGGATTACAGTTTAACTGGTGGGTCTTGGACCAACGAGAAACTCTCAACCAAAAAAAGGTATCGAACCACACACGCTACTCTGTTGAGATGTCGCACAAGTCAGCCAATGAGCAGGTGGCATTTTCCCCGAGTACGTGGAGGTCAATGAACCCACGAATTTAGCCAAGTCCTACCTATTCAGTGTTCCCACACACCTTACTCAGACCATTTACCCGAGTTTTTCCCTGTCCAACCAAACGTTTTTCCTTACTTCATCAATTAATCTTGCAAGATAACAAACATATTAAACTATAAATACTTCTCGAAAATAATTTCTACCAGACCTAACACGTCAAAATGACCATAAAATCTTTTTCCGCACAATACACAGTTTACACCGTTATCATTCCCATAAAAACTATGCAACCAATATATAAAATCACTAAATGTTATCAAACTTTGACACAATGAAATACTGATTTGAACCAGGTGAATGCCTATCTACATTTTATAGAAATTCAAATCATTAAATAATACACAGTTGATTCATTGATTGTTCTCTTACGAAACCGATTTGTTATTAAAATATAGACTGGATTTATGAGATTAAAAAATCATTAGCATTAAAAATTACTAATACAATTTGGCAACTTAACAAAAATATATTTCCCTGTTTCCCAGGGTTTGAAGACACCTTTTAAATTCCCTGTTTCCAGATTTTCCTTTTCTGCATGAATCATGCCTATTGATAACGTCCTGCAAATTCATGCCACTATTTGAAGGCAAGTTAGAATGCATACATTAAATAATGAATGACATAACTGATAGTAAATAGTCTGACACTACGTGAAAGACAATGCACTAATAATAATACAATTAAAAAATTATCATACCACAATCATACGAAATATGTACAAAATATATATGACAGACATAAATATCATTAACTCATATTGCCCAATCATACGTAGTCTCGACAGAAGCCAATGATCGAAAGACGTGTGCACAGTTTAGACTGATACCAGAAAATAATCGAATTTCGCATGTGTCTAGCTTATAAACTATAAAAATTCGCGAGTTCTAGTATGAACTACACATTCAGTTCTCTACATATTTCACTCGATAACTAATGGGCAGCTCACTTATTAGATGTCTTTCCCACCGTGTAGATTCCCGAGGGGGGGGGGGGGGGCATACCCAGATTTTTCGCGAGTACGAAAAACGTGCTGACGTCACCGTAGACCGGGCGGTGATTTTCTCGGAGTAGTCCCGTTCCCCACTCTCATCAACACCACCATTCACTGTTTCTAATGACACCGATGTCAAGACGAGAGGCTAGACGTATCGAGATTCGATGGTCCTTTTTTGCTGGGTGTCCCCCACTGGTCCAGAGCCCTCCAATCAAACAGTGACCCAATAGCAGCGACACAAAACGTGTAATATGAGAGTACAGTGACGCCGGTTTAGCGATTAAGCCGGATTATCGAGCGTAAATATAGTTTCAACATGGAATTCCAAAGCATATTTAATATACAATAGAGTGGTATTAAAAAAAGGGCGTACTAGCTGTTATTTAGAAAGAAAAAAAAGAACTGTAACCCGCTAGAAAAACGAGACACTGTAATGTGCAGAAACGATAACCGTCGGCAATGCAGTAATGTCAACAGCCGGAATCCACCTGATAAAAAATAATCCTAACGTCGCGGTTGGATCGATGCCGGATCAAAATGAGCAGGTAGGCCTCCCCCTCCCCCCTGGCTCCTGGCGGAAGAGTTGCCAGCTGAGCTCGCCCGACCGCCACGGAGCAGGTTAAGGGTTATCCGTACCGAGCGCGGGCGGAGCTGGGAGCACTCTGTCACGGCCGCGCGAGCGAGCCCCGGCGCTGCACTGAGGGGAGACGCCCAGCGTCTGGCCAGGAGGACCGACGGGGAGAGGGGAAGGGTGGTGCGCGCAACGCCTTCCCCTTCCCCCGCTCGACCCCTTCCCCAACCACACAACCCCGTCCCGACGCGCGCCGACTCAAAACAGTTTTGCTTCTAATATTCCGTGTTTTTTTGCACACGACTTTCATTAACTTAACCCTTTCGGTCAGTATTTTACAAAAAAGACATACAAAAAAAATTGAGGGTATTTTTTTAATAGTAAAGTAATAAGATATAATATATATTTTTTACAAAAAAAAACCCCACAGTAATAATTTTTGTCCGTTACAGCACGGTCATCATGATGGACAAAATTACTCTAATAGATTATGTATTGTCCATTGGGGTGGACATTATCACAGTAAGTCCCATTTTTTGATTTAAGGTCCTGAACTAAAAAGTTACAAAAACATACTATTGTTATAAATTGCAATTACAATTGAGTATTTCTTGACGAAGTAGAACACATATATAGAATATTACTGATGGAACAACATGAACCGAAACCATTAAATCACTGGGTACACAGTTTTGGATTAACAATTTACAAAACCCTTTATTTTCAGTACTTCATTCAGTAAATCAATAAAATATTAGCTTTTACAAAACTGAGTTTTTCACGGTTTTGGAAAAACCTAATTTATTTAAATGATGCGCTAAAAATAAAGAGTCTGAAGACGAAGGCTACATACGAAAAATCAATCCAAAACCACATCATTTCATGCTGCCAGTAAATGCTAAGATTTACATAAAAAAATTGCCTTCAAATTTATAAACAGCATTAAAATAACGACTTGGTTGGTTGTAAACACCTTTATGTGTTTGTATTATGAATGCTTTAAAAAAAAACTTGTGCGAAAACCACGAAATATTAGAAACTAAATAATTTAGTATACTACAACCTAAAAGCAATAAAACGAAGGTTAAATTGAAAGATACGAGGACCACGGCCATTCGAATTAGCGATTCTGCCGGATAGTAGAGCGTCAATATAGTTACAAAGATAATATAAAAAAAAAACAATTAATATACAATACGATGTTCTTTGAAACACGTTGTAATAAGCTGCTCTATTGAAAGAATAAATAATAATTAAATAACAATATTTAATGCATCACGTTTTTAAAACGGACTAGTAAAATTATAAAATAATTTATCCTTGGTATAGGGTCATAAGTGGACGGTCCCCGTATCGGCGATATGCCTGGTATCTTCAAAGACCGCGAGATAGACCACCAGCATCGCAGTCAACGCCTGAGATATAGGCCACCCGCCGTAAGAGACCATAAGAAGTGTTCCACTCCCTCCAGTGACGGGAAATGACGTGATAGGCAATCGGCCATCTTAGTTGGCCGGTAGTGAAAACATTCCAGATTGTTTGAGGTGTGGAGAACTCTAGAGCCTGAGAGGCATAGGCGAAGCCCGGAATGACTCTCTTCGTGAGGGCGTCGCGACGCCGTCCCAACGCTCCGACCACGAAGAACGTCACGCTGTCCGTCATCGACACCACGTGATACTGGGTATGTCAGCCAGAAACTAACTCCATTCTGGACCTAGGATTTCTTCAGGGAAAGCGACTCGATGATAGAACATTTCCAGGTGACAGTCCCGCAGCCACAGCTGGAAAACATTTAAAGTCCCGAACGGACTTTAACTCTGGACGAGAGTAGTTTCGTGATTGTGAAACTCTCTGACATGCAACTACGTGGGGAGTTAGCATAATTTGCGGTTGGCTTGCGATGACTTATTGCGGTGTCTGGTCCGTTGAGCTTGTCGGCGGTCGGTGTGGGTGTCGGCGGTGTTCATCATGGTTTGGACTTAAGACTTTTCACGGCGGAGACAACAGCTCTACGTTGGTTCACGTAGCTTACGTATCCACACTTACGGTCACATTTTGACGTGGCAACGTCTAAAAAATCGATGAACGCCGGCTGCACGCACGAAAGTGTCCCGTTACGCACATTGTCCCGTTACGCACATTGTCCCGTTACGCTGTGTCCCGTTACACTCATTGTACGCTTGCGCCGCATCTATCTCTCTACCACTCGATTGGAACAACCATCGATTTCACTTTTTCGAGGCACATTAAACTTTAAACACTCCCATTCGTTTCCTACTTTTCCTATCATCGTCCTATCCTTAACAGAATGACACAGATTGGAAGAAGTTAAATAGCAAACATGTATAAAAGTCATAGTTAAAATAATCTTTTCGTTAAAGTAATAAACATATTTAAATTAATGAGTGCAAATAAAAGTAAATTTATCAATTAAATTGTAGATTTCATTTCACTCCTTCTTTGTATCCATACAAAATAGTGATGATTCAATAAAAATGATTCAATTTTATTCATAAAAGTATGCAATCATTTCATCAATGTTTTGTTATGACGTTGTCACGTTAAACTATCGTCCGTAAACCGACTTTACAGATAACCAATTTTTTTAAAAAAACACCACTGTACTGATACGGCCCTAGCATGAAGGGGCAAACATGCAAATTACATTTTTTTTCGGCGAAATTAGAAAGTGCACATTTGTATTTACGTTCGGATACGTATCATGACACACTCAAGGGAAACACATGTACTACAACTCTGTTATCAGTGTAGTAACAATGTGCGCATGGTTTGATGGGAGATCACACCACGTGCTATGATTAATTTTTCAGGGGATTAATGCAACCAGGTTCCCTACTTATAGCACAGACATCGCGGGAGGACACGGGACGGGTCCCCAGCGAGTGTGAGGAGGATCCGTCAACTCGCTACCCACTCGCTGCGCGCCTTGCCCGAGGAGCGAGTAGCACTGGGTGGCGCTCGTCTGCCCTGAACCAGCCTCTGCAACTCGCCCACCGAGCCGCTGGTGACGAGTGCTGCTAACCCGTTCGGCCTTTCAGTTTTACGGCTAGAGCGAGTATTGCAACCTGTCTCGTAATAACTGTAAAGTAATTTTTATTTTAATATTTTGATGAGACATTACAGTACAATCTTAGGCAGGTGCCTCATAGTGCACATACATATCTTGTGATTTCATAAAATTATTCAGAGCTTAAATATTACTAGGATAATTTATTTAAAGAATTTGTATAGTTGTGTAGTGTAATATTTATAATTATTTTTTTCATAAAGGATACTTGTAAATAATTATTGTAGTTTTGATAGCTTCATTTAGGTTTATTGTTAATTATCTAGCTGGATTATGCTCCTTAATTTTTGTAGGCTGTATGATAATTTGATCACTGAGCAGATATCTTTGAAAACTACACGCTGTTGGCACATTGTTTTGAAAATAAGCTTGCAATGATCCTGGTGCACAGTAATAAAGTAAAGTTTAGGGATATAATTTTTCATTATACTGTTATAGCATAACATATACGTTAATGCTGCAATCTTTGTTACAGTATCGCTTTCGACATAGCCTGGTGCACCAGCAAATGGAAACAAGTCATAAACGATAAGAAATACGTGAAGCAAGAATTTAATTTACAATTTGTGTGATTACTGCAGCCTCTGTTTTTGATGAATAAACTTGTGCTGGTACATAGCGGTTACTCTATTACTCCGAGGTTTAGGCAAACCCACACAGTTACCGGCCTTGGTAACATCCCAGCCCATATAGATTTATAACCTCATACACATTCCTAACCCCATTACAGATTGTCCAGAAATTTGCTGATTGTGAATTTTTTATTGGTATATTTGTAAGATTTAAAAAATAAAATGCAATACAATTTTAATAGTTAACCTAGGTCATAAACCATTTTATTACACTGCAAATCATATGAACTGGTGGGTAAGTTTTACTCAACGACAGCCACTCCTACACCTATTATCTATTGCATACGCCCCACGTATGGAGCTAGGATAAATAATTTTAGACACTTTAGTCCGCTTTTAATATATATATATATATATATATATATATATATATATACTGAATATTTAAAAACGTAGTATATAACAATTATTTAATTATTTAATATTTTTTCTTGTGTGCGTGAAATTTTTGCAATCGAGTTTTAACATCTTAATGATATGACAGAGACATTTGGCTAATTGCACGTTTATTTCAGTTTCTCTTCATCTGATGATATCTGAAATAAAAAAAACTGTTTTACATACCTGCCGATAACATATCAATCTGTTTAATGAAATAAGTAAGCAAAGAAAATTAATTTTATAATATTTTTATTTCAATATTAAAACAAATTAATGGAAATTCCTTCTTAGTCTGTTTGTTACTTTGTCATTCCGTTCTAAGTTAGCTCCAGCTCATCGGGAAGTTTGTTTAAAATTAATTTAAACATTCAGAGTTTTTTTTTTTTTTAGATTTTGGTAAATCTTCACGCAGAGAAAAGATACAGATTTGTATTTTCTCAGGCTGTGAAGTTTAGGGTTAACTGTGTTAGAGCAGTCGGCGATGGAGGCACCGCCTGCGGGGTGTTGCGTTATGCATCCCGCAACACTGTACCGTTATGCTCGTAGCCTAATGCCACGAATCCGGGAGCATCGCTTAACAAAACCAAACAAATTTGTCCCGGACAAACAAACAAACAAACAAACAGGAAAGAAAGCGAGTGAATATTGCATTGCCATCCAGTTCTGAGATATGTTCACAGTTTCAAGTCTCTAGCTCATCGGGAGGTTTAGTTTAAAATCGATTGCGAAATTTGTACCGAACAGACACAGACAGACAAGAAACCGAGTTAATAAAAACGTGGTAAAATACAGACGAACATTATTCTTTAAAAAAAAGTACACAACTCTGAGTGAACTAGAAACGCCGGAACCGCAGTGATGAGACATGGCTGCCGAGGTAAACTACATGAATCCACCCCAAAAAGAAAGAAAAAAGAAGTACGCGAACGGCTCTATTGGTACATAATTACAGAATGTGGGAAACCATGGTCTAGATTAGGCTGTATTTACCATAAACCCCCCCCCCCCTTTTCCCAAACAGGTTATTTCTCGATGTACTCCCGTTTTCCTCACGTCAAGACCACTACACTTGATACGAAATATTGCCTGGGACAGCAATACAGATAAATATTAACAAAGTAAGGAAATTATAAACAGGCGAGACAGCCCTGAATCCCCCCCCCCCCAAAATGAGAGATATAAATGGTGTCCCAAAAACCTAGAATCAAGCCAAAAGTGCACAAGAAGACGGGAGTAGCTTGCCAACATCTCATCACATTATATAACCGAGTATCGATGCCTTTAAGGTCACGCCAAACTGGGCACACACACGGTGTGAAGAGCTTCAGAAGAAACCAAACAATTGGGAAACTCTTCAAGATATCTGAGTGATGTCTGTTTACTAAAAAATATATTGAACATCAAAATGTAGATATAGCGAAGCGTTCACCTTACTGTAGACACAAAAGCAATTGTTAGCCTACATATATTCCACGCCATGTGAATAAGCTCAACAAGGTTAAAGTTTGTTTGTACAAACTTATTTCTGTCGTTTCAGCAAAAAAATTAATTATTCATACATATACTTAATGTTATAATATGTATTAAAAATTTTTTTTGGTTAATTTTGTTTTAAATTATCTATTGGACTGCAACTTTTAGTTCGAAAAATATTTAAGATTTTGCCACATTTTATGTTTATGATCTATGATTTTCTGTTATCAAAATTAATTTAGCCCTTTTTCATTCCATTAGGAATGGAATTTCATAGTAATATATGCGGCCTATGTATTAATCCGGGTTATGAGCTAGTTATATGCCAAATATCATCGAAATTACGTTCAGCGGTTGGGGTGTTATCAAGTAAAAAACATACACACAAACTTTCGCATTTATAACACATCAATACCTCACTTAGCACGTCTTCAGATTGCGGGAATTTATTTAGGGCGATGTTAACTTTACTGCCCTAGTCTTGAATAGCACGTCTGTAAATTTCAGTTAGCACGAAATAGCCACGGGCCAAAAAAAAAAAAAGTCGGGCATGACGCCACGAGGTCTGCTTCAACCCGGTAAACAACAGATGTGCCGCGGCATACAGTTAGCTATATCAGAGGGGAAGAGATGCGCGTGTAGGTCAGGGATGAAGAGATGCGCTCGCAGGTCTGACTACAAACATCGGCCGTTGTACAAACATTAGCTACGGCAAGTTCAGTTGCGGCTATTGAGTGTAACGGACCAAATGTTTTTACGTCCGCGCGTACGCCGCCGAACCGTACCGTTGTCGCCCGGCCACAGACCGGGCCGTGACGAACTTCAGTCTAGCCAGTGGCGGGGAAATCGCACGCACGCCAGCACCTGCAGTTAGAATCATATCCAAGTGAGAGCGTAATGCATCGTGTTCAAGCATTTGAGACAAAACTTGAAGTATTACGGCGTGCAGAATGTGTTGAAGGCCACACTGATGTTTGTCGCACTTTAGTTTTAAGCAAGTCAACTGAGCGCACAATCGTACGCAATAACGACTCTATCGAACGTTTATATAAGTCTTACGCTGTTGGTTGTATTAGAGGGAATATATTTGACATCAGAACAGATGATTTACATGGCCTGACAGAATTGATGTGAACTAAGTTTTGATACACGAATAAGCACTATAATTTAAAAAAAAAAATTAAATATCCGGACAGTATTATCGGTTTTACTGCCAGTGAAGGATGTTTTGGAAAGTTCGCGGAAAGGTACGCGACGTGAGTTGAAGGTCACGCCCGGGCGGGCAAGCCAGCCAGCTGACTGATGATAACTAATCTCAATCTCCCGTTAAGCAGTGTCGTATTTGTCATACAAAGTATTCGATGGTAGGCTTATAAAGAACGTGTGCAAAATTGGCGACAACACACTGGAATTTAGAGTTAAAAATTTGTCAAAAATTAGCGCTCAATTTGTAATAATTTGTGTTACATTACATAAAAGGTTATAGCATACAGTAAGGTGGTCGCGAACTTGGCGTCAAGTTGGCTACCACCCATTGAAAATAATTTTTTTTTAATAAATTTTATGTCACGAATTAGTGCTCAATTTGTGCTGCTTATAGCAAAAATTTCGATATTTGTGCTAAGTAAACACAAACGTTATAACCCTTGATATGTTTGTAGCAAAGCTGGCGATCACACATACGAATATCGAACTAAAACTTTGTCAAAAGGTACTGCTCTGTTAGTGCTAATTTGTGCTGTATAAAACACAATTCGTACTTCACTACAAAAAAAAATAGTTTATTGTATGAAGGTCACCAACTTGGCGTAAAGTTAGCTATTCCATTGGAATTTTTTATTTTTTGTAATCTATTGTATGTCACGAATTAGTGCTTATTTATTGCTTTATATCTGTGCGTTTGAAAACTAAATGTGCGCTATTTTAATAAATAACTTATAGACCATTCAAATGTAAATTGTAAAATTTTGTGTGAAATAGGCAACCAATTACCAGACAGTCGTTGCATCCGCCATCTTGTCGACTGTCTTGGCAGCTATCTTGAAACTCTGTAATTATTTAGCTGTAATTCAGGAAAAAAATCAATTCATAAAACAAAATCATTTGTATATTGATTGATTCGATACATTTAAGTACTTGGTTCGATCCTTGCATGATCCAAAAATGATTATTCCAGGTAAAAAAACAAACACAAATATAACAACACATGTTCAAAATCCTAAAGGTGGCTTAAATTCCTCATCTACCAGCCTCCAGTAAGCCGATGATGTCATCTTGGAAAATCGTAATTTTTTAGCTAGAATTTCGTAAAAAATCCCAAAATTCATCAAAAATATCACTCATGTATTTACTGAATGACTCGATCGATTCCTGTCCTTGGTTCGATCCTTGGACAACGGAAACACCTAATTTATGCTCTAAAATATGTATTTAATTAATCATCCTCACTGCAAACAAAGAGTCCTGCTGGCTGAATAAATGCGTTACTTGATATCACTGCGCCTACCAAGGAGGTCTTTTTACGATATTTGCCAAACATTTCGACCAAGTAATGTAAAGTGTCAGGCATATAGGCAAAGCTTCTCTGAAACACGAGGCAAGGACATGTACAAAGTAATGATTATAGTACAAGCGAATATGAACCGCGATGCCTTCTTGGACGATACATGTTATATCGTTCAAACAAATATGAAATATTTCAAGCAGACAAGATAAAGGTCTTCGAACTGCCAGACATACAGTAAGAAAGGAATCTATTACAAGCAAATATACCAACGTAGCATTTTTATGCTTACTAAAGTACTAAGAATCACAGAATTTTTTTTATAAAGACCAATAGGTTTTAAACTAGTAAATATTCAGACCTGACTACAGACTTGACAATGCACACTAAACGAAACGGAAGCACATTCACAAAAAAGAAGCATATTTGGAAGCACCATCAACAAAAAGGAAGCACATTTGGAACCACATTTAAAAAAAACATTTGGTAGCACAATCACCAAAAGGAAGTACATTTTAAAGCAAATTAGACAAAAAGGATGTACATTAGAAGCATATTCACAAAAAGGAAGCACATTTGGAAGCTCTATCACAAGAATGAAGCACATTTGGAAGCACAATCGACAAAAGGAAGCACATTTAGAAGCACAATCACCAAAAGGAAGAATATTTGGAAGCACACTTGAAGCACATTTGGAAGCACAATCACAAAAAGAAAGCACATTTGGAAGCATATTAGACAAAAATGAAGTATATTTGGAAGCACAATTACAAAGAGGAAGTACATTTGAAAGCACATTCGACAGAAAGGAAAAACATTTGGAAACAAATTAAAAAATTTTAAATCAAAAATATATATATTTTTCTTGCACATGTTGGTAAAACAAGTCATTATTGGATGTAGCTATATGGAGGCTGCTTCGTTGGTGTGCGAATAGTTTCCTCCATTAATCGAAGTCACCAACAGTCCCACACTATCAACAATATGTTGGGATCTTCGATGATGTGTAATCAATATTTTTGCTCCTATCATCTTCCTGGAGTGATTATTATTACTATAATATTTTTAAGATCTCTGAAGTCTTCTGTTTTAACACAGTCCTCATAGTCGCACTGATTCCAGTGATCATTGTAAGCTCGACCAGAATAATTAATTTTATCACGCCTTTTCAAACGTTTTGGTATCAAGGCTTCATCACAGTATTTGATCTTGCCAGCTTTAGGTGCTTTATCACAGTATTTGGTCTTATCACCAGCTTCAAAGTCACTGTAATCATCATAGAAGTCAGGGTTTTCACCTGGATTAATGTACGGATTCGAAATCGTTAACATCGATGCTTCTTCATCATCTACAAGCTTACTTTTTAAGTGTTCATCTTTTTTTCCCCCCGCGAAGTACGGTGGATCTGCTTGGATTCGGCTTGAATGTATTCTTACTTTTCATGGTGTTGATACTTCCATTGCTTCAATCATATTTAAACCATCAACATCCTTCAAGTTTTTTTTGTTGAGATCAAGATACAAATAATTGCGTTGAAGAGAAGAAAGATAATTTACGTCATGCAGCACACTTTTTTTTAATACACATCTCTATGGAGTAGGCTAATATTTGTGCTTCATATTACGCGTCTCAAAGTTATACATATCTCTTTGGTGTTACAGTGTCAGTGAGTCAGTGCTGTATATATATATATGGTTTTATATACATATATAGGATAATACAGACCGATTCTTGCCTATTGCGCATTAGCCTAACATTGTGTTTTAGTTTGTTAATCAACTATAGATCAAGAAACTGTTCAAATGATTGGACTATTTTAGACGCAAATAACCCGTCCAACGAAGGACTCGGGACTTGGGCGCGCGGTCTGTATCCACTCTTATTCTGTGCTTGAACCGCGAGCGCCCGCACATCCCGCCACCAATTAGCGGGCGGCATTGATGCGACTATAATCGATACGTGCGAACGAGCGCTGCTGTTGCGCCAACAGCGCCTCTGCTAACGACGCCACATTATGATTTCCGGAGCAATTTAGAGGCGGGTGTCTATGCTCGGCACAAACAAATGACTGCTGTCCCCGACGGGAAATAGTTAAATTGTAATAATCACTACAGTACAATTTCGTTTGTGTCGAATCGATTGAGACCAAAGCCGATACGAGATATAGAAAATCCAGGTTCAAACGATAATTCGTGAACTATAATTACAGTCATCACGTACAGTCCCAGCAAACATGCGTAAATCAAGAAAGGTACAACGAGGACTATCGATCAAGGGACAAATTCCTATCACATTTGCCTGCAATTCTTTTACAAAATGCCCTATTGCGTTCTAAAATATTTATTTCAACGTCTTTAGCTCTCTTTAATTAAGTGGCAAGGGAAATTTACTTTTTTTACTTTTTGTTATTTGGAGAGATATAGAGGTAAATGTCTACAGTGGCTTCCTTCCATCGTCCAGACGGTGCCCTTAATCGTTCTTTATCTAGAGATTCGAGTTTTTGGAAGAGAAAATTACAGACTTAACGAAGAAAAACTGGGTGCGCATTGCTGTTGAAGATAAGACATGGAAGCCGTATTGAATTTATGAGTTTTTAAGTCACTTGAATTAACCGTTGTTTATCGTTTTAAGTTTAACTTCAGTAAGTTGTAGCACCCAATCCTAGAATTCCTCGAAATAGCAATAAGCTGCTTAATTTTTTTTTCCTATGGGGATTGCTGGTATTTAATAATGAAAACTGCGACGACATTCAAGATGTTACTAACAGTCTCAGATAATATACTGATAAACCCACGATTACTTTCGCGGATTTTTTCCGCCCCAAGCTAGATTCAACTTGCCAATATACATAATCAAGTCTCTTTACAGTGCTCACTTGTCGATACCAAGGTCACAACGTTTGGCTAGATACGCGTGATTGGGTGAAAACTTCTCACTGTTCATAACTGGATCACGGTCGTCAAGGGCATGTCAAGAACACTGTACAGTACATTAACGTGGAGCAGATGAAAAATGAACTTCAAGCAGCCTATACTTTGAAACCCAAGAGATTCACGAGAAAATTGTGGCTTTATGTAATGATTTTCTTTTACTGAACAATCCCGCTTCCAAACACATATTAAATATCATATATATATTTAAAAAAAAATTGGTTGTCTGTAAAGTCGGTTTACGGACGATAGTTTAACGTGACAACGTCATAACAAAACATTGATGAAATGATTGCATACATTTATGAATAAAATTGAATCATTTTTAATGAATTATCACTATTTTGTATGGATACAAAGAAGGAGTAAAATGAAATCTAAAATTTAATTGATAAATTTACTTATATTTGCACTCATTAATTCAAAAATGTTTATTACTTTAACGAAGAGATTATTTTAACTATAACTTTTATACATGTTTGCTATTTAACTTCTTCCAATCTGTGTTATTCTGTTAAGGATAGGACGATGATAGGACAAGTAGGAAACGAATGGGAGTGTTTCAAGTTTAATGTGCCTCGAAAAAGTCAAAATGATGGTTGTTCCAATCGAGTGGAAGAGAGATAGATGCGGCGCAAGCGTACAATGAGCGTAACGGGACAATATGCGTTACGGGACACTTTTTCGTGCGTGCAGCCGTTCATAGATTTATTAGACGCTGTCACGTCAAAAGTATGAATTAAAAATGACAACTAAATTTAATGCATCGCCCCGCATTGTATAAATGATCACAAGGAGAGACTCAAACCAGAGAGCAGACTCCCTCCGGCAGAGTACGTCCACGCTGTTGCCAAATCGTGCACTGCTCCACAGAAACAGCTGGCACCGCACGAGGCAACGCCCTGGCAATGTGACCCCACCCAGTCAATATTTCTAAACATAATTCATCAGATGCGGTATAACGTATAGACGTAATATCAAATGTAATTTTTTCCAAGTATCTGAACAGATTTTTTTAAATTTAAATTATTCGCATATCTTTTTTATGTACTAAGATTATCTAATAGTGTTCTATAGCATGGTTGAAATATTTTATATTTTATATTTAAAATGATATTTTTTTTTACTGTGTAATGACACGAGAAAATCGCAAATCAGTCTTGTGCTGAATTTGGTTCGTGTATAAATAATTAAATAAATTAAAACAATTGAACGACGTGGTAATGTTCAACCTCGGTCACGAGCAAATTCACGTGTCTTCATTTCGCAAATTCACATAAGATTAAACTTGGACACGAAATTTAATGTGGAATTGTTTGAAATAATGTAGAGAATGATAAATATAAGATAATTGTTAATTCAACTACATTTCGGGATGCGAATCACACGTAATTTCCGCACCAGCCCTTGAATCCGCTGCCGGATCAGCTACTGACTCAACTGATTTTACAGACATAAATTTTAAACTATAAAATGAAACGGCTACGATAAAAGCGAAAAAGACTTGGGGGAAAAAAAACTGAACCCCGGCTTTGGACTTGATTTTCGACAAGGAATTTCATTAAAATTCTGCCCATCTTGTTAAAATTCACTGAACAGTTAGTATGAAGTTTTTCTTTTGACTTTGCGAACTTTTGTTTCGCGCCATCCGCAACGGATGGCAGCACAGTGGTTGTTACACATTTCTGCTGCCCCAGCCTTCATTCATCTATCCGTGAGCGAAGGGCCTGTCCCCCGGGTCTGGTCGCCAGACTTCGCCCCATTCATGTCGACCTTCCCTGCTACAGGCGCGAAACTACTGGTGAATGATTGTTCCGTCGCTTCCTTGAAGCTAGCGACAGGAGTTGTAACACGTGTCCCCACACATTTGGTATCGTGCAGAAAATGCACAAGTATGTTATTCAATCATCAGCTGTGCGACTAACGTTTGCAATACTGGTTTCTCGTCCCAAAAACGCTGAACTAAAAATTTCCTTTTTGCCGTTCGCGAGACAGGTTCAGGCTGTCCTTCCAAGACAGGTTCAGGCTACGAATGTAGGATTTTCCTGCGCGCGAGTATCCGGACTCGCCGGTTGACGTCGAAGGAGAACTAACGCGGAATCGAGGGGCCTGCGTCAAACAACGATTGCAATTAAAAATTTTTTTTAAAGCGAAAAACAAAAAAAAAATGCACAAATAGGTGAGAGACAAGTTAACAGCCAAGCAAATGCCGTCAAAGATGCGGAACCTGTTTTCGCTATACGAGCAGGGGGGTACGGTGGTAACCAGGGTGTTCACACGATATCTGCAACAAAAATTTCCCTGAATTCCCAATTCTCAAAATTTCAAATTAAGAAAAAATTCTCCATTCCCACATCTTGCACGGAATTATTGGGGGGGGGGGGGGGGGGAGGCGAAACGAACGAAAGTGCCAACACAACGTCGCACACGGCCATTTGATAGCGTGCAATACTATTTACTAATATATACATATATACATATATTATGGATGATGACAGACTGGAGCATATCTTTTTTCCCCTGTAAGTACATCAATGTGGACTTTCCAGAACGCGCCGACCAAAAACACGCGCAGCCCTCGGGACGGGCCGCAAGTGGCTCTACAGCAGCTCGGCGGGACGATTATCGGCGCTGTGTAAACGGCCCCCCCCCCCCCCCAAGCCCCTCGGGCACGCACGACAACCGGTTACAAATAAAACGCGCGCGAGGGCTCGCCTCCAGCCGAGAAGAGGCGGCGGACGCCCCGCAGGATCAATATAGGCCGGGCGGGCGGCGAGCTGGTTGCGCGCGCCCCCGCCAGAGCGCTCCACCGCGCGGCCGCTCGGCTGTCGGGGGAACTACCGCGCACCAGGGTGTCCACAGTCAGTACTTTCCTACTAGATCCAGTGGCGTAGCCAGGATTTGTGTATGGCGGGTGTTAAGAAGCATGCCCCCCTCCCTCACCCGGGAAAATTTGGATTTTAAGGTGTAAAATAGTGCTATTTTAGCAGTTTTCGGTTCTTAAATTTAAATATTGTAATGTTAAATTTTTTATTAATTTTAATATGAAATTTGTTTGAGTGATGAATAAGAAATTAATTAAAGATTTGGTGCTAAGGGGGGGGGGGGGGTTGTTAACCCCTAAACCCCCCCACCCCTGGCTACGCCCCTGACTAGATCTAGTACTTTTTTCTTTAATATAATAATATTACAGTAACTCCAATATGTTTTGTTATTTAGCGTAATTATTTTTTTAAAAAAATATGGACTTGTGATAACAGCTGCTTCATGTTCTGCATAAAGTATCAAGTATCACTATACAGTTAAATTGTGTGACATGTTCTGTACTTTTTTTTTTAACTTGCATCATGTAAATATTAATGTCTGCACATACGTATTTGTATGTTAAGGGAACTACATGCATAACGTGACATGTTCTATATCCCGGAGCCTTGACTCCATGTGGGATCAACGAAACAAAAATACAAAATAAATAAATGGAATGTACATAGGGCCTATGTGTGTGGTGTGATATTTAAGTTCGAGCATTGCAATGTCATAATAACTTCGTAAATTGTTAAAACCATAACAAATTATAATTTAGTACTTTTTTTTTTCTAAATCTAGTACTTTTTTCTCGCCTAAGTTGGTACGAAATATTTTTTTCCTTGTGGACACCCTGCCGCACACAGCGCTTCGTGATGCCTGACCACGCGCACGCCGTTTGCAAAACTACTTGACAATTCCGTAGTCTTGTTTCCGCATTTCGTTTTAAAACTGCATTTCAAGGAGAGTGGAAAAGGGCTAAAACGCGTGTTTTCAGTAAAGAAGTAAAGATTCTTGAAAATCACCCATTGCATTACAACCTTATCTTCATTTCACCACCACCTAATGTTACGGTTGCTGCTCAAATTCCACAGTCGTCCCCTACAAGACGAGAAGACTGCGCGCCAGTTCAGAGGAGACACCGCACTTATCGTCCCGCACTCACTAACACAAGATTCACCCCCTGATTAGTGGGTCCCTTGGATTCACGATGTCTACAGGCCTGCAGACTTCGCGACATGTGGTTTCTCCGAAAATATTTCCAGACCAGCTGAGAGTCAACAACTTTGGTTGGTTGGCTAGGTTTATCCCAGGCACATGTCCACTGTCAGCACATCAATCACGAGCCGTCCAGTGCGGAAGCATAAACGAGCCCTGAATGCCTGACACAATAGAGCGATGGCTTCCCTTGCTGACGGAGACGATAGCTAGCGCGGGCATAAACTTACTGCAGTCTAATGAGCGAGCAGGTTATTTCGCGAAAAACACATGCCCCTGCCCATTACACAATTGAACTGCGTTCTCGTGGGAACAAGGACGAGAAAAACAACGATACAAAATCAGAATTAACCCATTACAAGCAATGTGGCCGAAAGGTAAAATGTGGCAGCAATAGACACCGACTTATACGTGTACAAGTGTGTGTAGTTCGTCCTGATACTAGATAAAGCGAACTGTGCAGGTGTCTAATAATGATTGGTGATGATGCTTGAAGGGCAATGATAGGTGGATAACAATGACGGATGATGATGATGAAAATGAGTGATTTACAGGCCACTGAAAAATTCGCGGATTCATTTCGTGATAGGATAAATTTCATATATGTATACCTCTAGGCTGCTTCTGCTATTGGCACACAAGTATTAATCTTGGCCAATGTGAAACCCTCAACTAAAGAATTGCCGAATCGTAGGCTACCTATAGTTGACGGTTCCTACCAGTACACAAAGGATTGTGGAGTCTATCCTAGAGGTGATTCAAAACGTGAATTTTTCCGGTCCCTAGTGAAGTACAATAATTACGGTGGTGATTATAACGTTGGTCAACGCCAGGCGCAACCTCGGAAAACTGTATGACGATGGGAAAACCATCGAGATTTTTACCGGCAAGGTTGTAAAATCATGGTTTCCCATAACCTTCCACGCTATCAGCGCCAAAAGTAAATCATAAGAGGAGAGAAAAAAATCACCAATGCCGCGAAAGATATTTCACAGCCTCGTACAACTCGTGTTCCTATCCTTGGATCAAACTGTCGGGCAACGACGAATGAGAGAAAGAAAGTAGTTCTAAAGAAAGTAGTTCTAAGGAGTGTAGGGAGTAGCTGTTGTTGAGAACTCACACAATAGTTCATATCATTTGCAGTGCAATAAAGGTTTTAATGACCTACGTGAACTATTTATCTATTGCATGCGACCCACGGTTTTTTTTTCGTTTTAAATCTTTCAAATATTTTCACACCTATTAAAAATTCGCAAATCACAAATTTTCAGGACAATCTGTAATGGGATTAGGGATCTGTATGGGGCTAGGATAAATTATTTTCTGTTTTTTAGTCCATAAATCTATGAATTTTCCACCAAGAAGTATATAGTGTTTGTGAGTTTCTTTCTCGCTGAAGGGAGCGCATCAAACCCTGTCTCGCTGGCTGAGTTTGTATAAAAATATTACATTTTACTGTTTGGGCAAATTAAAGGCTGATGTTTCTTCTGAAGTAAATTATAAATTATTTAAATTAAAATTGCGTTTTTTTTATTAAGGTTAAATGTTACATTATGTTTATTTGAAAACTAAAACCTGGAGCTGCCGACGATGTAGGTACCGCCTGCGTAGTGCTGCGTTATGCATCCCGCAACACTGTACTGTTCGGCTCGTAGCCTAACACCACGAATCAGGGGGAATCGCTAAACCAACTCAGCTCAACGGGAAGTTAGTTTACAACCGATTGAAAAATTTATACCAAACAAACAGACAGGAAACCGAGATAATAACGTGGTAATTAAAAAAATATATATGCGTAGCCGCCATGCGCGTTAGCAGTGAAACTTCACAGAACGATATGGTACAATAATATTTTTAAGGCATTTGTAGTTTCTAGCTATAACGACAACTGCGTCACCTCAAAAATGCTCACCAGAGAGTGAGGAGTGGGGCGCTCAATATTCCCCCTCCCCTTCTCCATCAGATAGCCGCACACCTGAGATTTGCTTTTTTCGTTACGCTCTGGATGAGTCATCGCCTAGATACCACACTGGCTGGTTTACACTATGCTAGTAATTTAGTTGAGTGGCGAGTAATTTAGTAAACTCGCCGTGTGTGAACATAACTGTCTAGTCGAGTGGTTTAGTGAAACAGCGAGCGAGGTCGATTTAGTAAAATATGGGGCGGTCGTAATAAAACTTCCCCCCCCCCCCCAAACAATCCCCATTATAGGATATGAACGATGACGTTATAGTAGAGTTCGTCAGTGAATTGCATATTCACAGCTCGACACTAACATCTACTAATTTCGTTTGTTGCCTTGTGCGAACTCTCGCTCGCCTAATCGCCGTATTTTCGTCTACTGAGTACAGAATTTACACTTAAAAAAATCCTCAAATTAGATGCGTGTAGATACGTCCTCCACGCCATAAACCCTTTCAGTTACACTTTGTCATTTTCTAAGATATAATTGTATTTTTTAAAATTTTAATTAATATATATTTTTTTATATTATAAGATTACAACATAACTTAATACAACATATTTTTTCCATAACCCTAAAGAATGATGACTAGAATGTAGGCTACACCATGACCCACACATTCCAAGTTTTAATTAACACATGTACAATCTATTTATATATAACAAATGAATGTTTGTTTGTCCCGTTCCTATATACCATTCGCCCGAATGCGATGGAACTTTGGCGGGTTGTTATGCGCATGCCCGCGAAGGCTTCTGAATCAGCACAACCACTTTACAACAGGTGGCGCGCGAATCGTTTCAACAGATGTGTGTGCATTTCATGCAGTTTAGCGGCAGTTTCCGTGTGTTTTCGGTGTATCGAGTGCGCACGCATGACATAATTGAATTGAAATGAATTAAAAAGAGAGAGATGTAGAGAGATAGAGATGGAGAGAGAGATAGAGATGGAGAGATAGATAGAGCTTGAGAGATAGAGATTGAGAGAGATAGAGATGGAGAGAGATGGAGATGGAGAGAGATGGAGATGGAGAGAGATAGAGATGGAGAGATATATAGATGAAGAGATAGCTGGATATATATATATATATATGAAGTGAGATATATATATATATATGAAGTGAGATATACCTATATGGAGAGATAGAGATGGAGAGAGAGATGGAGAGAGAGATAGAGATAGAGAGGGATAGAGATAGATAGAGATAGAGAGCGATAGAGATGGAGAGATATAGATGGGGAGAGATAGAGATATAGCGAGTGGCAGAGTATATATGATACAGATAAAAAATAGAAATATATAGATGAGAGAGGGGGAGAGATACGTTGTACATATGTACCTAATTCCAATAAATAGCTGAATGAGGCCTTGTAAAGCAAGCCGAGCATGAGCTAGTTGAGACACGGGTTGTAACAGCCTGGAAGGGCCTGGAGGAACGTGTACTCCGGGGGCGTCGAGGGCGAGGCAATCTCGGCGCGGGCTCCCACCCAGCCGTCGAGCCGCGAGCGTGGGCGGGCCTCCGATCACTATTCATTAGAATTAGGGAGTCCCTATCGATCCCACAGGGGGCAGGTTGTTCCCCTGCACAAGGGGGCACAAGGGGGCCAAGGGAGGAAGGAGCTCCTTTAGCACTTCCTCGCCGCCGCGGCAGGTCCGATCAACTATTCACGGACGGCGAAGGGCCGCTCAGACCGACTCCAACAGAACAGCAGCGCGGAAACCAAGCTACCCAGAACACGACGGGCACTTAAACACCAGCAGATGTTTCCAAAACAGGAGAGCAAAAAATCCCCCCCCCCCAAGTTTCTCATGAATATACAAAAATAAAATAACATCAATATATAAACATATACAAATTAAATTTTTTTTAATGAACCTCTCCCGTAGCGATTTTTTTACGACACTAGTAGTCGATACCGAAATAAATGTACAACATGGCGGCCGGCAATGGTAGGTGTGACCGCCGTAACGTGTTAACACTGTCGAGCTGTCGCCTTGTATGCAGTGCTTGAAGGTCGTCGCGAGAGACTTGTGGCTCCCCCCCCCCCCTCACACGCACCCCCTAAGGGTGGATTGGGGGACAGGACTTTTAAGGGGCAGGGTCCCTTCTACCTGGACACACATTCAGTCTGCAGAGCTCTAGAAGAAAACATGCGATATTAAAACTACTCAAGACATCAGTGGCGTCTGTTAACGAAAATAATTTAAGAATTACACCCGAGGCGGTTGAGTAGTTAGTTCTGTTTCGTATTTAATTTTTAAACTGCGAAGGGCTAAAAGGGTTGAAACGCGTGATAAAGATTCTTTATAGCACCCAAAGACCTTGCATAACACCTCCACCTTCATTTATGAGCCATCTAATGCTATGGTCACCGCTCAAATCTCACAGAGTTGACCTGTGCACGACGAGAAGACTGCGCGCTACTAGTTCAGAGGCGACACCGCGCTAGAAGCACCAGCTAGCGTCGCACCATCATCCCGCCTCACCAAAACAGACACACCCCTGACTAGGCGGTGACCACACTGCGGGAAGCCTTCATTTCACAGACGAGAGAGCTGCACCCGAAGTTCCTCGAAGTTCGTGCTCGCTTTCCCCCCCCCCCCCCCCCCCCCCCCCGTTCTATCTCATTGTATAAACCGGTGTGGCATTAAATTTTGCGGTCGATTAGGATAGGTTAGCTACATTATATATACTTTTAAAACATTGTGGATGGTTGGTTATATTAAATAAGTATAGCTACATTAAAAATACTGTAAAATCATTTTATGGTTGCTTAGCAAATAAATTTTTAATATGTAGCTATCCAGGGCTAGGAAACCGTTCACAAGATTTCACAGTATCTTTAATGTAGCTATCCTAACCAAATCAACCGTCCACAGTGTTTTAAAGTATTTATAATGTAGCTAACCTAACTTAATTGACCATTAGTTATCATGAGTTACAATGAACATAAAAAAAAATCCGAAGATGCACGATCGGGCGTTTGGCTCTCTCGTCTGTGAAAAGAAGGCTCCCCCCACACTGCAGGTGAGATGACAATGGCGGGACGAACGAAATCACTCAGGAAAAAAAGAACCCCCACCAGCTACGTACCCCAATGACGGGTCTGACCCCGCCTGTGATTGAACTCGGATCGCTCGCATGGGGAGGCGTGGGCACTCGGGACACTGCGGCTCCGAGGTTGGGCTAGCTGGCTACATCAGCTCTAAGGCCCGTTCTGCAATGGCACGCAAACGGAAAAGGACCCGTACGGATTAGCTCGCCAATGCTGAGCTTTTCAGTTTACGTTGCCCCGTGCGAACAATAGAAGCTGAGTATTTGGTTGCGGTGGTTTGTTTATATTATAAATACGTTAAAATTGTTTCAAATAAAATAATATCTAGTGTTCTATTATAACTTTTGGTTTATTTTTATTATATAATTGCTAATGCCCGGCATGCGTTGCTATGTCTCTTTCAATTTTTTTTGTCTCTATTTCTCTTTACCTATCTCTATATCTCTATGTCTATATCTTCCCATATATCTTTAACTTTAGGAAACAGAAGACGAACACAAACATTAATTTATACATTTATATCTTATTTACCTCTCACAGGTGTGACATAGGTATATAGTATTCGAAAGCAACGTTGCGTAAAAATTTTAAAGCAATCGGTGACGAACTTTCGGAGATTTGAGATTTTGAACGAACCAACATTTACATTTATATTTATACAGATGCAAATTCTGCCCGTGGTATTATCTCGAAGCATTGTACTTTTTTAAAAAAAAATTAAATTAATATTTCTCAACCTTGA
Organism: Bacillus rossius redtenbacheri; assembly: GCF_032445375.1. NCBI lineage: Eukaryota > Metazoa > Arthropoda > Insecta > Phasmatodea > Bacillidae > Bacillus > Bacillus rossius. The sequence continues at coordinate 361,905,076 of NC_086330.1, read as the reverse complement.
AATGCAATCTCATTGGCTGCCATTTGTGACGTTTCCGCGCCACTGTGGAACGGCCCTGAATCCCGATCCCGGCCCCTCAGCCAATATCTCACCAACTCCAGCGTGCAGGGTTGTCGACGGCGTCTGAGAAACCCCCGCGTCCTTGAGAGATCTGATCAGCGTCACCGGAGCCAGCCAATCGTATTTCCACCAGGTACCGGCTAGGCCCCAGGGCAGCCGACGCGAGACGAAGCGAGGTGGATCACACACACACACACACGACACACACACACACACACACGACACGTTTGCTGAGCGGAAACGGAAGTACACCTCCTCCCACTTAGAAGAAGAAAGCAGTATGGGTTTGTTTTACCGGATTAACAGTCAGGATCAACTAAGATCGCTACTCTAAAAGAGATCACAAGCAAAGTGGAGGTAAAAAAAAAAAAATTGGTTTTCTGTAAAGTCGGTTTACGGACGATAGTTTAATGTGACAACGTGAATTGATTGCATACTTTATGAATAAAATTGAATCATTTTTATTTTAATAATAAAAAAAAATTCTTGAAATTATACTAGTAATCAGATTTTTAAAATGCAAGAATAATTAACCTCTATTGCCAAAATTGTTGTTGTAATAAGCAATGAAAACCACATTAACTTTTCACTTCACTTTATAAACAGTCGAGTGGAAGAGAGATAGATGCGGCGCAAGCGTACAATGAACGTAACGGGACACAGCGTAACGGAACAATGTAACAGGACATTTTTTCGTGCGTGCAGCCGGCGTTCATCGATTTATTAGACGTTGTCACGTCAAAAAAAGAGGGGGAGGGAGTATGAGCGCACAACGCATACACAATTTGGAAGAAAAAAACAACTTATATCACTGAACGTGGTTATGAAAGTAATATAGAACAGAAGAAAGACTAACAGAAACTGCTGGATCCTCGAGGTTCGGGGTTCGAACACAAAACACTAATTTAAGAGCACCGAGTCAGTAGCCTAGTGGTTCGGACCCCGTTTAATCTCAGCGGTCCAGTCGCCCTTGTGCATAGCCACGCGACGTTAAACCATAGCAAACAACAATAAAACAAAGGTTACCATTAAGGTTAAAGTCATCCAAGGACATTAGTCTACTGTTTAACACTCGTGATAATACCCGAGACAATTTGTGACAGGGGGCGGTATAAAGACATACGTCTTGTGGAAACAAAGTTGACTTGTGCTCTTAATACCGCCCCTTAAAAAATTACTCTCAATTTTCGCGACGAAAGAGAACTGACCTTATTTCAAGGTAACCATTAAATTTGTAGTCATACAAGGACATGAGTCTACAGTTTAACACTCGTGATACTACACGAGATAGTTTGCGACAAGGGGCGGTATAAAGGCATACGTCTTGTGGAAAACCAAGTTGACTTGTGCTCTTAATACCACCCACTCTCAATTTTCGCGATGATTGGCCTTATTTCAAGGTTACCAGCCTTCACAGTATATGTTCAGGAAACACATCACCTTGGTGGCAGTCCACACCGTCTCTACGGCGACCGCCGCCGGCTCATGCTGCGAGCGTGCGCGCTTCACATTGGTACGTGGTGGTTCCTTTAAGAGGCCGTGTCAGTAAATTTTTATTTCCAATATTCTGGTCTAGAAGTTCTCTCTTTTAACAGTGAGATTTAGTGGCTTATTCAACCGAAGTAACTGTAACCGCAGCGCGTGATAAAACTACTATACCGCCAGATTACTCGACGAAAAATGTATCTGGTTCCTCGACAATCTGAGAGGATGACAATCTGACCGGCGGCTCACTAGGAAATTGCGGATGCAGGGATTCAGAATCAAGAAACCTCACATTTACAACTGTAGTATGAGTCGTATCTAAAAATTTTAATACTTTAAATGTATCGGAATACAATTAATCTTCAAACATGTGGTAATTATTCTTTATCTGGATGTAATATTCCGTGAAAAATAATGGTAGTTGACATTAAAAAGTATACGAAATTCATAGTGTAACGTTTTAAAAGGATAATAACATAAATTCTTATGCTTAGATATTGCATATGCATTACACACAATCTAAATACAATCTCACTTAAGTCAGACTACCTAATTTTTTTACAATGCACCATCATACAGTTTAACAGAGGTAGGAGAACCTCTTATCGATGTTGTTTCAAAGAATCTAAATTTACAAATATTACTATTTATCTTATTATGATATGTATCTTTATGAATAAGAATTTACAAAAAAAAAATGAATTGATTACATTACACTTTAACATTACAAAAGACTAAAACACTAACAAAACTTAGTTTTATATATTGCTGTAGCATATTAGAAGACGAAATAACTCACTAGACTAACATTAAGAGGGCTGTATCACAAATTTACTTTACAGAGGAGAAAATATCTTTTAAAGATATTTAATTACCTCATTGATTACATAATACTGCCGTTGATGTGATCGTAGATATAAAGTATTGAAAAATTAGATTTCATTATGTTTATGTAAATATTTAGAAAACGTTATTGCTTATAGATGCTCATTATTTAAATAATAAAGAATCTTTTACTTTTATGTACTGGACAAACAAAATACTTATAAGTTAATAAGCTTAGTTGAATAACATCTTCAATTTGTATTGAATTCAATGTACAAATTGAAAATCATGTACAATGAATGCAACTGATTGAATTCAATAAATATTTGATCTTGTGAAACGGCCATAATGGTGATGTAGATAATTATAGATACTCACATGCATTTTGAGAGTCCTTATAAAGCCTATTACAATTCTATAAGTATACATTAAAATGATTTTAAAATAGACATGTGTAATATAATTAAAACTTGTTTAAATAAGATCATAACAAAAAAAAATGAAAATCCTTCAACAGTAAGTTATGTTTTATAAGATTTTAACAAAACACACATACCATAAGAGAATATTAATCATGCCACATAATTCAACACAAAATATTCATTCCAATAGGCGCTACGTAAAAATAACTTCTATTTTTATGCTGATAACTTTGCATTGTTTTATATATATCATTATTTCTAACTTTTAATATTCTCCACACATTAACTGAAATTAAGTATTTTCAGAGCCTTAGCAAGTGTTGGTCTGTACCACATACAGTTCGTACGATATCTCTACGTGAAACACATACAGTTCATTATTTGTAATTTTAATTATATTTCCATGAACATAATGAAATTAGTATAGGGCCTAGGTTGTTCACTGTTGAGTACTTCTGAAGTATTTTCATTGTGAGTTAACATACATACCAAATGCCATTCTTCCAGTAAAGTTACAAAGAAGACAACAAGATAATATATGTATAATATATATAATATGTATAATATATATAATATATATAATATGTATGTAGTACCATATTTTAAACCCCTATTAAATGAATAATAACTCAATCTCTTTTCTGGACTATTAAGTAATAGTTTTTGATTACTGTTATTTGTAACTTAAATAAAATGACAACTAACAAATTAGTAAAATATATAATTACGTGCGATATAGTGACAGTTTTACTTGGACGGCAAACGAATATAATAAAATGTCTATGACAATGTTAACTTTACTCATTATTATGGAAAGAAACAAAATGGGCAGATAAGCATATTCTACGCTGACATTTAAAAATGCTCAATTCAAAATGAACATTTCTTCCCGATGACAAACAAAAAAGTTGTATGGTCGCGAATAATACATTCGTATGGCGTCACATCAGCGGAATATTCCCTTGGCATAAATGTGTGAAGTCTGTGACACAAAAACAAATGAACGAACAGCTTTTTTTTTATCGGATGTGCAATCGGAGACCCTTGGGGTGGTTGAAGAGTGTCAGGTCGGTCGCCAGACCAGATAGTGAAAGCTCAGGGGCTTAGGATAGAAAAGGCCTATCTCCAAATTATTAAGTATAAATGTTGTCATGAAATAGTTAAAGACTTGATTACAACCAGGTTTTTAAACCCATCATGATCATGAAGACACTGATCGGAAGGTAATGTACAATACATTTCAATGGCCTTTTCAGTTTTTGCTAAATAATTATAAATATAAGCAAAATTCCACTGTATCTGGACAAATCAAAATATTGATTATATTTTTTTCATCACAGAAATAATATATGATATGATAACTAAATTTGAAAAAAGCGGTTATGTTAAATGTATTGTATACTTTCAGTAGGCAAAATTTCTGGCCCCTACCTCTTATAGACTTTGAGAAAAACTGCCTTTTAAAATAACATTGATATAGATAGGAGCGCAAATTTGTGACACGGCCTCTTAACCAATTTGTAGGGACAGGAAAAATTCGCGGGTTCAGTGACCTGCAGGATGAACTCCACAGTTCTACGTATACTCGGTCAAATGTCACCCACTCATTGGCTGCTGTCTTGTGAGACGTCCACAACGTAGCAGCCTGTGATTCGATAAAGCTTTGGTCGGGTGTTCCTCACTGGTCCAGGGTCATCTAAGTGAGTTGTGAGCCAACGGCAGAGGCAGCACCGAGGTGTAACGATTTGTATTTTAGCCTATCGCGAAATGAATTCGCGAATTTTTCCGGTCTCTACGGCAATTTGACATAAAACGTTTCTCACTCCGAATTACGATAGGTCATCAGCTCCCTTTGTTATGCGACCAATCGGTCCGCAGCGGCCCCCGCACGAGATGCACACCGGCGGTAGCTTTTCCCACGCGGGGTGATGCGTGCGTGGAGGGAGAGGGGGAGAGCTCCTAATGCAGGCGATTACCTCGCCGTCCGGGCCGACGCCCCGCCGAGCAGGGCCCCAGAGGACGACGGCTTCACGCATCCTGCAGCGTCGCCGCCGCCGGGAATACTGATGGCGCGGCCTTTGTCTCCTGCCCGGGGCCAGCTGCAGGAGGACCGGCCACTTACCGAGCTTCCGTGCCTGCACACTCGCTGCCAACCGGCGAAACCACCTCCCACAGTTCATTAACGAACCGTCAAAAAGCCCATTTCCTCGGGGGTTCCCCCCCCCTCCCCGTCTTTAGCAGTCCTGATGCGACCCGGCGCGGCTAACCACTGGACCACTGGACCACTTGCGCCCCCCCCCCCCCCCGCGGTCACGTGACACCAAACGGGGCCGCTGTCAGCGCCGTGCGCAGTCTGGCGCGCTTCTTGCCGTAGAACTGCGTCCTCGCGCGATTGCGTAGCCAACATTCCACACCAATGGATTTATTTTCAGAAGTGCAGGACAGGACAGAGGCATGACAGCAAAGCAACATTCAGGGACCGTAGTTTCGACTGCAGCATTTGTCCGATCTGATGGTCTGGAGGAAACACGCTTATTATGTGCAATTCACTGCGAATGTTCGATTGAACATTTAAGATGCAATACTAACACATTTGTGCCAAGATACACAACCGATAAAAAAAATTTAAGGTGATTATTTGAGACCAGACCTTGTAGATGGTTTCTGAAGGGAAAAAAATACATAAACGCTGTAAAGCGTATCGAACATCCCTTTTGTAGATGTGTTGAAGGATAGGATGAATAATATATATTTTCTGTTCGCACCGAATTTATGTCGCTGTAGCAACAATACAAACAATAGTGAACTTATTTTCGTCTAGAGGGAGTTAATACTGCAAGGGGTGGGGGTGGGGGGGGGGGGAGGAGGAGAAGGAAACTAAACAAATATACCCGGGGCCCGGTTGAGTTTCGAGATATTTTTCATCTATATGATAGTACGTAAGAATTACAAGTCAGTTGCTAATATGACTCATAGGAAACCTTACAAGTTAAGCAATACACACAGACACATTTTCAGTTACTGCCACCATAACGTTTACAGTATTTGAATTTTTTGACGTGAAAACATATTAGCTGCTGGTATAAATTTGGTAAGAGTTATTTCTTGGAAATGAAAAGTCGATAAACGTAAATGTGACACAAAGATGTAGGACCCACGCGTAGCAACATAAACAAGTATATAGTCATTTCGTGAACAAAAGGGTTACATACCAAACGTATTGGTGAGCCAAGTGAAACTTTATGCTAAACTACCCTGGAATATACTTGGTAAACTAAAATACTCACAGCAAAATGTAATCACAAGTTAAAAAAAAGAAAACATAGGAAACATGGCATTACAATGTAATAATAGACATTCTCCACGTGGTTTCTGAAAAGGCTAAGTAGCACGGAGGTAGTGCGCGCGCTTTGTAACCTCAAGGGGCATGACTGAAATCTCGTCACTGGATTTTTATAATATTATGATATAATACTAATGTTTAATCAGCTCAAAAAGGTTAAGGCTTGCTTGTAGGAAGTATTTACATACTGATTTCAGTCGTCTAAGCAAAAACGAATATACAAACATATACTTCGTGTAATGTTTTTCTAAAATGTTTCAGGTTAATATTTTCAGTAATGCCTTAGAAGTATTAATTCTAACGTGCGCGGAAATTCTATAGTATTAACTGTTCAATGAATTTTAACAAAATGGACATGCTTTAATAAAATTCGAAAGCTGCTGTTTTACGGGAACAGTTTTTAATAGTTTAAAATTGCCAGTTGTTTCGTGCTGCTCTGCTATCTGCGTTTGATGATGGCAAGCAACGTTTACGATTACAGGCAGCGAATTCTAGCGGCGGGAGCAGTAATCATGTGCGAGATTCGCATCCAGTAATTTTGGTTATTTGAAAAGAGACCATTTTATTTATCAGATTATATATAACGTTCGACATTAATTTTTAAGAATCCTACGTTAAAATTTCGCGCCCGGGTTCGGTATTTGAAGTTTATCTGCAAAACGAACATCTTGAGAACACGTGTGAAGTTGCGCGTTATCGATCGATGTTAGATGCTAACACATCAATGGACTCGCAAGGACTGAAATACACGCTGCGGGGTTCTGAAGTTGTGCTTGATTTTGGAGTACAAATTATTATTTTCCGAATTATTTTTGAGTTAATTTAGTGGAACTTTTCTCTGAGTTGCAATAAGTAAAATACATTTTTTTTTCTTGAAATCTATATTTTGGATTTTTTTTTGGAGAATTTTTGACCTATTTACATTTTATTATAATTGATAGTAAAGAGGGACGTGACAGTACAGAAAAATAACAATGGATAAATGGATACAGTAGAACAAAACAATAAATAATAGTAATACAATAAAAAAAATCCTTTTACGCCTTAATATTTTATACAAAATAATGTTACATATGTCATGTACAAATGTGTGTAATTATAAATAAACGAGTGGACTTAAGGAATGGCTCATCAAAAACTGCTGGCAGTCGGGGGATGTGGCGGAGTGGCGGCCCCGCGCGAAGTCGCCCGGTTCATCACACGGGCCGTGCACGGGGCCTCCGAGAGAGAAACCGAACAGCCCGGCGTCAAGCAAGTTGTTTTTCCAGGTACCTATTACTCAACGTTAAACTCTTTTTTTTTTTTTAATCAGACAAAAATAAAATAAAAAAACCGCATTACTTGCAAGGTTTCCTACTTGTCCCGTCAGGGTCAACCCAAGCTTCTCTCGACGGCCCTGCCGTGGATTCCAGAGCGACGTCGGGCGACGTACTGCGGGAAGGACGACGGTAGGGCGCGCACAGGCAAACACCGCGGGGTCGGCATCGAACCACGGGTCCTCCCAGCGACCACGCCCGCCAGGGACCCTCGGGGAAATTTGTGCTTCGTCCCTGCACGGCCAGTATACTATCATAAAAACTCATAATGAAACCTCATTATATATATATATATATATAATAGGAGTCGTTGGGCAAGGAGTTTGCAAGGTAATTTTCTCACTACCAGAAATGTCTGTAAATTACTGCGAGGAAAAAAAATGGTGGGTCAAAAGGTATGTATCGGTTTTGTCGGGCTATTAAAAAAAATGCACCTTACAGATCTGATGATTATTTTATTGGAATCAGTATACATATTAATTTTTTTTTTTAAATTACGTTATGAAAATCACATCAGGAAGATGGTGGCCATCAGCAGCGATGCACTGATGAAGGCGATTTCGGAACTCTTCGACCGCTTTTTTCGGCACATTTCGATGGGTATAGCGGTGATCTCCCAAGGTGTGAGGACGATGGAAAACTGTTTCCTCGCAGTAACCCCACACACCCTCCAGTCCGGTTAGGGTCACCTCAGACACACGAGGAGCGCAGGAAACACAGCTGGGACAATCCATATCAAATCAACCAATAAATAAATAAAAATTAATGTCAAGGTTTCAGATTTTAATAAATTTTTTTATGCATGTTGTACTACCTATCACAAGCATGATGGTAAAATTTTAATTTTTTTGGTATGTTGTTTTTTGAGTTATGAATTTTTGAAATTCCAAAAGAATTGTAAATTATGCAGCACTAGGAAATCTTTAAACTGTTATAGTTAGAGAACCGTTAAACTTAGAATACTGAAATTTGTGGCATTTTGTTTAGTTTTGTATGGCATTTCATAAAATATATAACACAACATGGTTACATAAAGCCGTTATTTCGTCAAAAATTTCAAAATTTTTTTTTATAAAACTCAAAAACGGAATTTTCAATTGTTTTGAAAAAAATATATATTTTTCATACCTTTATTGACTACCTATATACCAAATTTCAATATGGTATTCCAATGGCATCTTAACAAAATTATTTTTTTGTTTATGTCAGGTTGCACATCAATAACTGAAGAAAACATTGAATGACAGTTAGGATGATAAATAATTTACGTGGAATTTTTACAATTTGTTTTGTATTAAATGGTCCCTTTTAATAATTGTTATATTCAACTTAAACTTGAAGTGGGAAATTTTTCATGCGGTGAGGGGTTTTTTGATAGTCTGAAGGAAATACTTCCTTGAAGCCTGGCATCACTGCCTGTTCTGCCATATTGTGTTTTGGGAGAGACAAAAGGGTTTATGGAAGTTTACCAAGTGCTTACATAACTCATCTTTTATGAAGCTTTGAAGCTTTAGACTAAGATTTTTGTAGTGATTTTTTTAATGGTGATTGTTTATTGGGTGAACAATATTGATATTTTTGTTGAGTGAACAATATTGAGAGGTTATGTGTATTTAATACTTGAGTATAGTTAATTGTGCTCATTCCTCATAGTAAGAAATGATCATTGGAGTATACCATGGATAAAAAGTGGTCAAAATACTGTTGTAATCCTTTAAAAAAGAATGGACATTGGATTTCCAAAGACTTGAGAAATGTTACTTTATGGATGACTTCCTTAGGTTATGGTATTGAAGATGGTATGAAAATTTGTACTTCCTGCCGCTTACAGTTAGGTAAGGAAAAACATAGTGTCTCTAATGCAACTGAAAGCAATGAATTAGGCATTGTTGAAGATGACACTGAAAAACAAAGTTGTAGTCAAGGTGAAACTGAATCATACATGGACGTTGAAACAGGTCTACATTATTTAAATGCATCTTTAACCTCTATTGGAGAGTCACCTGTTTCACAAAGTAAATGTAAAAGTCAAAAAAGATACTGCAAAGAAAAGAGTGAAAAAATAAAACGAAAGATTGATGAAACTTTTTTTAAAAATGTGGGAAAAGTTAAGGAATGTAATTGCGAAGGATCTCATACAGAAATTATAGATCAGCTGAAAGAAAAATTTACAACTGCAAGTAAAAGTGAAAGATTACAAATTTTAACAATTTTACCCAAAAGTTGGTCTTGTGCCAAAATTGAAAGCGAGTTTGGTGTAAGCAATTACACTGCACGAAAAGCAAAACAACTATTAGAAGTGAAAGGGGTTTTGTCTGCACCAGATCCAAAACCTGGGAAAGTCTTTTCACGAGAAACAGCAACACAAGTAAAGGAATTCTATTGCAGTGATGATGTTAGTAGGCAAATGCCTGGTTTGAAAGATTATGTCTCAATGGGAAAAGATGCTAATGGAAAACCTATTCACGTTCAAAAAAGGTTAAAATTATCAAACTTGAGAGAAGTGCATTGCCTATTTAAGTCCAAACTCCCCGAGTTAAAAATTGGTTTCTCCAAATTTGCAGAACTGAGACCCAAGAACTGTGTAATAGCTGGTGCTAGTGGCACACATTGTGTATGTGTTTGCACTGCGCACCAAAACGTAAAATTAATGATTGTGGGTGGAAACTTGCATAAAATTACACTACCTGGGTTGGAAAATTCACTGAAGACGTATCAAGAATATCTGTCACAAATAATGTGCAACCCACCAAGTCAACTGTGCTTCCTTGATGAATGTGATTACTGTCCAACAATTAATGATTTTAAAGAAGCATTAATGGGTTGTCTCGAGGAAGATATGATTGAGAACATTAGTTATAAAAAATGGGTAACTGTTGATCGTTGTTCTTTTGAAACGTTACGTAAACCAACCGATGAATTTGTTGACGAATTTTGTATCCAATTAGTACACCTGAAGAAACATGACTTCATTGCAAAACAGCAATCACAATTTTTTGCTGAGAAGAAATCTTCATTGAGAGAAAATGAAGCTGTGATAACATGCGACTTCGCAGAAAACTATTCGTTTGTTCTGCAAGATGAAGCTCAAGGGTTCCATTGGAACAACTCCATGGCTACTGTCCATCCATTTGTGGTGTACTACAAGAATACAGACACTGAAACAGAAGTTCTTCTTCATAAAAGTTTTGTATTTATTTCAGATTGTTTAGCCCATAACACAGTCCTTGTTCATGTCTTTCAAAAAAAACTTATTGGCTTCTTGAAAAGTTTTCTGCCCAATTTAACAAAGTTGTACTATTTCTCTGATGGCTCAGCTGCACAATATAAAAACAGAAAGAACTTTTCAAATCTGTCACCATGGTGAAGATTTTGATGGACTCAAAGCTGAATGGCATTATTACGCAACCTCTCATGGCAAAGGAGTGTGTGATGGAGTAACAGGTACAGTTAAGAGACTTGCAGCCAAGGCCAGTCTTCAAAATCCAACAGACAACCACATATTGACACCATTTCAACTTTTTCAGTGGGGAATAAGAAACATACCCTCAGTGACTTTTTTCTATGTGGCAAATGAGGAGTATGTTGAAGAAGAAAAATTGCTGAAAATTAGATTTGAAGAATCAACAGCTGTAGTAGGAACTCAAAAATTCCATGCATATATTCCTCTTACAACAGATACACTTGAGGCAAAAATCTATTCATATTCTGACAAATCTGAAGTGCACAAAGTTCAAATTAGTCCTGTTGTTGAAGATGTACCATTTGAAGAGATAGTAGGTTTTGTTGCATGCACCTATGATAAACAATGGTGGACCGCATGTGTTCTTTCAAAAAATGAAGTTGAAGAAGAAGTTACTGTTTCTTTTCTTCATCCAAGTGGTCCTTCGTTTTCATTTATGTACCCAAGGAGAGCAGACATTTTGACGGTACCGAAAAACTATATTATTTGTAAAATTAATCCAATAACAGCCACAGGTAGAACTTACAGTGTACCTCAACAGGAGATGACTACAGCTTCACAAATTCTGTCCAAAAAGATAAATCTCTTATACTAATAATTCAAGAACAGTAACCAAAGTATTGTCTAAGTAATGATGATGATGATGATGATGATGATGATGATGATGATGATGATGATGATGATGACTATAACTGACTGAAGGCCATCGGTCAGGAACTCCAACCACTGAGCCAAGAAGTCTGACTTTAAGTGACAAGACAAATTTTGTGAGATGTAACCATATATTATTTAAGTTTATTAGTAAAGTAATTATTTATTTAAAATTTAAGTGATTTTCTTTGTTACAAAAGTTTACATACATTGACACAGACAAGAATATTTTTTAGTAAGATAGCATTGGAATACCATGTTCAAATTTGGTATATAGGTAGTCAATAAAAGTATGAATAAAATAAATTTTTTTCAAAAAAATTGAAAATTCCGTTTTTGAGTTTCATAAAAAATTTTTTTTGAAACTTTTGAAGTAAAAAAAGATTTAATGTAACCATGTTGAGTTATATATTTTATGAAATGCCATACAAAACTAAACAAAATGCCACAAATTTCAGTATTCCAAGTTTAACAGTTCTCTAACTAGAACAGTTTAAAGATTTCCTTGTGCTGCAGAATTTACCATTTTTTTGGAATTTCATAAATTCATAACTCAAAAACAAACATTCCAAAAAAATTACAATTTCGCAATAGTCATCTACTTAGCTAATACTAACACTGTGCCTAAAATAAAGGAAATGCTAAGACGTAATTTTTTTTTCCATTGGTTGAATTGACATGGATTGTCCCACCTGTCTTAATGTTCGCAGGCTTTCACGGCCATTTTCTGAAGTAGCTATGGCTTCTGGGTTGTAGCCGTGTCCTTGGCGAATAATCCACCAACGTTTCGGTCGACATTTCAGTCGCCATCATCAGGGAGCAGTTTCGCCATTGGAACTCGGGGCGTGTGGGCTGTGACGCCGTCAAGATGTCGTAAATGGCTCCCCTCTACGTGCTCGATGCAACGTCTGGGCACAGAAAGTCTTTATTTACTGAGCAATATAGCAGTTGTTAAAGGACAGTATATATCACACGCCACGTAGCGGCCACTAGCGGCGAAATAACACGGCACACCACCAGCCCATGCGTCACTACGGCCCGTCTGCTCGCTGCACGCAGAGGGAAAGCCCGTGAGACACTGACCGCAAGGACCACGGGGGAGGAACTCTTAATTGCCGCGACTGAGACCTCGTTTTAGAAGTAGTTTTGAGTCCACCCGCTAGATAGCAGCTTTCATAATATCACGCTAATAAAGCCATACTGATTGTGAGAAGTAATGCATAAGCCATTGTCAGACAAACAAACCAGTAAAAATTATATCACTTTATTTTGATGGACACGTATTTTATGGTGTGGAATACCAGAAATTTTGCATCTCTTAGTAATCCAGTTATCTGTAATTCATTTAACTATTAGCCGCACACTATAAACCACTGCGCTACGAAGCCCTACAGGAGATTTTAAGGAGAATACCGTAAAATGGGGCTACTTTGACATATTGTGGAAGTTTTTTGGTGGTTACTTTTTTTTAACATCCTAAATTAATTATATATTTGCTCCATCATAACAATGTGTCCATTGGCTATCAAATTCATATCAATAACACGCCCCACTAGCTGCCCAAAATTTTATATATTTTTTTTAAAAAGTGTCAAAGTTACTCCGAGTGTGGGGTTACTTTGACAAGGCATTTAAATGCAACTGATGTCAAATATCTAAAGCGTAATGGTTACTTTGACATTATTTTGATAAACAAATATTAATATTTTATTCATTATACACAAAATTAAATTAAAAACGAGTTTTGCTAAGCAATATATCATTTTTATTAAAGGCATATTTAACACAATAATATCAAACACTAAGGGTACAATTATAGGCACATAACCAGTCTTGAAATCAATATTATGATGATTTCGAATGTTCCTGGACTCTTTTGACGCGTTTGTGCCCTCGGCGTACTAGGACATTTATCGCCCCCGGGTCATCTGTAATATTTGTCTCATCAAAATAATAAATTAGAGCAGGACGTGTATCCTGTATCCTGGTCTCAGATTCTCAAAAAAACTATTTTATCTCGTTAGGACCCACTGATGCCCTTAAAGTTTTGATGTTTGTGGCCAGTCTTTGCGTGAGGTAGTTTCGAGCTGCAAATTCGTTCACAAAGTCGGCGAGTCAGGTGATCGCAAAGCAAACCCACGCGCCCCCCTCACCCCACTCCCCCCATACTATGCACTAACCCACTCCCCGCACTCACAGCAATCCCCTTCTGCCTCACAAGGTCACGCGAGTTCGCTCCGCACACGTTTACACCATATTTTGGCACTCTGTTAAAGTAGCCCCAAAAACTGTCAAAGTTACCCTTAAAGTCAAAGTAACCCCGTTTTACGGTATGTATTATAATTGAATTGTTGCAATACCAGTATTCTTGTTTTTTTTTTTTTTAATTTCTAAAGTTAATCTTTACTATGACTATTTTAGTTTACCAAATATACTGCAGGAAAGTTTCACTATCATAAAGTTTCATTTGGCACACCAATACGTCTTGTATGTCCCATATTTTTATGAAAGTGACTATAAATGTGTATGTTCATACACGTGGGTCCGCCATCTTCCAGTAAAAATTTCGTTGCATGGTGCGCGCGCATCGTAAAAATCCACTTAATTTTTTTTCCATAGCGCGCCTAAAGAGGTATAATAAAAAAAAGGGTCCGAAGCTTGTCCTTGAGAGAAAGAAATATGCAATTAAAATAATGGCAAGTCAGCCAAAATGTCGGCAGGACCAGCACTGTCCAAGAGCCAGCACCAAACCCACATACATATTTCATAAATGCCACCTAGTTACTAGAGACCACGCGGAACTGAATAAAAAATGAACTGCGAAAACGCGCGAAAGAAAGATCGAGAGGCGGCTTGACGGAATATGGAAAAGAAGGATGGAAGCTTCGGAAGCAACGAAGACCCCGACAGCAAAGTTATGGAATTTTCCATATATTTAGGTGCGGCGACGAGATACGCCCAGAAAGTAAAGGAAAAGCCTTCGAGTCGCATGGTGGCGACGCTAATGCAGATACATAAAACTGGTCGACCCTCACCATCTTGAAATACTTAAACGAATTTTTACCCCGAAACTGTGGTGTTAATTTTTGCATTATATTTTACTGCTATAACCGTTGTGGAGAAATATCTAACCAGAAAATATTATTTTTTATTTAACTACAACCATAGGATGTAAATGTTTTACTCGTAAGGCATTTTATCGTAGCAAAATGATAATTCTCGGTAGTATAACGTTTTTTTATTTCATGAGCATTGCTATGTTAGAAAAAAAAAGACGATGGACTGAAATATTTTAGTTTGAAACAGTTCTTTTTGTCTTGAATGAGGTTCACTACTACCATATATTCAAATGAACTACTAAGAAACTGTCTATGAGGTGACAGAAGTTTTAATTAAGCATTGTGTGTTGCTGAAAAATATATTTATTTTGTGTAAATAGTCTAAATTAAACTGTTGTATTATACCAATTAAACTGGGACATTATTTTATGGCCACTCTATATATTACAAAGCTTAACTTTAAATTTACGTATTAATATAAAATAAATGAATATTTTGCCAATTTTTTACTTGCTCTTTTGCCTAAAAAGTCCAGAAATATTAAGAGGCCACTCCAGTGTTTAAGGGACACTACGCAACCCGCGTTAACCTCATAAGATTAAATGCTATTTTCATTTTGCTTATAACTAATTAACTAATATAGATTTAGAAATGATGCTTGCTTTATATGTAAGACAACGATGATCTTATCAAAACCCCTTTCTTCAAAAAGTGCATAAATTATGTTTTTATACTAATCTTTACTAATATGCATAAGTGTATTGTCTAGGTTTGAACCATAATTTATGCACGTTTTTGAAGAAAGGGGATTTGATAAGAGCATCGTTGTCTTACATATCAAGCATCATTTCGAAATCTACATAGTTAATTAGTTATAAGCAAAATGAAATTAGCATTGAATCTTATGAGGTTAACGCGGGTTGCGTAGTGCCCCTGAAACACTGGAGTTGGCCTCTTAAGGTGCCCATCAAACAAGTTGTAAAAGGTATTCTCTTGGACTCCGTGCACACACACGTGGCAGACATACATGCAGGCGGTACACATGGTACACATACAGGACACGTGCGCACTGACAGCTGTTGCAATCTCGGCGTCCTGCGCTCTCTCTTCCCCACAATCAAGCACTGCCTATCCACGAATGATTCGGTATGATGGCTAAGTGGTTAGAGCTACTGTCTGATGAGCCAAAGATGCTGAGTTCGATTCCTAGCCGGTTCAGTTTTACTTTTCCTTTATAACAAACTTGCAGGCTCGACTAACTCCACTATATACAAGTCAATGAGACTTATTCAAATCATTAAAACAGACACCAATATTTAAAATAATAAATTGAGCCTCAAAACTATGTATTAGAGGAAAACTCAGTGCGTTAGACCAGCTGTTCCCAACTTGTTTTCGACCAAGAAACCCTAGGCTCAACTTCTTGGAAGAACCCCCAACTCCTTCAAAGAAAGTTATTTGACAGTAACTGTGAACATTCAGAACGAAATTATTTTACTCACACCTTATTGCTTACTACCCCTGGCACCTTTTTTTTTGTATGTTGGAATGTTCGAATAGAAAACAAATAATAATTTCGAATTAAAAGCCTCTATTGCACGTATCTAAAATGAGGAACAAATTTTTTTATAGTTTTATTTATAATATCCCTGAAATTAGGATTAATGTACGACGACTGCCTGCTTTATACGACACACGTCCTGACTCTTACGTCCATGTGGCCCTGCCGCGGAACATAGCCTATAGGAACCGAAGCGTTTGACAGCAAATATCTAAGCAACGATCTGCAGGATAAGAATTTTTTTTAAAAAAATATTTAAGTTATAGTAAACTGACAGGAAATAAAAAGCTATGGCCTTCAGGTGACATTCACGGATCACCGCGGCGGCATTACCATGCCTGTATACACGTGTTTATATTAAGATTGAATCCTGGGATTTAATTTAAATTTTAATTAGATCGAAATTATACTTTACCAACCGTATTTATATCAGCACTAAATTTTTTTTCATTATTTTATTTATATTAGTTATTAAGCTAGTTAAGTATAACTTCTAAACCGCATACATAAGCACATACATGAGTAGTATAGGAAAGTATGTCCGGGCACTGGTGGTGGCGCGTGGTGCCGGGTGCCGACCGCCATCTTGGATTTGTGACGTATAGTATATCGTACAATAACTCATAACCCGAATTTTGATTGTTAGAAGAGGTGATATGTAACACCTTCACTACACTTCGAATACAAACAAAAATTTATTATTTCGAAAGTGTAAGAATACGAATAATAGATTTGCTTTGAAATTTGAAATTTCGAATTCTCGCACAGGCCTATCAAGGTGTCTACAAATATTCGGAGGTATAAATTTCAGGACTTATTCTTAAATTTTTCCTGCTCTTTTTTTTTTATATCAAGGGATGACTTTTATATATTGGCTGTAACTAAAATGAAAAAAAAAGAAGCAAATTTAATATGAAAATTACTACAATTCGAGCGCCGATTTTTTAAGTTACAAAGTTAAAACCTTCCCAGTCATATTTTCCCCATAATTTAAGCGGACAGTCAACAACTAACTGTATTTAACGTGCAACTATAAACTGACTTTAGGCGTCAAAAACCAAATGCAATTAGTGAAAGGCTACTCTAAATTAAAGTTTCAATTATTTCCAGCACCATTGCTGTTAATATAGGTTTTGTTTTTACGTGACGTTTGAGATCCGTACACACACTGTACTTGCAGAAAAATTAAAAAAAAGTGCATGAACTTATGTATGCGCATTAGAAGTTATACTTACTTAACGTAATAATTAATATAAATAAAATAATAAAAGAACTCGAGTGATATTACAAATACGGTTGGTAACGTATAAATTAATTCTAATTAAACAATTAATATAAATTCTTAGTATTCAATAACAATATAAACAAATGAAAAAAATAATACGATTTAGTAAAATAATAGATAGATTGTAATTATTTATAAATAATGTTTAATAATTTATAATGAAAATAAATCAACAATACGGGAACATAACCTCGCTTATATAAATACAATTAAAAGTATTATAAACTAATTTTATATCACTAATATTCAAAATAAACAATTTTTTCAATGATATGGACCAGTACTCAAGTCAATATCAATCACTAGGGACCGGAAAAATTCGCGGGTTCAGTGACCTGTAGGATGAACTCCACAGTTCTACGTATACTCGGTCAAATGTCACCCACTCATTGGCTGCTGTCTTGTGAAACGTTCCAGCGTAGCCGCCTGTGATTCGATAAAGCTTTGGTCGGGTGTTCCTCACTAGCCCAGAGTCATCCAGGCGAGTTGTGAGCCAACGGCACAGGCAGCACTGAGGTATAACTATTTGTATTCGAGCCTATCGCGAAATGAATAATTCGCGAATTTTTCCGGTCTCTATCAATCATTAAAGAATAAGGTTCAAAAGTAATATGTAAATTTTTTTTATTTATATTAAGCCTTTTTTTTTCTTCCATCCTTTCAATCCTAGTTGCATGCTGCGCGCGCATCCTCATCAAACCGAAGGCTTGAGCGATGACCGCGGCGGGCCCGCGAGCGACAGACAGACAGACAGACTGACTGACTGCGCGTTTACAAGCCCTGCTCCAGCCGCGGGGGCTCGTGTCGTATTTAGATCCCGTCTCCGGACGCGTCCGCGCGCGTGGGGGTGTTGGCTTTGGAGGCGCGCCGAGCCAGCTGGACGCCGGGACGTCGGGACACGCCACGTGTGTCGAGGCGGGGTCGCTGGACACCCCTCGTCCGCCAGCCTCTCTCCACGGTAGATCTGAGATGCACATTAAAGTTCTGCCATTCGGGGGTCGGAGGGTTTTCCGAGGCGACGAGGACACCCCGTGGCTGCACTCTGAAGTGTGATGGTCTGGTCAGGCTACCGGCGAACAGTCTGCCGAGTAGACCAAAAGTTGGTCGTAGTACGGGGAGAATCCACCATGTCTGAATGGTGCCCCGCTGAGGTTTCCTCAAAGGCCCAGGATTCTTGTCGGGTAGGACTCGTACTTGGGAGTGGTGCCCCGAGTGCTTTAGGGGCAGGTATTAGGGTTCCCTAACCCTCTGACGTGCTGACGTTGTGAGCGACGAGGACAGCTCCGGTAACCAGCCTGGACAGCTGGCAGAGGTTGGGTAGGCCTCCACCGGACCGCGGGTTCGCTGGGTGATTGAGGAGTCCCAGTGTGAGGCGGGAGACTGGGGTAGGCGCCAGAAGTGATGACAACTCCAGAGGGCTAAGGGAGCATCCAACTTGCTGGTGAGCTGAGTGGAGTAGGGGGCCGCAGGTGGTGCATAAGCTGGGATGGGTAGCCTCAGTCCCTTTGCATAGCCAAAAGCTCTAACGCTCTTCCTGGTTGCGTATGCGGCGTATCCGCATCCACGCCCGTGGGGGCCCCAGGGCGGTAGGGCCAATCGGCTAAGAGCGCTGGGTCAACAAAGAAAAGGGGGAAACCCCTGTGACTGTCTAATTCCCCGATTACACCCGAACAATTCACCTTCGGCCAACTTCGGGATTTGTTTTATGTTTGCGCAGGAAAAAAACGAATTGAAATATCAAAAGTGGTCGGTTAGGTTAGTATAGCTACATTGAAATAAACAGAGAAATATAAATGTATATATAAATAAACCCGAGGTTGGCCGAAGGTGAATTGTTCGGGTGTAATCGGGAATGGCAGAACTTTATGTGCATCATAGGCTTCCCTCTCTTCCACACACCAGCGAGAACAATTATATCTTCCGAGTCATTCTTGCAATGGCTTTCCACCGCGTGTCACGAAGGAACCACACAACACGTGGACAAGTAAGATAACACAATCACCCAGAAGAAGAAGAAAAAAACCAAAATCGGCCGATGTCAAAATTTTAATCGAAAATATGGCACACAGAATTCCATGGAACTGTTCAGAAAGGGGGGGGGGGGGGGGGGGAAAATGACAGACGAACACAGTGGGCCGTGATATTTTTTTTCCCAATTATTTCTTCCACGGAATTCTTTCTTCAAACAACATACACTGAAAACTAGAGATGATTTCTATATAAAAAAAGTTTCAAATCACTAATAATTGTCTAGTAAATAGTCTCAATAACTATGCCATTTCTGCCAGACGAAAGTGCAAGAAGTTAAGGGGCCCGCGAGATGGTGCTTCCAGCGCAAGGCTGTGGACTGGCGCGCAGTCTTCCCGTCACGCACGGTGCGACTATAACATTTGAGCGGTAACCGTAACATTATATGACGGAGATATGAGGATAAATATGTAACACAAGTCCCTCGAGTGCTTGCTAATACCATTGAATATATATAACTTATAGAAGTCGCGAGGGGATAGGATTTATTATTCCAATTTTCGGATCCAAAACTGAGGTAGTTGTTAGCTCCGCCGCTAGACAGCTCTTCTTTCCACAAGAGGGTACTCGTAGTTACCAGCTTCCACGCCAGAGCGCTGTAGCGTCGCTTTTTTCAAGGTCGTGCGCGTAATTCTCTGTTTCACTCTATCGAGAGGCGGTGCCTTTTGTTGAAATCCGAGCGCTTAGATATCGGCGGGCGCAACTGAATTGGAGGAGTACGGCCACCGAAAAAAAAAAAAAAAAAAAAAAGTGCGGTTAAAAGATGCCAACATCAAAAATTAAGTTTTAATAATAAGAAAACTACAGAAATTTCTTAAAGCGTATCAGATTGGAATGTACAGTATAGTGTACATTCCCACTGACATTCGTGGTTCAGAATTTATAAAATGTTGTGTTAACGGAGTGGCGCATTGAGTAAAATGGCAAAACATAATTTGGAATAATTCTTGACAACGTTGAATGATTATGGTAGCTATGAAACAACTATGGCTGCGATGACTGTTCAAACGCGTGCACGTGTTGTTATTAGTAACAGAAACTAATGGTATGATGTCATACTTTGTGGCTATGCAGTTTATAATTTTTTTAACATAAGATGAAGCATTTTTACATAATGTTTTGGTTGTTTCGTTATTCAAAATAAATAATCTTAAACGTTATATGGTGAATATTCCCAGTAGCGAATGACCACAAAAAAAAATCAATTTTGCCAACATAGATCTGAAAAGTTAACGATTTACTATGTTAATTTGCTTATAAATAAAGCACATTTCCCGGATCTCCAAAGAAAATAAGAGTGTTTGTTATAGCATTGAGTTCCCACTCTTTATATTCCTTGCTTTGAGGTTAGATACACAAGTTAAGCCCGGGCTACATTCGCAATAGCAAGCAAACAGCACAGACGCACAGAAGTTCAACATACACTATTAGATATGAGCTGCCACATTGGCAAATAGCACGCGCACAGAAAAATAGCACAGGATCGGCGCACAGAAAGTTCATTAACTTTTAACTTTTAGGTTATTTTCTGTGCGCGACCATGATGGTAGCCAATCAGCAAACAGTTTAAGTACTACTCGAGTGGGCTTATAAAAGAACAATTGTCACGAAAGTATTGGTGCTCTTGACTTGAGTAGTTTGTTATTGTTTTCAAACACGCGATAACATAAAAATGGAAGGCACATTTGATAGCTTTTTGATAGCTGTAATAGAAAGTAAAAATATTTTGTATGACAGGGGATCCGCAGGATACAAAAATGAAGAAGCTAAATTAAATGCTTGGAAGTCTGTGTCTGAATGTGTTAAAGAAGCCGGATTTGAAATAAACAGTGATATATATTTTTGAATGCTCATTGTGTTTTGTACGTAAACTTTGAAATATTTAAAATATTTCTGGGTTTAACGAAAACCGTACCACAATAACAACACACGAATCTAAACAAACGTCACGTATGCCAACTTCAGTGACCAAAATTGTGAACGGGAGTTTTACATTTAAAAAACTTTTTTGAATGCTTCCGGTATTATTTTGTGTTGTGTTGTGCGTGAATGTAGCATCAAGCTCTGTGCTATCTCTGTGCGTGTGTGCTATCTGTGTGCTGTTTGCGTGCTATTGCGAATGTATCCCGGCCTTTATGCTCGTAAAAACGATGCGCAAGTATTTTGAATACAAATATATTTTCTTTTAATAACCGAAAGGTAAATATTATTTCCATGAAATATAATACAATTCTTTAAACACAGACAACATATAAGAGCTATTTTTTGTTTATTATTCCATCTGGCGTGATAAATATTATATTTTAAAAACTGTTTGTGGATTTTTAATATAAAATAAATATTTGTTTATGACATCAATTTAAGTTGTTCAAAAAATTCACTTTGGTATGAATTAAACCAAATTCATGTTATCCAGGGCACAAAATTAGAAACTACCAAAAAAGATTATTTACATTGCTGTTTTGTGTAAATCTGTGCACGGACTTAGTAAGTGACATATTTATAATTCCTCATTTTAGCAACCCATTTTAACACAAGAGAAAAATGATTTTATATTAAAAAATTATTATTTTAAACCATTAATTAGCAGGAAACATGTATGAATAATCTATTTAAATTTGCATTTGAACAGTGAATATTATTTTACAATAATAAATATTTTTATCATCGTATATTACTGATGAAAAGTTTGTATTTCCATCTAATCAGAAGTATTATGACACAGTTAATTAAATTGCTTTACAAGTTTTTATTCACATGAAAATCATTAAAAATTGGTTGGAAAGTTATATAAATATACAAAAACAAATCATTATACATACAATTTTATTATCTTAGTGGATTTAAATTAATGGTGTCCCAGTGACTACTGCGAAGAAAAAAGTCTTGCGAAAGGTTTCCTCGTAATTGAAATTCGTCAAAAAAAAACTATCTCTCATTTTTGGTGACATTTCTGACAAGTGGTACAATGAAATTTGAGACTGGCAAATGAATGTTGTGAAGCAATAAACAAAATATCACATTCGTGAACTACAAATGCATAATTGTTTTTATTTTATAATAAAAGTGTATCTAATAACCCGTGGCTTTGCTCACGTAATTTCCGGGTATTGCTGATATTCTACCATTTTAAGAAAATATGTATTAAATTTCAAATATTTTTGAAGAATTATACACAAAGAACTGTCAAGTATAGAACATATTTAATAAATAAAAATATTTTTACGACTTATTTTTAATTGGTTTAGCGTAAGTCTATTTTAACTTTTATTTAAAATTAAGTACCTACCTTATTTTCTATCTCCCGGTTTAGTGACTTTGAGAATATATTTTTCCTTGATGAAATCTTAACTCTTTTCCATCTGACGAAGAAGCCAATTAAAAAATAAACTAAGACTCGCGCACTTATTGTATGTTAAGAATGCCATCGTTTTAAATTACTGTAATTTTTTTAGTTATAGTCATGCTTAGTATAATAACATAATATGCCTTATTACGCATACATTTCAGTATTCATGAAACTAGTGCATTTTTATTTGAAATGTAGAGCAGTTACCAAATTTCTTATCTCGCATATTGATCTTTTGGTATGGCTAGTATTACTTAAACTAAATTTTTGAATTTTCACTGATGCACTGTTTTCCCTTTTCTATGTGATTTAGAAAATATAGCAATATACGTAAACCAATTAAACCAAAATCATCCTGAATTTTTATTACAGAAAAAAGTTAATTACAAAAATTTTTAATGTGCGTATTTTAATATTGAATTTATATATATCTTGCCAATACTGATTTAGTGGGTTATATAATTTTTTTTATTTTTAAAAATAATATCTACCCCTTTTACTACTTAATAGATAACGTTGAATAAGAGAAGGTTGTTTAAGGTATGTTGATTTCCCTTGCCAATATCTAAAAGTAAATTTGCACAAACGCGAAATATAGTTTAAATAAGTATTTTACTTTTAAAATAAAACCATATTTTGAACGTAACACTGACTATTGGCCCAATACAAAGTTTTAATAGCTAATTTTCACTTCACTCGGGTACAGAATCCCATCATTCAGTGATTTCCGTGGCTAGCTTCTTTTGGGATTTCATCTTTCTCAAACGACGGTAAGGGAAGCTTCTCTTCAAGGTCGCCTAACGATGTTGATAAGACCTGCCGGGTAATTTGAATCGTTGGTCTGGGATTTTCGAGGGGGGGGGGGGGGGGGGGTGAAGGATGATGTCACGACTGGGCTGGTTAACCTAGTTCTGCCAAATACCACCAGGGGCGTATACAGCCGATACCCAGCGATGAAAGCGATCGCAGCGGCGGAGCTTGGAACTACAACAATTCTTCTAAGAAACCGGACAGAAAATTTAACCTGGGCTCGCGACTTCTATACATTATATATATTCAATGCTAATACATGTATCGGGTGTGATCTTATACTATATGATTCATTTACTCAATAAAACATTAAGTTTTACAAAACCCTGAAAAACTCAGGTTTCTACGGTTGTAAAAAAAAACAATTTTTACTGATTAAATTAATGATATTCTAAAAATAAACAATATTAAGACGAAGGCTACATACGAACAGTACATGCTAGGATTGATATAAAATTGTGCCTTTAATTTCATAAAAACCATTACATAAGGACTAGTAAAAAAAAGAAACATTTTATATGCAATTAAAATGGTTATACTATGAATTCATTTAAAATCATGAGGTAAAAACACGATACCAATACAGAGGCTCCTTCAACTTACTATGTGCAATGTTATTTCTGGTGCCTAGATGCCCTATAATTAGGGGCAGGCATTTTTCGCGAAAAGATCTGAACACTTATTAGACTGCAACAAGGTATACCCGCACCTGTGGTTTCTTCCTTCTGATTGGCGGCCGTCTGCGAGAGAAGTTGTTGCCTTATTTGAGCCACTCAGGACGCGTTTACTTCCGCACTGAATCACTGTGATTGGTGCTGTTACAATCGACATGTACCTGGGAGAAACTCTCCCAATCACGAAACACAGACGACTTTACAGTGTTTTAACTTTCAACTAGTCCCGAAATCTTTTCGCGAAATCAGCATGCCCCTACCTATAATTTAATTCGTGGCATATTACGTCAGGGGTTGACAAAACGCAAATAGACAAGCACAGGTCACCGCGCGATACACGCTCGGAGAACACCCGCTGAAGCTTCAAAGGACACGTCCCAGCAAACTGTATAAACGCGCAGTTCAAAGCAACCGCGCCCGCGTCTCTGCGAAATGGGACTGGTTTGCAAACCGCAGGCGGAATCCCGTCTAGTGCAAGGAGTGTGTCCTGTCCATTCCGTCGCTCTTCGTCTTGTTTCTCAACATTTCATAAAACAGCACGAACCGCACCCTCTTTCCCGCACGGCGATCTGTAGCCGCGTGCGAAGATTCGTTTGAACGAATCAAATCGAAGCTCTTTTTTAATATTCGACCTTAACTTCACCAATAAATTTGCTATTCGTTTATTTGAAGCTTCAATTGAGTTGCAAAGTTGCACGATTGACGTGAAGCTTCACAATTTGTTGGACGCCCAAGAAAGCTGTTCCTCAGTTATGACGGTGTAGGAGTACTACCTACTATAGGCCACACTTTGAGGCGCCAGATAAATATGTGGGTACACTTCTCTGTACTAAATGACTCCACTTTCGGTTAGACAGTTTAATTATGTATGTTACCTCTATGTAAAAGGCTGTGCTTAGATAAAAATCAATTTGTGCATGTGTTATTCCTACTGGGCCACAGTTAGGTGATTACTTAAAATTCATAGGTATGGATATAGTTAAGATGGGTAAATTATAATAACATATAAAACATTAATTATTTATTAATGAAAATATCTTAGGTTTATTTTAATAATAATATAATTATTTATTACTTTCCAAAAATTCCTAACCATTTGTTGGCACTGCAGAACACACATAAATTAAAAATGTCTGGAGTGACGATGCGCACATTCTTTTACTAAGCAGATGTCTCTTTGGTTCGGGTTGGCAAATCTCAGGTTCAGTTTATACTTAGGGTTCATATAAGTTTTTACCTCGGCTAAATAAAATGACTTAGGTCGGTAGAGCTCTGATGCTCTCGCTCATCAGATCACTGGGTGATGACAGTGGTGTGTAAAATTAAAGTATCAATTTAAATT
The DNA here is from genome assembly GCF_032445375.1 of Bacillus rossius redtenbacheri. Lineage (NCBI taxonomy): Eukaryota > Metazoa > Arthropoda > Insecta > Phasmatodea > Bacillidae > Bacillus > Bacillus rossius. Next base: position 361,879,403 of record NC_086330.1, on the reverse strand, counting down.
CTCGTAGTTAATATTTACAATAGTTCAGTTCATCAATGTTTATTTTGTAAATAGGCCGCAAAAATAACGATGTGTAGATGAGATACGTGATTACTAGCGAAATGGAGTAACTAACATTTCTTACTCACGTATATTTTTCACTCCTATTAACTTTATCTTTTTAGATAAAGCCCTATTAATACTTATTTACGTCCTAACAATAAAATTCTATCATCCTTTAGTGCGGATGCCTATCTTTTTCTAGCTATTTTTCAGGATTATTATTCGTCGACGTCTTGTAGGAGTTCATTCATTAGCAGGCCATTTCATTCTCTCCTAAAACTTCTTAAATTAAGTCCTCTTAACAATGCCTGACAGATTTTAAACTACGGCTCCTGATTGGCCGAGAACTAAAGACAGTTACATGATTTAAAGTCAAACACATTAAATCCGCGCGCAACAATAGCGCGGAACACAAAATCTTTCACGAAATTCAAATAAATATTGGATTAACATTTTTCATTAAATAAAAACGGTGTTAAATTAACAGTTTACCGTTAAAAGTCAATAGCTCCTTAGAGGGGTCTTTGCAATTGTTTGTTTCAAACGTTCATTTCTGTCCATAGAGTACCAATTACATAGATAGGTATACACCTTAAAATAAACAGTTTTCAAGTAATAAAATTAATTACATAGAACAAACAAATATCAACTAAAATAAATAATTACGTTATCTGGGCGGGAAACATATAATGTTACAGTACAACAGATTTTTACAAATTTTTAAATAGTGTTTTTTTCCCCACATGTACAGATTAGCATAACTAAAGTAAAGAGTTGTTTAGATTGGTATGATCAGCCAAATCAAAATGAGGAAACCTATTTACAATATTGATTTTTACATTTTACAGCAACAAAAATCATAAAATCCGTACCTTTTACACTATTAAATTCATTACTTTTGTTTTTGTAAAACCTAAAAATACTATCTTCAACTTAGGTCCGAAATTATTTTTTATGTGACCAACCATTAATTACTACAATGGGTGGAAAATAACAGGGGTTGAAAGACAAAAAAAAAATTCATAACTATCTTAATATGCATACTATCAAATCCGTTCGAATTGTTTGTGAATCTTATAATTTTTATCTGAAACTTTTGTCTGATAATTTTTAAATAATACAAACCACTATTCCAAGGTGTTGAAAAAACCATGGGGTTGGAATGAGAAAATAAATAAAGCTTCCATACCCGGTACACTATCAAATCCATTCCTATTTTTGTTTAACTGTCTAAATATGGACTAAAACTATGGTTAAAACCACTTTTGCTTACTCTACCATTACTGCAAGAGGTGGATATAACAAGGTTTGAAAGTAAAAAAAAATATAGCTACTTTTTTTTAAATAGATAAACTATCATTTCGTTATAATTTATTGTATGAATGCTGAACTTTATCTAAAACTTTGGCTGAAACAATTTTTAATGAAACTAATTACTACCGTAAACATGTGTTGAAATTTATAAATTTTCAAAACATTCTTAGTATCAAATAGGTCTGAATTTATTTTAAACCATCTTAATATTATCTTAAACCTAGGTGCAAATCAAAATTTTATACGACCACGTTATTAGTGCAAGATATGAAAAAATAGTTTTGAAGGCCAAAAAATTAAATAATTACTTTAGTTGCCATATAATATGAAAATAGTTCTAAGGTTTTCAATGCTGCGTTCCAAATTATTCAATGCTGGATACAGTGAGTTAGAAATATTAGTAATATTTTTGGTGCATGGAATATGAGCAAATATTTAATAGATCATTTTGTAATATTGGAGAACATAAATATGTTATGTACATAAAGTTTTCAAATGTTCCAGAACTTTATAGAATTTTCCGAAATATTTCCAGAATAAATACGTACTTCGAAATCTACCTAACACTGCAGGGTGTGCCAAAAAGGAATTTTTTGTCGTTATTGTACTGGAAGAATTTCCGAACGGATTTCTATTTTTGCTAGTACTCAGAGCTATTTCATTTTGATTTTTTTTTAAATAGTACCATAACCTACAATGCAAATTAAACCAGATGATATGTATCGAAATAGCATTCGCATTAATCACAGTTAATTTCATTGTAAATGGTCAGTTGACAAATAATTGTACTGCGACTAACTGTATGCGCTCGGGAAAGACTTTAGATCAAAAAGTCGCATGTGTGTTTTCAATAATATTTTTTTTTTCCTCGATGAACGTGCAGCGGGAGTTGGTGGGTCGTTCTGACCAGCGCCCGCCCCTCTTGACCCGACCTCAGACCGGGTTCCTCCAGACGTCCCGGGGCGTCGCCCCCGGTGATGGCGGGGGGGGCGACGTCCCGGGGCGCCGCCCCCGGTGATGGCGGTGGGGGGGGGGGGGCGGAGAAGGGGCAAGGCGCGTCGTGAAATCGATGCCTCGCACTCCCACCCCCCCGGCCACAGACGTTTCAATAAAATAACAGACGCGGTGGGCTGCAGGGATGCACGATGGTAAAAGGGGGGGGGGGGGGGAGGGTGGTGTGAGAACACAAGCACCGCCTGCAATATTGAAACATCTGCGGTCGTAATGGCGGGAAGAATGGGCAGGACGGCCAGAGGTTGAAGGGAGCGGCAGAAACACTCCACTTAGGACGGGAGGAGCGTGACAACTTCCTTCCACTCTCGGGGAAAAGGATTCGCCGAGCGGGCCCCAACATGCGCGTTACTAGCGCGCAACCTTCTCAGATTCTTGCAAGCAAAGGGACTCATTCTCCCCTCCTCGAATATTTCTACGCATTCTTATACCTGTAGTAGTTTCAAATATTAAAAAAAAAAAAAAAAAAAAAAAAAAAGGCGTGGCTGTGTTATGGACACGACCGTGTGTGGTACGTGAAAACGTGTAACAGGTAATATTTTCTACACAAATAAATAAAACGCTATTTTTTTTAATTATTTTAATCACTGTAACTATTTTACAATAAAAATTTTATACGTGCAATCGATAGATTTTGACGAGAGCTGACAATTGAAACTCAAAACGAAGGTCGTAGCCTCTCCGAGTCAAAAGTTATACTAAATGGAAATCTCGAAACGCAGCAAAATGACTTCAAAATGGCGGCGCTTCCCCCTCCACGGCGCGCGATGCGTCACAGTCCTCACTTAACGTAACGAATTCTATGATCCTTTAGCTAGCCAGTGGTGGAATTAAATTTTGGATGGAGATGATAGATACCTGTCCTATGTAGCTGCAACACCAAACTGTTTCCCCCGATTTTGTTATCATTCGTTTTTTGAATTGCCTCCCACTATGGAAGCAATTTTAAAGACGTATTCACGTTAAAAAAAAAAAAGTGAGCATGAGATGTGTAACATCTAACCTCGGAAACGAGCAAATTCATGTGTTCTCATGTTACAAATACACTTGTAATACGAAACTCGGACACGGAATTTAACGTGGAATTCCTTAAAATAATGCCGAGCGTGATAAAAAAAACCAATAAAATTGTGTTATAAACTAATTTTCTTGACGCTAATCACACGTAGTTTCCTCACCCACCGCTAGAATTCGCTGCTGGAGTAGTTATGTAGACCATAAAATGGTTTGATTAGCAGACGGAAATGTTGGACTACATAATGAAAAGGTTCCTGTAAGAGCGAAGAAACTTGAAGGGGGGGAAAAAAAATAAAAAATACTAAACCCCGTCTTCGGACCTGATTTTCGACAAGGAATTTTATTAAAATACTGCTCATATTGTTAAAATTATTTAAAAAGTTAACACTTTAAGTTTCCCTTTGTTTTAATGAACTATGGTTAAGCGCCATCCGCCACAGATGGCAGCACCATGGCTACACATTTCCGTTCCATGTCACTTCCGTTCCATTCACGAAATTACTCCTACCAAATACTGGTTACCAAGAGCTAAGTGTTAGACATAGAAAAAAATTCTAACCTTATACTAATGCAAAATTGGTGACAATTATTCGTTACGAAGTAAAAAAAAAAAAAAGAATAGCTTTAGAGAGGAGGGACCTATTGTGCTACGAGCCTTTTTTTTCGTATAATACTTCGAATGAATCATTTAAGCGTCCCCAATTGCAAGAATAGTATACTCATTTCTGAAATGTCCGTGAGTCATTTAAAGCTCATCTAGCATGCATTCGGGATGTTGCATCGTCGAGTAGGTAAAGGGAACGGTTCGTAAATACTATTTGATACGAAAGCCTAGGGAAATAGTCATAAATGTTTCTTCGGGGGGAAAAACAAATCACCCGGCCATACTCTGCACGTGCACTAATCGAGAGCCTATAGGAACGCTTAATTCGTTCTTTCATTTTACAAACGACAACGAATCAAAGCAACTATGCAGGCAATTTCTTGTTACGAACAAAAACAATTAAGTTACGTTACCTGCCCATTTTAAGCATTTTTTTGAACAGTTTGATATAAACCAAGACAGACTTGAGAAAGTAATTAAACACTGTAAGACCAATACAAGGAACTAACTGATCACATAGATTCTCCATCTCAATAAATTCCGAACCTAAATGACCAGATACTTAGGCCGTGTCCGAATTCGCCTCAAGTATTGTTCCCGGAAGTGACATCACAAGCGTTTCCGAACTGTAAGTAAAGTATGGAATCCGTGTACTTTTCGCGTACTTCACGAGTTAAAAAGAAATCACCATTTTGAGAAAAAAAACATTTAAATAATTTAAAAACTTGTGTAATTATTCTTTGTATCTGACTGGCATTTATACATTGAATAAAAATATTAATAAAGCATTTTATAAGGAAGTTTCAACAAATACGTGCACACAAATACCGATCGTAAATACGAAACACAGCTTGATTCTCGTCTCTAACATTAATGAAGTGTACAAAATTGTATAATTTAAGTTAAAAACTGAACCCACCAGGATTCGTCAAGTACGCCATAAATGCAAGTGAAGTACGTAAGCACACAATTGCTTGCTTTAGGTACCTTGTAAAACGAAGTTGTTTTTCCTACTTCTTGCCGACGTAACCTTGCTTGGTGCTAGGCAATGATGAATTGATATATTATGCACCTAAAGACAGGTTTATTATTTTAGAAACACGGTTTCATAAGCGTTCCGAAGACCTTGAACTCTCCGTAACTTCTTTCAGAAACTTGTGAAACTGGCTTTGCGACTGCATCGCCGGGAACTGTCACGATGGCCGAGATGTTCGTAGATAAAACTCGCCGTTTTCCGTCGCAGCTTCTGAACTTCGAGCAAGCATCACTCAGCGAGAAAGCACAAAAAAAGAAACTACAATCTGCCATAATGCCCAACAAAGGGAGCATCTACACACGAGTATTTTTCCCCCCCTTCGTACTTCATGCAAATACCATTTTACGGCACGACTTAGGTCTGCTCTACATGTATCTTGACACCTTATTTCCTTAATTTTAAACTGAATTATACACAGCTATCTTAGGCATAGCAATATGCACGTAAATACGCTTTAGAGACCTATCATAAAAAAATACATACGTTACAGTAGTAGTATAAATTAGTAGGTCCGGAAACTGTGCTGGGTGCGTAGCTCAGATACCTGGGTCCATTATCTTGGATTGTGACGTAACGGCAGCCATATTGAATGACCTTGAACTCAGTCGCCATCTTGGAATCGAGATCCCCACTCCCGAACGTTGCAATTTTCTTTGCGGTGGCATCGCTACCAAGGGTTCCAATATTGAACGTTGCAATTTTCATTACTGTGCGTCGCCTTCAAGTGCTCCACTCCTAAACGTTGCATTTTTCGTTACTATATTACCATCGAGTGCCTCACTCACGAACATTACAGTTTCATTATGGTGACAACCATCGAGCCCCCACTACTGAGTTCCACCTTTGGATGATTCTTGGGATGCTTTTATTCAACAGAACTTTCCACCACCATTTATTCTTTATTTTTTCCTACCAGATACGTGTCAATACACATCGTAGGCTGAATCTCTTAGTCATGGAAGCCACCGCGAATAGGCACGAGGTCCAAAACTTCAGGTAGTACATCCTAGGCTCAGATTCGCAAACGTGGGTCACACAGGAAACATTTGGGACTCCAAATAGCAGTGAAACATTTCTCGAAGAAACCTTTCTGTTAGCAGATCCGCACAATATCGCCGACGTTAGCTTTACGCTTTCGTGTTGGGAAACACTGTCCGAAGCAGGTGATCATACTTTACGTTTTTGGACTTTATCTTCTGGTAGAATGCACCATGGAATTGTATTAGCTAATAAAGTTCGGCAAGATATCCAGTCACTTATTAGTTATGTTAGCCGTTAACTGACGCCAAATCTTGGTGCGCAAAATTCTGTCATACCTATCGACTACGGGAGCTTTGACATTACTAAATGTAGAGTGGTGTTTAATGCCAAACTTCTTCATTAAAGCCTTGAATGTCGCATTGTGAAATTCTTTGCCAACATCTGTTTACTGGTGCGACGGTAAAAGCCCATCGCCCCAAATGCCTGGTCCAAGTAAACTTGCCATACACATCGATGACCATCAACATGTACTTGAAGCCCTTGTTCATTCGGGAATGGTACCAATTCAACAAGGTCCGCCTGGAGTACATCATCAATTCTATGCACAACAACTTTGCGCCGAAGGTATTTCCGTCTTGCAGGAGCATGAAGTTCGCGTGTGACTCCGGTTCGACTCATACATAGTATGCAGCCAGCTTCCCAAGTTCTTCGAGTATGGAGACTATTTCGTTGTACGAATAGTTTTCTGCACTACGCGACGCCAATAGCAGTCTCAGACGATCGACCAATTCGTTTGGGTCGTCCTAATACACATAGTTATGACCACTTTCTAGCCCTTTTTTTAAACCTTAGCCATCCACTGCTAGTTCACTGAAGAGATTAGCGTGAATGTAGAATTTTGCATTGCATTTTTGCATATTACATAGATTAAAAATCCGGTCTCAAGGATTGGAAGAAAAAAAGGGATAGAGGGAAATCGAGAGAGAGGAATTTATAAATCACAAGGAAAAATCTGTCCATAGCCTTTATAAGTATATCCATAAATAATATCTAGTGTGTCTATCACCAAGAAAACAAATATATGCTTAAAAAACTGCAATATATATACATACATACATATACATATATATACATACATATATATATATACATACACCTATATATAAATTTTATGAAGAGAATGTGCGCGTTAATTTGTAAGTAAACTCGAAAACTACTGGCCCGATTAAAAAAAAAACTTTCACTGTTATAACGCCATTTTAGATGGGATATATAAACAATGTTTTATCAACAACAAAAAATGGTTTCTGTAACAGAGCAAAATTTGTAACTAAAACCGGAGAAAAACAACCAAAACTACTGCTCAATTATCATCACCACTTGCGCGACTTTTTAACACCAATTATATAGTACACTAAGTGAATAACTGTTGAAAATATTTGCAGCACAACAACAAGTGCAAAGGAGGTATCGAGTTAAGATTTTAGAAATAGCACTTAAATGAATGAAGAAAAAAAAATCAACATGACGTGTGACACCGAGTCTTAACGCTGATAAAACCGTTAGACACAACAAAACAACCACGTCGCGTCGGGCTGTCGCGCGAGCCGTCACGTGGTGCACACGTGCGTTTAAAATATGCCATCTTAAAAATATATAAAAATATCGCCAACTATGATTAATTCCTGATACTGATCCTTTCTTTATTTAATTATATTTTCCTTCTCATCGACCAAGTATTGAATAAAAAAATTTGAATGACCCGGTAAGAAGAAAAAAAATTTTCTTAGGCAGTTTCCGAATTCAAATACACAGTTGTGTACTTGCGACCTTGTGGCGAACTTGAATCAGGGCAGGTTCAATGTTTGGCTTCTTCAAACAGTACTAGCAAGCCGAACACGTTGTTCACATTGTGTTACAACAATTGAATTTGATTGTAAAAACAATGTTAAATTGAGATTAGTAGTATACAAACAAATAATTAATCTTACAAGAATTAACGGCACTTTACTTTCTAGTTCTACCTTTGTTTCGTAGTTAAAAGCGGTATGTGCATATATTTGTTAAAAAAAACTTCCTTAAAAATGTTTGAATATTATTTTTATATTCAATTTATTAATATAAGTCAATTATAAAGTAAAATGATTATACAAGTCTTTAAATTACTTAAATGTGATATCAAATATTAAATAAAATCTAAAATTCAAATTGGTGACGATTATTTTTAACGTGAAATACACAAGAAGTATACATATGTTACCAGCATTCGTCACTTCCAATTCGGACAGCCCACGCGATGTCGCTTCCGGAGACAAATAGGTACGTATAATTGTCAGATATTGCCTGGCTCATGCTTGGATTGCAGTAAAGAGGAAATGGCGAACACTGTTGCCAGATAGATACCATCCGGCTTAACCTTGTATTTTGTATACCACCTCTAATTGTAATAAGTTGTATTTTTTTAAAAAAATTTACTGTTTGATGATTTTAAGACTATTAATTAGTGTTTATTGACAGTATTATCAGTCAAAGTAATTGACAAGAAAATAATAATTAAATGCTAAACACCAATTATTATTTGAAAGGAGAAACTATTTTTGGAGTCCGTCACTATTAATAACAAGGCATTCCATACATACAAATTATGTGCTATGCTAAAAAAAAAGATAAAAATCTTAAATTTAAATGAGATAAAAAATTAGTGAAATTGTTGGGGAAAAAATGGCGTCTTTCAATTACCACTCCTTAGCAATAAATAAATGAATATTATCCGATGATGCTCTTTATGAAATACAACAGGAAAATGAATTTTCCAAAATTCTCATTCCAGATTTTACTTCACAAAATACAATGTTTACGGTACATTAGAAAAAAAGTTAATTACATTACAAAGTCGTGTGAAACGTTTTTGCTCAATGGTGTATATATGGCAACTGAGCACACACAAACAAGGGCAGCGCTAATAGCCGATAGTAAATGCACACTGCAGACTAGGAATGGAACATCGCTCCACACAAGGTTGTGAAGCAAAGGGGGCCAGCGTCTCGCGCGGTGGCGGTTATCTCCCATCGAGCTCTTGTTCCAGGCGGGCGGACCCGGAAATGTGGGTCAATGTGCATGTGTGTTATAGAAAGCAGCTGAGCAGATGCTGCAGGCAACGACCAAACATCAGAAAGACCGGTAGCTCAAGGTTGTGCTTCTGTAGCCGCACACAATCACCTATTTACACTGCCATCTATGAATGTACAAAAGGTGTAACGTGATCGGAAGTGCGTGACGATCGAATGTATTGACAAAAAATCAATTGTTAACGGTTTTTTATGCTCGAACGAAGGCAGTGATAATAATAATAATAATAATAACGCCTCATTACTTTTTTACTGCCCGGATGTTCGATACCGTTTCAGAACGCTTAAAGTTCTTAAGATTATGAACTATATCATGTCTGCTAATTTCATTTTCTCTCCAGTTATTATAAAAGCGACATAATGGAAACATTACAGTAATAAAAAAACTGATTTAACAATCATATTAAATTATAATTTTTGTTTTTGAGAACTATTTATTTAATTAATTTATTTAATTCAGTCATAAAAATTCCAATTATTGAATTTTAAGTATACACGACCTCTCTGAATTTACTAAAGAACTAGCTAACTATAGAAGCGCTATCTATTTGAGTTGCCACCCGCTTTGCTGGAGGTTATGAGCAGCTCGATGCGTGTCAAGGTAGTTCTCCCGAGACACGCAGCGGCGTCAAGAGGCGGGCCCCTTGGGTACGGGAGAGGTGAGTCTCCCCTCGGAATACCGCGGACAATACCATAAAAAGTACTATAATGAAACCTCATAAACAGCTGGAAGTAGACTGCACGCTTTCGCTGCCATTGCCCCAATAAACGGGAAGCCTAAGATGTACATCAAGTTCTGTCCCTGCCCGAACACGCCCGAATATATATATATATTTATCTGTTTATTTTAATGTAGCTATACTAACCGTCCATAGTGTTTTGAAGTGTTTTAATGTAGCTAACCTAATCGACCACTTTTAATATTTGAATTCATTTTTCCTGCGCAAAAATAAAACAAATCCCGAGGTTGGCCGAAGGTGAATATTCGGGCGTGTTCGGGCAGGGACAGAACTTGATGGACATCTAGGCTTCTCCCAATAAACTACCTGGAGCCGCGTCGACCCCTGAGGATGCCTGCTGAAATGCAGATCGAAACGTCGGTACAATCTACCACCTCGACGCGACTCAGCTTTGAAGGCCAACAATTTACATTAGTTGATTTTGTTGCTTGGGCATATCAAGGATGGAACAGGAGGGGAAAAAAAAAAAGGGCGGGGAGAGGGCAACTGTACCACACTTCCAAAGAGGGAAAAAATAGATAAAACAAGGAGCAAGGCCCAACAGTTAGAAAAAGGTTTGTAGCTAATCCTCACAAACTATTGTAACTTTTTTTTTTTTTTAAATAAACGACGTGGCTTCATGGACCTTTCTCCCAATGACAGAAGCTGAATTATGGAAAATCCCCCCCCCCTTTCCAGGCCTTACTGTTTTGAGCTGGATACACCCTTGTTTCTGTGTTTTAAAAAATCTGCAAATGTATTTCGTTTAAAATTCCAAACACACAAGTCAGATTAAAAAAAAACTTATGTGTGAGAATATTGTAGGCTATAGTATATATAAACAATTAAAATGCCTAGGTACCTCAAGAAAGTTTCAAACATGACACAGAAAACAAGAACAAAAGAAAAAAAAATATTTCACATTTCAGTAATGTAGCACCACTTCATACTTTAGATTACATTAATTGGCATCAACTTGTCAAGTGTCCTTGGGCACATTGAAATAAAGAAACAAAAAAGTCAAGCACAAAGTTAGTTAAGTATGTAATATTTTAATGCAGTTATGTACACATAAATCATATGTTTCCTATCATCATATTGCAGTTTCTTTATGTTACTTTTGATTATGGTATTTTTTCTACTAGGTAATTTGTAAATACTACAATGATTTTATGTAAAACTGACTGTTTGTTCCATAGCCTAATGGTTTCTACCATAATGAAAGGTGATTTAGAATGCATTGCATTGCATTGCATTGCATAAATAAAATATGTGGACATATACAAGGTAACTTTGTCCTCTTTCCTATTTTAGAGTTAATTTACTACTGTTGTGCCCAGGGGCATACAGAGGGGGAATTATCCCCCTGAAATTCTAATGAAAAAAAATTATATCTCTATCATCCCCACCAACTAAAGTGGTTCTATTTCCTCCCCTCCTGTCAAAATGAAATTCCGCACAGACTCCTGGTTGTATTCCATTCAATCAGACATGCTCCATCCGTTTGCAAAGACCAGAGTCACATGATGACTAGCATGCTAAACATGTTAAGAGACCCCATTTAATTTAATGTTAAGCTTTCTGAGATAACAAGAGCAAATATACTTATACTAGAGAAGTCACAAGCCTTGGGAAATGCTTATCATATTTGATTCTTGATAAACACATTTGTACACTTAACATCAGCCCATTCCTCTCTTGTGTCTGACACTGCAAGCACTACCTTCTTATTCTTCTCTAATCGAGTCACAGATTAATTCTTGAAAATACACTGGGGTGGATAGACATTTGTTACGAAAGAAGGCCAAATTCATACATAAAAAATTATATATATAATCGAGAACTTAAGTATGTCACTAGCAATATATGAATTGCCTCTTGTTAAGTTTAAATGCAGAAAAATTTTTAATAAAACACAAATTCCCTGGATGCACTACTGATTGGACAAGTTTAAAAGCCAGACTTCATAATTTTCTGGGTAAATTTTACTTGATTATATATAAACTGATACATCAAATAATGTTAATTAAATTATTCCCAAGTTCTTGTACCAATAACTTAAAACATTACTTCTATTAATGCTGTAAAACATACAGATTTTTTCTCCAAAAGCGATAGCCTAAATGATTCATCGGGTTTCAAAGCATTGTTTATCGAAAAGTATTACAACGTACAAACATGGGTGATACATGAAAATATACATACACTCACCAAGTTTCTGGTACTCTACAAATATTCAATGTGTGCGCTCTTGGTCACCCGGCACACATTCAAACGGTAATCCAGTTCCCTCCATACTTTCTCTAGCATGTTTCTATCAATGTCTGTCACAGCTGCAGTGATGCGTTCCTTCAGTTCTTGCAGCATTGTTGGCATTGAAGTACATCAATTTTGTCCTTAACATAATCCCACAGGAAGAAATTACATGGTGTGAAATCTGGCAACTTGAGGGGCCATGGAAACAGAGGAACATCACCCGGACCAGCGAGTCCTACCCAGCAATGTGGCAGCTTGCTGTTGAGAAAGGCACAGATAATTGTGCTCCAGTGAGGTGGAGCCCCATCTGTTAAAAGATGAAAGTCAAGGAGTCAGCAGTCAGTTGTGGCAATAACCACAACTGCAACATATCCAGGTACACAGAACTTGTCACTGTTTTCTCGATGAAAGAAAAAGCGGCCATACACCTGCGTTGAATTTTTTTCCAGCTCCACATAGACATGCAGCAATTCAGTACCCCACAATCTCACATTAGGACGATTCACCTTTCATGAAAGATGGAAATTCGCCTCGTCGCTGAATCTCAATGGCCCAGTAAAGTCATCATTGTCTGCCATAACTTGCTGTATTTGAGTGCAAAACTCCAATCAGCGTGTATAATCATCTGGAGTCAGGAGTTGTAACAGTTACAAACAGTAGGGTACAAAATTCAAATGCTGCGGAATACCCAGTGATTTTTTTGGGCTGTGCACAAAGCTCAGTCTCAAGTGCTCCACGATTTCCTCCGAGACATGCGGTCATCACGTGGCTTTTCCTTTACACAGACAACCAGCTACACGAAACTGGCAAAACCAATGCAAAATGCTTTGCAGACCAAATGCAGCTTTTCCGTATTTATGTATAAATGCATGCTTAACAATCGTAACCAACAAACACTTCGCATATTCTAACACACAAAAACTCTTCTCCCGCATTGCTCCCATCTTGTAGCATGCCATCACAGGCCTGCCATCTAATGTGTGCTTTTTAAACTTGGTGAGTATATCTATTTTTTCATGTATCACCTAGTACACTTTGTTCATCGCATACTTGTCAATGAACAGTGTTATAAAACCTGATGAATGATTTAGGATAACCTTGTATACCTGAGCTGGTGTTTTCATATACTTAATAGCACATCCTAGAACCCTAAAGTACTGATATTCCATTGATCCTATTTTAAGAGCATACATAATCAAGATATGTCGAAATGGGAAAAGAAGGTGGAGGGGGGGGGGGGGATGGGAGAAAGGGGAAGAAAGACGAAAAGGATGCACACTAATACTGCATATTCTTTGGTCCTAAATTAAACCATACTTTTGTTATTTTAAGATAGTTTATAAATAATAAACAAATAAATGCATTATTATCTGCTCCATCCAGAGTATGCCTTTTAGCATTCCATAGTTTAAATATAACATAAAAAAAAACATTACTATAATGCAAAAACCATACCCAAAGACGGGCTAAGTTCACTATACGATACCTACTTACTAGTGCTTGGAAAGAAAGTTGGGTACTGTATGACATCATGGAAGTTTGACAATAATAACAAATTGAATGGAGAAACTAAGGAAAAATTACAAATCAGGTATCGCAAAATATACTAAACCGTGAGGGACTGTAGCTTAGAATATGATACCTCAAATATTATATGAACAATAATGTGTTATGTACTGGAATTGGTGGGGTCATAGCATACTTTATGATACCCAAGACGTTAAAATAAATTTTCAATGAATAATTGAACTATAAAATGTGGTATCACAAAAATAGTAAACCGGGAGGGATACAATATAGCATACAATATGATACCATGAGAAATACATCCTTGAAATAGTGTTCTATACTGGAATAGGTAGGGCTGTAGTATAGAATATGATACCCATAAGTTAGTTTAGTAAAGAAACATATTTTGTTCAAAATAAGCACCTCAATGCTTCCCACCCAAAATTCCCATGCTAGTCCCATAAGAATGTAGGGGTGGTAATGATGTCAGCACTACCAATTTGGTAATGTCATTAATATTGTTATGGTATCAGGACCTAGACTACTCCCCATAAGACATTACCATGGATCTGACAACTTTAACAAGGAGCTCATTTGTTAAGCAAAGAACTTCCAGCCTCTTTTGGTTCATATATGATACTACATTTATAAACTGCATCAAATGCCTCAAACAAATTTGAAACATTGCTGACCGTGAACAAACTGTTACAAGCATTAATAGTACAGCTCTACTTGCAGCATTTTAATCATTATTTTAAATAGTAAAACTAATGAAAAAAGGGGATAAAATGCAACAGAAAGGTGAGTGCATCCATTCATGATGATTTCGGTATTAGAGTTTATAAACTTTAAAATTACATTGACAAACATTAACATCACTAAAAAAAAGAAACATAATTTTCTTCAGAAAATCCCGTAACTTAAATACTACTCACAAAAATGCAGCATTAAAACTTATAGCAGTGCAGAAATGTTTACATTCCATGCATAGTAGTTCAAAGTTATTCGGATACAAATATGGAAAATCTAATATAATCAGTGATAATCAAGTAGGTGTGAAACAAAGGGCCCTTCCTAGTGCTCCGGCGCAGTAGTTCCAGTAGGATTAAACCGGTCTACTAAAGTTAACTGGAGACGAACATAAAAACTTTTTCAGTAGTGACATACAATAAATAATACCAACATTTATGCATACGAATAAGCAGCATTCCTTAGTTAAATATACTAACGATTCATAAATAAAATAATACTACTAATAAAAACATAATACCTAACCTAACATTGTTTTCTTAACACACGAACCTACATTAACCACAAAAAGTATTTGCATTTAACGTAAATTGTTTCCACTATGTGAAATACTTACTTCTGTTACATCTACAAAATGAGCCACTCAAACAATTTTTATTATGACATTCAAACGTCAAAATTCCCTACATAGTGAAGGAATTTGCGGCAGAAAATCGGCAAGTAAAAAGACTATTTAAGTGTACTCACCTCTCCACTTTCCGCTGCTGGAGAGTTTTCTATGATGTCGTATATAATCGGAGGTAATCCTGCAGTGCCTAATAAAGAAAATCCAAGACCACAAGAATCACTTCTCCTCAAAACCACCAACAACTCTTCGGCCATGTTGAACTAATTGAATGGCGGCAGAGCACCATTGATAACGAAAACAAAAAACAAACCCACATTATAGTAAGCAAAATTTATAAATGATATATAAAAACCATGGAGGTATTAGTCTACTTACTTCTTACCTCTATGGATAAAACATACAGACAAATGTAGAAGCAGTTCCACTAAAATAAAAATTTTAAAAGTAAAACAGTTTTCTCATCAAAAACTCGAATTTCCGTATGACAAAATATGGCTGTATAATTTATAATTCGCTATGATTCTGAAATTAAATCGTATAATCTACACCAAAATTATAAGCCAGATTCCATATTGTGTATCCAGGTTTATTCTAATATAAAATATTGTAATTAAAAAAAAGAATTGGAATTGTTAGTGATTCAAAACCGTATCAATACGAAAACATATTTAATTTTAAAATTTATTTCAAACATATATTAGAGTTTACATACCCTGATTTAAACTGATACTTTTATTATCAAATTTTTATACAAATTTGGATGTATGTGCAGAGGTTAAAAATTATTTTCCACATTCCACTGTAAATATTTGCGTTCTGGATTCTCTATCGCACTTTATTTATCTATGATGTTTTACTTGCACGTGGTGATGTTATTAAAAGGAAAGGGTTGTTTAGGGTTTTTAAGTGTTCAAGAGAGTTCGTCTGTTCACAGCGTTTCTGTATTATTAGACAACTGAGCAGTATGTCACGTCCGGAGCATCAGGCACCGCCGGAACTGGTATTGATATGAAACTTGAAACTTGAATTATTTTTACAATTGAGCATTAATCCAGCAGCAAGGAGGTTTCACCTCAGTTACACATCTCTCAGTCTTCTCCTAAACATTAGTAACAACCTTCCACTTAAGTTGTTCCAGTCCCACTTAGACCTTACGAAGAAAGAATGCCTCCATTTTTCTGTACCTATTCAAACCATTTGAAGCTTCTATGCTTATTTTATCCCTTGTAAACCACCCGCTGCTGCCTGTTCCGCGGCCTGCTTCATTCTACATCACGCTGTTAAACCTTAGTAGCCATTCTATCAATCCATCACAGACGGCATGTATCTCCCCATCCCCCTTTCTTTTAGTCCCACATATCTGTCACCCATTTGGCTGCCTTCTGGTACTTTTTACTCAACTCCCCACCTCTGTCACCAGGTGAATACCCAGCATCGGTCGGACCAACGTGGTTTATGCTTCATCCTTCATCCTCCTACCCTTCTCCCTTCAAGATCTTTCCAAGCAGGTCCCAGTGCCCTATGCCCCTTCTGTACCACCTTCTGCTCTTGATCTCCTACCACATAGCTTTGTGCAGTGACACCGTAGATATTTATAACAATCTACTTCTGCTTCCAGGGATATTATTCCCTAGCTTCAATTATTTTTTTATTAAGAAATTTCACAATTATTGGTTTGCAGAAGCTTCATTTGAATACGATCTTCTGCCCAGGTCTCCAAAGAGTCCATTAAATGCCTTGCATATATCACTACATATATCGTATAAGTTAAGTAACATCTCAAGACCCTCCTATCCTGCCTGGTATGCCTTTTTCATTACCTTCCCATGCCTTCCCTTTATCAGTTAGGAGACCACGTTTGCAACCTTGCTCCTGTCGTCTTAGGCACTGCTTCCAAAATAAAGGATCTCCATATAACTTAGAAACACACAATTTAGAACAGTCATTACTTAGAATTCTTAAAATCCACATAACCTAGAACTGTCATAAGTTAGAATAATCATAACTAATAAAATAACATTACTTAGGAATACACAACTTCGAAACATCATTAGTTAGAAAAACATAATTTAAAAACACAATATGGAATTGTCTGAACTTAGAAACACACAACACTGAACCACATAACTTAGAAACACCAAACCACATAGCTTAGAAACACACAACTTAGAACAGGCATAACTAATAAAATTCTGTCTTTTGTGTTTCTAAGTTATGTGTTTCTAAGTTAATGACAACAAACCCGATAATCTCCTAGCCATCAGCTACAATCACCCTGTGCCCTTCCCTTAGCCTGGCTAGCCTGTCACTCGCAGACAATATCGCTTCCTCTTCTATCCTGTAAGTATACACTCTTGTCGTCGGCTTGTTTTTGTTCCCATAGCAGTGTCCTCTGTCTGGCAGTTTTCCCACACCTTCTCAGGAGCTGTGGTCAGATCGCTAGTTTCTCACCGAGGCTATTCGGGTTTCTATACCCGGCGGGGTCAAATCCATGTCTTTCTAGAAAGTGGGAAACGCGGTGGATGTATTAGCGTGCCGGGGAGTTTTCTCGGAGTACCCGTTCTGCTCGACCGTCCATCCCGTCAGTGATCATTAGCACTGGACAGGAGAAACCCAGGGAAACTATCTGCACTAAGAGTGTGGGAACCATGTAACAGTGCTGGATGTCATCAAACTTATATTTCTAGCTTCCTTTTGCTAACTTTAATTTTTTTTTATTCCTTGCTTCAGTTTATAGTCGCACACAAGTTGTTCTGTATGCTGTGTTTGGTTTATGTTAATGTCTGTGTTAATGTACTTGTATTTTTATTATTCGTCGTCTTGTGTTCCAGGACGAAGCATGGGGGGGGGGGGGAAGTCCGTGGTATCCAGATCCCTCCCTTCCAGGATTTAAAAGAAAAAAGTTAAAATTTTCATATTGCATATCCAAGTGTATCCCTTGATCCTATTAGCATGATCCTGAATACATTGACTGTGTGGTACATGATGCTTACTGATTTAATATAGTACATAGAAAGATCCTGGATACAACAAAAATTGTGATGTAACAATGAATTATCATAATATCAGATAAAATAAAAATCTGGAAATTTTCTCTTTTTACTTTCGAACATTGTTTGTATTGTAATATTTTTGCTATGTCCAGGATCTTACGACCTACTAAATTAAAACAGCAAGCATCATGTACCACAGGATCAGTCATACTGGATCATGACGTCAGGATCAAGGGATAAACTTGGATACATGATGCAGAAAAATTACTGAAAAAAAAATCACGCGAAGACAGAATAAGTTGATTACATGACTTGATGTAAGCTTTTGGACATACGCCATTGCGGGAGCAGATAGCAGTTCCCGAAACGTCGCTTGTTACCTGAGGACGGGAGCATATAGCAGTTCCCAAAACGTCGCTTGTTAACATGTGCTTAGCAATGGCGTATGTCCAAAAGCTTACATCAAGTCATGCACTCCCATTGCACATATCTTTCAAAGATAATAAGTTGATTACAGCTATTTAGCTACATAAGGTTAAAGAGAAATTATTTTGGAAGGATTATTGTAATTCTTAGTGGGCTACAATATTGTATTTTCTCCCCATTATAGCCAGACATGCCTCGTGCACAGATGCTGCAGGGATTGTGTTTCCAAGTAGTGTGTTTAATGCCCTTTTGCACATGTGTTACTGTAAGCATGTTTTTTGTAGGTACATACTTGACATGTGTGTTTCATGTATTTAATAACATTAATATGTATATATTTACGACTTCTTTTTTTCATGCAATCAACAAGCAGACTTATAAACAAAGTATGTATTAATAAAAATGAAAAACATGATTGTTTAATTTCCATTTCTCAAGCAAAATCATTACTTAAAATTATTTGTGTAAACATTGGAGTTCTAAAAGTATATATTTTTTCCTGAGATTTCTGTGTGACAAAATAAATTTTTCTTTTAAAATTCAATTATAAAGAAAACGTATTCATGAAAATGATTGCACTGGACCTCCTTGCTGTGTGTGCACTGTGCCTGCCTACAGCTGGTGCACATCTGCGTGGTGGTTCCCATGTGGGTAGTGCCAGCCTGCCTGCAGTGCCCAGTCCCTTGCGGTGCCTGCGTCCGTTTTGTATATGTTGTGTATTTGTTTTCTCTATGTAAATGTATCATTTGTATGCCAAGCCATAGCTTGGCATATGATACGTTCTTCATGTAATATATAACTTGGTGCATAATTTTAGCGTAACTTAAAATATATAACTTAATTAGAAACAATTTTTATAAGTCATTAGTAGAGACTTGCAAAATTCGCGGATTAATTCGGTGATGGGCTAGAATTCAAACACATATACCTCTTAGATAATTTTGCTATTGGCTTACTGTTCATCTGGACGAATCTCGACCAGTTGTAAACCCTCAACCAAAGAAGGATCGAATCACAGACAAACCAGCTGAGACGACTTACAAGTCGGCAGCCAATGAATTTGCGTTATTTGCCCGAGTGTACAGGGGTATGTGCAGTCTATCCTGAAGGCCATCGAAACCGCGAATTTTGCAGGTCTCTAGTGATTAGTGTTTTTGTTTAAACTGGCTTGACAAGTTTCTGAAGAGCTCAAGGGAGTCTATATTGTGTATAGTTTGTAAATGAGCGGTTATGTGTTATTTCTGTAGGCTACATATTTTTTGGGAACGTTAATTTTTATATTCAGTTCCATAACGTGTACTAGTATGTTAATGCAATAGCATTATAGATATGTAACTTCATTTATTTACAAATGAACGTAGACTTACCTGCTCGTTTGTTACTGTGCCCGAGCCAATAGCACGCACTGTGCTGGTCGGCAGTTGACCGGCATGCTGACTTAATCAGAATTAACCAATTCCCTCAGCTTGACTCTGCCCCGCGGACCTGCTTAGCCGTAACTCGACAAATTACCATCGGCAGATGGTTCATGCAGCAGATCATAAGCTCATATCAGGGGTGTCGTTCTCCTCAGAATCCCTTGTTCCGTGTCCTTCATTAAAAAAATTGCCAGTAACACAATAAATTAATTTACACTCGCCTGCATTATACTTGAAAAAACCGACAACGGAACAAACCTCCAATGAATATAGGAATAATGATATGTTTACTTATTGTGTGAGCAGTTAATGTATGTAGGCTCACACACATAATTTTAGATTAAACATTATGCTGATGATTTCCTATCTCTTAATTTAGTATTTTGTAATATTTTGTTCATGCAAGATCAGGCCAAGTTATTACTTCGTAATCCACCAAATACAGCTATGTATGTAATAGTAGGTATACATATGTGATGCATTTTGTATTTGACTACATGTAATGTATACATAAATTTGTACAGTAGTTCATGTCATTTTTATAAGGTTAGTTGGGTCACGTTGTTTTGAGTTGGGCCTCATTAAATGACTCATTTGGATTGATTTCATAAAGCATGCATATTTTTTTGTTTTTTCTCTGTACCATATTTTGAATTGGTCTGTTGGAAAAGGCCACATGTCCATTTTTTTTTTTTTTACTCGCATTATTGTATGACTGCACTCTAGTGAAGCCGAATCATGTTCCTTGTAAAAATACAATTTCTGTATCGCTCCAATATGCAGCGGCCAGATCACAGCTTATATCAAATGGCCATATCTCTGGAGAAATGGCCTTTCTTTTTTTATCTGACATATTTCATTTCAAGGTGATTTGGACTTTTCAATGAGACTGATTCAATTAAAAATTAGGTCCATGTAAGTTATTGAGGATTTTTATTTTTTGTTCCAGTTCTACAATGAAAGTGAAGCAAGGAAATATTCAGAAAAGTAAGTATGTATTTGATCAAAAATATAGTGTAACAATGTTTCAACCATGTGTTGTAACTATAGGGGCGTGCATTTTTCGTGAAAAGAATTTGTGACTAATAATTGTGTTGTTAACATAACTGGTAGCTTGGTCTGTGTTTCATAATTGGTTAAGTTTCTCTCAATTGCTTGTCTACTGCCGGCACGCGAATCACAGAAGTTTAGTGCGGAAGAAAACGAGTCCCGACTGGTCCTGTCAAACTAGGCAGTGGATGGCTTCTCTTGTAGACGGCTGCCAATTACGATGAAGAAACCACAGAAACGGGTCTTAACTTGTTGCAGTCTAGGAGTGAGCGTTATGAGCTTTTCACAAAAAATACATGCTCCTGGTTATTAACATTCTGTTATTGATTGAACACAACTTGTCCCTTGGAGATTGTTACCAAATACATTTGAGACCAATACCAAACTGCTCGATGATATGAAGACAGGTGAGAAAGTGAGAAATAACCTAGCAGCAAGAGGTTTAACAACATTAATATCTATAATAAATTAATAGTTAAATTTTATATATATATATATATATATATATATATATATATACATATATATATATATATAAATTGTCTGGTGACAATTGTTCGCATAATAACACAAATATAAACAGTCATACCTAGTATTTTTTCAAAGTGTACAATGTATTAAATACAATAAAAAACTTTTTATTGTATTTAAAGTAGAAACAACTGTAAACTAATGCAAATCAACTGAAACGGAAACAATATCTTTAATCAGTAGACACTTAAATACATCTCGGTCACGTTTATCATGGTAAATTATTTATTTTCTTTATTTAGTCTGTGATTTAAATTATATTAATCTATAAACATTTAATCACGTAATATCTACATTTCTACTGACGTTTCCTTGTACAGATATATTTTCAGTTCCCTCTTATATGTTGAAATATTACTCTCTTTTATTATTTCCCTAGGTAAGCTATTGTATTGTCATATACTTTGCCCAAAATCTGTGTGAAATACATACTTTTACTCTTATTTTGTTTTTTCAATTCTTTCAATAATAAGTAAATTTGCCAATTTGTTGGAAAACCCATCCAGACTGTTAACGAGGCTAAAAAGAGGACATGTCAAAATATAAGAAGACGTCTGGTAACCCTAATATAAAGGATAATACGTGAAACTGTATATTTATCATGTTGACTCTACTGAATACAGTTCCTGACTTTTTGTTAAAGAAAAAAATGTGTATCATATTTTTGTCAATTAGCAAACCTTGTATTATACTTTTTGTCAATTTTAACTTCATTAATTTTTTAAACTATGAATTGCATATTTTCTTCAAACTTAGTAACTGAGAAATATTTTTTTAAAACACAATTTCCATCAGCAAAACTTGTAATGTCAATGGTCTGAAAAGTAAATTAGCAAACCTCTTATTTCCTGACTTAATGAATGTTTGTGGTACAGTTATTTCGATTCATAAGGTAAGAAGTTTACATCAGTATTTTGTTTACAGTATGCAGTCATGTGTGTTTTTATCACCTTGTGTTGTTAAAATTCTGGATGAAATCTAAAACTAAGGAGTTACGAGGTTTGCATGTTGTTACAATCTGTAGTAAGTTTGGAGGTAAGATTTTTTTTGTCCCTTTTGTGAAATTTGTCCTTGGGGGTCGAGAATAATAAAATCCTGTGCTTGGTTGGTGAAATATATGTTGGAAATACTCCAAACTCAAAAAATAATTTCATGAAAATGTCTTCAGGCTGGGTCTCCCAGGCCATGTTGCTTTTTTCTTGTCTTTACTTGAGGGTTTTTCCTGTATATTTATCATGTTGGCTTTATTGCATTTTATGTTTTGCCTGAAATTATCTTTTCAGATATTTACTGTAACAGTAACTTATAGGGGT
Organism: Bacillus rossius redtenbacheri; assembly: GCF_032445375.1. NCBI lineage: Eukaryota > Metazoa > Arthropoda > Insecta > Phasmatodea > Bacillidae > Bacillus > Bacillus rossius. The sequence goes on along the minus strand of NC_086330.1, from coordinate 361,856,677 downwards.
AAATAAAAAATCACTTGCATTACCTTTTTACAGCTTCAAAATAATTGTAAGTACAGTATTTACCTGAATATAATGCTATAATTTTTACCAAAACTGTGGAAACTAAACGTGGAGGTTGCATTATAATCCCAAAATTTTATCTTGCCATTGGAAAGGCTTAGTTGATAAAAACTACCTGCTCTGCTTGTAAACTACGGTACATCACTTATGCCACTTTAGTCCGGGACTTTCTGGACCTCTGCACAGGCATGACAGATGAGTGATGCAGAATGAAGGTGAGGGTGCAAATGGATAGAAACCGGAAAAATTCGCGGTTTCAATAGCCTTCAGGATAGACTGCACATTCCCCTGTACACTTAGGCAAATAACGCCAGTTCATTGGCTGCTGACTTGTGAGTCGTCTCAGCTGGTTTGTCTGTGATTCGATCCTTCTTTGGTTGAGGGTTTATAATTGGTTGAGATTCGTACAGATGAACAGTAAGCCAATAGCAAAATCATCTAAAAGGTATATATATATTTGACTTCTAGCCTATCGCCGAATGAATTCGCGAATTTTTCCGGTCTCTACAAATGGAGTTATGGAGTTTATCCAGTTTTCTTTTTGCTTCTATTCACTGTGGCTGCTCTTTCACCCTCCCAGGTGACTGTCCACCACCGTTTATCATCGCATTCTTTGCTTTCTGAACAGCTGCCTTTGAACTACAGTCATAAAACACAAAAAATTTTTTTTCCCATCTGCAGTTCAGTGTTTTAAAAGAGACCACGAAAATCACTCTACTGACCAAATTGGCTTCAAAAAAAAAGAGTCTAAAAAAATTAGAATAAATTTAATAATTTAAATGATACTGAAGCGCTTTGTTCTTTGAATTGTGATTTACAATCCGTGAAGTCTCTTTCGTAAACTCATAAATCAAAATGTTTTGGGGTCACATTGTATTCAGTGGCGCGTTATTTTCGGGTAAGTACTGTAAATATGAGGTGCGTGGGTTAGTGACGCAGCGGCAAGAGAGCTAGCAGGGAAAGCTGCTGGTTGAAGGTGGTTGTGAGACGAGTGTTGTCCTCGGCTGCAGCACGCGGATGGTGGAGATCCAGCTGCAGATGTCGGAGCGCGCGCTGGAGCTGCTGGCTCTGCCCCCGGGCCCCTGCCTCGTCCTGGACCTGGGCTGCGGCTCTGGGCTCAGCGGCCACGTGCTGGAGGAGGCCGGCCACCTGTGGGTGGGCGTCGACATCGCTCCGGCCATGCTAGGTGGGCCCCCGCCCCTGCCACCCCCCTCCTCCCACCACCCCCGTCACCCGGGGTGACTCGCGATCACACCGCATAACACCGTACCGAACCCAAGTGTAAGTTTTATCGTGGAATCAAGTAGAATTTTATCAAAAACTTAATTTAAATCATTAAAAAAAAAATTGTACCAAAGTGCATGTATCAGAAAAATTAATATAAATTTCCATTGTTGTGGATCACTTATCGAATCAGTTTCAAACAATAAATGCTTGCTGGTTCATTTTTATTTTTCTGAATTTTTTTTTTTTTAATCAATTCATTAAAAATTATTTTACTGTAAAAATGCAGTTTATAAATTTTACCCTTATTTTGGTGGATTAATTATTACAAAACAGCGTTTATAAAGATTAAAAAACACCAAAATCATTTGCTTTAAAAATGAAATTGGACTAAAAATAAAACCATAAAATCTTGTTTCTAGGTACGTGTCTAAACTGTGGGTACGCGTGCAAGACGTGAAGAGGAGGCAGCGGTATCAATGAATGTAGGTCCTGAAATGCTTCTCTTTATTGTTAGATCAGTTACAGTGTTAGAAAATGAGATGCACTGCAACACTGGTATACAAAATGCCATATTTGCATGGTATGCGACTAATCCCAATGAAACCTGTACCTTACAGACTGCATATTTTCCACACGTTTACTGATATGGCGTAGTACGTGGAGGAGATCCTGTGTATTTCATTGTATGTGATACGGTGTGTCCACATTCTGGAGAGTTAAGGCAATTGGAATTGGTCGGGGATAGTCAGGGAATGATCTTGAAATCCTGGAAAAGACATAGAAATTCCCTAGTGACTTTATTTTGTGGTGAAAGTATCATACTTCAGTCTGTCATTACCCGGACATTTAAAGATTTTTTTTCTTTTGGAGTGGTTTTTAGTACAAAGTCATACACACTTTAAAATGGCTTATGGAAGGTTCTGTTAGAATTAGGCCAGATGTCATGATGGTGAAGGCTGTAATTTTTTTTAGCTCTTTTAGAAAAATTGCAAAATTTGTGAAATGCATTAATTTTTTATTAATAGTAAAGGTAATTTGTCATTTTGGTTATGGACTGTCAGGGAAAAGACAGGGATATTTAATTGTATATTTATATAAACTCTCATGAGAACATTTAGGTGATAAATTGAAGCATTTCCGGACCTATGTTCATTGATATTTTTATGCCTCTACATGTTCTGTATATGTACCCACAGTTTTGTATTTTAGATACATACAGTGTAGTGCCTGTCAGCTAATCTGAATACATTGAAGTCTGTACTAAAGCAGGTGTGCCTCTGTGAAAGGTTCCTTGGTAAACTCCGTGGTCGTTTGTGTGGTATTTTCAATGGCACTTGTTGCAGTCTGCTGACAATTTCCGTGGGAAATTTATTTTTGGTCTTGCAATTATCGTGCATGTGTGATCCAGAGTGTATAGTCCGCAAAGCTTTAACAGAAATGTTTATTACCAACAATGAACAACATTGCCACTTAATGTTCATGGAAAGAACTATCAGGTTGCTAGAAGCTCAATAGTCAATTCTGCCGCCCCTTTGTTTTGATTCCTGTGCGATCTCGTGGTGTAATTCCAAACTAAAATTAAGAAAAAACTTTTCCCGGTGACACGGCAGACGTAATGATACTAAGTCTAGCCAAAGACGTCCGTAAAATTTTTCTCGGCAGACATCGGGAGATGTAGAATTACACTGTAGTAATACACCGTTGAAACTGGGAAGTTCTTTCACGGACATCCTGTGCCACGTGCATGCCTTTAATCCAGGGCCGGCGCGTCCATAGAGGCGAACTAGGCAACCGCCTAGGGCGCCAAGTAGCAGGGGTGGCGCAGCACGACACATAACAGCTGATATAATATGTTTAACGATTATTGAAACTAGATGAAAATGGATTTTTGTAACAGTTTGGAATGTTTATATTGATATAGGTAATTATTTAAAGTCCACGGTGACCTGTTTATGATTTGTAATAAGTAAAAAAGTAAAAAAAAAAATCACAAGCCTGCTTACATTGGATTGTTGAAAAAATCTTAGGCTTACGTGATGTATTTTGAGGCAAGGAAATTTTTTTTTTGGGGTGTCCGGGGGGGGGGGGGGGGGGGGGAATTAAGGTATTTCGCCTAGGGTGCCAATTTACCTTGCACCGGCCCTGCTTTGCTTTGATCCTCCGGAGAGCGGGAAGTGTGAGGGCGGTGACGCTGGGGCGTGCAGGGGTGGCCGTGGAGCGAGGCGCGGAGGGGGACCTGCTCCTGGGCGACCTGGGCCACGGCGTGCCGTTCCGGGCCGGGGCGTTCGACGCCGCGCTCAGCGTCAGCGCGCTGCAGTGGCTCTGCAACGCCGACCGCAAGTCCCACAACCCCGTCAAGCGGCTCTACAAGTTCTTCAGCACGCTCTACGCCAGCCTGGTGAGAGCCTGTTCCAGACACGTGTCGATCCGGTCTCGTGTGCCATGTTGATTTATTTATTATTTTATTTTCTCATTTTTACTATTAGCTAAGGGTTATATCTGAAACTTCAACTTGATACCTCCCTCTCATTTGTTGTTTTGCCACAAATATTTTTAACTGACATACAATAAGTGTTATATAATGGGTGTAAAAAGTTGTGCAAATAAATAATTTTCACCAACACTTGAATAACTTTTTTTACACCCATTATATTACACTTTGTGAATATCTGTACATATTATGTTTATGTCATATCACATCTTTTAATATGCAATGGACATGATCAGTAGGCCTGTGAAAATCTTCAACTAAGCGAATCAATCGAAGCTCTTTTTAATATTCAATTTGACTTCGCCAGGAAATTTGCTATTTATTTTATGTGAATCTTCAGTTGTTACGCAAAGCTTTGCGTCTGATGTGTTGATAGGCGTTTTTTGTGATGCTTTAAAACATGAAAGTCTAAGATTGGCTCATTAAAATATTTAGCTTTTTTTGTATGTGGTGTATATTTGGACAAAGAAAGTTTGGTTTCTTGGGGGGTGGGAGTCACTCAGTTTTGATTTTATGAATGATCAATATTAATATTATTATATTATTCATGTTTAGTTTATGATTTTTATTGAATGGTGTTATATATAGGGTACAATTGGTTAATCACTTAATCAGTTCAATTGGAAACATCAAACTATTTTTTTTTTCTTTAACTTATTATTTTATAAAATAAAAACAATAATCTCAATTTGATTGGACTTTTTTCAATATTTTAAACATTCAATTTGGTATTAGCTTCGCGTCGAAAGGATTGTATTTGCCCAGGGTTAACTCTCGGCAATGATAACTGAAGCGGTAAGTGCAGAAGACAGGGTGACTGTTGCAGAGCCGAACCGCCAGGGCAGTGTTCCAGTTCTACCCGGAGAACAACGAGCAGGTGGAGCTGATCACGGCCCAGGCGATGCGGGCGGGCTTCTTCGGCGGGGTGGTGGTGGACTTCCCCAACAGCACCAAGGCCAAGAAGTTCTTCCTGGTGCTGATGACAGGGGAGAGCGCGTCGGCGCTGCCGTCCGGCCTGGGCGAGGCGGAGCAGCAGGCGGGCCGGCATCAGGTCCAGTTCGCGAGGAAGGCGGGCGGCAGGGGCGACCCCCTGCGGGGCACCAGGGGCAGGCTCGCCAAGAAGAGCAAGGCGTGGATCAGGCAGAAGAAGCAGCGGTGGGCACGGCAGGGCAAGGAGACGAGGCCCGACTCCAAGTACACCGGGCGGCACAGGAGCGGGAGGTTCTGAGCTCGCCCCCGCCGAACGAACACTTGTAAACGTATTTTTCAATATAGACTCGCTAATTTTTTTAAATGTCGCACCCTGAGTAAAAGACTATCGTAACTAAAAAATCGGTGCAATACTATCACAACTCAGATGCCATAGTCTTGCACATATTCTTATATATAATGTTTTCCAGAGTGCAACACTACATTATTTGCCATAAGTCCCGTAAAAGAAAATATAATATTGCAATAGTCTTGCAGTGCCTAGATAATGATATTTTCCTGCTTATGGTAGAAATATCTCAAAAACTCAATTTTTTGAGTTACGATAGTCTTGTACTCAGGGTGCGATGTGTCGATTCATTTGGTCCCTTGTCAGCATTTCCCGAATGTGAGCAAGAGGTTTTTATCAGGAATTAACCATCATGCCCTCCTTGGAAACTCATCCGTGCACCAGAATAGGGTTTTCAATTTTTAATATATTATCAGCCTGATTCAGCCGTGTACCACAAAACCGCTTTCAAACAAAAACTGTGTAGATAGGAACATGGCTATGCAAAAAGTATGACAGTTATTGTAAAGTTGTGTTTCGGAGTGCTTAAGTGTTTAAAAGTTAAAAAAAACTTATTTGTAAAAATAGATATATTTTTTGTACATTTTCACAGCATGGCTTTTGTTTGAAAGCAAAATTTTTAGGGATGTGCGAAAGTGACTTTATCCACACGAAATGAAAGTGAAAGAAAATTTATCAAGTTTCGCGAAAGTGAAACGAAAATGAATTTTTCTATGAGATAAATATATTCTTAACGAAAGTTAAGCGAAATTTTTTAATTAACAAAGAAAAAAAGTGCCCCAAAATTTGTTCAGTAATAAATTCTATTACATAAATCATTTTGGTACCTTTTGATGTATATATAAATATTACTATTTAATAAAATCAACATCCGCCCTAGACCACACAACACAGCCCCATGTCACTCGTAAATTTCAAGAATCAATCCAGATCTTTCAGCGCACAGACTATTTCCTTTACAGTCGTAATGTCGCAGTCTATGATAATATATTTATCACGTGCATGGTACTGATGAAAAAAATACGTGAATACTGCGGAACGGCCGCCATCTTGCACCACTGTCACACATGGCTAGCTCAGGAAGCTGTAAACTAGGCAATGGACATGGTCAAAACAAAACATAACAAATGGTTGCTGCCAAGTGGTCATTACATGCAGTGACTTGTTGACCTTTTTGTCTAATTGGCTGTATATTATGAGGATTTTATATGCCAGTCAGAGTATGTAAAATTTAAATAAAGCAGACGACAATGTTTTTGTTTGGCTGTGCGCAAATAAAAGTAGGTACGTTCTTTGTTTATGTGTATACGGTAAATACTAAATAGTGTACTAACAGTTCTGGAATGTATGTTTTACGAATATAGTACCTACACTACTGTTTGAAAGCAAATGAATCAGGTAATTTTTCAAATATTGCATGATTTTGTTTTGATACCTAGGCCTACTGTAATCACGGTTAAATTTTATTTACTTTATCTGCCATGTTTGTTCAAATTATGATTTTACCGTATTTGGTAAATCTGTATTGTACGGATTAGCGCCAAAAAAAATCGTACAAATATGAAATAACTTTCATTATATGCTCTTTTACGTCCTATTTTCAAAACTGCCTGCGGAGATTAAAAATTCCAATTACTTTTGGAGATATCGCCGTTCTTATTTTGCAATACAAGCCCTATGTAATCATTCAACAGACGCCATTTTATATTTTGCCGTGTGTGCGTGAATGCCTAAATAACAGAAATTTTCCATTAGGTAAGGTTAGTTACATGATAAATACTTCAAAATAAACGGAAATTAATAATAATATCAATTAATTTTACTTGTATAGTTTTAAGTATTTATAATGTAACTGACCTGACCTAACAAAACGGGACAAAGGTAGATTAGGTCAGGTCAGCTACAGTATAAATACTTTGAAACTGAACGGTCATTAAAAATAATAAAAATTAATTTTAATGGTTGTTTAGTTTTAAAGTATTTATAATGTAGCTGACCTGACCTAACAAACCGGGAAAAAGGATGAACAGTAGGAACTCACGTAATTTTCTTTTTACGTGATGTAGTCGTTCAACTACGTCGCGAAAAAAAAAAAAAATCATTCTTGTAAACAAGCAACAATGGTGAAACGCGGGAAGCCTACGATTCACTCATCCTTCTGGACATACCCGAATACTCACGTTGGCAAGCCTTTCAACAGACGAGAGGCGAACGCCCGATCGTGCATCTTCGGTTTTTTTTTTTTTTTGTTTATTGTAAATAAATATGCAACTCATGAAAACTAATGGTCAATTAGGCTGTTAGCTACATTATAAATACTTCAAAACATTGTGGATGGTTGATTTGGTTAGGATAGCTACATTAAAAATACTGTGAAATCATGTAAACGGTTTCCTAGCCCTGGATAGCTACATATTAAAATGTTATTTGCTAAGCAACCATAAAATGATTTTACAGTTTTTTTAATGTAGCTATACTTACCTAATATAACCAACCATATACAATGTTTTAAAGTATTTTTAATTACTTCTTGCTAATTTTAAGAAAAGAAGGCTTGCCAACGTGAGTATTCGGGTATGTCCAGAAAGATGTGTGAATCGTAGGCTTCCCGCTAAACGCCGCAGCAGTGCACAAAAGGAAATTAAAAAATTCAATATCTCCTAAAGTATTTGGAATTTCTGATCTCCGCTGGGTTTAATGAAAAGAGGAAGTTAAAGAGCACAGAATAAAGGTATTTTCAGATTTTTAAATTTTTTTTTTAAAAAAATCGCCAAAAAATGAATATTAAAAAATTCGATATCTCCAAAAGTAATTGGAATTTTTTATCTCCGCAGGCGGTTCTGAAAAGAGGACGTAAGATAGCATATAATGAAAGTTATTTCATATTTGTACGATTTTTTTTGGCGCTAATTCGTACAATACAGATTTACCCCGTATTTTCATTAACGTGAGTTTTTTTCATCACCACGTAAATTAATCTTAATGGAAATCTTTTTTCTAATTAATGTCTTTATATGATTTGCATATGTTATTACATTATTAGTAATAACAAGCAAATCATATAAAGACATTACAGTAGAATCTCAGTGCTAAGTACTTACAGGTACCTCAAGTTTTTGTACTTAGCACTGAAACATGCATACATATCTTTACAAAGAGAAAAAAATATATAAAAAAATAGCTACAGGAGAGCCGCAATGCCATATGTATTGGCAACTGCGACTTGCTTTTTTCACCGTGTCTAGTTCTCTGAGTATATCCACTTTTTCCTTAAGCGTGAATTGCTTTCGTTTCTTTTTATCTCCAGGATCATTCATATTGTAGCACAAATACAATGCGGTGTTTAAATAACGTAACCTGAAAATAAACTCAACAATAACAATAAACAATCTCGGCACAGACATCAAACAGTATTTTTAGCGTAGCGTAACACTTTTGTCTAAATAATTAATACTTCTCTCAAACCTCCGTCTTTCGATGTATCGAATGGTGTTGTGTTGCTCACGTCGCATACTACGTACGGTATAATCTATTGTTGTGCGCGCAACTGTTTGTTAACTTTGTCTTGAGAATTTAGAGGTTAGAAAATACGTTGCGTTGGTATTTGTGTATCTTTGTTCTACTACATTAATCATTTAGCTGGAAATTTATTTACCAGTTTAAGTAAATTTTGTTGTAGTAATGCCACGCTACTAGTAGAATTTATACGTTATAGTGAAAATGATACTTTAAACTGAAACCGTTTTGCATGGCGAAGATACGATTTTTGGCGGGGACTTAAAAAACATTCGTTAAGTGAAATATACTTTATAATAAGGAACGTTATTGTACCGGTATTATACTGTACATTTTTATTAAATTACGATTTCTTTTTCAACTAGAACAAACGAACTTCGGTAAGCTATTGAACTTTCGTTTGGCTCGAAATATTTCGCTAAAAACGAACTTCGACAGATAAAATTCTTACCGAAATCGAAAATGAAAGTAGCAAAATTTCGATTTCGGTATCGGTATACCGAACATTCGCACTGAAGGCTTCCATGAGCTTCATGGGACAGTGTAAACAGGTGAAGTACATTCACGTGAACCTTCAACTGCGTGTAACACTATCCTAAAAATACTGAATAAATTATGCTGAATAAAAGGTTTTCAAAGAGGTAATCTAACAATTATAGCCAAGGATGGATGCAAAGGTTGAAGTAGCAAATAGTTACATTAACTTAGTTCGTTTAATCATGGGCAAAGGCCTCACGTGGTTATCATACAAATACATCATTCTTTCACATATAATTAATACTTGCTTAATACTGATAGAGCTAGTACACATGCCACGGCAAAATACGTGAACGCATATCTATATTTTCTTTAGGATTAAATGCTTGATAGAATACATAATATTAACTTGATAAATACTTGAAAGATAGAAATATTACAATTAAGTATTAACGCTTACACAATGTCGTGAACACAGACATGCCTCATTAGAGAATACAAAAAAAACGTCAAATGAACATGCAGGCGACCGCGGCCTAACCTACACTAGGCGGTATAAGCTTACTGTAAAGCATGATAAAGCATGATATAAAAGGAAAATTCACAAATTAATACATTACATACATTACGTAAAAACAAGTCCTAACGAAGACTGTAGACCAGACGGGGAGAGACGTCAAACAAACTATGCATGGTACTAATACAAAAAAATGATCAAAGAAAGCAATAAATGCCAAATAGAATTTAGACGGTGACGGCCGAAATGGAATTTATAGTAGAGCTATTACCAAGTACCGTTTACATTACTGTAAGGGTCACCACCTTACAACACTTACGTGCATTCTCCCCGCTGTCACACACTCTCTCTAAAGCAAGTATCAGACTACATGCTTAATTCACGACCAGCACCGACTGACTGCTAACGAACAAGAGCCTTCAAGGCATTACACCTAGTTTTAATTAAGCAAGAGGGCGCCACGCGCATGCGCGGACACCTCACGAGGGGAAGACAAAACACAGCACTGGACGCAGATAGGAGGGGGAAAGTAGGAAGGGAAGGAGCGCCGAAGTCCGCCGCGCGGCGCGAAATTCAAGTGACGCGCACCGACCACTTCAACTCCCCCACCCTTGACGAACGCAACCGCGAGCCTCGCCAACCAAGTCACAAGGACACGAGGAACTGCAGGTCCGGTCACAACTCTTGAAGTAACTCAAATGTCAAGCCAACACAATTCCATGTGTGTACAAATACAAACAATGTTTCTAAATAACAATTTCTTGATATCTAACTGATGATTTCTTGAAGTAAGTTCAACACATTTCTCTGTGTATACGAATACAAACAATGTTTCTAACTAGCAATTTCTTGAAGTGAGTTCAACACATGTCTATGTGTATACAAATACAACCAATGTTTCTAAATAACAATTTCTTGAAGTGAGTTCAACACATGTCTATGTGTATACAAATACAAACAATGTTTCTAAATAACAATTTCTTGAAGTGAGTTCATGACTGGCATAGTTTCCGTGTAGGACACCAAGTAAGGATTATCAGTGTATCCACAGAAATAAAGAGTCTTCAGCGTTTCCACTGAAATAAAGACTCTTCAGCGTTGAAGAGAAAGTTTAGAGTACGGGACGTCCCTAATAAATTCAATTTCGAACAGCATCTTCTTCATCCCAGAGTAGCAGGAACAGCATGCCTTCGCCCAGCGCGACACCAGGGCGAGAACGGCGGGCGTCCCCACCGCCTGCCCACGCTCGGCGCCTGGCAGGCAGGGCCGTCCGAAGCGGCCGCTGCAGGAGAGTCAGTCTCCGCACGCGTCACGGCCCCACACGGGCAGGAGACGGCGGCGACTCCATGCCACCGCTCCTCATCGGTGACGTGACGGCGACCAACGTCCCAGCAAGCAAGTGACCTTGCAGACACGACGAACCCGGCGGGCGGCTGCGGTCACGCTATCTCGGGCAGGGCGAGGAGCGTCGGGTGCGCTGCGGCGCGAAGTCCTCTTCTGGGCGTGGCGGGAGCATCGGTGGGAGGAAAGGAAAAAAAAAAGAGAAGGAAACACGAACACCCATACAACAACAAAAAAAAACTAAGTCCAAAAAAAGAAAAAAAAAATTATTGATGAAATTTCTTTAATTGACCCACATGGGCCTTTTTATATTTTCTAGAACCAGAAGGGTTACGCAATAGGACCGTGTTGTCTCCCAAAAATCTATCAATCACAAATGGCCCAACAAAAGCAGAAATCAATTTTGAATTAACATTATCAGCCAGTTTTGGCAATTTAAAATTCTTTAAGAGAACCAAGTCATTAACAGCAAAACCATGTGGTCTCCGCGTAGCATTATAAGAGGCGGCTACAGCCTCGCGGGCCTTCTTAAGATTACAACTCACATCGTCAAGCATGGCCTCCAGGGAATCACTGTCAGAGGCGAGTTCCAGAGGCGGCAGTCCCCAGGAGTTAAGCAAGGGATGGGTCAACTCACGGCCCATGAAGGAAATGGAAGGGGGAAACCCTGTCGCCATATGGACAGCAGAATTAAACGCCACGTTGATGAATTCAAGGTCACTGTCCCACAATGACTGGTCATCCCTGTAATAAGCAGTTAGAGTGGCTTTAAGCACCTTGTTTACACGTTCAGACTGATTACCCTGGGGGCAATAGGGACTACTGTAAATGGGTTTAATAGCCCATTCAAAACACATATCCTTAAATAATACAGACCGGAAGTAACGGGCATTATCACAGGTTATCATAGCAGGAGCACCAAAATATTTCCACACTTGCTCTCTTAAGGCTTTAACAATACTAGTCGCCTTCATATTTTTTAAGGGGAGTAGTAACACAAATTTGGAAAAGATGTCCAGAACCACTAGAATGCAAATATTTCCCTTTTTGGAGCGTGTAAGGGGGCCAAAAATATCCATATGCAGAACGTGCCATGGAGCAACCGGGGGATCCGCACAATACAGGCCAACCTTGGCACATTGCGGAGGTTTAGAAACCTGGCAGTCAACACAGGACCTCACGTGGTGACGCACGTCTGCACGTAGTTCGGGCCATGCCAGATGCGCGCTGATGCGGCGGAATGTTTTTTCGATACCCAAGTGAGCACCCAACAATGAGTCATGAAAGTACTTAAGAACCATCGGACGAAGGGAGGCAGGAACCACTGCCTTCCTCTGCTTGCCTGATTTCCCTGTGTAATAAATTACACCTTGTTCCTCTACGTAGGGCGTAACAGTGCCATGATGCAAATCCCTGCGTATGCGAACACACAGCGGGTCATCCTTCTGACAATCACGGATACTAAGAAAAGACTCTGGGAAGACCTTGCACACCGCGGCACTAATCGGCTCAGAACAAGATACTGGCAAGGCACTGGTGTCAAACTCCTCAGGGGTAAACATCCGTGACAACGTGTCAGCGACCACATTGTCACTACCCTTAAGATGGTGTAGCTTAAAGTTAAAGCGGGACAGCCGTAACACCCAGCGCCCTAATTTCCCTAGCTGGTTAGGGTGGTTAAATAACCAGCTAAGTGCCTGATTGTCAGTGTACAGGTCAAATTCCTGACAGTCCAGGTACGAGGCGAACTTCTCAACGCCGAACAAACATGCAAGCGCCTCCTTCTCATACACGCCGAGACGCCTTTCTCCGTCTGTCAACGATCGGCTAGCATAAGCTATGGGACGTAATCTATCATTTTCGAGGTGACCTAAGACGGCTCCTAGAGCAATACTAGACGCATCGACCTGAAGTGCGAACCTACGCTGAAAATCCGGAAGGATCAAAACGGGAGGAGAAGAGACAAGGGCCTTAAGATTATCAAAGGCTTTCTGTTGCGCGTCACCCCATTCAAAGGCTGTGTTTTTCTTGCGCAGCTTATTCAACGGACCACAGACCGCAGCATAGTCCGGTATAAAGCGTGCATAGTAACCTGTCATGCCTAGGAATCTCTGAATTCCCTTGACGTTTTTAGGGGGCGGAAAATTAACTATGGGTAAAACCTTGTCAGGGTCCAAAATGAGCTTACCCTTAGAAATAATGTAACCAAGGAACTTAACATGGTCCTGGGCCAAACGAAGTTTGTCAGGATTAACAGTTAACCCAGCCGCTCGAAGACGGTCAAACACCTGAGTTAGATGTTGTTTGTGCTCTTCTAAGCTAGCGCTATAAACAATAATATCATCAATATAGTTAAAGACAAATTTATACTTTAAATCAGAAAGAATATGGTCCAGCACGCGGCTCATGGCCTGACTACCAAATGAAACTCCCATGGGCACCCTATTGAACTGAAATTGTCCCCAAGGGGTAGAAAATGCGGTGTATTTACGGCAATCAGGATGCAAGAGGATTTGATGGAAACTGGCGTTCAAATCGATGACGGAAAAAATGGCTGCCTCTCCTAGGTGTTGTAGAGCGCTCTCTACCGTCGGTAATTCGTAAGAGTCCTGAATGACCTTATCATTTAAAGATTTGAAGTTGTGAACCAAGCGAAATTCTCCAGCCTCCTTTTTAGGAACTAGAAAAGTAGGCGAGCTAAAATCAGAAATAGATGGGGCAATGACCCCAGCTTCCATGAGGCGATCGACAATAATCTTCATTTTTTGTAGTTTAGGGGGTGATACTCTGTGGCCTTTGGCCTTAACAGGCGTGCGATCCTTTAAATAAAACTTGTAGGGCAATACATCACTCCTACCTATACGACTGTTTATTACGTCAGGATAACGACTGAAAACGTCCGAAATCAGAGAGTCTCTGAAGGTCATGTCACTCATGTCAGGACAAGACATGACTTCAGGGGCGGCATTCTGCGGAATTAATTTAATTTTTAATGAAGGGTGAAAGCCAAAAACAAGATGCTGATTAGCCACGTCAATCAAACAACGAGTTTTCCCCAGAAAATCCAGACCAAGGATAAGTGAATGACACAAACCAGGAATAATGTAAAAATGCCAGTTCCAGGAAAATCCGGCAATTTTAATGTGAAGCTCAACTGTCATGTGAGCGCGTACTACTTCTCCGTTAGCTACACAAATAATGACGTCAGGGCACGTAGTCACACGGCTCCGCAATGCAGGAAATTTATTACATAAGGAATCAAAAAAATCAGCACTCAACAAAGAACGAGTGGCTCCGGAATCCACTAATGCCGGAACAATATCACTAAACAAATTAACATGAACAAAATTGTAAAATTTATGAAAGGCGGCTTTTCTCTGACGACGATCGCGGCGACCGCTCATACGCCCTGATCGGGGCCCGTTTCCCGGACACTGATCCCTATAGTGCCCTGCGCGGTTGCACCTAAAGCATTTGCGTAAATCACGGCTCACAGCGGGCTGCGTGCACTCAGACACCGCGTGACCGAACTTTCCGCAGTTGGCACACCTAGACCGGCTGGCCTTAAGGCCGGGCGCATTAGTGGGAGGGGGGCGCCTGTCGGTAGCGCGGCCGGAGCCGACAAGGGGCTCGGTTACACTAACCGCACAATCAACGAGCTGCGGCGCGCGCGTAGCACGAGCAGACTGAGAATAAACATTCACAGCAGGCTGAAATTCTAAGTTTTTAGGCTTATAAAACCGCGATGTAGATGAAATGGGGAATTCCTCCTTATATTTTCTAACAGCGAGCAAGCGATTCTCCACTTCAGAGCTCCACTTGCGTAAAGCATTCAAAGTTGTGGGAGGACTAAGCATGGCGCTATGTTGAAGCACATGCGGAGAGACATTCCCTAATATAGTTTGTACTAACTCAGTTTCTGTGAGGTTTAAATTAAGAACGGCCGCATAATTGGCCACGGAATTAATGAACTGAAGAGTGGGCTCGTTAGGCAATTGAAACCTAAATACTAAGTCCCGTTTACAGCTCTCAAGCACACGTGGAGGACAGGCAAATTGCAAAACTGAGCTTTTGAACTGAGCAAAAGAAAGATTCTGAGTAATTGCGTCAGTAAGTAAATGCAAAAATGCGGCTCCACAAAGACTCAGCAGGGCCTTTAACAATTCTGCCTCACTAACTAATTTCAGCCCTTCAAGACGTGATGCCGCACTTAAAAAATCCAAAACAGCTCGTGGCTCGCAGCTATCAAGCCGAGGAAGAAGCTTAAGGTTAGAAAAAAATATTTTTGTATTAAATTTTGAGTTCAAGGCGGGGCCAGAAGGGGGTGGGAACTGCCGAGACGGTACCTCATCAGCTGATTCCCAGGAGTAACGAACATGCTGGACGAGTAGGCTCCTCAAAACAGCAACAGTAGCGCCCTCCTCGAAGGAAACGCCCTCCTCGGAGAGGATTTGAACCAGCTCGTCACGGCGTAGACGATACACCCATCCCGTGACCGGTGACCCCATGGTGCATGCAAGACAAAAGAGAAAAACAAAAACGTTAATAGTCAGCATAACATAGCAGAGTAGCGCAGTTGAAGGCTTCCATGAGCTTCATGGGACAGTGTAAACAGGTGAAGTACATTCACGTGAACCTTCAACTGCGTGTAACACTATCCTAAAAATACTGAATAAATTATGCTGAATAAAAGGTTTTCAAAGAGGTAATCTAACAATTATAGCCAAGGATGGATGCAAAGGTTGAAGTAGCAAATAGTTACATTAACTTAGTTCGTTTAATCATGGGCAAAGGCCTCACGTGGTTATCATACAAATACATCATTCTTTCACATATAATTAATACTTGCTTAATACTGATAGAGCTAGTACACATGCCACGGCAAAATACGTGAACGCATATCTATATTTTCTTTAGGATTAAATGCTTGATAGAATACATAATATTAACTTGATAAATACTTGAAAGATAGAAATATTACAATTAAGTATTAACGCTTACACAATGTCGTGAACACAGACATGCCTCATTAGAGAATACAAAAAAAACGTCAAATGAACATGCAGGCGACCGCGGCCTAACCTACACTAGGCGGTATAAGCTTACTGTAAAGCATGATAAAGCATGATATAAAAGGAAAATTCACAAATTAATACATTACATACATTACGTAAAAACAAGTCCTAACGAAGACTGTAGACCAGACGGGGAGAGACGTCAAACAAACTATGCATGGTACTAATACAAAAAAATGATCAAAGAAAGCAATAAATGCCAAATAGAATTTAGACGGTGACGGCCGAAATGGAATTTATAGTAGAGCTATTACCAAGTACCGTTTACATTACTGTAAGGGTCACCACCTTACAACACTTACGTGCATTCTCCCCGCTGTCACACACTCTCTCTAAAGCAAGTATCAGACTACATGCTTAATTCACGACCAGCACCGACTGACTGCTAACGAACAAGAGCCTTCAAGGCATTACACCTAGTTTTAATTAAGCAAGAGGGCGCCACGCGCATGCGCGGACACCTCACGAGGGGAAGACAAAACACAGCACTGGACGCAGATAGGAGGGGGAAAGTAGGAAGGGAAGGAGCGCCGAAGTCCGCCGCGCGGCGCGAAATTCAAGTGACGCGCACCGACCACTTCAGCACAACCTTAAAAATTTTGAAAAATTGCTGGATTGCATCTAGTGAAATTTACCATGTAAGACGCAATCTCGGCACACTGATGCAGGGGCGGATCAAGAGATTAGGAGGGGGTGGAAAGGGGGGGGGGGGAGTGACAGTCTGCCGTGGTCTCTGGTTAGAGAGGGCACGGAATGGCCGGACAGATTTGTAGATACAAGCATTGTGAAATAGGCAAATTTAAAATTAAATATACAATGTATAATACCATTTTGATTTTACTCATTACTAAAAATTTTACATATAATCACAGATGCAAAATAAATTAATCCTTGTACTTTTATTGCTGTTTGGGGGATGAAGGTGTGCTAATCACAATTTCTGCCCCAGGCGAAGGAAGGCCTGGATCTGTCTCTGTAGGGAAAGAACTCTCCACCCTTACAGAGCGTATAAAGACTTTAATTATCTACATAGTTGTTAGCTGCTTTGCCATGGTTCTTGTAGATTCATGTGCGAAAATATTAGAATACTGAATTTTAGTTCGAGGTCAGCACGTCCTAACCACATGACAACCTCAGTTGTTTGCCTCCAGTAGCAGATGAGATGCTGGTACGATAAAATGCCTATTATTCAGGCTCAATGGATTTTTACTCTGGCAAGTCGTCCCCCCTGCCCTCCTGAATCTTGGCCGTATGAGCAAGGACTGATGAAGTTCTTGCTGAGTCTTAAGGCTAGATTTCGCACGCCAAGATTATTTCATTATCTTGTCATTACAATTAAGGGATTTTACTGTCATTTTATCACAATTTTTCTCTTGCAATTAATGTTTTATTTAAAATTTTGCCAACCAATGTTTATTAAATATTATTTAATAATATGTAAAAAGTCACACATGGTTATGATTATGTTCCTTTGCATTATCTTTTACAGCTCATAAATTACATTTATTAAATATCTGGTGAAAACATTCCGATACAACTTAAAATGCAAAAGAGCTATTGTTAGAGCCAAGATTTAATATTTTTACCAAAATGCAAAATTCGTCATTAAAAATAGTGGATTTTGTTTTTATCAATCATATGTACATATCAAGCACGATAACAGTGATTAACTACTATAAAAATTTGTGGTAAGATGCTTAAAATGTGTACATAAAACAATGCTACATATATTGATAACATTAATTCTAACAAAATGCTGCAATCCATATTATTCTAAAATGGTTTTTTTAGTTCACAAGAAATATTTTTATATTTAAATTTTACTTTTTTCTCTGTCTTATTAATTCAATACTGTTAATATGAATTTTAAAAAATGTTAAAAACTCAAAATCACATGTTTATATGCAGGCCTTTAGCCATGTCTGTATCAGCTATAGACTGCATTCATAAAAAGGTCAAAACTTGAAGTATCGTGAAGGGGAAGGGGAAATCCACCTCACTTTACCTCAATGACGTTAACAATAAGAAACATAAAAAAAAAACTATGGCCCTTGTAAAGGGACAGGCAGAGTGCCAGACGTGTTGTGTAACCCCTAAAGAAATAAGCGTAAATATCAGATATACAAAAATACACAATTTTATTATCCTTTAAATCAAGCCCCATATGAATATAGAGGGGCAACATATAACAAGAATTACGAAAGAAAGAATTACGTAAACAGGTACTGATGAGCAATACAAATAGCCAATATACAAATGTTAAGTGCTAACGTTATTTAAATCATGGTAATAGCAAGTAGAATGCTGTCTGTCCGGACGTGAGAGGTGCGGCGGAGAAAAACGACAAACGCCCCGATGGAAAATGGGTCGAAAGCAAGAAACAAATTCAAAGAAATGCACAAGGTGAAACACACTGGCAATGCAAACCAGGAATTACGAAACAAATTCGGTGTCCAGCAAACATTACTTTATGAGGCCAAAAAGGAGGCAAGCCAAACATGACGCAGAAGGCAAATTACATAATTATCAAAACGTAAGACACCGACCAGAAAACACCTCGTAGCCATGCGTAACACGGCGTGACGCCGAAGCACCCCTCACGGCGATCGCTCCCGGAACAGAACAGAACGAGCAAAATAATTACACCCCTATATATAAAAAATCCAGATGGCGCTAGTGTCGCATTCAGTAGGCCTGGAAGGAGGCGCCTACGTCACGCGGACGTCACAAGGGAGTGCGGGAGGGGGTTATAAGGGGAACGAGGGAAGGGGAGGAGCCGGCGGGCCTCTGAATGCCGAAGCGCACGTTGCAAATTCCCACCCCCTGGCGAAGCCTTCCGCAGGACGATGAAGCAGATGAATGCGACAATACGAGGAGCGACGAGTAGAGTATCTTGTATGTGGTTTCTTCGAAGTAGAGTGAAAACTCAGCGACGTCACTAGGCAGCTGGAGTACAGATGGCTCACACGCACCAAGTCCAGTCCGCAGACGGGGGAAGTTTCGAGCAGGACTGCAGCGCCCGGAGCACCCCAGCAGCGCGGGACGGCGATAAGCAGGAAGAAGTATCTAAAGCACAATCCATGAAGAAGCCGCCACACGACACACAGCGCAAGCGCCCGCCCCCAAAACACCACAAGGGCTGGTGGCAGGCGAACTAGAAGAGGGGGCGGCGGTAACGGAGAATAAGAGCAGGTACATATCACAGCTTCCGATCCAGCCCGAAACTGCAAGTCTCACAGGGCATCACCGCCTGGCGCAGCAGTGCACGGAGGGGAGGCGGCTCGCAGCGGTGCTCGAAGAGGGGCGCCAGCGTGCTGCCACATCACAAACACTCCGACGAAGCGCGCCACAGCAGGAATCACTGCTCGACGAATCTCTGGGCTAGGCAGGGGCTGCGTAAACAGTACACGGAAGTCTCTAACACTACGAGAGGGCCCACCTCGTAGGAGACAACCAGCAGGAGCGGCGGGCACACCGACGAGAAGAGATGGCGCAGTCACTGTCGAGGCTTACGTCCATAACAGGTAGGAAGCAGGAGCCGCCCGAAGAGCGTGACGCAGGCAGTGAAGAGTGGACGTCTCCTCTCTTTGCTGGGTGATGACTGAAGAAAGGCGGCGAAGACGGCTCGCCAGCAGCAGGATAATGGAGTGGCGGAGAGGAAATTACAAAGAAAAACATACAACACACTGCGCCACCCACAAATACTAAAAATATAGCTTCCCAATCACACAACTTACTTTCCAGTGCACTGGAAAGATTCACATAGTTTAGTAGGGAATAAATATACAATAAAACATAAAATACATTGTAAAAAAAAAAAATAGCACCCCACTCAGCCAACAACCCTTTTATAGAGCTGGGTTGCCATACTAGTTGCGTACTGTAAACACTTATTCAAAGATTATTAGGACATAAATAATAAATCATAATATGGCTATAACTGTTAAAATACAAGTCTTAAACTATCCCTAGAAAATAATTCCAAACTTCCATGGGAAAATTTTAACAATAAGGCTAGGCCAGAGCAAACAGCTCCAGATGAATATTCATAAATGACATGCAGGTAAAATCAATAAAAATACAACGGGAGAGAAAACCTGCTAATACTTACTAACAAAACAACTTACACGTTAAGACACATAACCTTTCAGCTGGCTTACATGGCACTTTTTATACCTGGATGTTTTCTTACAATCCTGGAGAAGTACAGTATTACTGCCCAAAAAACGCACGATAGTGAACGGGCCCTCATAAGGGGGAAGCAACTTAACATTGATCTGTGCCGCTAAAGAAGGGAGAACATATGAATGCACCAGTACAATATAGCCAACCTTAAAACCATGGGGCTGCCTAGTTTTGTTGTACTGCGTCTCGACAATGTGGCGGGCCTTCTGGAGATTACAAGGAACAAGATCAAGAATTTTCTCGAGGTCAGCCTCAGTTAGGGCGGAGCTTAGAGACGGCAGTCCCCAGAGATTCAGGAGAGGGTGAGTGAGCTCGCGGCCCAGAAAAGGAATGGAAGGAGGAAAACCGGTGGCGGAGTGCACAGCAGAGTTAAGACCCATGTTAATGTAGTCCAGATCGGAATCCCAAAGTGTCTGATCTGAACGATAAAAGGAAGTGAGAACCCCCTTGAGCACCTTGTTGACACGCTCTGATTGGTTGCCCTGAGGGAAATATGCCGAACTATAGATAGGTTTAATTGCCCATTCAAAGCACATATCCTTGTAGATGTTAGACTGGAAGTATCTGGCATTATCAGACACGAGCATGGCAGGGGCTCCAAAGAGCTTCCACACTTGTTCCCGAAGGGCTTTGACAATCGAAACTGCTTTCATGTTTTTTAGAGGTAGAAGTATGACAAATTTAGTGAAAATATCGACCAAGACAAGCAAGCATATATTACCCTTACGCGAGCGCGTCAATGGTCCAAAGATATCTAGATGGACAACATGCCAGGGTGCCACTGGTGGGTCTGCACAGTACAGGCCCACCCTAGTGTTTTGGGGTGGCTTCGAAATCTGGCAATCATGACAGGATCTGACAAAGGCACGAACGTCGTTGCGAAGATCCGGCCAGTATAAATGCGCAGAAATGCGACGGAAGGTTTTATCCATACCAAGATGGCCTCCGATCAGGGACGAATGGTAGTATTTAAGTACCATAGGCCTTAATATTAATGGCACAACTGCCTTACGAGCTCGACCCGAGCTGCCAGTAAAATAAATCAGACCCTGTTCCTCCACAAATGGGACCACTTTCTTGTCTCGCAAGTCCTTACGGATTTTCTGACAAACGACGTCGTCAAGCTGACACACGAACATTAAGGTAGGACTGCGGGAAAACCTTGCACACACACAGGAGTTCATCGGGACTAGGTGACTCGTTCTCTTCAACTAAAAACTCCTCGGGACAAAACATCCGCGAAAGCGTGTCGGCCACTACATTGTCGGCTCCTCGAACATGATGGATAACAAAGTTAAAACGAGAAAGACGAAGTATCCAACGTCCCAGCTTTCCCAGTTGTTGAGGATGGTTACAGAGCCAGCTCAAAGCCTGATTATCTGTAAAAAGATCGAATTCCCTACAGTCGAGATAACATTCGAACTTTTCCAAGCCGAACAGGCAGGCAAGAGCCTCCTTCTCGTAAGTACCTAACTTTCGTTCAGACTCCAGTAACGAGCGGCTGGCGAAGGCTATTGGCCGGAGTTTGCCCTCTTCCAGGTGGCCGAGAACAGCTCCTAGAGCAATGGACGAGGCATCAACAAACAGGGCAAAACGCTTGCTGAAATCAGGCAGGACCAGAACGGGAGGAGAGCCCAATCGAGACTTCAGGGTAGCGAACGCCTTTTCCTGTTCCGGGCCCCAAACAAAGGGAACGTCCTTTTTACGAAGGGCATTTAAGGGGGCACAAAGGGCAGCAAAATTCTTGATGAAGCGGGAATAATACCCAAGCATGCCCAAAAAACGTTGCACACCCTTGATATTCTTAGGTCTGGGGAAGGCGACAATGGGGGCAACCTTATCCGGGTCCATGAGCAAGGAGCCCTCGGAAATAACATAGCCCAGAAACTTCACGAACTTTCGGCCAAGGGAAATTTTCTTAGGATTGACCGTAAGTTTGGCAGCACGAAGGCGAAGGAAGACCTCCCTTAGGTGGTCAAGGTGCTCCTCAAAAGAATTGCTATACACAATAATGTCGTCGATGTAGTTGAAAACAAAACGAAATTTGAAATCACTTAACACGTGATCAAGCACGCGGCTCAAGGCCTGGCTGCCAAAACTGACGCCCATAGGAATTCTGTTAAACTGGTAATGACCGAAAGGGGTTGAAAAGGCAGTATATTTACGGCAACTTGGGTCCAACAGACATTGGTGGAAACTATGATTAAGGTCGATAACAGAAAATATACGAGCCTTGCCCAAGTGCTGTAGAGCACTCTCCACTGTAGGTAATGGCCATCTGTCATCAATAATCTTCTGATTCAATTCCTGGAAATTGTGAACTAATCGCCATTCCGTACTGTCCTTCTTGGGTACCAAGAAGGTTGGGGTACTGAAATCGGATGTAGATGGGGTAATAACATCGGCAGCCAACAATTTTTGAATAATTTCTCTCATGAACTGAAGTTTCGGGGGTGACACTTTTATATATCTGCTGCGAACGGGTACCTCATCCCTCACATAGAAGCGATAAGGCAGTACATCACACCTGCCAATCTTGCGGGTTATCACATCCGGAAACTCGCTTACTAAGTCAGCGATAGCCTGGTCAGATTCGTGACTCGTCAGTTCCTTACAGGACATGACAATGGGCACGCGTTTTTCGTGCCGCAGCTGAATTTTTATAGATGGCGAAAAACCAAAAGACAACTCGTGTCTATGCAAATCCAACACGCAACGCGTGTTACTAAGGAAATTGAGACCCAAAACAAAATTAGACGCAAGTCCAGAAACCACAATAAACTCCCAACTCCAAGAAAATCTGTGAACCTTAAAGTGTAAAATCACCGAGCGACGGGCGCGCACGATGTCGCCATTGGCCACGGAAATGATTACATCAGGCTCATTGACAACGAAACGCTTCAAATGACGATGCTGGCTAAGGAAACTGTCAAAACATGCTTCACTGATGCACGAACAAGTGGCTCCTGTATCGACGAGGGCGGGGTAAAAATTACCCAGTACAAGAAAGGGAAGAAAATGTAAAAATGCTTGAGGAAAGGATTTGCGCATAACACGACGACTACGACCCTTCCTGCGTGTCATCAATGCCGGTTTCCCGGACATTGTACTCGGTAATGGCCCGCCTGACCGCAGCGGAAACACCGCCTATCGCCAGCATTAACTCGAGAACTAGTGCACTCGGCCGTAACGTGTCCGAAAACACAACAATTAGCACATCGGCCACGGCCGCGAGTATCAATCCTAGCGGGGAGCGCGGCTGCGTTATTCACGGCCAAGTTCAAGATCGCGGCAAGGGGCGGCTCGCTTACACGAGCAAGCGCCGCGCCGCTCGACACACCGCGGGGGCTAGCAAGCGCGCCAGGCGGCTCGCTTACACAAGCCTGGATACCGCCGGTTGGGCGGCCACGCGGACGGGCCGGCCCGCCGGGAGACTCGTTCACATGAGCGCGCACCCCGGCGCGCGTGGCGACATGCGGGAACAACTCTTCGAACGAATGACGTAACACGTCACTCACTGGGGCGCGTCTCTCGAAAACAGGCGCGGCGTCGCCGTAACATGCACTTCCGTCAGGTGGTCGCGCATAAGTAGCAGGCCGACAGTCAGTCATGCCGACATGCCTGGGGGGAAAATATTCTCTACTGAAAGGTGGCGACTTAGAGTCAGCGCCGCGCGTAGACACGGGAAATTCAGAGCGGTATTTGCTTGCCGCAGCGATACGGCTTTCTACCTCACCGCCCCAATCACGTAAGGCATTCAGGGTAGATGGAGGTGTCAACATAGCGCAGTTCTGAAGCACCACCGGCGCAAGATTACCTAGGATCAACTGCACAAATTCCCCTTCAGGAATTCCCAAACTCAAAGCATCGGCATAATCACTAACAGAATTTACAAACTGAGTGACAGATTCATCGGGCTTTTGAAAGCGAAAAACCAGCTCTCGTTTACACACGTCGAGAACACGGGGCGGACAAACAGTGTGAACCAACTGTTTTTTAAACGCCGCGAAATCGTCTCCATGTGAAATAGCCTGCGTAAGAAGTTGCACATAAGTGCCAGTTCACTTACTCAGTAGGGCTTTCATGAAAGCCTCAGCAGGAACCAAATTCAATTTAAACAATCGCTCCGCGGCGATCACAAAATCCAAAGCGGCACGCGGCTCGCTTCCGCCCAACACGGGGAGCGGCTTTAAGGCTACAAAGAAGAGCTTCTGATTAAAGGAAGCGCCCGTGGGCGGACTCACGTCAAGAGGGGACTGCCGTGTCCGGGGCTCAGGAATGGCTGCACACGAGTCACGCACGAACTGAGCGAGGCGCGCGCGAAGCACCGCCACGGTGTCCGTCGCCGAAGCCTCTAATTGATTTTCATCGCAATGTTGGATGAGTTCCTCCTTGTGCAGCTTATATAACCAGGCAACCCCCGGCGAAGACATGGCTCTGAAACAGTAAACACAACAGCAAAAACACTCCGCAAGCAGAGTTGCGCAGAATTTGGAGTATGGAGAAGGGGAAGGGGAAATCCACCTCACTTTACCTCAATGACGTTAACAATAAGAAACACAAAAAAAAAAAAAACTATGGCCCTTGTAAAGGGACAGGCAGAGTGCCAGACGTGTTGTGTAACCCCTAAAGAAATAAGCGTAAATATCAGATATACAAAAATACACAATTTTATTATCCTTTAAATCAAGCCCCATATGAATATAGAGGGGCAACATATAACAAGAATTACGAAAGAAAGAATTACGTAAACAGGTACTGATGAGCAATACAAATAGCCAATATACAAATGTTAAGTGCTAACGTTATTTAAATCATGGTAATAGCAGGTAGAATGCTGTCTGTCCGGACGTGAGAGGTGCGGCGGAGAAAAACGACAAACGCCCCGACGGAAAATGGGTCGAAAGCAAGAAACAAATTCAAAGAAATGCACAAGGTGAAACACACTGGCAATGCAAACCAGGAATTACGAAACAAATTCGGTGTCCAGCAAACATTACTTTATGAGGCCAAAAAGGAGGCAAGCCAAACATGACGCAGAAGGCAAATTACATAATTATCAAAATGTAAGACACCGACCAGAAAACACCTCGTAGCCATGCGTAACATGGCGCGACGCCGAAGCACCCCTCACGGCGATCGCTCCTGGAACAGAACAGAACGAGCAAAATAATTACACCCCTATATATAAAAAATCCAGATGGCGCTAGTGTCACATTCAGTAGGCCTGGAAGGAGGCGCCTACGTCACGCGGACGTCACAAGGGAGTGCGGGAGGGGGTTATAAGGGGAACGAGGGAAGGGGAGGAGCCGTCGGGCCTCTGAATGCCGAAGCGCACGTTGCAAACTAATGATTTATGAAATCAATTCTAAATTTTAACAGTCATAGTGAGGTAATTGACATGAATTTTGCTGCATTTTGTGTTCAGCTTTGCATTTTGGTGTTACGCATGTATTTGCTTCCATTTTGGTGTTTAGCTGTGTAGAAACTTCAATTTGGCTATTATTTCAGTTTTATCGCTCTAGCAGGAAAATTCTTTAATTAAGAGTAATGACAAAATTATTAAAAATAAAACACAGTGTGTAAGACAGAGCATTAATTCTAGAGTCAATTATGTATTTCAATAAACCCTGATAAGGAGTTTTTCCATGTGACTTTTTACGCTTACCAAGCACGAAATATTTGTAAGGGTCAGCTTCACTAGAATCTTCAGATTTTCAGAATTTTATGATTCCAATTTTTTTATGACAAAATATTTTGAAAATGTTAGTACAGAAGTAAATTTGCACAAAATACTCAGCTGTGGAAAAACAGAAAATTAACTTCTACTGTGTGAACATGATGCTACTAGTCAAACAAAAATTATTGGTTATGAATACTTGTCTTTTATCAATTAACAAATAACTCATAAAGTCATAACATTAAACTGGCCACAATAGGCAAAATGCCTGTAGAGTAGCGATTTTCTCAGATCCATATTTTTAATTCAAATCACAAAGAGTACATCGAATCTGCCCCTACATCGAATCATTGTCTCAAGGGCCAAAAATGAAATAATGTACAATATATAAAATACCTACATTAACAATGATGTTCACAGGATTTAACATGATGTCCACATTCTAGAAAGTCAGGGAAAATCATGGAAGAGTTAGGGAAGTTGGAATTGGTCATGGAATTTACTTCGAATCCAGGAAAAGGAACGTAAAATTCCTAGAGATAGTAATTTGAGGGGGAAAATCAATGTCCAGACCACCATCATCCAGACTGTTGAAAACATATTTTTCTTTCAGACAGTGTTATATATAGTGCATGGTCATACACACTATTAAATGGTGCATGCAAGGTTCTGTTTGAACTAGGCCAGCTATGGGGATGGTGGAGGGTGAATTTTATTTATTTATTTCAGGAAATTGTGAAATAGATGAATTAATAAAACAAAAAAAAATAGTGAGGAAAATTTGAATTTTTTGTCATGGAAAGTCAGGGAAAATTCAGAGAAAAATTATTACAGAGTTGGACTCTGTGTTTAACCCTTCAAATGTTAATAACCCTTAACTAAGTTTTCAGAATCAATTACACATAATTTTAAACAAAATTAATTACCTCAATTAAAAAAATATATATGTATTGAAGAATGATAATATGACTTAGAAGTTGTCAGTTTTGAATTTACATAATAAGTAGAACCTCGTTAATTCGTGATGGTCGGGACCGAGATAATCACGGATTACTGAACTTCACGGACTAGCGATTAAAAGCCCGGAAGGTCTTGTCAAGCTTCTCAGACACCGGCGTGCAGCTGGGTTAAGGCCAAGGTTATGTGATGTAACATCTCCCGAGGCTTACTGCACCTTGGCAGCAGATGGATAAAAAATAGTAAACTCCCCATTATTTGTGTTAATTGGGACCCGCCGATGCCCGGATAATTTAAATCCTGTAAAAAAATAAAAATAAACCCCGATAATCCGTTCACGGTAACGGCCGTCTTAGAATTAGTGTCTCGACTTAAAAAAAACGGCACTGCCTAGCCATTAGTTCACGGTCATTTACAACAGCCGAAGAGAGAAAGATAAGATCGTGCTGACCTTGCACATAGAGTAAATAAAGTACCTTGCACACAAATAATTTTTGGTAGCCCCCCCCCCCCCTCCCCGGCCACCTACGTCCAGCCGAATGCCAGCCAGATACGGCGAAAGTAACTCAGCAGCACGTGAAACAACATTCAAACAAACGGGAGACGGGAAGCAATAGTCAGGACATCCCCCTCAAGTTTAAAGAGTGACAAATGTGACAGCTGGAAGGGGGACCACCGGCCCGCGTGACGTTAATTTTAAATGCTGACAATTTTTACTTCTCTTTTTTTTCTGCACTTTTAAATCGTCCCGGATTATCCAATTCCCGAATTAGCGTGTCACGGATTAACGAAGTTCTACTGTACATTTACTCAAATATTTTTTCCTTGAGTATAACATTTTTTTTATTATCTGAGTTTTGATGGTTTTGGAGGATTTGATATAGCCCATCCACACTTAAAAAAGTGGAACATTTATAAAAATTTCTTAGATAAAAATAATGGCATTAAAATGTAGTAACCTGGCATTGTGACTGAGGGCATCAGTTTCAAGAAACACAGCTTGGGCACTCTTCAGTCTTAACGATAAACAAGAACCCGTTGAGGAAATGGAGTCTGTCAGTGTTGGTGAGTTAGTTTGTTAGGTAAAATACATTTTTGCTGTTCTAGATGTTTTGTCATAAATTAAGTTAATTTGAGCTGGCAATGGATACACGAACATCCAAATTTCAGGACATACCTATGGTTCCCAGAACCTTAATAAGTTTATCTGGGACCTAAAGTTACAGATTTAAAAAAAAATTGGTTGTTAACACATTTTTGTTGTGTAAGATATTGGGTAAAAAATTCAAAGTGAATTTACCATTCATATCAATTGTGTGGGTTGTTTTTGTACAAAACTCTGAGTGGCTTACAATAAACAGAAAGTGATGTGTGTTAAACTTTTATTTGTCTACTAATATAAGTTTTATGTAACATTTATCATATTAATTGCCAATGCACATTTTGAGAAAAAGCAAAAATACTGCAGAAGTTTAGAATGAGTAATTCAAGTATTGGTAGTCATTGTCATGGCAACAAAATATTTTAGCAATTTATTTATGCAACAATAGTTAAAATTTCAAGGCCTGACAGTAAGCAATGACTCGGTATAGCATTATTGCAAACAGTCCTTAGGGTGTTTCTAAGCAATTTATGTTGACAAAAATTTTGGATTCTAACTTTGCCAGTATTTTTTTAAATACAGTTTCATTTGAGGTACGAGAATAATTGGAAATATTTTTGACTGGCAGTTACAAATGTCGAGAAAAGAGAGTCGTAGTTCCCAGCTATTATGAGAGGTATGAATTTCATTTTTATTTTATTGACATTTAAGAGCCTTGCCTATCCGGGCACACATACTACGTCCAGAACTTGAAGAAGAAGAAAAAAAATCAATTTAAAAACTGCTTAAGATAACTTGAGTGGGATCTGCTCGAAAAGCATTTAAGAATATGCTGAGGGTGGATGATTGTATTTTTAAAAGCGTGAAAATGGCTAATACATGTGTTTTCAGAATAGTTTTTAGACATGAAACATCCGGTAGAGATTCTTGAAAGCACTCGAGGGACTTGCATTACATTTTTATAATTTCTCCGCCATACAATGTTATGGTTACCGCTCAGATCTCATAGTTGCTCCATGCACGACGAGACAACTGCGCGCCAGTGCAGAGGAGACACCGCGCTAGAAGCACCAGCTAGCGTCGCCTCACCAACACAGATACACCACACTACTGATCAGGCGGGCCTCTAAATTTATCGCCGACATGGTCAGTTGAGACAGTAACACAGAGCCATGTGGAACGGGGTCATTGTCTGTAGTTAAGTAATCATGGGGGTTAAAACCCGTGTCCTCTGGCATGTGTCTAGTGTCTTGCCACTGCACCTCATGGCACATATAGATGTACGTATCTGTTGTCGGTAAGTACTCAATGGATAAAGCAATTATTTAGAATTTTTTTTTTAACTTATTTAAACATTGATAAGTTTATCAAAGAAAATATTTATGAATTCTGAGCATATACAGAAAATGTTCCATATCAAACGACACTGTTGGAAGAATACACAATTATGTAATGTATAGCATAAAAATAACTTGAATTCTTATCATTATCCTCACTGCATCATTAATTGTATTTCATCAGAAAAAGTTTGTACCTGAACTGGTAAATATTACACTAATTTCAGTGAAAAGTTTTTTCTCTTAAATGGAATTTAAATCCAAATTCCTAAAAATGTTCTTAAAATAATTTTGAACCATTAACTTAGTTGCTGTAATAAACGCTTGAAATACATCTGCTTTTAAGTTTTGTGTTAATTTACCAGCAACACAATTTATTAATAGGTATATACTGAATAACTTCAGTGTGTAATTTACTGGTCAGTCCTATTTACTGTTTATGATTTGGCAGTCTACTCATGTGTTTGATTCTAGAAGTATCTATAAATACTTTTTTTTTTGCTTCAGCAACACAAAATGGTGTTAAATCTTCCAATGAGCACAGAATTTTTTTTTATCTTGATGTGTTTCTGGAAGTACAAAGAATTGGATGGCATGTCTAGATGGAAGTAGAATAGCAGCTATTCAGGAATAAAATACTTACTGGTTTTGAATCTAATAATGTATAAGACTTCAATTTGAGACTGTACTATAATATCTAAAATATTTAATCACTCATTGTTAGTGGGTCTCCTTCAGCTAAAAGGCAAAAGACTTATTCACATAAAAAATTGTGTGTGGCTCCAAAGCAAATTCCATTCTCATTAGGGAAATAATTACGTGAAACAATTTTGCTACCATTAGCATTGCATGTTCAGGCATAATACTTGCACTACTTTATTTGTTTCTTAGTGGAAACTTGCCGAAGAGAGCTGTCATGATTATGAATTCCCACGTCAAGGTTTCTCAAGCTACAGTTGTGATGCTTTGTTGAATTACCACTCGAGGCAAACATTCTTGAAACACTGATTCCACTAAACCAATTAGTTACTGCTTCATTTATTGTTTAACGTGTTAGTGGTCTTTCAGATTGCATTTGCACGCAGCTCAATTTTTTGAGTATTAAATTGTTGTAGTTCAACTTGTTGCAGCTCTGAATGAAATTTGTTTTTTACAGCTCCTTGATGTTTGAGATGCTCTTTCTAACAGAATCGGGTATGCGAGGTAGTGGAACCAGGTCTATTTTTCTGTGAGCCGAAGTATCTTGCTTGTGTGAAAAGGGACTTACCAATTATTTCCACTCAATCCTGGACACCCCAGTGGCACATATTCTAGGAGGTCCAAGTGTTACGCTCCCTCCTGTAATCTCAATAATTTGCCATAAAATAAAAACCAATACACCTTGATCCTAGGCCTGTGCAAAGCATCGACTAAGCGAATCAATCAAATCTCCTTTTAGAATTTGATTTGAATTCGCCAGGAAATTTGCTATTTGTTTCGTTTGAAGCTTTGATTGTGAAGCAAAGCTTTGCGTGTGATGTGAAGCTTTGCATTTGTTGCAGAGGTTTAAAAAATTTTAAGCCTAAAATTCACCCTTGAAAATATTGTTTTTTATTTGCATTGTATGTTTTGGTTGAATATAGTTGGTTACTTCGAACAAAATCAAAAAGTGGCACTTTATTTGCTTTAATATTATGCATGGTTATTTTATAAATTTTATTGAATCATGTTATACATAGGGCTCAAATGATAAATAAATTAATTAGTTCAAACATTACAAATGTTTAACAAATTTTTTTAAATTTTACTCCTGTATTTTATATGACAAATTAATACAGCTTCGCCAAGAACAATATTCACAATTTAACTCGACTTTTAAAATTTGATTTGAAATTTTCCATGCATAACAAGACTTAAAATCCTTTTCAGAGGAGAGAACAGCATGCAGGAAATTAATACCAAAAATAACTATGTCCTGAAATCATTTTTAAATACAAGCCATTATTTTTTTTATTCAAAGCCATACAGAAGAAGTATTAAAAAAAATCCAGCTGGTAACAGACAAAATTAACATTAATGGTAACTACTTTTCAGGATAACAATTTGCGTATACTTAAAAATAATTTGATTTCTAAATTTTTTTTACAGTGTGGACCGACCAT
Organism: Bacillus rossius redtenbacheri; assembly: GCF_032445375.1. NCBI lineage: Eukaryota > Metazoa > Arthropoda > Insecta > Phasmatodea > Bacillidae > Bacillus > Bacillus rossius. The sequence goes on along the minus strand of NC_086330.1, from coordinate 361,825,292 downwards.
TTATGTTAATTTTGAGAAGTATGGATACATTCACGTCGAAAAGCTGCACTTACTGTAAGGACAATAAACAGGTAAGTATTTTCTAATATTTAGACTACAGTATGTTTAATAGCATTCCCTATTTTGCACTTTATTTCTTGATAAAAATTATGGAAAAAAAAAAAAAAACTTTTTCACAGCAAGTTGTAGATTTTTATTTATTTAAACCACCATGTGGAATTTAACTTTATTAAATGTGGTTTTGCTATGCCAACATGTAAACATTTTCTTTTTGGAGATGGGAAAGTGCAAAAGTTGCACAAATATTCTTAACACACAGAAATTTATGCATTATAATTTTAGTGTGGTATAACATGAGAGTTTGTGACATCCGCCAGTCAATACAGATTTTAGATTTTGCATAATTGTTTTTGATACTCTTGGTTTTACTCACAGTTTTTCGAAACAAAAATATAAATATGAGTGAATATATTTTAGAACTCACCAGAGATGTGTAACATGTGACCTTGGTAATGAGCAATTGAATGTGTTCGCGTGTTGCAACTACGCTTATAATATGAAAATCTGACCCAAATTTTGACGAATTCTGTAAAATAATGGCGAGCATGATACATAAATATGAAAATTGGTTTTTCAACTACATTTCTTGATGCAAATCACGCGTAGTTTTTGCACCCACTGCAAGAATTTGTTGCCAGAGCAGGTAAGTCAACTAGTGAATCATTTGTTTTGCAGAGCAAAATTTTAAACTATATATTGTAATGGCTCCAATTAAAAAAAAAAAAGACTTGGGAAAGTACTGAACCCCGGCTTTAGACGTGTTTATTGACAATTAATTTTGTTAAAATACTGCCCATCATACTAAAATTTGTTATACACTTAATACTATAACATTTCCTTCTGGATTTGTGAACTTTGGTTCGCGTAATCCGCCACAGATGGCAGCACTGTAGTTACACATTTCCGTTCCATTCACTAAATTACTCCTATTAAATGCCGTATACCGACAGCTAAGCTGTTACACATCAAAAATAAATTATACTATTTCATATTTTATGCATGTACAAACTCCAGGAAGATGTTAAGGAAACTGATATTCTGCGACCATTAGCCGGAAGGGGAGGAAACTGGGTGTATTGGGTGAAGTTTTGTTCTAGAAACGCGCAGATGTGTGCAGAAGTCCCTCGGCACCTGCGCAGAGAGTGGACGCGAGCACGTTGACCGGCGACGACAGACCGATAAACACCAAAAACCAAAGGCTATTAGCGGGAAACAAAACGGAAGAAGAAATATCCAAAAGGTGAGCACTGGCATGTGTAGAGTTATTTGTGTTTGTTTGCTTTAAAAAAAAAATCATTTGAAACACGATCCACTGAACTTTGCGTCAAACTCTAATGACCTCGTTGTCGACATGTTAAACCTCGCTACCTTCCCAGAAGTGGCGGGATGTAAAACCAAATAAAATGTTCCCACACTTCAAAGATGTGGGTTATTGTCTTTCGTTCCTGCCATTTGAGTTTGTTATTGGAGGTGCACTATGTTAAGACAGTCCAAATGTTAAAAAGGCTTGCCTTGGAAAAACATGAGTCTTTACTGGAACAATTTTTTTTTTCCATTTCCAGGCCAGTGAAATGCTTGTTCCATAAGTGTTCGAAGTACGTCGCCATAACCGACATCATGTCGCACTTCTGGTGCGACCATGACGATGTCTCCATGATCGTGGGAGACGGGGACAACTTCCACATATGGGTGGCTCCGGATGACATACCCGCCGACTCCAGCACGTGCATCGCGCTGATCCTACTGGTCGACAGCCAAAACAACAGGTGCGTGCACAAAGAGCGAGGATCGCGTCGACGTCAGGTTTGTTGTTGGAGACGATGCGGGGCGATTAGGCGAGGATGAGCTTCGACGAATCGAACGGCTGGGGCACCCTGAGAAATCTCACCGGCTCACTGCAGAATTCGCCACGTAGTGAAAAATCCAGGTTCGAACCAATCATGAATCAAACCCGGATCGGATTTTCTCGGTGGGAGCCAAGCTATCTGTCCACTCAACCACAGTGGCCCCTAATCAATTCATTGGATTCAACATATCCACCATTTCATGGTTCGTAACCTCGCGAGCAATCAAAAATTAAGGAATTTTAAGGACCCCTTTACTTTGCCTTCACCACTATGAGGTAGAAAAACATTTTTAGTATCACATCATCCTGCAAGTAAATAGTTAATGCAAAAAATTATGAATTCCTTGGGTGGCATAAAATACACCAATTTTAATGTGCATGCACCAATTTTTTTTCCTGCTAAGTTATAAATAAAAGCACATCAAGTTTCCAGCATTTATCCATTACTTGCAAGCTGTCAGTCTTTATTAAGATGTTTTTAAGTATTCTTGGTAAAATTTGAGGACTTTTAAGAGTCCTTATTCAATTAAATATAAATTAATTACTTATTAAGGATATTATACAGTAGAGTCCCAATAACTTGGACCCTGCTCATCCAGACATCTGGTTACTCTAGGTGGAATTTAAAAAAAAAAAAAAAAAAAAGCAGGATTTACTAATTTTTGTAGGTTAAAAACTTAGGTCTACATTAAAACTAAAATTAAGTAGTAGGAAAACTTGTATTTACTAAAACAAACATCAATTTTTATAACTTTACCCATCTAAATCTTGTATATATGCTGCATATTGCATTTATTGGTTATTCAACAGAACAAAACAAAATTAAAAAAAATTTCTGTAGACATTTAAATTACTCTGGCCCCCAGATTAGTTTGAAGAATGATATCTGGCTCTGTATAAGAGTGAAGTTGCACTGTACTACCTCCTCGGCAGCCAGGACAAGACGCGCAAGAGCGACGTGACGCCCGAGCACCTGCGCGAGAGCCGGCCGGCGCTGGTGATGGCGGGCCGGACGCGGCTGGGCACGGCCGAGCCCGCCGTGCTGTTCTGGGTGTCGGAGGCCGAGGCGCGCCTCAGCTGCAGCGTCCGCGTGACCCAGTTCTCGGAGCCGGGCACGAGCGTGGCCTACAGCGGGCCCACCAACAACCTGCGGCTGGACCGAGACCTGCGCGGCGTGCTGGAGCGCGGCCACTGCGCGGTCGTGCTGCCCGGCCTGGCCCGGTCCCTCGCGCGCCTCACCCGGGGGTTCGACGTCTCCGTGCGCGTCAAGGCCGCGTAGCGGCCGCCGACGCCGCCTCTTCACCAGACCACGTGCACTTCTGTTCCGAATATGACAGTGTCTCGCTAACATCGTGGAATACCTACTTTCTTCCTGAACACTTGCGGGGTTGTCGACAAAAAGTCCTTTTTTTTTTATGTAAAAGCTTCAAATACAGATTATAACACACATCTACTGATGCAATGAGCAAATACAGAAGGTTTTTCAATCTTGTTGCTTTGTCTGTAAGCTACATATTTACAAATTTTTAAAGTTTTACAAAGTTCATAGATTTGCTTCACGATTTTTTTGATGTGCGAACAAACATCTCAGCTCTCGGTACGCTGCCACTTGGCAGGAGTAATTAAGAGCATGGAATGGAAATGTGTTAATACGGTGCTGCGATCTGTGAAAGTCTTAGAAATCTTGAAAAGATGGCGTGCGATTCATCTGTCCGTATTATTGTTTGCAATCATCGGGGGATGTACTAAGCGAATTGGTGTACCAAAATAAACTTTATAATAGTATAACTGCTTTTACTTTATGTTATAATTTATAGTTATAAAAAGAAATAATGAAAACTTAAAAAAATATGTTAAAATTACAATTTTGACAACTGAAATGTGGAGATAGCACACTGTTCATCATACTGCAGACACACGTCAAATTGTTAGCCTAAATATATTTGACGCCATGAGGAATTTTTACTGTTAAATCTTAAATGTAGAATCAGCAAAAATAAGGTTAGGGATCGTCCATTAATCACGTGAGGCTCGAAAGGGTGGGGGGGGGGGGGGGGGGTCGGGAAAAATCACGAAATATCACAAGGGGGAGGGGGGGGTGTAGAGAGATATCACGTGTATTTATTTTTTCGCGCGATTTCTACTAAACCGAAAAGCGACGCGTGACTTTGACTCGCCGTAGCCAGGCAACAATATCCCCGCCTGCCGCAACATGAACCACCCGGCTCGGCTTGCCAGTCACCAGTAAGACTGTGATTTTGGCGCTGAATACATGCGTAAATCACATATAAGCCTTTCCTTTATTATTTTTATGCCAGTGAGAATAAACCTGCAACCTTAATGTGTATCAACATTTTTATCACTGTGCTTAATTTTCCAGAATTGAATTAGATTATACCTATATTTAAAGATAATATTCTGAAATTTTTAAAAATATTTTGTACCAAAAAAATACACGTGATTTATTGGGTAGGGGGGGGGGGGGGGGGGGGTAGTCTGAAACCTCACCACAAATCACTAGGGGGGAGGGGGGGTTAAAAATTTGCTAAAAAAACATCACGTGATTAATGGACAACCCCTTAAGGTTATATATGTAGTGTTATAATGGGTGTTTTAAAATGTTTCAGGTTAATTTTGTTTTGATGTAGGCCTACCGTATCTATTGGACTGCGACTTTTAGTTTCAAAAGTACTTAGAAGATGGAGTAACGTTCCGAATGATTTAGAAAATCAACAGAATGTTAAACATCTTTGACACCATGTTTGTTCCAACACAATTTTCCTGGGCAATAAATTATAGGTATTTTTCAAGTTGCGGTATTACCTTGTATGACTATTCCAGTTTACAAAATGCATTCCAGGATAGTTTCACTACCATAAAATTTACTTTAGCACACCTATAAGCTTAGTACATTTCCCGATGTTCTCAAAATTTAATATACAGGAGTGCAGGTTTTCACACGTGAGTCAGCCATATTGACAACTTTGACTAATGGCTATAGCAATTTCTGCATGTGCATTGGACTTACAACCTTTAAAATTTCAGTTGTGTAATGTGCACTTATTTCAATGCATTTGTGGTGCTTACCAAATTTCACTCTCAGTGTACCTAAAGAAATATAACCTCAAAAATGCAGGCAATGATAATTTTGATTTAGGAGGAAATGTAGGTAACAGGTTCAGTATTGAGGCATTTACATGCAACACGTTTGGTATTATTGTTATTTGGATAGCCCTAACGTATCAATAGTACCTACAATTTTTCTAACAGAATTATAGTTCAATTTTAAAATGAAGAAAAATTTTTTTACAGTTTTTTTTTTTCTAAACTGAAATTTTCACATATTTTTCATACTTAGCATTATTTTAAAGAATTCTAGGTTAAATTCTGGTCCAAGTTTTGTATTATAAGTTTATTTGCAATATGACAACACATGAATTACCTCGTTACCAAGTTTAGATGATTATGCATAACTGGCGAGTACTGAAAGCTACACACATTTTTTTTATCAACAAATATCATTTAAATATTATTTAATGTTTGACCAGATGAGTACCTAACTAATTATATTTTCATTTTGTTAAAAATCCAAGGCATCCTTATTTCTCTACTTTAATCACACTCACAGGCAATTTTTTTTTCCTGATTTGGTTGTTGAGCAAACTTGAGAGCAAGCACTTATAAGACAAAGAAAATAACCGGCTTCGTAGTGAGCTCTTAAATCGTAGTTACTACATATATCTGTGCTTTTAATAAACGACACACAATTTGTGCCAGAAGCCAGGCAGGTTAAGAAATAGAATTTTTACATCAACTAAAGGAAAAAACTTTAGAAAACTATACATCAATTTTTTATGTGAATGTACATATTGTTTAATAAACAGAACTGGGAACTACGGATAAATACAGACACACATAATACGCTAATAAATGAATATACTATATTCAGGGTGTCTACCAGATCTAGTAAATTAAATTCCCTGATTTTTCCAGGTTTTCCAGGTCTAAAACTGAATTTTTCCAGGTTTTCTTTAACACAATTACGACATTGCAAGAAACTGAAAAACTGCATAATATTACATTGACGGGATTCAAAGTACCTATTTCAACTTACTTAAATTAGTAAAAAAAATAACCTTCTTCAAGACGTGGCCAAAGTGACTCAATTGATGGAAAATAAAACATGCTGCTACAAATATTTTACACACTTCCTTTTGCAAAAAACATTAGCCTTACATAGGTGTGCCCAGACATTTCCATGGGGGGGGGGGGGGGGGGGGCTGCTAAATTTTTAAATCAGAAGCCGAATTTAGAATGTTAAATAGCCTAAATGCATTCACTCATTATTCACTCATTCACTTGTTTATATTTTTGTGCAGTATCAACGAGATATGTTTACTAGTTAATATTTATATCCGTATAATTTTAACAATCTTGAAAATATGTTTTTTTTTCCATAGACAATGTTTGAAGTGTACTTACACATTTCCCCCCCTCGAATTTCCAATAGCTTGGTCCAGATCTACCTTGAAATGAACTTCTTTTTAGTGAATGCAAACACAGCAATTCAGACAACAGAACTTTAACAAACCTCTTTTTTTTTTCTTTGCCATTTTAAGGGACCTCATGTTTTAAATAAACTAAGGCGGCTGTATTTCCAGACCGATAAAATGTTTAAAAATATTGTTAATTAGCATGCTGCAACACTGAAACACAGTTTGGGTGTCACAGTACCAGGAATATACGAATATTAACGAACGCATTAGAGAAAATGCTGATCTGAGTGATTACATGGGGGGGGGGGGGGGGGCATGGCCCACCTGGTCCCCCCTGTAGGCACGCCTATGGTAAAAGGAAGCTTCCATCAATTTCGCAATGACTCAACTTTTGCGTCTATTGCACTTACTTCAGAACGAGCCAAATCCAACATTCGAGCCTTCTTCAACTGCAATGCCTTGATCTCCTCTTCAACTCTTCTTTTTTCTGCCTTCTTCTTGTCTGTAGCTTCCTTTTCTTTTTGTTTTGTTTGTAGGGCTTCCTTACGCCTACAACTAGCATTTATTACATACTGTAACATGGGCTTGGTGATATCAACATGCTCTACACCTCCAGAACGTTAACAAAGTCATACATCTGTCTTTGTGCGATCAGTATTTCTTCCTGGAAGTTTTCAGTCAGCAGATTAGAATTCACTGAAAATCCTCTTTCCAATGATGCATTTCCATGGGAAAGTACCAACACCATCCTCACAAACTTTAGAAAGCCTGTTTTGTCAGCTACTGTATGTGCCTTAAGAATGAGCATCCACAAGTGATCAAGGCGCCCGTCTTCTCAAGAAAAAGACGAGAACAGTGCTGCAGAATCTTGCGAGGAACATACCAACTGATATGATCACTCAATGTTATCAGCTTCTTGTCCTGATAGCCACCTGTTTTGAAGACAACATTCTAAACTGTACTTCACACGCTGTTTCCTCACACCCGAATTTAAAGCCACATACGGACATAAGCAGGAAATTCCCTTGGTAAGATTGTACTTCAGGGGACTTTTGTTTTGAAGTTTTTTTACCATAACCTTTAGACAAGTCCTATCATTTTTCTGTAACAGGACAGACTTTTCTGGTACTTTCTCTTTCTTGATGGCATGGCGTACTGCATAACCCAACTTGATATTGTTAGCAGTCAATAGATTTTCCTGGTTATCTACATCCAATCAAGATACATTGCGTTTCTCCCTAAAGCTCTTCAGTACCTCTGGTTTCAAAAACTTTCCTGCTAAAGCTAATAAAATGTCTACCAGTAAATCATAGAGAAAAGGTGCCATGGGTGCTTCACTTTGGAACATTGTGAGAAACAATTCCAGCTCTGATGCCAAAAAGTGGAAGAATGTCAATTTTACTTCTAGAAAATTATCTTCAAGAGCACTTTTCACTACACTGAAAGAGAAAGATGAAATAGAAAGTTCACTAACAAATTTCATTAGGTGGGGTAACGTTTTCATGGCACGCTCAACAACTGCAGTATTCCATCTGATTGCACAACATTTCTTGGGAAAAAGCTCTGATCCAGTTATTCTAATGTAATCTGCCCTCCTTGCAGGTACGTGTTTAAACAAATAGTAACTGTGCCTCAAAAAACTAACAACGTCCCATTGTGTAGCAGAAATTCCAGTTTTGAAAGCACCATGGACCGTATGAAGCCCACAGCTACCAATTTCTAGCAACGATGGCGAATCTTCACCAAAGTGTCTGTGATATGTATTTTCAAAGCTAACAAAAATGTCCAGTTTACGTTGAAGGCATCCATAGATACTTAAAATTAAATGCACCTGTCGGTATAACCTGAACGTGGGAAGCACATGCTGCAGCACGTCACGTCAGCAGAATAATAGACCAGCTTGAACCAGTTTGAATCAAGTGATTTGTTGCCACTTCCGAAACATGATAAATAAAAGAAAATTGACGTGGGAACTGTTCATTATTTGCCGTTCAATAATAAAAATGGGAGGGGATACACATGATGCTACGTCAATGCAAGCTGATCAATAAACAAAAAACGTATTGCCAACTACAACCTACGAAACAAAAATTCCCTGATTTTTCCCTGACTACAATATTCCCTGATATTTCCAGGTTGTCCAGGGTCGGTAGACACCCAGTATATTTGTCACTCTATAAATGGTAGAATTTAATAATGGTTTAGTACTTCATAATTACACATTGTGTAATTTGTTAATAGAAAAAGACTGGAGTGACCATCTTCAATGTCAGTCTTTACATGTCTTCTCGATATTGTCATGCAAAATTTGGCTTTAAGATTTTATTAGGTATTTAAATCACTGCATATTTTAAACCATTTATTATTGGAACAGATGGTATTTTTTTTAAAAATCTCAAAACATTTATTCAATTATTTTTCATCCTAATAGTGCAGTATTCAAAACATAATAATTTAAAATATAAAAGACTAAATGTTAACATTGACATGTTAGCCGTAACACATTTTGTATCTGCCGTGTAACCTAAATATGTTGGCGTGGCATCCAGATATTGCTTTCGACATGTTGGCATGGAAATGTCAAACAAAATTCCAAAATAATGTAAGACCCATCCATAACATACATGCCTTAAATGTCAGTGTCCACTTTGACATGTGACACAGTCCTAACTGGAACCCACAAACACCAAGAGCATCAAAAGGTGTCAAGGAATGAGGCCTTTCATAATAGCAGTGATGGAATGCTTTGGAGGGGTACAATAGAGAACCTCAAATAACTCCAAATGTCACCGTCAGCCATGTTAATCTGTTGCCAAAATCCAAGGGATGAACCAATGAGTGTTATACAATAATCACTCTTAGAGGCTGGCATACTAACCATCAAGGCCTCTAGAGTGTCTTTATATTTGTAGTAGCCATCTAAAATTCAGCAAACACTGTCCAACATACTATTTCTTATTGTGTTCAGTCATCTTTCACTTTTACAGTCTTACTGTTTTTGAAGAATCTGTAAATATTCTTGAGAGACATAAACACTGGAATCATCACTGGTAAGAAAAGTGGAATGTACACGGCATACTTCTGGTCATCGGGGAAGTACAACAATGCCAGCAATGAAGGATCCGTAAATGCGGACTCTGAGGAAAGGAAAGCTTTCTTAGAGGCGTTGAACGCATCTTCTAAATAGCCAAGTTGTAATAACTCTGCAACATTCTCCACTTGATCAACTGCGTCGTAAATAGATTCACCAACATCATCATTTATTACGATGTTGCTGATCTCGCCTAGTAGCTGGGATAACGATAGCAAAGTGATCTTGGCAGACGTAAACTGTTCCAGCGTCCTGACCCGAAGCAGGAAGTCCAACTCCCATTCCGACAGGTGATGGCTTGTACCGGCCACGACGTTAACAGACCGGATCTTCTCCCGTTTAGGAACACCCAATAAGAGTCTGAGCTGCTCCAATATAATGCTCATGATGGCAGGAGAGTCTGGCGACACCACTACCGGCTCTACAACATCACTCTCCTGACAAATGTTGTTTGGTGGGTTGTGAATCATGATTCCACCCCATCTTGGCGAGAGGAATGCATCCAATGTCGTCGCAGCACGCGTTCCTTGTTTCCTGTAGATGTGCAGAGGGGCAGCGCTGCACGGTGGAATGTAGACCACAAAGTTGAGACATCGATTCTGAGAAACGTGCGATGCTAGCTTTTTCTCCAAGGGAGTTATTATGTGCGGCAACAACTCTTCAGCCAGGGCATAATGCTGGCCCATTGTTGCAGTCTGTGTCACGAGCTTTGGGTGGACTTCCAGCGACACGTAGTACAACCACTGAGATTTAACTTTAAATGTTGCTAGTGAAGACAACTTAGACAAAAATGGTTCCAAGTAATCTTGGACAGTTTTCGCCAGATTCCATTTGAGATGGAGCTTCTCCGGGTCATTATTTATGGCTGTTATTAAAATGTCATATTCTTTAGCTGCCGGGACCCTCCGTCGACCAGCGGCATCTTGGTCAACTTCTGTCGGTGTTATCATGGCATTCATCATCCTGGTGAGAGACGCTTCTCTAAGCCACCATCGCTGAAGAACTTCGTACAGCTCCGATGCTTCAGTGTTAGGAGAAAAATACACTGTCCGCTTCGTCCCCACCAATATTTTGTTGTGTGTTAATTTGGGAGAATTTTTTACCTCCAACAAGCAAATTTCTCCTACACCAGTATGTTTCACGGTTACACTGTCAAAATCTTCTGAAATAGCCACATTATCTACACCACGCACATTAGTTTCCACAGATATATTAGCTCTAAATAGAAGAGAGTCATTAAACAACTTGTGTAAGTCATCTGCTAACTTAGTACCCCTGACTTCATCTGACCCCACTACAAATATTCTCAGCTCGATACGAACGTCTAAAGTTTTCAGGGCCTCTATCCTGGAGTACGGCAACCACACCCGATACACTTCCGTGGTCTTCCACCACAGCGGGAGACCAACCACAATCATGATGGCCACAAAGGCAATTGCTGCTGCAATGCGGTGCTTCTCAGTTTCTTCAGGATCATAGCGCTCTGGCCTCTGTTTGCAGGAAGGTGGTTGGGAGTAACTGCCCTCCACCACTTCAGTGCCAACATCTGGTGTACTTTTTGCCATTTTACTCACATATATGAAGTGTTCTGGAACAAAGCAAACACACCAAAACTTGTTTTCATGATAACTTAAGCATCGCAAACTGATCATCATCATCATCATCATCATCATCATCACCATGTCACCGCAACCCGCTAGGCTGATATATGTTAGGGGCCTATATAGAAATCTACCAGTTATACTTAAGAACTAAATTCACACTTGCAGAATGGGAAATTATTTAGGTTGGATAAATGTTTAAATTATATGGGTTTACAATAGTGTTGTAAAAAATATATATAAAATTTTTTATTTATAAATGTAATATTGCATCTAGTTTAGTCTCAATTGAATTAAGTGTTTTCAGGTTATTGCTTGGCTGGTAGTAATCAATTTACGAGAAAGGCTAAACTTATTCAACCTATTTAACTATGAAAATTTGTTAGTTTTCTAATCCAAACTTGCCCCATCACCTGACAACACCAACTCCTCTGCAGAGCACAAAATTAAGTTCTAACACGGCAGAAGAAATACGAAAAGAATTTATTTTTGGTGGCATCACCAAATTTAATTTATCCACTTTCTAAACTCTATACAAATTCTAACAAAATACATACGTTAAGTGAGAAATTACTCTATACGCCACCACGGCACAAAGCGAGGTAGGGTGGGTGCAAGCCCAACCAGAACAGGGTATCATCAAAGAAAATCAAGCTGAACTCACAATGATCTGCTCGTCTGCCTGTCAATCACATAACCTGCAGCCAATCAGATGGCCCAGAAAATTTCATCCGTCTGTTCTCAAAACCTTACCAAGCTTTAACTTCGGATGGACAAAAAGATAAAAAAAACATCCAAAATGTTAGCAAGATACCTATTGCCAGCAAACTTTACTAAATTAAATAAAATTTTTAAGTTTATTTATTTGTTTAGCTGCTTCCATTAAATGGTTTTAACTTATATTTGAACACATCTTTAGGTTTGATGTTTCGTACAAAAATTTCCTGATTTGTAAAAGTGTAATAAATTACGTATGTAAATCTGACAATACATTAGTAATATCTGAGCAAAAAAAATTTAAAATTTATAAGTGCTTAACTTTAATGATCGTCAACTTAAATACACAATTTTTTTTGGCCAAAAAATAACTGGAAAGTGGACTCACAATGATTCGTCCGTCGACAAGACGAGCGATTCACAATAATCCGCACGTCTATCAAATACTGTGGGAGGTCCATATCCTTATCCTAATGTGAATGACATTACACTGTCACACGGAAAACTGCCCTGTCTACAATTGTGATAGGCGATCCGATGTTCAAATCCACTGATTGAGTGATTGGAAGGTAGTCACCAGAGTGCAGAAAATATATAGCACCAAAATAAATTTTTTGGATTGTTTTTAGTATTTTGATACATTGTAAATTAGTATACAGCTAAGTTTTAAATATTCATTTAGCTAGCAAAGTTGTGGGAATTCAATAATATTTATTTAGCCTGTAAGGGCAAAGTAAATACTAATAATGAATTTTAAAAATGCCACTAATATGAATTTGTATTTAGGCCTTTAACAAGCACCGACTGCAAACGAGTAAGCTCTGAACAATATTTTGTTTTGGTCTTGTTGGCTTCCTACCACACCGTCCGTAATTTTATGTTTACCTCCTTGAAACCTGGAAATGAAAACAGCAAATTTTTTTTTTTTTTTTTTTAGTTGATAGTGGCCTACAGCCTAAAGCCCACGGCCATAGGGTAATGTGTCCTTATTCGAAACTTGTATCATATCTTAGCAATCAAATCTCTGTATGTAAATTAATACCCATGCCTTACCCGGGACTCGAACCCAGAACCCCTGGCACCGCAAGCCGGTGCGCATCCGACTGCGCTACGGAGGTCGGCTAGCAATTATCACGAGAATTGTTCTATGGAACCAAAGGGCACAGATTGGGTTAAAAAGTTCAAGTTGACCAATGTATTCGGACCATCACTCACACCACCCATGACGTCGGAGGGGTCACATGGACCAATCAGCCAAACAGCAATCAGTGTCCGTCGGACACAATGTGTCACTGGAATTTTAGATGGGCCTTAACTGTCTTAACAACTTTCTGACAGATGCTTATGCTAGACTACCTTGCATGTGATCCACTGGTAACCACAAATAATAAATATTTTTTAACCTTAGAATTTGACTTACGTCCAGGAGCAAGAATCCTTAACTAAAGACTAAAATATATTAGAATTAATTAAGTTTACCTACAAATTATATTTGAATAATAATTTAGAACACTACTGCAAAGTATTAGGTTAGGAACCGTTGCCAACTTTCCTTGATAAACAAGAAACAACCTTTTTTTTTTTTTTTTTTTGGATGAGGTAGTAGCCTACGGCGCAAAGCCCACGACAGAAGATTAATTTTTGTCGCATGCGATCTCTATATTATTTATTTAGCAATCAAATACCACATAAACACATACCTTACCCGGGACTAGAACCCAGGACCCCTCGTACCATAAGACAGTGCGCATCCAACTGTTCTACGAAAGTTGGCTCATTAAACAACTTAAATAACAATACCTCTGAAAAAAATTAGATTCGTAACATTTAGGGTTCTTTCCTTAGTTACTTTATGGCGTTCACGCCTTAAAAAATAAAAATATATACATAATACGTTACATTATTACATATTAATAAACTAGTAATGAAAAATAAAAAATTATAAATCACGTAGCAAAACAAAAAAATATATAATCATTAGGTTAACATTTTTTTAAAACTTCAAATGGCAATGGCAAAATTTAGGACCTCAATTTTGTGACAGCGGGGCTTTCAAATTTGTTATTATTTTGAAATAAAATCCTTCAATAACCATCAGATATTGCTAATTTTTAAATTTTTCAATGTTACTGGTTTAAGTTTTAACTTTGGGCTGTTGGCTGCGATGTCGTTTATGAATGGTGAAATGTAAATGACAATGCACATGTTTGCTGTTTCATCGTGGAAGTAAACAGCAATTTTCAAGGAACATTTCCAGGAAGATGGTAACGTTTACTAAACATTTAGTTATTATAAGGAATTTTACTTTATTCTGGTTCTTAGTTTTTATGCTAATTTACACAGAAAAGGGAATATTACCTATATATTAAATGCTTAAAACTTTCCAATAAATAACCTTAAATTCGATTTATTATATCTTTTTAAGTATGTCTTACGTTCAATAAGAATTGAAAGCAGCCAATTTTTTTTGGTGATACTTGTGGAAATCACATTTTAAGGGTTTTAAGTAATCTGCTGTTAATATATAGGTATGTCAAAAGTGGATGCCGGTCGTGATATATCTCCCTACCCCCAAATTCGTAAAAAAAAAAAAAAAAAAAAAAAAAGGAGTGGGAAACAGTTTTGACCCCGGTTGTTACGTACTTACATAATAAATCCCTGTCTTTCAGAAATGTCTGGGCTATGCTGTATTCGTAAGGATCTCTGGAAAACCACAGGATTATGTTGCAGCAAGTGTCATGTAAACAATAGGTCGGTGATAATATTTACAGATAATATTTACAATAATTTTACACCATCCTTTATCTCGAAAATTGTTTTTTTTTGCACGTGGCTGGACTCAACCATGGCAACGGTTGCGATACCACCCAGGTAAACGTAAAATGGTTAATTACATGTAAATTTCTTAAAAATATCTGAATGTGCTCCAGTATTTTTTTAGAAATAAAATAAGTAACTGATAAATCCTATTTTGGTTTTTTTTTTTTTAGATTGGTACCCCTTCAGAAAATAATTACCTCTTTGGCTTGTGATAAACGATAGAATTATATTTGGGCCTAAAATTGAATTGTTTGTATATTGTTTTTATGGAAAATTTACTTGGATTTTACCAGTTTCCATAACATGATTTGGGTAATACCAATGGCATGCAATAGGTGTCAAAGTACTATCACTATTAATTATTTACTTAATTATCTTGGAGTATAGTTATAGCATTGCATTAACTAATTTTTAGAAATAATTTGTGGTTTTATTTATATCACCTCAGTGACAAGTTTCATTGGAGTTATGCCTGGATGGTGTGAGTTTGTAACTTGTTTTCGATTAGGTAAATTGTTATATCTATATTTAGAGAATTTTAATTTTATGTTCATAGACTTATTACAGTAATTTAATCTAATATTATTAACAACTACTTATGTCTACTGCTGAGCCCTGCCAAACTACTGTAGGTCAACAGTTATGTGACAGGCAGTCTAGCCAATCAGATGCCAGGGTGTTTACCTTGTGAAACTGATCACAGAGCTTTTGATTTTTAATTCACTCAATTTTTTGACCCACTTGATGCAATCTGTGATGAGGTTATGCATATGGGGGCTAAATATAAATACAAATGTGTGGGTAAATCACACAAGATTGATTTTTTATCAAATTTTGAAATTGCATTATTTCCTTGGTTTTCTTTCAAATCATTTGAACATTCTGTTTATACTATCAGCTATAGTACCTATCATGTGCAATCCCTTGAGTGCCATCTTTTGGAACCTTAGTTTGTGCACGTTGCAATTGCTTCGAGGTAATTCCATTTAACCAACACCACTATATTTTGAAAAATGATACCAACGATCACATTTCTCGCAGTGCCTGTAATATATTAACACTTCAGTTGGCCTAATGATTATCTTACACTAGACACAATACATTTATTTATATGCCTGTGCCTTGCTTCTTAACACATTTATATTTTATCATTTCAGACTTGACTGTAGTTCAGAAACAATATTAGAATTGGTCCATATAATTACATGTAATTAAAATATTAGCCTGTAGCGATTATGTATAGTCGCAAGTCACATTTATTTAAGTTTACTTATTGTGCTTAAATGAAAGCCACTTAAAAAAAAAAAAAAAAAAAAGCCCACTTTTGTTACAAGGTGGTACTATTTATTGCAGATATTCAGGAATTTTACCATGGGTTTCATTGTAAATGGAACACAAGGTACCAAGTGGAAAACTACATGCAAGGGTATTTCGGTCTTGTGGTTTGCAGTTCTGATTGGCGTAGTCAGGTCTGTAGACCTGACACTAGGTTTTTGTTTGTTTAGTCGATCCTGTCATACAATGGAGGAGCCATGGTGGCCATGAAGGGCAAGGAATGTGTCGCCATTGCAGCGGACAAGAGATTCGGTATTCAGGCCCAGACATTATCTACTGATTTTGAGGTAAAGTTAGAAATTCACTAGTACTAGTACTATAAAACTAATTATTAATTTTTTCTAAGCTTGGTGTTATGTTGCTTGGGTAGTTGGAGTGGTTTGTTGTTGTTGTTGTTGTTGTTGTTGTTGTTGTTGTTGGTTTATTTATTTATTTTTTTTTTTTTAAATGTACAAGAGTTGATTGAAAATTAATGCCTCAATTGCCATAACATATTTATTTACCAGATTTTCACAATTTTTTTTTTACAGACTACAGACACCTTGGAGGAAAAGAAATTAGAGCATTGCTTAAAGGACACATTAGGTTTTCAGAATCAAGAATTTGAAAAAGTATTCGGTTGGTGAGGGGGAGAGCTTTGGTCATGGAGGCTTTATTTTTCAATCGAGCTTCATATAAACTAACTGAGAAAATTTATTTTTTTCTTTTAAGCGCTGTGTTTATACTTGTAATGAAGTTATGGTTTTGTAGCATAAATTCTGTATTTGTTTATCAACAGTAGTGACCCTGTACCACCATGCTTCAATCGCAATGTTTCATTTTCGTGCATGTACAAAAAACATATTTTTGATATATCCACCATTACTACCACCCTTTGGTAATAATCATTATTCATTTCACCTGTCTGTCATTTAGTTCCAGATATTGTGAGACCACTGTGATTGAGGTATTATTTTTTTTAATCTCTAGAAAATGTTTCCAATGGGACCGCGCATGTACCTCGGTCTCCCGGGACTGGCCACGGACACGCAGACCTGCCACAGCAAGCTGCGATTCCGCTTGAACTTGTACGAGCTCAAAGAAAACCGACACATACATCCCAAAACTTTCGCAGCAATGGTGTCCAACTTCCTCTACGAAAGACGGTAAGCAAAGTTGTAGCATTACTCTGTCATAATAGAAAATTTACTTAGAAGGTTTTCTGTTTGTGCTCATTGAGTTCTATATCTTTTGTGATGTTATCTAAGTAATGCAGTTAGTGTAATTTCAAGATGTTTACTATTCATTCTATAATTTATTAATTGTAAATAATTCTTCTTTAAGGTAACTCCCTGTCAAATAGAGTACCTAATATGTGTATAGGGAATAGAATTGTACTTATTGAATTCTCCAATCCTAGAATACCTAGAATAGAATAATCATCACTCAAAAGAATTGGTGTTTGAGAGGAGAGGAAAATTTAGAAATTCAAACACTAACATTTCTGTGGTTTACTTTTTCTGTATTATTTTGCTGCACAGAAAACTATCTAAAAATGTTTTGTTTTTTGCAACTAGCTTCATAAAAATAAAAATGGAATGATTTGGCTCCTGAATTGTTTTTGCTGAAAAAGATTTTATATATATAAAGAGGTTTAAAATTTTTTCTCAAAACAGGTTTTTAAGTTTAACTCATTTATAATTTTATTTATTTATTTATTTATTTATTTAATATTGTAACATGCCCACCAACAGCCGAGGGCTTTAGCGGTGGGCACAACACATATATACAAGGACAACATATAAACAATACAAACAAAATACAAACAAACAAGTAAAGTTAAAATAAGTATAACTATTAAAAATAAGCATCAAAATATAAAATGCATAAAAAGAAATACAAAACATAGACATTACAGTATTAACTAGCCACACTTTCACAGATTAAGATGATCAATTTTATTGAAATTAGAAATGAGTCGAAAAATTATATCATTCTTTTTATGGTATGTACATAAGGTAGAAGTTAAACTGCTGTTAAATTGGGGAATTCTAATGCCAGTATTATCAAGAATGGACTTACAATTTAATTTTGAACAGTAACAGTTTTTAATAAATACATAATCCAGATAGATGCGGCGGCTTGATAATTTAAAATTAAGATTTGTATTTGAGGCACTCTTCAAGAATCTAATTTCAGATTCTGAATCGACAGAAATGGGAATAGACCTATCACTTTATACTTGTAGAGAGTTACCATTTAGAAACTGGATGCTGGACGTGTTTACTGCAAGGTTTGGACCGTACTTCGTGGAGCCGGTGATAGCGGGGCTGGACCCGGTGGACTTCACGCCCTACGTGTGCAACATGGACCTGATTGGCTGCATCAACGAGCCGGAGGACTTTGTGGTGGGGGGAACGTGCTCGGAGCAGCTGTACGGGATGTGCGAGGTGCTGTGGGAGCCAGACCTCAGCCCCGACGACCTGTTCGAGAAGATCTCGCAGGCGCTGGTCAATGCATGCGACCGCGACGCCATCTCGGGCTGGGGTGCCGTCGTGCACATCATGTGAGTCCTCTCAACGTCCCTGCATCAACCTGTCTTAAAACATACTCCCAGTAGCCTACATCCATTGACAAACTCAGCATCGCCTTGTGCTTAGTGACTTATGTGTAGAGACACCTGTATTTCGCGAATACATTTCGTGTGAAGGTATTTCACAAAATACTGTAGCTTTCTCCTGTGGTTATTGGCTGAGGTCGGTGAGAGGTGTCGTCCCGCTCTTGACGGGGCCAATGAGAATGTGGTTACCGTACTACTGCACCCTCACAATTTGCCATGAGCCATGACTCTTAGGAAAAGCTACAGTGTTTTGTGAAATACCTTGACATGAAATGAAATCGCGAAATACAGGTGTCCCTACTTACATGCATGCACCAATCAAGTGGAAACGTCGCATTCCCACTTTCTTCATTCTCCCTCATGCTAACAGCTCATTTCCACCAACATTGTTTATTGGTATTGTCCTTAAAGCACATTTTATAAATGAACCATACATCATTACTAATTTATTGTGAAAATATGTGTTTGTTACAGAGAAAAAGACAAGATTACAACCAGGCATCTGAAGACAAGGATGGACTAACAGCATTGAAAAGAGTATTAGGTGGTGCTAACCAAGTGTTTCATTTTTTATTCACAAAAAATTGAGAATTGTCCTCGTAAGTTTTGATTGCCACTACACATTTTTTTTTTTTTCAAATGTGAAAATTAATGTTCAAATGCCTGTTGGGTAAAACATCATTTTTATTGCAGACATGTCAAAATAAATATCAACAAAATTGCTTCAGCTAAATAGTGCTGCATGTTATATTGCATTACTTATTGCTTGCCACAAGTATAAACAAATAATTGCACCATACTTTTCTTTACAGTTTTTTTAATTGAAACCCTCAACACATACGTAAGTATAATATAGTTCTTGGAACATATTGGATTCACCTTACCAAAGCTATTTATCAATATATTAAGTAAAACAAAATAATAAAACCATTTTAGGATGGACACTTCATCTGCCTAATAGTGATTGGTGGAATCAGTTTTTAAAAATTAATGCATTGATTCATAATATGAAATTGATGCAATGTTTTTTGAAAGATAGAAAAAATATATCTACCTTAACCATGTTTTGCAAATGTATAATGTTGACGTAACTAAAAACGTAACTGCTTGGCTGAATGTTCAACCACTGTATCAAGGTTAAATTGTGCAGGCATTTTGAAGGTGAATGTATTGTCTATATTTCAAATGACACAAAGGTGCATGCCGCATATTGAGTTGACACATAAAACTGAAGTCAAAGATGAATTTTCAGTATTTTTATTTCCCCTTTTTTTAATAAATCAATTTCTTTTTAGGCAACAGAAAGTGATTTATTTTAAGCATAAAGTCATGTTTTATACAAGAAAAAAAAATAGTTTATAATGTTTCATGTGGAGCAAGTGAGTACAGTAGAATCCAGATATTGATATTTATCACTGGTTTTAAAAATTGTTGCTCAAAATTTATTTCTTCACACTTAGAAATAAACAATTCTGTCTTGTAGACTTTCAGTAAATTGATTCATCTTATTTTCACAATTTGCAGTTTGTCTGGGACACACGCACATTTATAATTAAATTATTTTTAATGAATGTTTGTCACTTAAACCTCCGTTAGTTGCAGCCCTAAAACGTGTCGGATTGGTCATAGCGATCTAACAAATCACATTCATGAAAACTTGCATTTTTGTTGAAATATGACGTTTACTTACTAACACTAAGTATTTAGAGGATTTTAGAAATAGAAAATCCACCAAAATAACATTCACAATTATTTAAACAAAAATTCAAGTGCAAGATTTATATAAACTGTATCTTTGCTTTCTTCTTGGATATATATATATTTTTATTTAATACAGTAAAACCTTTTTGTTGCGACCCCATTTATTGCGACCACCTCTCTATTACAACCCGATTTCGAGGAACCGTGAAAAAATTGCCGAAAATCCGAAGATAAACAGACAGAAAATAAGTTTCTTGTGGTGAGTAACGTGTTGCTGCGTTTCTCTTGCCGAGTGCTTCCTGTCGACCGCTGTCAGCGCTTAACAACCCCCATTCCACGTCCCTTTGTCGGCAGGGTGCAGATAAAGGTTTTTGTGGCAACGTGTTTACGTTTAGCTTATTGCGAGTGTCTAGTGTGGTACGCAATTAAGGCAAAGCTACCTGCTGGATTTCTCTTGATTTTGATTACTATCGGTTGACAATACACAGCGACCGACTGGATGCACGCCCGCCTCGACTTGTTTTAACTGCCGCAGCGATGTTTATTTTGACAGCTCAAGCAATTAATTTTTCCCGTGGGTTGATAGAAAAAGGTCGCTTCACCCAGCATAAAAAAAAAGGCTACGCCACTTATTCCCCGCGCAGGAAACACACTGGCTGCCGTCTGTCTACCCCGCATTTATCTTTCTTCTAACATTCCACGTTCTCCTCTCGCGCGAGCAATAACTAGGGCCACGATTATATGGTGAATCGCGAAATCGCGAAATTTTCCGCGGATTTATATGGAAAATGCGAAAAAAGCGATTTTTAAGAAAAACCGCTAAATAACACCGAAATTACACAATACAAGTCTCTTATATTTTAATGTGAAAAGCTTAATAGTCAAGACTTGCCCGGGTCCTGGTTGATAAGCTGGAAAAATTTCCTGCCTTGCATTTCTACATGCTTCCTCTAATCAGCTTTAGGGCGCCGTCTGGTCAGCGTGTGTGTTAGTGAAGCGGGATGATAAGATCGACGCTCAATGGTAGTTCTAGCGCGGTAAAACCTCTAAGTGCAAGGCTTCTGAACTGGCGCGCAGTCATCTCGTTCCCGTCAGATAACAGTGAAATTTGAGCGGTGACCATAACATTATATGGCGGAAAAATAAAGATAAAGGTGTAATGCATTTCCCTATGATACTTTCAAGAAATTTGTAACGGGTTTTTTACACCTAAAACTTCGAAAACATGTCTTTTAGCCATTTTATCTCAAAAGAACCATTAACAAATTCTTAAATGCTTTTCGTAAACAGACTCCAGTCGGATATATAGTATAGTTTGGAAATTGCATAGGTTTTTCGTGGCTGTGCGCGGCACACGACTGTAGTTGCCATGCGTCACGCGCCGAGAATGTTGTCCGGCAGGAAGGGCGAGTATAGTTCATTTGCGGCAAAAATGAATACTTTTACGGCCCTGCTAAATTTTTCCATTAAATAAATTTTGAAGTTTCAGTGATTTTCCTTCAGAAATAATGTTGTGTAACTAACAAACAATTTGTATCAAAACAATTAACGGTAAATGGCTGTCGCGGGGGCCCTTAAAAATTTTTCATTTTACCAGAACTGGACTATACAAACCTGGCTTTAGTCGCACACAGTTTGGTGAAGGTGAGGAAGGATGTTGACAGTTTCACATGCCAAAGGACGTTGAAGTAGGAGGGGGAGAGAGACACGATGGTTTGTATGCCTGGGAGGGATGAACCTTGAAGTCTAGACAAGGGAAGGAGAGGTAAGCCGTATGACGTCATGCATCCGCCGCCTGTGCTGCCGCCAGCCTGTCTAGACGATATTCCCGCGCTCCCACTTACGTTGCACAAGCTACTGCTGCCGTATTTTTAAAGGAAATGTCCCATTATTTTTTTGTTATTCTCACATGAACATTATTGGAAATATTAAAGCCGACACAAAAAATACGCTGTGTGTTAAAGTTAACAGATTTTAATAATCTTTCATTTTGTTTTGTTTTAAATTTTTTTTCTTCTGATTTTCACATTTTGGTCAAAATGTCCAATTTTTTGACGGTTCTCGAGAATGTATTCGTAAAATCACTGCTTCGTTAAATCCGGGGTTCGTGACATCGGGGTTCTAGTGTATTTAACTACGGCAAGCAAGAAATCGTACATGTAATCTAACCAGTAAAAATAAACTGTCTATTGACATATTTTCTTTAGAGGTGGCCTGTAGGGCGACGGACTTGTCATGAAGGTTTAAAGCACAGCCGTCTAGCATTGTGAGTGACAGCATCCTGCCATTGTATGGCTGGTTTCTTAGCGAGTAGCGGTTTGGGAAAAGGGGTTGGGGGGGGGGGGGGGTTGAAATCAACTGAAAATTTCGGAAAACATCTATTACGACCCCCCCTCTATTCCGACCCTATTCCTGGGAACCGTGAGGGGTCGTTTCAGAGAGGTTTGACTGTAGTAACCTTCATAATGGAGGTTCATCAAAACATAATAAAAAGAACATAAACATTTTAGTACATTTCAGAAAGTGGGTAAATATACATATTTTGCAGGGGGAAAAAAATTTGGCAGTAACAAATTCAAAATTCAAAAATGAGCAAAATAAAATCAAGCAATAAATCAGCTATAAAAATTCTAATAATAAAGTGTACTTTGGTATTTTATCAGTCTCTTTACATTCAGACTGGCATCTCATCCTTGCATGTTGGAGGCAAAGTGCGGCTTCACAGATGTGGCAGTTGTTTGTATTTGGTAAGATGCCTTCTCTTTTCAAATTGGCATTTGGAACATGGTCTTAGCAGATTCTCTAATTTTGGATGTACTCGCAATGTTCTGAGTGAAGTCTTTTCAAACCAAATGACATACTAATCAATGGAGTCCAGTATTGGTCACCCTTCTCTCCAGTTCCTGAATTAGTGATACTGCAAGTTGTCATTGAAAAGCCCTCCTGCACCTCACTTCTTTTTGTTGCCAGTAAATAAAATTTGACTATTTATTCCTCCTGTGTTCAACGTCAAAAAAAAAAAAAAAAAAAAAAGATGACCATAGGCCAGCGTTTAGTACTTCAGCAACATCATACATATCGCACATTCTGTCCACTGTATCGACCCCAACCTTCGTTTCATTATAGAAGGTTATGATTTCAGGTTTTTTTTTTCTTCAGTTTCCTCGTCAATTTTAGTATCAGAGTGCAAGCTAGATGTGAGAAAGATGCTGTTGTTGGTGTTGGGGGCATGTGAAAAAGTTTTGCTTCTTTCTTTGATTTGAAAGCTAATGGAATTTGGGGTTTATTCTTTCTGTGCATCCCAACCATAGACAACCTCATAGCTGTAAAATCATTAAGAAGACAGTAGCTGCTAAACCAATTGTCAGTGGTTATATTTCTTCCAGAACCACATATAGGACGAACTTAACATTTCACTACATCAGCTGATGGGTTATTCTCAACAAAAGGGTCTTCAAGCTGAGTTCCTACATAAAATTCCAAATTGACGGTGTATCAGATCCTGTCATCAGCTAGATTGAAAATTTTAATTCCATAATGAGCAGGTTTCTTTGGATTATACTGGCAGTAAATGCCCTTACCCCTAAAAGCAACCAGCATTTCATCTAGCGTGAGATTTTTCCCGGGTAGTTTTCAACATAGCATTCAAAACACGCTCTAATTGTTGCAAGGCGGTCGACTGATTTTCTTCATTGTCTTGTTTCCCAGTTGTCAAAATTAAGAAAACGCATGATGAAATGAAAAGCCTGAAAAGCTCAACCCCTTCATCAGCACTCGAGAGCTCTTCTAAATTTAGGTGGCTTGCTCTGTAAACTACGGCGAGATACAAAAACCCTATAAAAGCTTTCAGTTCAGCCATATCTATGACCTTCACATCCCTTTGTCTAGAAAATCTGTTTTGAATTTTGAAAATATATTTATTGGTACATTACAGAATCGCAATATCTTCCAAATGGACATCTTCATCTGTATCTATCTCTTCATCAAATGAGTCTCCATTATCGTCATTATCATGATCTTGAAGCATACAAAGTATTTATTCAACATTTTTCACATTATCAAGGAAATGCCTCTTCTGATGGTCCATGTTGTCTGAAAAAAAGAAAATGCTTACGTTAGTCGCAGTGATCTGAGAGATCCTAGACGTTTATTCCACCAGTACCGTCACGTATACACAAAAAGTATGCAATGAAATCGCTACAGCTATTGTAATAATATAAATTTAAAAAAAGCTAAGGTTTATATAAAGTAGGTAAAACTTACGATCTTGGTCGCGGCGATCTGTCAGAATGAATGCATCATTTTGTACATTTCGAGAGGTAGCATGGAGGTTGTAGAGGCACTAAACTCTCCTGTGTCAAATGTCTGATAGATACTGGGATCATGGTAGCAGAGTCACCAACTGTGAGGGAGGAGGAACAAAAAATATCCCTATACGATCTGTCAGATCGCCTGCGACTAACGGAGGGTTAAAGAGGTTGATTCAAGTATGGTTGAATTACCAATTTAAGTTCAATTACTTCCAAAATAATTTAGGTGGTTACGTATTTAATTTACAACATTGTTGTTACAAGAAAGGATATTGATGATGATTTCAACCAAAAGAAAAATTCAAATAAAAAATAGTCATATCAGTTGTGTTCTTTAAAAACAAATACACAGCCATAAATTTAAACAATTTTGTTTTTGGTTACGTTACTGTGATGTGTGTAAAAAATTACATTTAAAACTTACAATTTTTTAAGACAAAATTGATGTAGGTTACTGAATGACTCAACAACACTGTTATTGTTCAACATCTTGGTTTTTGTCTTGTTCGTCCAATTGGTTGCCTGGAGTCACATCTGTAATCACAGCTGGTTGCTTCCTTCCCAGCGCACACAGTTGTTCTCTCATGAATGTTGCAACGTCAGGCGGTTGTAGCATTACTGCTTTGGTCATGATATCTGCTAGGATGGCTCGAATTTCTGGATTGCGAGTCAGATATGATCTGCACATGACACAGACACAAAACTACCAATATATAGGTACTACTTAGCATTTGGTAGACAACTTTACATCATAGAGCACAATGTCAGCACCCACATATTTAGAGTCAACAATAATCTTTTATGTTAATGCAGTTGGCTGTAAAACTCTTCCTTTACATTTTTTATTCACACCTTGTTTTTTTAGCTAGACTTCAAGTTTCACTTTTTTTTAATTTATGTATAGAAATTATTTATTTAATTATTCAGGAAGGAGCTAATCAAATCTTCAAATCCTGAAAATACCGTAAAATCCTTAGTATTCAAAGGATTTGATATAAAGGAAAAATATTAGAGGAAATAAAGTAAATTAAAAATTTTAACTCTGATAACCTCTGATATTTACTAGATCAATTTTTTCTTCATATATATACTATTTCCATTTTCCAAGATAGTTTACTTTTTTTAACATGCAAATATATAAATAAAATTGCAATGTGTATTATTTTTAGAAACATTTTTTGATACAAACATTTAATGGGTTCAATGTTTCAGTACCATAGTTAATATTTTTCATTTCTTGAACATTATTATATTTTTGAACCCTGAGACTTAGATTCAGATTCGAGGGGTACATTAAAGATACTCTTTGGGATTTGACACATCATTAATTATTTATTCACAAATCCTTGAAGTACTTGTTAGGTCCTTTTCGACTGACCCCATCCTTCCTAAAACCCACCGACTGCTGGATATAAAAGTTTGATAGTTTCTGTACCTAAGACCAGTTATAAGGTTATAACATGACTATGGCCGACTTCATAGTTGGCTTGCTTTGGGGTTGTTGCTTGTTCTACGGAACACGATGTTTGCTTTAAATCCCAGAGTAAGATCAATTTATTCTTGCTTTCATTCCTTTCACAAGTTCACATTATGAGAGAATACATACTTGAAAAATTGCAGCAAGCATACCTGATATCGAATCGTTTTCGATTTAGGTGGTCCAGGTACAGCGACATCATTTGTTCATCTTCTTGCCAAGCATCAACAGTTTTTGATTTAGGACTTGGCTTGATTTTATAGGGTGTAGAAACCCACTTGTGTTCCATTAATCTGCCTTTCATATTCAGTGTTGTTACTGTCACCTAAAATACAAAATGTCTAATTATTAAGCAAATTATATCCGTTTTTATGTTTATTGGTTTAGTTTTAGTATATGACAGTTACAGTGTTAGCTCATGGGCTAACATACCGTACAAGCCCGCAAGTGCATGGAAAATCTAGGCAGTAGTGCGGGACGACCTTTGGTGGTACCGGAAGTCTCCACTGAGGTTCCCTCTACCACGCTCTGGCGAGGAAACACACTGGCAGCTGGTGGCTTTGATTGGATAAACCACGTCCAGAGTAGTCTCCACTTTGCTCGTGGGCGGACGCAGTGAGGAGCGAAACAGCTCCGGTGCTGGCCTAGCAAGAAGGTACTAGTAGAAGCTGGATTTTCATCGGCCAGGCTCTCTGGGTTTTCAGAGGAGTCCCAAAAATGTTAAAGACTTGGATACCTAAATACCTTGTGATAATTCTTAGGATGGAGATTCCTTTGAGTCAGCCAATAGTTAGCAGAAAAGGGTAATGTGGAATGGGTAGCAATCAGTGGTGGGGATACTGAATTATCCCCCCCCCCCCCCACACACACACACAAAAAAAAAGTTATGTAATTAATGAAGGCTTTGGGCAGTCAGTTACTTTATCATTCTCATCTGTCATCAATGCATTTGTGGTTTGTGATTTAACGCCATGTGTAACAGCTTACGCCCTTCACCGAGATCTCGTACAGTTTTCGTAACTTAAGGGTGGGGTAGATTTCCCCCCACCTCCTCTTCATCAACTACTGGTAACAATGCTGGGATGAGTTGCCTCATTCTCTCATTGTAGCTCTTCTCCAAAAACCTCTGAGTCGCAATGAAATGACGTATCCGTTTCCCTATGGCTACTAGGGGGCCATATTGGCGGTGTTTCAGCCCTAACAGCAGTAGCTCACCATTAAATCTGGCACATTCTTAAGTATGTGCACAGTTGTTTGCTGAACAACTTGTGTTGGTGACTGTAACCATCACTTAATAGTGCAGTTGTGAACAGGTTTATTACTTTTTTATGTCCGTTATTACCTGTTCTTTCTCATCGATGACAGCCTTACAGACAACCACAGCAACAGGAATGTTCTTCCCATTAATGAGTACATCTTGTTCTTTAGCAGTGTACTGACAAGAAACCTTTTGTCCATTCAATGTAATCATTGAAGTTTTAATATCTCCCTGTAAAATGTACAGAAGTATTTTACTGAATTAATCACACATCACTGATTTTAACCTGTGTGTTTCCTAACACACAAGAAGTAAATAACACAAATTGCCCTCTTTATTTCTTCCATATAGGTATTTGTGGTTCTTCAAAAAATACTTAGCAAAATGTTTTGTTTCATTTGTTGTATTAGGAGAAACATAAAACAAATTAATAAATAAATGAGCAACATAAAAATTGTCATGGTTACAAAATCGGTTAAAATTAATTTTTTTCTTGTGGTCGGAATAGATAAGTTTCATATTGTGGTACAGGAAGAGACTGTATTTCATAGATAAATATACATAGCCATACTTCTCATCTGAAATACCATACACCATTTAAGTGCTACTAGTAATGGAATTTTAAATATATAACTGTGTAGTAGCAACACTCGGTGTTATTTTTTATTACAAACTGAGGCTATGAAATGTGTTCAACTTTCTTTATTTTCTCAATCTCTCTAAAAGTGTCATGAAAGGAGTTCTCAGTTACCACTGTCAGGCCCATTTACACAATTAGGGTGAATAATACAAATTGACAATATCAGCAAAATAGGACAGCAGGAAATTGTGGTTTCAATGAATTATTTTATGTGAGGGCTTTGGCTCAGAGAGTATCTGTAGTTGTGTCCTAAAGGAAAGGTTATATTTTAAATATATTATACTAAATGGATTTAAAATGTTAAATTATTGATTCATCACAGCAGTGTATTGCCTTACTTGGAAACCTTCTAGCACAATGAACCGCAGCATCACAATGTAAGCACCGTCTCCCAACAAGTCCGGGACATCTGCCACGGGATAGCTGGTGGCTTGTCGCACATCGTCGACAGTAGCCGCACAGTGCAGCGTCTCCCCGCAGCGTCCCAAATACAGGCTCTGGTTCCTGACCAGCTTCCGGCACCTCACTCTGCTCACTCGCTTCTCGTCCCACGTGGCCAGGTTGAAGTCCACGATGCTTGTGCTCGACGTCTTGCTTTCCGTTTCCTTAGTTCTCATCTGGCAACAACCCATTTGCATCGTAAAGTTTTCCCTTTCACAGTGCATTCTAATGTTCTTGCATGGACCAAACCATTAATTTACTTGTACCTAAATACATCCAATCTAACGTAACGTACCTAAATACATCCAAACTAACATAACGTACATCTGCATTGTTCTCAGTCAATTTCCTAGTATATATAAATAAAAAGAACAACATGCATTTGGTTGGATAATTCATTGAACTGCACTTGAAATGACGTAATTCAACTTTTTTTTTTTTAATAGAATTCAACCAGAATTATTTGGCATGGCAAAGAGTTTTCAAAAAGTCGCGAAAATGTTTCTAATAATGAATAACGGCATTTTTTTGGTTTAACAAATTGACCACATATGTCTTTTCCTCCCATTTCATTCCCCAGTGCTCTAGAAATTAGAATACTTTATGTTATTTATACATTAGGGCATGTGTGATTGCATGGAAATTTTATTCTGAAACACTTCTCCATATTTTAATTAATTGGTTTTTTGGTTCCAAGTTGAGGAATTCACACAACCTGCAAGTCATCTTGGATTTCTTTTCTGCGATTCTGAGACTGTCTTGCCACATAAGAATTTGGCTTATACAGTGTGCACCTGTAAAACTTTTGGAAGTTTTTTTTTAGATACTCTTGGCCATTTTAGAGCATGCTATCGACCAGTAGCTGTGTTTTTTCGAGTATGAAGATTTGTTACTACTGACCTCGGAAGATATATGAACCAGCAGCCTGTCGGGTACATCCATTTCCTCCACACTGAGACGGAATGATCCCACGACAAGCAACTCTTCTTCCTCCGATACTATTTGCAATTCTTCGTTGAAGCATAGCTGCTGTGCATCAGTCTTACTCACTAGGGTTTCACATTCCATCTGGTATCGTTTTTAATATGCAAGAAGAGTCACTGTAAATAAATAATACCTACTTACTTTATTTGCACTTTTTAAATTATGGAACAAGCAGTAGAAAGGAATGACCTACAGATTTCCCCATTCCTCGGCTGGCATGTGTTTGACATGGGAGCCATGATACAATTGTTATTGATCAATATTATAGGTTTCAGTACCTTAAAAATCTTGTTTAAAAACTTGTGTGTGTTGGTATTGAAGCCATCGAGGGCCCCATCCCTATTACTTAATACACAATCATCAAAACCCTCACTATTAAAAAAAATATATAACCTTATCGGCACTGCTGGAACATTTTAAAAACCTAATGTACATAACATTCTTTATGTTCGACATTATTCAAAAAAAGATTGAACATTTTCTCATCCAGGCAGTGAAAATAATTTGAATGTCATAATGAATTTCATATTATGCCTACTAAGTTAGTTATCTATGGAATTATTTTTGACCTTCAAACACTATTTTTAACCCCTGATGCAGAGGGGTGTTATAAGTTGTATCTGTGTATCTGTGTGGCATTGTAGCTCCCAAATGAACGAACTGATTTTGATTTAGTTAATTTTTGTTTGAAGGTGACTTGATCGAGAGTGTTCTTAGCTAATATTCAAGAAAATATGTTCAGTTTGAAGATCATCAGCTCTTTTCTAGTTGATGAAGGGATGTGAGCAACTTCCACAGGTCTGATCAATTAAAAATCTGGTATCCTGTTATTTCAGTGATATTGCAAGAACATGGTAACCTTGACTTGATGCAGTAAGGTATGGATGGTGTAGTACGGTACAGACTACAAAAACCAAACAATGGTAAAATATGATGATAGTGTTTAATGCATTTTAATTAGTCTGTTCAAGTGAGAACTCAAAGTCAAGGGTATTTTTAATTTTTTCCATCAATCCCACTAATGTTTGTCATAAAAAAAAAAATTTTGGACAAAGGTTTAAGGTAATATTAAGATGGTTATAAGTAAATTACGTAAAATGTAATACTTCGGAAGTTATCATTTTTTTTATTTCAGCCAAAACGTTTCAAAGTTTTACAATAAATTATAATGGATTTGATAGGATATCTAGTTAAAAAAGTAATGACTTTATCTAGCTTTGTTATTTCCACCCCTTTTGCAGTAGTGATTTGTTAAATAAAATTTAATTTAGACAACAATTTAAAAAATATTTAAAATGTTAAATACAAATAAAAAATAATTTGTTAGAGTACATTGCAGGAAAGTATTATTTTTTTATTTCAACCCCAGTTACTGCCAATGGCTGGGGAGGACAAGCTCAAACCTTCCCACGCATTACAGACGACACGCCATCCCCCAACCGTCAACGGTGCATAGACGGAAAAAATTGGCCAAGGCACGCCTAACCTGCACCACCGGACTAACCAACAATGCCTGGTGCCATTGGCCAGGCAGGACAGTCTCAAACCTTCCTGCAAGATACAGATGACACACCCTCCCCTCCCTCTCTGGTCAAAGCCATATAAGTCTTGAGGGTCTCTCCAGGGTGCCAAGAGCGTTCCTTCCCGAAACATCCCACCCCCCTGGGGACGACTGATGAAACAACAACGCAACCTAATATACGACATACGACATACGACACAAACCACACAGCCCGGTGACCAAAGTTGACCACAAACCCACCTTTGCAGACAACCACATAACGGAATGACCCTTCCCCTTCTCCGTTGATAAAACCTCCCTGAACCGCCTGTGTTGAGCGGGACTGTGTCCTGGGTTGGCCTTCCACCTCATCACATGTCTCTCACCTCAAAAGCCACAAACATACACTTCACCCCCTTTCCCCAACTCAATGGCCATGTGGTTTCCCAATACCCCCATCATCACCCCTAGACACGTTTTCTCTACCTCGCCAAACACGAAAGTTAAACCCAATAATAGAGGTTGCTGTCATCCGGGTACCAATTAATTTTACTATGAACCCATTAACTCTCCACTTTGAAACTTTGTAGACAATTTAATATTTGTACAAAAAAATTTATAGAATTTTTTGAAAAAAATTAAAAATGCCTTTTTTTCCAAAATTTTAAATTTAATTTTTAAAAATTATTTTGAAAATTATTTTTTTTTCTAGACATTACTGTGTTACATTCACACACGAAAGGCCATACCAAATGCTGCAAAATAACACCTGTCTCACCTTTCAAACTTAATTTGGAGAAGAGTTATGGTAATTTTAAAGTATGCCTGTCGTGCGATTTTGAGTGTTTTTTTTCTAAAATTTACAAAGCAATATTTTCAGAACGGATGGATATATTATTCTAAAATTTTATATTTTTGTTAGTCTGTATGGAGGTAACATCTGTGCGAAATTTCATCAAAACCTAAGATGGTGAGGTAAAATGGGTGGGTTGATTTTACATGGAATGACCCTATGTAATTAAATATCTAAATGTCTAGCAAGTCCTAAACAACTATTTACACAGGTTGACAATTAAAGAGTAAAGTTTACGACATTAGTTAACTATGTATAATAAAAGTTTTAAAAGGCTTGTGAGTCTTTGTCCATTTACATTAATGGAATGAGTAACTACATAGCTAAGTTGAATCATAAAGTTAACAGTGCTAAAAAAAAAAAAGTGAATGTAAGTTAATGAGAAGGCAATTGCTTTGAGTTTCTAGAGTAACTTGACGGACAACTCTTAAAGACAATGTTGAAGTAAGTTGCCGTCGTCCGGGTTCTCATGTTCGAGATCCGGCGTGGTTCCTTGCGGAAAGGCTGGTTTTTTGGTGAATTGTGTGCCGGAGGGCGCCAGGCTAGTTCTGTGGCTAACCAAGAGTTGGGTCTTTGGGTGCGTATGCCCCTGCGTGGTCCGCTAGAACCGTCGGCGGTGGTCGTGGTTGGAGGGGGCCCTTGATATTGATACGTTACTGTCCCTACACAGCATAGCACGCTGATCCCTAGCTGGGTTCGGGGAGTTCACAAAAAAATATACACTGGTTCGGTTTTGCACTGTCGTAACACACGTCGCGCACGGAGTGTGCGGAGTGGACGTTTAATTGAAATCAACAGTTACACTTGTAGTTACAGTTACACGATGCACATTGATTTTCCCTACACAAATTACACTAAGTTGACACTGGGCGCTCTGAGGCGCCGTCACTATTATTAAAATCCTCACGCCAGTCGTGGTTGAGGGGGGAAGTTCGATTGGAGGCGGCCAGTCCCGAAAATTGCAAACGGCGACGCCCGGGCCCACCTTTGTGGACCGCGGCTCGCTATGAAATTCGTTAAAAGTCTTTAAGTCGTTGCTGGTGCCTGTGCACTCGGCGATTATCCAAAAGTCTTTAGTTGCGGGAGTCGGCCCATGCTGTATGCTGCACTGTCCCACGTAATGCCTTGTGCGGGGAGTTAATTACGAAAAAGGTTTAGAGAGTGACTATAATTACCAGTAGTGAATTCAGTGAAGACGAAAGTTGAGGACTCCCCGTGGGACGCACATCCACCCCGGTCCACGAGTCGCTCGGTACTAGCGTTTTCCCTCGGCGCGAGGGGAGGCCTCAGCGTCCTGTCGCGCAAAAGTTTTTAAAGTTTCGTTATTCGGAAATTATTAAATTAATAAGAGATTGAAAGTGGCTCTAAATTCACACATTAAATAATAAAAATTAACCTAATACACAGATACTTTTTAGGAATTGGATTTCACAAGTTTACATTAATTAAATTTGAATAATGTGAGTCACACTGTAGACTGTTCGTCACTTGTTGACTGCTCCAGTGGCGAGTGATACACAAAAATTGGGGAGGTCATAATTACGTCACACACTACTTTATTTAATTTAGGCTGAAGGCCGCAAGGGGAGCACTCACAAATGTATTAATAAAAATTCACACGTGAGTGACCTGGGCACTCCTACGTCGCAATTCCCTTGTGCGGGGTTTTTAATTAAAAGTGATGTTATAATTAAATTATGCTTAATTTATAATGTACAGGGATCACGGTGGCTGGTTTATTAGGGCATGGTCTTTAATTCTACCTTTTGTTCCGGTGCGTGCCTGACTTGGATGGGCCATGGCTAGGGGTGCGTTCCATTAGCGGGGTTGGATACTGGCGGTTGCAGGTCGGGCTTTAGGGTGGCCTTCGGTCGGACGACGTCAGAGTTGTTAATCTGCATTGCACTTCGTAGTTGATGAATAACCTAACAGTGGTCTCCACACAAATTAATTTCAAAATGAAAAGTTTCCATTTGAATCCATGCACGAACACATACCAGAGCTTATACAAAGTCCAAACATATTTTTCCAATGCTGAAAATAGTAGGCGTAATGTTATAAGTGTTGCACTTATTAGTAGGAAACATCAGCTTGACATAAATGATAAGGGTGTAGGCCTACATATTCTACTCCACATTTGTAGAGGAAGATAAAGAAAGTGAAATCTAGAAATTTGGGTTTTGGTGGTAGCTGGCATCACAGCATTGTTTAAACATGTTTGGATTTTATTTGGAGAGCCTTTTCGATATTCGGGTGCAGTATGGATGTAATGGGATTCGAATATTATTCACAGAAAAAACAAATTGATTTAGAAATAATCATGTCTAATAAATTGCACAAAAAAAGTAATGCTAGTGGTCGTATAATTAAACTTAAATGTAGAAATTATAATAATTTTTAATATTAATTTTTTTGATTAACATTTAATGTTGAAGTTTTTTGAAAACATTAATTATTTGCAAGACAATAAATCATTTTGAATGACTGGAAACAATACTTACTAAAAACTTACTTCTTATAAATTATGTGACAAACTTTGTAAAAACAAATACATAATTATTTTTTTGGCCTTTTGTTTTTGCAAATACAAAGATAAAATCTTGTTAATGTGTAATAAAATGTGGAAATATATATGTTGGTCCCGATTGAGTTATGTTTCGTATATTTACAAAAATTGCTTAATACGCTAATTTGATAACTTAGCATTAATCAAGGAGTGTGCATTAATCTTCATAGTAGTATCTTTGAGCTTTGCTCGAATATTTACAATTCAAAAATTTAACATTCAAATTTTTGTTGTTTGGTTTCTGCTATTATTGTGAATGTTTTAATGGTTAATTAAAATTGTCAACGCAAGAGAATGACTGACAAAGGCTGTTATTGTGTATAGCTGCACAGTTACTTTCTTTCGTAACTTTTAACATTCATCATAAGTAGTTAGAGAGTGCCCATTTGCTCAGAGACCAGCGTTCAGGTAAATGTTTTTATGTAATAAAATTACAAAGAAAATAATAAACGCGTATTGTTATAAAATATATCTTCAAACATTGTACAGCAGCGAGTGCAGAGTGCTTAATATATTTGAGGTTCGTGTAGTTATTTTTTGGTGTTTAGTTGTTTAAGTTTAGTTCTAAAGGAAAGCGTTTTCCGAAAAAAAAATCAGAATACTTAATTAAAATATATTTCCTGACATTTATTTGGAATCATGATTAAAAGAGAAAAAAATGTACTATTTACAATTACAAGTTTGTAATTAAGAAGATTTATTATGATTCAAATATTCACTTAGAGAATATAAATTATGACCAATTAGGAAGTCTTTAACTTTTTTCTTTAAAGAATTTAGTTACAGAAGGGATGACTGAAGTTACTGCAGATAAACCCCATTAAAAAAATGAACCAATATTATCAACTTCTCTAGATTTTTTTTGGCTATGTTTATTTATTAAAGCCCATCCATTTTTATTAGGTTTATGTTAGTTTTATATAATGTGAAGAAACAATGAGTTGATAGTGTGCCGTGCTGACCAGGTGTCAATGTTCATGTGGATAAATTTGTAATGTCGCTGGTATTCCGCAAATAATATATATTTTTTTAAACGCTACAAGTTTTCTATTATTTACTCTTTAAAGAGTGTTTCAAAATTCGTACTAGTTTCTGAGAAATTACAGTTATGAGATTCTTTAGGTAGCCTGTGCAACAACTTAGCTGTTGCCATATTGTACTTTATTTGTTATTAGCTTAGATGAAACTGTTTTCCATGAGAGATTGGCCTGATTGCTTGTGCTTTCCACAGTGATATAAATTTATTTTGTCCTTTAATAGTGCAGCCGTGATTGTTTCAACAAAAGCTGTACCTGATCTTGTTTTCGCCACCCTACTGATTACTTTATACTAGCGGAAACTTGATCCTGTGTTTCTCCTAAGATCCTTGGGTGGAAAACCATTTAGGGTGAAAAACAATCTTGACCCCGGTCATAACGTACTGACATTAAACATTTTTATCTTCTAGAAAACAGTTTCAACTCTGCTGTATTCTTAAGGATCTCTGGAGAAACACATGATCAAGTTGCAATGAGTATCAAGTAAACATTAGGGCGGCGACAACAATCAGTCCAATCTCTCGTGGAAAACAGTCTTGGTTACGCTTTAAAAGCACATAATAAAGGCATGTCACTATAGAAAGCACAGGTGATCAGGCCAATATCTTGTTGAAAACAGTCTCAAGTATGCTAATAACAATTAAAGCACTACATAGTGATGGCCGCAGTATTGTACATGCAACCTGATGTAACCTATAAACGGCAGTTTCTTAGAAACAAGTAGGAATTTTTAAATACTTTTTTAAGGATAAATTGAGGAATGTGGAGTGTTCAAAAAAATAAACATTCAAAATTTTATATATTTTTATGGAAAAGTATCTATGTTAGAAATTACCTTTATTTGTGCATCTGATTGGCCAAGCTGCCTGTCATGTTTCCAATTTATCTGCAGAAGATCAGCAATGTCGTTGTAATGGAATTTGTGAAATTTTATTGGTGCTGGAATGTGATTGGCTCTGTGCTTGCATCCGGCCATTACGAATGTGACAAATTAGTCGAAGGTGGGGGCAGATGTGCGCAGTATCAATTGGAAAGCAGACATTATTTTGTAATTAAATAAAGGTTTTGATAGTTCTAATACAATAAAATAACCAGATACCTCCACGAGTGACATAAAATATAAAGTTCTGTACAATATTCAACAATGACTAATAATGCTCATAATAAGGGAATTACACCTGTTGTATGCCAATTGTACGTAGCTTGTCGCAGGGCATCAGCTGTTTTCATCGTGGCATGGAAAGCAGTGCGTGTCAGCATTTTGCTCCCAGACGCATTGGCTAATTGTGTCAGGGGTTTAAAATTTTATTTTGTGTTTCTTTTGGCAGCTAAAGAATTATAATTGTAAGATTTTTATAAATGTTCTAAAACTTTCATTAATAGATTAATTTATTTGTTATGACACAGTTTGAATGTAAAACTTATTTTTAGTTGAGTTACAATTTATTGTTGATTCAAAGAGAAGAAAGGATATTTGAAACTCAAGTCAACAGCACCAATCGAGCAATTAAATATTTCAATTGTGTACATACATGCAAAACAAGATGCCAACCCCCGTAGTCAGGGGATTATCTGTGTTAGTGAGGCGGGATGATAAGTGTGATACTCGCTGGTGCTTCTAGTGTGGTGTCGCCTCTAAGCGCAAGACTCTGAACTGGTGCGCATTGAAGATAAAAGTGTAATGTGTAATGTAAGGCCTTTGAGTGCTTTCAAGAATCTGTACAGGTTTTTTATGCCTAAAAATTATTCTGAAAAAAAACATGCTTTACCCATTTAGAGTCTTTTAAAAAGAAAGTTTGAAAACAAAATACAGAAACAAGTACTTAATTTGTCCCCAGCTTATTCATATCTGCTTTTTGTAAACAGACAGCAAGCATTCTGATATATTTAGCATTTTCAAATTGCGTGGTTTTTTTCTGAAACACTGCACACTGTATGTCTGCCCAGGTTTGTGAGGTCCATAATAGGTTATAAGACACAGTGTTACCCATGAACCAATTCACAAGGCAGTCAGATTTTACCACCAGAAATGGTGTTAGCAAGATTTTGGTTGCATTCATTATTTCTTACTACATGGTACAAGAACTTAAGATTTAGCTGTGTAATGACCTAGAAAATCATTAGCCCACAAAAAAAACAACGAAAAAATAGAAAATAACATTATTAAATATTCCCTTGTGTCTGTAGGGATGTGTATCAAGTGGATAAGGATTGCTTTGTTCAGAACTAACCAAAAAAAAAATTTTAAGCCTCCATAACTTAATTTTTTTTTTTCTAATTTTTTGCCAGTGGTAACTTTGAATTGGGGGAGTACTATAAACATTGAGTTGGATATAGATTTTAAAAATTCTAATTTGTGCTTTGCATTTTGTCCAATTAGCATATTGTTAGAAACTAGCCAGAATAGGTCTGAAGTGATTTCAGGAAATTATTGAAAAGCGAACTGGGATTTGAACCTGGGTCTTCGGGACTGAAAGTCCAGCAGGGGGTCAACATTCTGGAAGTTCAGGGAAAACACAGGGAAGTTGGAATTGGTCAGGGAAAATTAGGGATTTTTACTTTAAATCCTGAAAAAATTATGGAAATTCCCCAGTGATAGTAATTTCTGAGGAAACAAATGTCATGTTCCAGTCTGACATCACCCAAACTGTGAAATCATTTTTTCTTCAGATGGTTTTTTTAGTGCATAGTCATACACATTGTAAAATGGTGTCTCTGAGGTTCTGTTTGAAATTAAGAAGTAGAGAGAGAACTGGGTCCAGTGGTGGACACAGGGAGTGTGAAGTTATGAAGAAATTTGCAAAATATCAGTGAAGACAGTATGATACTGTGTGAGAAGCCAAAATCGCCTACAGCTATTACTATAGGCCAACATTTATGTGTGTTAGTGTCAATAGTAATGTAAGTTTTTTGAATACACATTTTCAAATGTTATTTTTTTTTCTATTTTTTTTATTATCTCACCCCTTTTAACCCACCTCCCCCAAAGGAATAAAATTCCTGTATCTGCAGTGGGGATGATGGAGGCAGGACTTTCTGTATTTCTTTGAGAAAATTGAAACACACAAAATTTTTTAAACATTAGTTGGGGAAATTTGAAATTTTGGCCAGGAGAAAGTCATTGGTATTTTATATGATTATTGTGGCCACCCTGATCAGTGTCTCACCACCTTGCTTCAAGTTGCGTGGGTAAACAATAAATGGCGGCGGCAGTGGCATTGCAGATATTGAAATGTGAGCTCAGAACTCGGATTTATCATAAACTAGCAGGAGTTTATTAACACTGTTTTCAGGGTAAATACAGGAACGTCTCTAGTGTTGGAAAATGGTATTTTCATAATTTTATTTTTACTTTGCGGAAAAGCCGTGACCTAAGACATTAACGAAATACCCTTTCTGTGGTTGTTCCAGTTAGATGTGCAGATAAGCAGGACTTCAGTTCATTGATGTTACAACTTTTCTGGTTCAAAATGAGTGGCCGAAAGCGGGATGTTGTATGGCTTTCATTTGAACATGCTTAGAACCTATATAATTAATGTAATAACTTTTTTTTTTCCAACGCTGGTTTTGGAAGGTGTTTGTAGATGTAGACACCCTGACTACAGCTGGTCAGTGATCCAGCTCGTCCATCCGCCATCCGACTGTCCGTCAACATGCCGAGCAATTCACTATGTTCTGCATGTCCGTCATGATATTTTTCTACATGGATGCTGCCCACTGACAAGAAGACTTAAATTTTTGAGAAAATTTCTTTTTCTAAGGTTTATTAGTTGGACGACCACGTATGCTAAGGAGTCGGGTTCGAATCCCTGTCCTTTCATCCTAATCTTGGTTTTCCGAAACCACTCCAGGCAAATGATTGAATAGATCCTCACGGCTATTTTCCTACCCAATCTCAAGTGTTTGTCTCTATTGACAAGATGTTAAATTAAGTAAAAAAAAATGTTTCCCCCCCCCCCCCCTCCCCTTCTATGTTTTGAGCAGAGAGAGCACCATACACCTTGCACACGCTGAATGTTCATTCTAAAACTAAGTAAATTAAAAATCTATTTTATAATGAGTGTCAAAAATTATGAAACCTTCATGTTTATTACTGTAGATGCCCAACAACAGTTGAGGTACTTTAGAGATGGGCACACCATAAAGATAACAAACAAGTGCATATACATATAGACAGCACAAGTACACTACAAGCAGGTGGACACTGCAAACAGGGAACGCACCGCTTGCAGGTAGGCATCACGTACAGGCAAGCACACTGTCGGGCTCAAGTAATTTTTTAACCGAGTAATTTTCTTTAGATTATCGTGTGTTGATAAATTTTCAGGCGTGGACAGGATGATGGGAGTGCAGTCTTTCTTGGACAAATTCTGGAGCCCCGCGGTGTGGCTCCCTCCGAACGTCACCTGGGAGGACCTGGAGCCCACCGCGGACCGGCCCTACGCCGACTACAGGCACCTCGTGTTTCCTCTGCCGATGGCAGTCGCGATGTGGCTGCTGAGGTGTCTGCTGGAGAAACACGTCTTCTCCCACATCGGGACACGCCTGGGGATAAGGCGCCAGAACAGCAGAGTGCCAGAGCCAAACGCTGCCTTGGAGAAAGTGTACTCCGTGACGAAAAGGCCCAGCAGCAAGGAAATGAACGGACTGTGCAAACAGCTCGATATGACGGAAAGAAAGATAGATAGGTGGTTCCGTCTACGTAACGCACAGGTAGGGTAGAAAGAATTTTTTGTAGACTACATATATAAATTCCTTATTAAAACCTTTTTGTTTTATGTTGTTTCTCTGACGTAATATGGTACACTTAACACTCATGATGCAGGGTAATTTGCTCTAAATTTTAATAAAATTACCTACAATGATTTTCTTAAAATGTTTTTTTCAAATCTAGATTTGTTGGCAGAACCTTTTAATGATTTAGTTTGCAGCAAATTTAATATGAGAGCAAGTCTTTTTAAAGGTATAGTGAAAATTATATTGGTTTAACATAGCTTACTATTCTAATTTAAATATTAAGCTGGTTGATGAACCTGAATATAATATAATTACAGTCAATGGTTAAATCCCAGTTCACATTAAGCTTGTACTCTAGTTTTTGAAGTCATAGAAGTCCATGTTGCGATAGTCTTAGTTTTGATTCCGAGTTCTAAAATCACTTGGTATGAGCAAAAAGGTTGCAACTTAGTTGTGGCAATGTGCCATAAATTTTTCTTCTTCTAAAATTATTGCTTTGGACCCGAAATCGTAAAAAAAAAAATTGTTTTTTCCCACTAACAAATGGAAATAATTTGAAAGCAAACAGTAGGCAAAGTGTTTCTAGAAACAGCAACCTACACCCCTTCTAAAATGAAACAAAATGAAATTCTTCTTACGCGCCTGGCAAAGGTGTCTCACTGCATAATGTATATATTGTGAAGCAGTTCAAAAGTAATTTTGTCGCTGTGATTATAAATTGTTTGCTTGTAACTGTTACTTCCAGGATCGACCGTCCACCCTGGTGAAGTTCTGTGAGAGTGCGTGGCGCTGCCTCTACTACTCCTCGTCGTTCCTGTTCGGACTGTGCTGTCTGTGGGACAAGCCTTGGCTGGCGGACATCGACGACTGCTGGCGGGACTACCCCTTCCAGCCGGTGACCGGGGACTGCTGGTGGTACTACATGGTCTCCCTGGCGTTCTACTGGTCGCTCACCATATCGCAGTTCACCGACGTGCACCGCAAGGACTTCTGGCAGATGTTCGTGCACCACCTCACCACCATCAGCCTGCTGTCCCTGTCGTGGGTGTGCAACGCGCACCGCATCGGCACGCTGGTCCTGCTCGTGCACGACTGCGCAGACATCCTGCTTGAGCTGACCAAGATGGCCAAGTACGCCGGCCGCCAGCTGGCCTGCAACCTCCTGTTCGTGCTGTTCGCGCTGCTGTGGGTCGCCACCCGCGTCGGCGTCTACCCCTTCTGGATCCTGCACAGCACCACCATCGGCGCGGAGGAGTTCGTGCACATGTTCCCCGCCTACTACATCTTCAACTCCCTGCTGTTCGTGCTGCTCTTCCTGCACGTCATATGGACGTGCATCATCCTGAAGCTGGCGTGCAAGTTCGCGTTTGCGGGTCAGGTGGAGCGGGACCTGCGCAGCTCCAGCGAGGGCACGGGGGAGGAGGAGGATTTCAACTCCGAAAACTGCACCAAAAATAGTTCCTAGGCATTTCGCACACACTTAGCATTTTATCTTAAAAGCTACAGAATCGCTTATTTAAGGCTTGTTTGTGAGAGTGAATGATGGTTTTTATTTCCAGACAT
Source organism: Bacillus rossius redtenbacheri (assembly GCF_032445375.1). NCBI lineage: Eukaryota > Metazoa > Arthropoda > Insecta > Phasmatodea > Bacillidae > Bacillus > Bacillus rossius. The sequence goes on along the minus strand of NC_086330.1, from coordinate 361,783,659 downwards.
TGTTGCTGCATTTGTATATTTGAATGGTGATTAATGGTTCTGGAATTTCACTAGTGTCTCAACTTTGAAATAATTTTTTTTCTTTAGTTTGACTATTTTTTCTTTTCATTTTTTTAAAATGCATTGACTCCAATATGTTCATAAATAACTCCTCAACTATTTACATTATATTTTGTACAAAATTTTGACCATTCTGCTCTTAAATAGTTATTTTAAATATCTTACTTCATCATTTTTTTTGGTATTTTGGCAAATCTGCTCCCAGTCCCCAGTAAATTTCAGCTTTTAAAGATGCTTTTTGTGCAATTGGTCTTGTCATGGTTGATTTCAGAATCAATAATCACATTTTAAAGTTTACTTAAGTCCTGAAAGACTGATTACGTGTATGTTTCTTTCTCAGGTAAAAGTGCTTGTAGTTTCTTAAGTCTGATTGTAGTCATGTCGGTCTATTTGCATGAATTTTGAATATTGTGCGTTAGGCAGTTTAGTAGCGTTGTTATTAGTTTCAGTGTTCTGTACCCCAATGGCCCACGAGCCGGCTGTCACTAGCCTCCTGCTGCGCCTGGGGATGTTTCTTATCGGAAGGGAATTCTCACGCGGGTGTAGAGGCGACCACTGCCGTGGTGTGGAGGGTTTCTCCTCGGGGCTTTCCCGTGCCCTCCCACTTTCCCTCAGCCACTGCCCCGCTCGCCCGTTCGCGCAGGCTGGCTATAGCCTCGTCTGGCAAACTGTGTTTCATTCCATCACACCAAATTTTGACACTTCAAGGAGCAAAGTAAAGCATCCACTGTGCGACATTCGACCAACAACCTTTTGGTGGTAGCGCCATTGCGTGCCCGGGTGTTTGCCTCCTCCAGAATCATTTCGGCATGAGAATAAACAAATAACCCTCCCCGGGGGTGCTTGATATATTTTACTTTGCTTGTAAAATGATTTTAACCAAAAGATTGTGCTTGTGGCCTGCTGTGGTTTCAGATAGTTAAAAATTTTGATGCTTATCTTCCATTGAATACTGAAATGTTGATTTGATCCACATTATAAAACTACTAAGAAATATGGATAACATCGTGTTGTTGGTTAAATAATGTGTCAAAATCATATTGTGTTTATTTTCTGAAGTATTGCATAATTTATTAATTAAAACTGTAAGACTTCATTCCATTCCTTTTTTAATAAGTACCTGCTGTTTTGGAATAATTTCGACCAGTAGCTGCTAGTCTGTTGTCAGATGAATGGAACAGCCCTTTGGTTGAGTGCTTGTGCTCCTGCAACCTGGGAATATACTTTCAAAGTGAAAAGTATTTTTTTTTTTTTTAAATTGTGGAGTATGAATGATTTTTTTTGATAACAACTACAAAATACTTAAAACAAGAAGTATTTGCAAAACAAAATATAAAAATGTGTGGAAAATATGTATTTCATATTGTTGCATTTTCAGTACTGCCTATCTCTGCTAATTGCCAACCTAACTAACAACATTCATCCGGCAACGACTCATTATCAGAAAGAATATTTTTTTTTAAAAGAATGTTCACAAATTTTTCATTGGTCACAATGCCTGTCAAAATTTGGTTATCTTAGATGAAATTTAGCTATTTTCTCTTAAGCCCTCCTTCATGTTGAAACTAAATTTAGCTATTTTCTCTTAAGCCCTCCTTCATATTTAAACTGCCCGAGGCAGAGATAACAGGCAGGTCTTATGTTATTCAGTATAGATCTTAGAAATGTAAGTATTTCTGTATTTTATGTAGAAATTTCTAGTTTTTAAAGAATGGTTGGCAGATCTTAGAATGGAATCAAAGGAAAGGTTTAAGCTGGTTTTCATGTACATGTGCTAAAATGTGAAATGCAGCTTGAACTGAGGACTTTAGTTTCAGACAGATGGCCAAAAGAATGATCCAAATTCTTTTGGGATCTAGAAATCGCACCAACGCTTGTTTGCGAGCAACTGCTGTATTGACCCTTGCATTACAGTAACGTATATACACACACGTATGGGTCGCCTATTTTAGGCAGATTTTTAGTGTAAAAAGATGTACTGCGACCCATATGTGAATTTTGGGTTACAAAAAAATATTTAACTGTGTGGTGTAATATGTGCATACATAACAGACCTATGTTGGTTTTTAATAAATATAACTTCATGAGTAAGTGTAAATTGTTTAATCAAAATATCTCAGCGTGAAGTTCTGTGAACAGTGCAGTTATTGTACGTGTGGCGTGTCTGCCGTCCTACCAGTCGCAGCGTCTGCTGAGCTATAAGGGCGTGGAAAGGGGAGGAAAATCTAAAAATAAACCAGCAAGAGAGAGAGAGCAAGAGTCTGTGCATATGGCAGGGTTGATGGCTTTCCCTCCCTTTCTTTGTAAATGTCCGTGAACTGGCACCCACGTGTCTATCTTGACGGATGTTCATGATGCAACTCAGTCCAATCATTATTGTTTTTGAATGAGATTTCCCACCTTAACAAAACTGGCAGCCATCGCTGGTGTTTATAAGAGCACCTTTTATATTCCTCCAGCCTCGCGTGCTACTGACAAAGAGTAGCTTGATGCCTCTTCTCTCTGTGGCAAAGGAATGGGTTGAAAAAATAATAAAATAAAATAGGGGAAAAGGAAACAAGGGTATAATAAATAGCAGTCTTCTCCTTTGTCTTGTTAGGAAGTGCGGGAATTGGTGGGATCATAAATATATTCCATAGTAAACAAAGAAGAGCGGAGGGTCAATGCCAGTGTTGTATTTCTTACGCACCAGTAAACTGAGAAAAAAGAACAATTACTTCACTTGTATCTATGGAACTATAGTGAAGACAGATGCATGGGCGACCCTTACAATGAAAATGTTAGATTTTTTTGCCCAAAGTTAAGGGTGCGACCCATACAAACCCATGACCCTTCTGCGGGTAAATACGGAAGGTGCTTGCATCCACGTTGTTACGATGGAGTGTGTATTTAAAATGATTGTACTGCAGATGTTATTGTGAACCACAAATGCAGTCTGAATAAAACAGGTGCTCTGGCAAATTATGACTTCACGTTAATGTTGGTAATACGTCTTAGGTTGTACAGTTATACAGCTTGTATGCATTTATATTATTTCTATAAACTATAGTAAAATTAAGAGTTGTATTTGTGGCTTGACTTTTTGTACTCATTTTAGATAGTGAGTTTATCAATAATTCTTCCTGCGAAAGCTTTAGTAGCATGCTTTTATGAATTTGCTGGCTGCTTGAATAAGTAATTAACTTTCATTATTCTATATCATCTATTTAATACTCTTAATCTATTTTCATCTCTCAAACTACGTAGTCTTTTTAGGTACATTTTAATATTTAATACTATTGATACAAGTTGATCAGCAAGAAAATATATACCTAAATTTTTGCACTTGGTTTGCTTCAAAATTTTTGCAGGTAATAAATAACACTAGCTTGAATAAAGTGTCATTAAAAACACATTCAGCACGTAACTGAATGAATGTGATAACATGTTAAAAATGACCAGTCCAAAAATTACGATATTGAGTACATGTAGTTTAATAAAAAAATTAAATAAGTATATTGATATATATTTTTTTTTAATTTTTGAAGTTATTTTTGGTTTTGTGTGTTCAACATTGGAAGAAAATATATTCAGTAATACGTGATACTGAATTTAACCAAATATATCTTATCTACTGCTGTTCTGGTAGTGGTTCACTATGTTCAAAGCTTCAGTTGGAATTTCATATTATTGGGTAAAATTAGAAAGATGTTTACTTGTCTAACATATTGATTTCATTTGGGACATTGATCACATTTAGTATATATTTAAACAGGCCTGAAATACTTTTTATTGGTTCCTGGTATTTATCTTCTAGTGAGTTAAACTAAATACATTGATTCAAAGTGCTTTAAGACTATTCAGGGAAGTTGATAATTTTGCAAGACTTGTTTAAAAGTAAACAAGTTTTCTAATGTAACTATTGTACACTGTGATCAGCTAAGAAAAAGTTACTTGTAAATTTGGAACTTACTGTGTAGTATTTAATTTATTTTACTATAAATATGTAAAAAAATTGTGTCTGTGCAGTATAGTTATGCAAAAGTATTAAGGATTTGTTACCATGTGAAGTACTGTATGTGCTTTGTAGTAGGTATGTTATTTTGTTAATGTCGTAAATCCAGTACCTGTGATGGGTATGGGCTTGTGAACATCAAGGTGTTTATAAAAATTATTTTCTCCAAAAGCAGAACTTGTGTTTCATTACTTAAACAAAATTCTTTATTGCATTGAGGTAGTGTTTGTTAACACTTTTATGTCTGTTACCAACAGAATTTCTGCTCGAGCCTGTATTTTGGCAGCAATGGAGGTTTCTATGAGAACCTAGCATATGATAGTTCACACACAGCTGCTACAATATTATTTAATTTGCATTGCCAGCCTGTTTACCTATTCTTTTAATCATATAAAAATTTATTTATGATAATATTGGTTTGAGGACACAAATCATATAACAGTTTTCAATATTAGAAAATTTACTGATTAATAACATCTGACATTCTCAGCTGCTAAAATTTTTGTAATATCAGAAAATCTTCCCCATAAAATTGTACACATACAGAAAACTTTAACCTTCCAATAGTAAGTAAAAAATTAAAATTTGTCAGCAGAACATTCTGTACCAGGAGTCATGAAAGTTAGCATTATGTCCTTAATATGTGAATTTTGCTGCTTAATATTGAGCCATTGGTCTAATTCAAAGTTCTAGTTCATAATGGCCAACTTATTGCTGCTTGCTGGTGCAGATGCTCTCTCTCAGAGATCCCCAGCAATCATTTTGTAGCAAAAGATCTAGTGCCATAACTACTTAATTCTTTTCTTTCAACCTTATTTACGTCTGGGGCTGTGCACGTATCTCGCTAGATGTTTGTTTTAGCAGTATCAGCTGCGCACCATTGTGACACGAGCAGCACTACATCTTATGGGACTGGCTCTGTCTGAAGTTTTCTATTTAATTTTCTGGGCAGGAGCACATGCCGTAAAATCTCTGTCTGACTGAAACAAGTGTTACGGCAATCTTTTAAATTCACGCTAAACAAATAGAGAGAGAGAGAGGTGAATTGCGGTTCTTGTTTATACATGTGGGCGCTGCAATAAATCTTAATCTACGAAGACCTAATAGTTAAAACTTTTCAATAATGGAAAATTTCCTTCCTGACTGATAGAGTTGTGTTGTCCTTTATTCTGTGAAAGGTAAAGGTAAACCATTGCAGGATCAACCTTCCATCAGAACATCGTGTGGTCTGTGGCTTCCTCACCACGCCACTACATGGCGTCACCATGTATGAAACTGAGCTGTAAGGGTTGATCATCAAGGTGACGACAGGTTTGCTCAGTAGATGTATTTCATAATATTGAAAATATTTTATATTAAAATAGTATTTTATATTTAAAACTTGCCCAATTGCTTTCCAAAATTGTAAACGTAGATCTACCGGATGTATCATTAAACAATAAATATATATAATTTTTTTTAAAAAGCAAATGAATTCTTTATTAAGTAGGAGATAACTTGATTTTTGAAGAGAGAGAGAGAGAAAAAAAACTTTAAAGGTACCTGAACCACCAAGGCACCAATTGAGTTTCCACAATTTGAGTTATGCTGGGGTTATTATAAAACCTGTTATTGCCCAATTACTGTGAAGTATTAGTGGGCACTACCACTAAGGATCCCTTTTGGAGCATAGAAATGAATTAATAAACGGTACATCCAGTGATGGATCCAATATTTTGGTTTGGGAGTGGCTTTACCAACTGAGGGCCTTTTTATAGAAATTAAAAATTTTAAAACATGCTATAACTACTTAAAATTGATTAAGTATGTATAATTTATAATACTTGTACTGTTGGTAGTTTAGTACTAAGGAAGGATAATATTAAATATAATTTTGTCAGGGAATGACCCAGTTGCTTGGGAGAGAGGGGCCCCTTGAGCCAACCCAACCCCCTGGATCCACCACTGGGTACCTACATCACCATCACTTAAAAAAGTATGAGGGACCATTCAGTGTGATTGCTGACAATAGACTATTGCATTAAGTAATCATCTAGCTTGAAAATTTTTGATTAGAGAGTCATTTTAGAAGCAGGGCTCTATTTATTACTAGCAACAAACTAAGATGCTAAACCTATTAAGAGTAATTTGTTTTCAAAGTGGTGTATTATTTAACTCAGTAATTTTTGCTTAAAAATATGGACTTATCTGATATGATATACCATAGATGTGCAAATGAAGAGTTTTTTGTATCCAGTAGGCCTACATGCTAACATATCAATGCAGGTATTTTTAATATTTTTAATTTTTGCATATCTTTAGACTATTGCAAGTAGTGAAACAAATTAGTGTGGGTAATTCACATTTTTAACCTAAAAGTTGCAGCATAATTGTAATTATTCTAAGATAATGCTTAAAACTAAACAAGTAAACATCGACATATCTATTACAGCTATGTGGCTATATTAAAGGCTATGTTCGTTAAGAAATACGTTGCAAACATCAATAATGATGATTGTTAGGCCTATAACTTAACTAACGGCAAAGAGACTATTGTTTATAAAATAGTTAGCAATAAAACCGAAATACATCTAAAAGCTTTATCTTTAAAATAAATTTATTGTGTTTATTTGTTAAGTATATACAAACTATTTCTCAACTATTAACATGTGATGACGTTTACCATTGTTCAAATATTATTTTATCTTTACGTTTACATGCATGTACTCAAATTTGAGCTAGATCCTCATTTTTGGGGAAACTATAAAACTTTATTTCGTTCCCTTTTGATCTTCTATTGTGATTCGGGCAACTATATACAGTGCAATTTGGCATTTTTACTTTTAAATATTCAAATTTCCTGAGATACTATGATAATCCAGCGCCAATTCGTCTGCAGTATATCCAACGCGACATGTGTGCAGAACGAGTAAAAAATGTCCGCGGATCTGGCAGATATAAAGTATTTTTAATGCAACTAACTCACAGACCGTTCTCACGATATCACAAATTTATAATATTTACGATAAACCAGGAAATGTCAAACTACTTTCATTTTTGAATTTTTAATTTCAGAAATAATATTTTCTTTACTTCAGAATCATTAATGTTTTAACCAATCAGCATAAAGTTTCTAACCAAATACACAATAAACGAATTAAAAATTTAAATCCTAAACGTGATAATATAACACACAGATAAAAAAAAAATGTAGATAAGAAAAACCGAACATGCATGAACCATGGAGGTAATAGTCTATTACCTCCATGGCATGAACATGGTATTGGAAAGAACTTCTGTGTATCTTCGGTTTCCCATAGTGGACTTGTTTATATTTATACTTTTTATTCTATGTATTTATGTTTGGAGGGTGTTGGTAAGGAATTAGAATGAATGTTTATTCTTCGATAAAAATGCGATTGCCTGACTATATTAGTAGTTTTATATAATAAAGTGTGTTATTTTATGTACGCTACATTATTTCCGTCATGGGCAATCCTTTTAGTAAATTTGTTCATTTATACCATCCAATTGTAAATAACATTCATTCGGGTATTAAAACGTTCAATTTGGCTATCGGTAGAAAAAGAAAACGCCGAGAAGATAGTGATAGTGATTTGTCCGACAGCGAAGTGATAGAAATACCCTCAACAAAAAAGTGAGTTTTCATGTGTGTATTCACTAATTTTGAAAATGCTTTTTGTGTGATTACGGTTCAATAATTTTTTAATACATTGTTACGCGTGCGCTAATCTATCTTTTACTTTAACTTCTGTATAGTTAGAAAATATCTTTGTTTTCGGTTTCTGAAGTTGATCTATCTCACCTCCCTCGTTGGCTTCAGTTCGATATGTTATCCCATCTAGCATGCCACTGAAGTTGTGATAGAGAGTGTGAGTTTAGATGTGTAGTGTATCCCTGCATAAAGTTCCTGTCAGATCTATATGGTCCAATTAATATTCATTAAAATAGAATTGATTAACAAATACTAAGTTTATTAATTGGCAGTGTCTGTATAATTCTAGAGCGAATAATGTAAATATAATTTCACTTAGGTATTTCAATTAGACCTTAAAACACAGGAGAACAAAACAATTAAAATGAGATTTTAATTTCATTTTGTTATAAAACTGAATTGTTGTAACTTGGAAATATGATAGGGCAAGAGGGTACACAATAAAATTTTCGGAACTACCTATATGGAGTCGGGAGCAATCTTTTTGTATCTCTCAGACCTCCAGGTAGTACTCAGCTACACTGGAAATTATACGGTTTTTCAGAAAATAAACTACGGCGATGACGATACCATCAGGAACTGGATCGAAGATCGGCGTCCCTCTAGGTCCTGAAAAGTTTATAGTCAAATTGGATCTCCCCAAACGTCAGAAATGTTCGTGGTAAAGAGCTGCAAACGTCATCTTGAAGCACAATATGACCAAAAGCAACAGATGCGGAAGTGGTTCACCAATGTGTCGTAACTCCCTATCTTCTTACGTACAAAGTGAGAAAATGCTAGCTCGAAACTTTCAGAAGATGGACCTCTAATTCAATAATGGGTGACGCGCATCTTCTGCTACTCGAGCGGGCAACCAGCCCGAGCTACGTCTTCACCAAGCAATCCCGAAGGCTTCTCTCTTAATTCTTCCTTGCAGAAATATTCTGTTGGTTTGGTTGCTCACAGCAACCAAAGTGCTGTAAGATTTTACCAGTCATTCCTCAATGGCAAGGCAGTTGGGAGGTAAAAAGAATAATAATAATAAAATATCAATGTATGTGTAAATCTATGGCAAAATGAATAACACTCCAAGGAATAATAATTCAGAAGACCCTGAAACTAAATAGGTATGATAAAATGTATTGTTATATGACTGTCAAATGGTTGTCGTCCTAACATACAAAAATTATTATATTAATTATAATTCATCACAAAATGATGCAAAATAGTTTAAAACAATATTGAAGATTATAAAACAAAAACTGTAAACAGTCTGACTGATTACATTATAAACGTGTTTATTTTCTCTTCCTACATTTTAAACCAAGAATGCCACTTGAAGCATAATGGGAAGTACTACTAAAAAGCAGGCATAACTATTTTAGAATGAAAGTTAAGTAATTTAAATTGTTATTTTACTTGTTAAGTTAATGCTTTCTGTGGTATGTGGCACTTGTTTCAGATTCAAGCTGGATGGTACTCTTAATTACGTGTACAAAACACTATACCTTGAAGGAAAGGATAGTGACATATTAGTTATTGCTTTGGATAAGCTTTGGAAGCTGCATAAGGTTTACCTATGTCAGGTGAGATTGTATTCTCTTCATAAACACTCGTGTATATATATATATATATATATATAATATATATAATATATATATATATATATATATATATATATATATATATATATATATATATAACATAAATAATGCAAAGTTACAAACCAAAAAGGTACATTTTATGCAGTTTTGCTGAATGATTAAGAATTTACTCTCTAATAATTGGTATCTTATTGAAAGAACATGTTGTGAAAATTCTTTTGTGATCTCTTTACAAAGTAACCATAAAAGGCTTTTCTTTCTAATCAAAATATTGCTATTTCTAACTTTAAAACTATACAGTGTATAGTTACATTTTACTGCATGTACTGGTGGCTTAGTAGTATGAAAATTTAGGGGGTGAGTATTTTTTTTTATAGAAAATTGTATAGTTGACATAGTAAATCTTCTGTATTCTTGTTGGTTTTAGCCAGAAGTTTATTTCTGCATTATAATGAGCAATGGAAATAATTTTCAGAGCCCGTACTTCGAGAGCATGTTTAGTGGGTCATGGAGGGAGTCTAACGACAGGGTCGTGCGGATAGAGATATGTGATCCAAATATAACTCAGAACTGTGAGTAAAATTATGTTCTATTCATACCATGTAGTCATAAGCATGTCAAAACTTTTTATAGCATTTATTTTTGCCCATACAGATTAATAAATTTGTAGAGCTATAATGTACATAAACATTTTGTGCTTGTGTGTGAGTATTAACCCTTCAGAATTCGCACTGTATGAAATGACACCATAGGTCGCACTGGGTCTGACAGACCCCAACTTAAGTTATTGGGCCTTGTAATAATTCAAATAAGTCTGATGTGTCTTTATATATATTTTTTACTAACTACAATACAAATAAAAGGGAAAAAAATGTAGTTTACACAATTTAAAATTATGTTTTAAATGATTTCTTTATAAATAAGTCAAATATGATAGGTGTCATTCATTTGTTAATTGTATATTTTTAAAAAATATAAATAAAAGTTGACTATACAAATTTTTCAGCTCTACCTAGAAAAATAATTTTCTTTGCATGCACATACACATAAAATAAAGTCCACAAAACAATCTTTTTTTTTTTTTTTTTTTGTAATTTTCAGTTCCTAGCACACAGTGTAATGGGTAAAAATTATGTGATATCTGTCTATTTTGTTACAAGGATTTGCCACTATCTGCATTTAAAGTGAAAAAAAAATATGAAAAAAAACCTTTACATATTGGTTTTCACAGATATAAGTATCTCAGAAGAACATTTGCCACACATGTTAAGTGTATGTTGTAAGTATACATAGTCATTACAACGTGCACAAGTAAATATTGTTTTTCTGTCTTTTCCGGGTCATCGTACACAGCATCCTCTTTTATTTCCTCGTGGTTGAGTGACTTCCTCTTGTGTTCCTTTATTGTTCTTCTGCATACTTATTTTCTGAACTCTTTCCTTCAGAAGTTTCGGCATGTTGGAGATATTTTCCCGAGAATGAAGGTGTTCATCTACAAGCCCAAACACTAGCTCTCTCAAGAACAACCTTCTCTTCTGTTCACAGTTGTTGTTTGCAATGCGAATTATGTTGGCGTTTATTCCCGCACTATTCAACAAACTGTAGAATACTGTCATGGGCCATCTTCTAGAGTTTCTGATGGTATTGTATGTTGCGCACAACTTGTCTACCACATCTACACCTCCTTTTGTGGAGTTATAATATGTGACGATCTCCGGTTTGTTAGAATTTTCTGTATGGTCATCAATTGCTGCATCATGATGCATAGTTGATATCAGCAGCAAATTTTTATTTTTTGTGGGAGCATAGGATACAAGGGTGCAATTCTCTTGGAATCCAAAAAAACTAGAGCATTCTGACCTTTGTTTTGTTTTGAGGAACTCTGTTGATATCTCTCGCTTATTCTTTCTTACCGTTCCAACTGAAGGGTACTTGTTGCAGATCAGCAAATAACCTCCAACCCACGCATGGATAAACTATAAAAAAGTACCCTCACAAAATATGTACCTGAAAACAAATAACAATGTCCTAAGCTGGATTAGGAATGGCTACTAGAGGTGTGTTATTGTAGGTATAAGCAAAGTTAAATTTTATCTTGACGTCATCTTTACTATCCTTTCAACTGCAAATAGGTACATTATAAACAGGTACAAAATAGTTTCTTTCACAAAATACATAGTTAAATAATTCTGATATAATACTGATAATACTGTATAATACTGATCCCTGTTACTGTAACAACCATAACTTGCACAAATTTATAAGCATAACATTAAACTATAATAGTTTACAGTATAAAGTCCCGCAATCGGACTCTCGCAAATCAAAGCTAGCTAGCAGTGAATGTCAAAAAGAGAAAGAGTCAAATAGATACAGCACATTATGCCACAAACGGCCTAACTTGTTAACGTAGACCAGACTAATATAGAACTGGCACAGCATGATACAGTTACTACAAAAAAAAAAGAGAAAAGAATTGAAAAATTATTTAACTACAAAACCGTATGTACCACGAGACTACTCGACATGGTTACCCTACTGCAGAATGCCAAACGTAATTTCCAAGTGGCAAGCCGAAACAAATAATTTAGAAGAAATATGATTAAGCTACATTACGATCACCTTACGTTAAGAACAGGGCCACAACCTGTTGGTGCCCAAGCACACAAACCCAAGTTCTGTGAAGAAGCTTACCATGTCGAGAGCTCGCCAGCACCGTACCCCTAACTGACTTAAAAAGTTACAAAAGGAACTACATGCTGCTCAAATGCAAAGTGACCCGACACTGTCGGTGGCTACAGCTGAAAAGGCCACGAGACCTAGCACCTAAAATCCTCGAAAGCAGCATCCCAGAAGGGGAACCGCGCAAGCGCAGTAAACCAGAAGGGTGGGGGATCAATTACCAATTGGCCGGAGAAGGAATCGTGACGTATTTAAAGGGGAAAGGAGGGGGAATGGGTAGGAGGGGTGACAACTACGCCGCGCCGAAGTCGAAGTACATGACGTTGTCATTACACAACCATCGTTGTCATTACACAACCATGGTGATATTTTTAGCCAGCGAGTGTTTGGCTAGGTCACAACTTGTGAACCAGTTGTCCATGGTGATGTTACGACCAGTTCCAAAAATTTTTTCACTTAGTCGTTCAACAATGGCATTTGGACTGTTGCTGCAAGCATAGGGCCCCTCTGGCTGTTTCCCTACATAAACTTCTAAATTCCATGTATAGAACATTCGGGCATCTACCAAAGCAAATATCTTTATACCATACTTGTTGGGGATGTATTGCCTAAAGCTACATCGTCCCCGGAATGATTCGAGCTTCTCGTCAGTTGTTACATACTCTGACATTGAATATGCTTTCTGGCAGTTATCAACAAATTTCTCAAATATTTCTTGTATTGGTGCCAACTTATCTACTTGCTTTCTTTGTTCTCGGGTTTCTTTGTCATCAAACCGTATATGATGGAGAAGAAATCGAAACCTGCCTTGTGACATAACTAATTGAAAAATATCAACTCCCATGCCGGTTGCTGTTGACCACAACTCGTCCGTATTTACCCTATTACAATGGTAAATCCCGGCTACATAAAGCAACCCAAATAATGCTCTCAATTCTGGAACCGACGTAGCTTTTGCATTCCTTTCTCTCAAGTAACAGTCTTTTACAGAATCAATATATTTGTTGTTATCTTTAAAAGATTTGTGCAAGGGAGTGCATGACTTGATGTAAGTTTTTGGACATACGCCATTGCTAAGAACTTTTTCTGTTGAAGAAAAACTAAAATAAAGAAATAAATAAATAAAAATACCCAAAAAAAAGAAGACAAAAAAAACACAAAATTAAGCAAACAATTGCTGTTGTCAACAAGAATATGAACACCACAAAATATTCCGTAACAGGAATATGGTCAACAAACAAAGAAAACAAAGAAAAATGTACTAAGAGAACGAAAAAAAAACCACAAATGATAACACAAAAATATTGAACCCAAAATAATTCAGCACAACAGTTGAAACGAGACAAAAACACGACAAAACGAAAAGACCTACGAACACAATAGTTTTACCAAAACAGAAACAAGCGACGTTTCAGGAACTGCTATCTGCTCCCGTCCTCAGGCAGAGACGCACATGGTATGGAAACACAGGTGCAACTGAGAAGGGGCTGGAAAATGAGGGTATTTATCAGAGAAAGGGCTACATCTTGCTCAGCCAATGGCAGACGAGCTGTCTCCCCATTGGCTGTGCACCATGGAGTTAAAGGGGATTGGTTATGGTAGGTTGAGTATTGGCTATTGTTTTGTGCTGCAGGGATGTTTCTCTCTTTATCAAAGGGATCCACATATTTTTTAATTCAATGCTCTGCTGGCTGAAAATATATATTTTTTTATTGCTAATAATGAAGGCTGATTCTTTGATTTTCCTTTTTATTTTATCGGATTCCTGTATGAGTGGTGTGGAGTCTTCCCAGAGAATTTTGTGGCTATTTTCCCATGTATGTTCAGCAAGTCTGGATTTTAGGGTTTCACCCTTCTTGCAGTTGTTTTTGTGTTCTTTGATTTGGGTGGATAGAGCTCTGCCAGTTTCACCTATGTACATGTGGCCACATTCACAGGGGATCTGATACACACAGTTGTGATTTTGTAATTTTTCTGTGGCTGGTTTCACCTTCGTAACAATACTTTTAATAGTAGATTTAGAACGGAATGCTGTTTGAAGTCCATATTTGTTTCCCAGGCGTCTTATTTTTTTCTGAAAGCCCTTGAACATACGGAATGACTAGGGTTCCTGCACGTTTCTCAGTTTCTGTGGATTTGAGTGTTTTGTTGGATTTCATATGCTGTTTGATGGTGTTGACAGGGTAACCATTGGCTATGAGTTCTTTTTTTATATGATTGTGTTCAACTGCAATAGATTTCTCATCAGAACAAATAATCTCAGCTCGGTTGGTTAGTGTGTGAATTATGCCAGTTTTTGTTGTTTTTGGATGGTTGGATGCAAAATTAAGGTATTGGCCTGTGTGCGTAGGTTTCCTGTATACTTTAGTTTCCAGGCTGTTGTTTTTTTCAGCCCCTTCTCAGTCGCACCTGTGTTTCCATACCATGTGCGTCTCTGCCTGAGGACGGGAGCAGATAGCAGTTCCTGAAACGTCGCTTGTTTCTGTTTTGGTAAAACTATTGTGTTCGTAGGTCTTTTCGTTTTGTCGTGTTTTTGTCTCGTTTCAACTGTTGTGCTGAATTATTTTGGGTTCAATATTTTTGTGTTGTCATCATTTGTGGGGGTTTTTTCGTTCTCTTAGTACATTTTTCTTTGTTTTCTTTGTTTGTTGACCATATTCCTGTTACGGAATATTTTGTGGTGTTAATATTCTTGTTGACAACAGCAATTGTTTGCTTAATTTTGTGTTTTTTTTTGTCTTTTTTTTTGGGTATTTTTATTTATTTATTTCTTTATTTTAGTTTTTAGTTTTTCTTCAACAGAAAAAGTTCTTAGCAATGGCGTATGTCCAAAAACTTACATCAAGTCAATATATTTGTTGGTGCTGTCAACAATATCACCCAAAATATTTTCATCAAAAAATAACTGCCAGCACTGTAATGGTGTTTTGGCTTCTTTAGCACTGCCTATAACTCCAGGAAGACGTGTCACTATCTTATGAGATCTAGTACGAATACTTTTTGGAGGACATGTTTTTTTCCATTTAGTAACCTTATCTTTTCCAACAAAAAAATTAATGTTATTACTCACATTTTCTTCGTACATTGAAGTAATGTCTTCTTCTGTGTCAGTAACAGCTTCTTGTTCATCGATCTTGTCTGACACATCATCATCCTCGGAATGATCACATTCGTAGTCTTCATCAGACAAAGGTTCTGCTTACAGTTTATATGTGCGAATATACAAAAGTTGGGTAACTTTTCGGGATATTTTGTTTATAATAGTTTTTTTAATCTAATTCCTTAAAATTCACCTTATAAGATAGCTTATCTAATTAATATATTGCTCATGATAGGGCCAGTCACTTTTTAAAGTAGATGCGGAGATATTTAGATTTTTCCAAATTTGACTTCCAGGGTATGACGAGGGTGACATAGTACTGATAAAACGCACAACTTCATAAGATATGTAAGAAATTTATTAAGATTTAAAAGAAATTTCTTAGAAACTAATAATGGCACATCTTTTGAGTCTCATTTTTAATCTTAATTCACTTAAGTGACAATTGAAACAAAAATTATTTACGTAATACTGTGAGGAACAACTTCCTCCACCTTTAAAGCAGCTTCTTATTAATTTTATTTTACTTAACTTAACTACTTTGAGGTAGTAGTTTAATTTAACAATATACATTTTCTAAGCAATCAACAAACAATTGAAACAAAAATATAACTCTCTCTGCCTTAAAAATACCAATTAACGTAATAACAGTTACCAAGTAATACTATCTCAGTCTTCAAAACAGCCTTCTGATATGTCTAATATCGTTATATTGCTTACAAATATAAATCTATGCCTTGTAGGTCAGTCTGGTTTTCGGAGTTTTTTCCACAGATTGTACAACTTTCTTCAACTGCTTTTTAACTCTTCTATATTTTTGACGCTGATTGTTCAGTTTAGTTTTTAGTTTTGAAACCATTGCTTTCATCTATTTTAATTGCTTATTTCTAAACTTTCTCTGTCTTTCACTTCTACTTTTTGCTTCATTTGCTCTTCGATCTTCGTTCACAATGGACCGTGTTAGTTCACCAACTATTGGTTGTGCTTCATCGTCAGTAGTTGAAGGAGTATTTTGGCGTACAAAATTATCAGTATTATTTTTCAAAAGTTGTTTTTGTTGTCTGTACTTTGATGAATATTTTTTCCATTCTTTTCTAGTGAATCGTTGCTCTCGTGGCGTCATGTCTTTAATATTTTTTCTTAGTCCCTTTTCTTTCTTTTTTAAGTATTGCAACCTTTGTTTCTCTTTGTATTCAGCTAATTTAATGGGGTCGTTTTTTATTCTAGCTAAGCGAGCCTTTTCGACTTCTCTTTTCTTTTTCTATATATCTTCTCTATCCTTAGACATGTTTTGTTTTTCTTTCGGAGCCCTGATGTTTTAAACTGAAATAAGTAAAAAAAAATGCTTAGACACGCTCAAAACGTCAGTACCCTGGAAACACGTCAGTCCTTTGGCGCAATATGAGACAACGGACTGACGAAACAAACATGAATTTGAGGTTATCTTTAGGACTAACATTTATTTTGATGTTTTCGAATATCAAGAAGCTACATTTTAACAAATCAAAGTTAACTATGTATAAATTAAAATATAACACAGATTTACAAGGAAATAGCAACTCACCATAAGACTGATATTTTGTCTGGATCGACACGTCTTCACGAGACAAACACAACTCTAGCTCTGGCACAGTAATGGCGGCCGAACAATGGCGCGGTCTGCAGCTAACTTTAGTACCAACCTTGACCTTTAACACGGTTTGAATTTGAGTCGCCGGTATTTAGCGGGAAATTCAAAATCGAAGAACACACAACGGACTGACGAATAAAACTGAACACAAAGTTTCTTATTATTTTTACAACAACGGTGAGAATAAAAATTATGAAAGTTCTGATTATATAATATTAAATATATTACAGATTATAGTGAAATATTAAGTTTTATTGTATTAAAGGTAATATTTAATACACAGCTATTTGATTGCGTGCTTTTCAGGTTGTGACATGCCAAAGTACTGACTTTTCGAGAATATATTGTGAAGTTTTACAAATTTGTATTAAAAATAAATAGCTGAAATTGGGTGACCAAATAAAAGGCTTTTAATTCTTTTAAAATTAATCATAAAATATAAACAACATATAATTATACATCGTTTTATTGACTGATGACATTGAGTTACCCATTTTTTGTGGAAACACCCATATACCTTTTCAAGATCACGTGGGTTTCTCAAGTCATATCTCTTTTCTCTCAAAGCCATCTTCGTTCCTGTAGCAACAAAGAAAAAAATGGACATAGACTTTTGTAGTTTCTGTTATGTGTGCAAAAATATATAACAAGAAATAAATCTCTCCAAAATAATTTCCAAGTAAAAATGTACAATGGCAGATATGCGAAAAACCAGGTTTCGACATAAAACTATCAAATTAATTATTTATACATTGTTTTGAAAATTGATATCTGCACCCGAATAATATATAACAGTGTTTTGTAAAACTTAATTTTCTTTTATACAATAACAATTAAAATGTAGGTGAATAAAATACAAACTTACCAGTACAACAATATTCAAGCAATGTGATGGATCAATAGTCGCATAGATCTTTACAGAACCATAAAAATGTTACGTGAATGGTCGCAGTGGGTCTCACAGACCCTAATGTAAAATATTTCCCTTGAACGACAAGTTTCAACTAAATGTAATGGCGTCAACATGTAGCTTATATAAGTGGAAGAAGGTACTGGAATGGTTGTTGACACATCTATGAGCAAAAGCGCGAACTAACATGATGTGTGGTTTGCCAGACCCGTGCGACTTTTAAAGGGTTAATGGTTGTTGGAATAAATTATTTTGTTACATAAATATTTAATTTAAGTAACTTATGTTTTAAGAATGCATAGTGCAGTTTTTAGAAGACAAAAGAGAGTCAAGCGGTAAGTATTAAGTGGAAAGGGCTGCAGTAAGGCTCGGCTGTAATAGACTGGAATTGTAACCTGTGAGGCATGCCGCGCCTCAGCCGAGTGTGCCGCGGGTGGTTTTCAGCGCTCCACGTGGTGTTCGGCTGCCTGTATCTGCACGAGATGACCTTCGAGGCCGTGTCACCCATTGAGGTGTTGGCGACGGCCTCTCACTTCCAGTTGGAGTACCTGATCGATCAGTGTGCCAGTTACATGATTGAAACAATATCCATCAAGGTGGGAGGCTTATTAAATGTGAAATATTGTGTATTCCAGACGAATGATTTGCTGGCATAGAAAAAAAACTTAAGATCTGTAATATTATTACATGCGACCTATGTGACAAGTTTCCAAGTTTTTCGACAAGGTCCCATTGGTTTTCTTCTTTGCTTGTTGAAAGTTTTTTTTTTTTTATTTTTTTTTGTACAAACACCATTGCTATTTACACTGTATGCCATAGAGAAACCTCAGTAACAGACAAAAAAAGGTAAATACGCAAAAACACAGGAAACAAGCCCAAATCAGCTAATGTGAAAATGAATGCATGAATGCACAGAGAATGCCATGAAAATAATTAGTCAGACTGAGTTGTATTTCAGGTGACAAAATTTACAAGGATGAAATATTAGCTTCACACCTCGAATAATCTATTTTCCATTTCTTGTTTTTGTAGTATATTTGCATTGATTTGAATTTGAAATCAACCTTTAAAAAAATTACCTGTCATCTCCATGTGATATAAAGTGTCTTATCTTTTTTTATCAAGTTGGCAATGAATCAGAAAAATAATTTAACTAGACACTAATAGTGCTAAGTGGTAGCATAATATTTTGGGTTAGTTACACTGTCTCACTCTTACATTGCAGTACAGATTTGCCAAGTTGATACCAACCGGCATAACATAAAAATTTTTTTTGCATATCATTGTTAATAACATAATTTTTTTTTGCATATCATTGTTAATTCTAAAAAGTTACAATATATATATATTTTTTTTCTAAGACAATTAATTAGTGTTTATTGATAGTATTATTGCAGTGAAATCTCATTATAAAGTACCACACTATAAATGATTTCTCACGTTAAGAGTATTTATTTGCAGGTCCCAATAAGATGATTTACATTTATTAACGGTTCATTATAAAGTACTTTCATTAGTAAATGCCAAAAAGGTAAGTTTTTTCAGGTACGTTGTAATGATATTTCACTGTATCGTCGTCATTTTAAAAGAAAAAGAAATTATAATTTCACAGAAGAAAATGTTTGTAGCAGACATTCTATTAAATAATGTTGTGTGCCCAAAAGGAGCTAAAATTATATAAAATATATTTTTAATAGTATATATTTTTAATATATATTTAATATATATTTTTAATATCATATAAAAAAATTTTTTTTGACAAACTGTTGAAACCAAGGAGTATTGTACGTCTCTTTAGAAGGAAAAATTCATTATTATCAAGCGATTTTCTTAATCAAATACAATAAAATGTATTTCCGAAATTCCCGTTTGAAATTTTTCTTTAAAAATACAATGTTTCAGATCCATTAAAAAAAATTTCATTAGATTATAAAGGTTTGTCGGAAACTGTTATGCTCTATGGTTTATATCTAGCTAACAAACAAGAAACAACGAAACAAGGACAGCTTAAACATAGCATAATTGGTGCCCCCTGCTACTATAACACTTTAACTGAATGTTTTATGTTGAGGTTTTCTTAATGTTTCATAATTATTTTATACTCATGTTTCTTCCATTATGCATATACATTTAAGTTATATTGTTTGTGCTTTAATATGAACTATTATTAATTTGGGTTAGGTTTTACATAAATCTGAATGTAGTTTAATTTTTTTTTTCCACTGTAGTTTGTTTGGTCAGTTAAAGTTAGTGTGTCTATTAAAGAATGTTTTTTACAATTCTAAAGCATAATTTGTTTTGTGAGGCTATTCCATTCTAGATGTTTTAAAAAAGAAAGGAAGACACAGGCGAGATACGGGCACCACACACTGTCGTCAGCAAGTTATTTTTCCCGCCTCTAAGTTAGTGCGTTGTTGGTAAAACCCAACACGTAGGCGCACGACTGCGCAGAAATGCACCAGAAATTTAGCTTGGTGCTATCTCGCCAGCCAATCAGAATGAACCTTGAGGTGGTGTGATTTGTCTTCCCAGACTTTCAGAGAACAATAATTTTAGCAGCATCTTATTCCCTGTATGGTCATGTTTCAGGTTCTGCTTTGTGATTGGTCAGTTGAAATGGGGATGCATCCCCTTCCTTTGATTTCACCTTTGTAAGGGAATACAACTTTGTTGTTAAACTAGTTAGTCACGTGATTGTTGCCGCGTACGGTCATGTCGTCTGCCACTCGCCGAAGTATAAGTGAAGAGTGACGGGACAATTTCACGCATGCTGGTTGGGGCCGGGCCGAAGAGTAACTTTTTTATATATGTTTTTGGACATTCATAATTGGAAATTCAACCCCAGTAAGTAAGGGACTTAATTTTTTTTTATCGAGCGACAAGCTAGACCTATAGTGAATATGTGAAAGATTGTGTGTTAGTTGTGATCTGCTGTTGTTTTTTTGATAAGTAGTAATGAAAAAAATACTGCTTGTAAAAACTCTTTCATTGTAAATACCAATTTTTATCTTAAGGGAATAATTCATCCTCAATGTTGGCAACAAGATAAACTTTAAAACGCAGCAAAAAAATCTTTGTATAAAAACAGCATAAACTTTCCAGTGATTAAAGTGTCTTGTTACTATTCTGGGTTGCT
Organism: Bacillus rossius redtenbacheri; assembly: GCF_032445375.1. Classification (NCBI taxonomy): domain Eukaryota; kingdom Metazoa; phylum Arthropoda; class Insecta; order Phasmatodea; family Bacillidae; genus Bacillus; species Bacillus rossius. The sequence continues at coordinate 361,762,849 of NC_086330.1, read as the reverse complement.
TAGCCGTGCCGACCTGGAATGTAACGAGCTCTAATGGGAAAAGTCGTGCATTTGGAAGGGAGGGTAAATGTTCATTGAAATGCGCACTGCAATCTAAGGATGAGGCACACTGTAGCGTGCGGTTGTTCCCATCCTTCCAGACGGTCGTGGATTACTACGAGGCGTCGCTGAAGTACGGCGTGGCGGTCGTGAGAGACAAGTGCTTCAACTGGATGCTGAACAACCTGACTCGTTTCTGCAGCAAGAGCACCCATGCTGTCCCCGCCCTGCACGCACTGCGATCAATAAGGTAGTTTTCAGTGGTCGGCCAATGTCGTGTTGTGGTTCCTTCTCAGTGCCGCCACCGTCTGTAGTGCGCAGTGAATCGTCACCGATTGAGGACGCAGACACGAAATCCCATACTCCATAATGCCTTGCCGTCCAAAACATTCCAGGTTTTTTTTTAATGTGGATACTTTTACATGCCGTAAGCGTAATACAGTGTTTACTGTGATCAACTAATATGCATCAACTTTATTTGCACCTCACGTCAAGGTGATGATCTAGTCTTAAAATTATGTAGTGTATAGTTGATAAATATAGTACATGCTGCCTCAATCTGAGCAGATAACTGAATAAGTTACTCACGAAGCCATATTTAAAGCATACAGTTTTTTGGACAGATAGGGGAATGATGTCTCTAGGGTTTAATCTCTGGCAATGTAGAAATATGATAAAGAAAACTAGCAATAATCAGCTAGAAAACTACTCGCTTAAAAATTACCTCATATTAAATGTTCTCTTGTGTGTTTGTTGTAGAAGCGTTATTTAAAAAAAGGTGGACCAAACAAGGCTAGTAAATCTAATGATAATTGAATTTTCACTATTCCTGGATGAAAAGCAGGATTCAACAATGATACGTTGCATCTGTCCGTCACCCTTCCATCTGTCAATCATGTGACCTGCAGCTTATCAGATGGCCCATGAAACTCCACGTCTGTCCACCAAAATCTTGCCAAGCGTTAACTTTTGGCGGGCTGATGAAATTATAACCTAAAAAATATGTGAAAAACATTGCATTTTTAAAAAAAAATTATTTTAGTTTTTTAGTTTGCTTTCATATTATGATTTAAACTTGTGTTTGAACATGTTTTGAATTTTGATATTTCAAACAAAAATTGACCAAGATATAGATGTGTAATTAATAATGTACAGTACTTGAAAATATATTTAAATAAATGTCAAGAGCAAAAAAAAATATTTTAATTATTTATAAGTGCTTAGTTCACATGATGATCAAACTAATAAACCTTTTCATGAGAAATTTTCTTAAAAATGTAAGGTTTTCTAGTCGATTGGTAGCATCCAAGTGAAATAATAGTTTGATGAATTTAAGAATATTTGTGAATCGTCCAGCTTGTTGATGGACAGACAGATGATAGACAGACAAGATGGATCATGTGAAATTTTGTGTGTGATCGTGAAAACTGCTGTGCATTGCTTCTGAGAGAAAATAATATTTATGTCTGTTCAGTTCCATTAATATTAGGGATGTACAATAATACTCTCAGATACTATTACAATAAATGAGACTTAGTGTATTTTTTTGTCCATCTTGCAATTACGATATCATAAATTGGTATTCTCTAATTGTGGCATAGTTTTGCAGTGTTCTATTTGTTCTAATTCATATTGTTTCATTAAATATATTAAACAAATGTTTCTTAAGTTTTGAACATAATTGAGTAAATTTGAATAATTTATGCCAATTTTTAGTAAAAATAATATGAATATTTTTTTGAATGTTTGCTACAATAGAGATTTCACCCAAAATAGTAGAAATTTGTTTGTTAGATTTGTTTGAAAATGCCTTTTGCTAGATAAAGTTTTGATTGGCACTTACCGAACAGTTTGTTATAGGAAGGGTTCACAATGTACACATTTTTCTTTACTTCATATTGATCTAAACACTTTTGGCATTAGCCTTTACCTAATAATCTTTGTCCTTATGTCCATATTTGAGATGCAACATGCACGCAAAGGCCTATCAAAAAATAATAATGTGAGGCAAGAAATTTTTAATGATATAATATTCAACAATAACATTTTCTGTCACACTAAATGCAATAATCGTCATAGGAATTCTGCAGACCAGTACACTCCTCCCAGCTGGCTTTTTTTTTATAGATATTTTGTTGATGATTGATCTTTACTAGCTATGATGAAAGTGTTACAATAGTTACGGACCATGAACACTTTAGGGTTTTAATAGGAAAGCGTGAAAGTATGAAAAGTAAAAGGTCTTTAATTCGGTTCTTTCGGGACCATGCCGGAATACCTATTTTGCCAGATTATCGAATGACAATATGCTATGGATTGAATGGGAATGCCAATTGTGAAATTGCAAAAAGGAACCTGCTAGAAAACAGAAAACACTGTACTGAAATGAAAACATCAGTAATGATCAACTCTGGTAGAGCAGCAAAGGCCACCTGGCATCCAAGGGCAACATCCGGAATCCACCCGGAAAAAAAATCTGATCATGAGTGGCTCGATTGGTGGCGGATTACAATATGCCGAACCGTAGGATGCCGGAGTATAGACCTTTCACTGCAGTAAAACTAGTGCTCTTGTTAATGTATGTATATTCTTTCTCCGAAAATGGCATGAATACCTAGTGCTATTAAAATTTTGTTTCAGTGTAGACCTGATGGAGCAGCTGGTCGACAATTCGAAGTTTTTGTTCACCGGGACGGAATCCATGATCGTCCAATTGCTGGTGACGTGGGTGGCCGTGCAGCTGAATCCGGACTGGACCGGGAGTCTGCAAACAGTAGACCAGAAGATGATTCCTCGAGACGAAAGTAAGCCAGCAGCTGTGTTGCAGTGGATAGAGTAAGTTTTAAGGGGGAGGTAGGGATAGCTGAAAGATGCTGTCTCAGTTTCAATTTTTTTTTTTAGGCCATAACAGTTTTGTTTTGTTAAAGTCTCAGAATTGTGCTTTGTTAAAATCTAGTATATTATTTAGTAAAATGCCTGGAGTTAATATTGTCTGGCTTTTACTATTTTTTCTTCTTGTGAAGTCATTGTTGTTTATTATTGAATTCAATTAATTTTTGTTGGGAATGGCTACCACTACTGTAATAATACTGTCAATGGACATGTAATTCTCTTCGAAAAATCTCTTAATGCATGACATCTGGCTTAACAAAGGCAAAATTAAAATATCAAACATTAAAAATATTGTTTTGGGATTAAAACTGTTGAAACCAATATTGCATCGTTTGACCCTTTCTCTCTGCCTTAAATTGGGATGCACGTATACATACACATATTGTCCAGCACCAGGTAAACAGATGAATTGTGCATTGTCAGGGAGTTTTGAAATTCTTGGAAAAATGAGGTAATAGTCAGGAAAATATGCACTAGTCAGGGAATTCAAGTGAAAAAGGATGAGAAAAATGCTAATCTTGTACCACAAATGTAGGCCTCTGCTGAGCTTCGAATAAGCAAATCTATCGAAGGAGTTTTTAATATTCAGTTTGACTTCAACAGGAAATTTGCTTGTTTTATTTGAAGTGTCAGTTGTGATGCAAAGTTTTGCATCTGATGTGAAGCGTAGCATTTGTTGCAAATCCTTAAAACATTGGAAGCCTAATATTCTGTCATGAAAATATTTTTTTTTTTTGTGTTGTGTATGCTTTGCTTGATTAAAGTTGGTTCCTTAAAACAAATCAAATGGTGGCACACTCCGTTTGCTTAGTGCTTAATATTAATATTATGCAGGGTTATTTTATTTTTTATTGATTGATGGAATATGTTCATGGGTCCCAAGTAGTCAATCAATCAGTTCAAACATTACAAACTTTAAACAATTCTTGTTTACTTTAATCTTGTATTTTATAAAATAAGTGCAATACAGCTTTGTCGAGAACAATATTCACAATTTGATTCGACTTCACAACTATTTTAAACATTCGACTTGATATTCGCCTAGCAGCAAAAGACTAGTTTTCACACATGCCTACGCAAATGTGACAATGCCATGTGTATTGTGTATTGTATTTTGGGTTCAGTCCTTTTTTCTGTGCTAGTGGGGTCTAGTATTTTTTTGGCTCACGAGGCTGAATTCTTTTTGTGATGGTGTCTCAGAGTGGGATGTAAGGAACACGACTCGGTGCATAGTCTCCAGGATTTAAGTTACTTTGTAAAAGTCTTTGTCATGACGATGTTGAATCCGTTATGTACACATGTTGTAACTATGGCAGTGTTATGAATTAGATCAAAAATTTATACAGTTTTATTTTCTATGAAAATATTACATGTTTTAATCAGTGAAATTTATAAAATACCTAGAGAAGTTATTAATTGAAAAAGAAGAGTTTTTTTATATAGTTAATACCTTTTTTACTCGCATATAGGTCGCCATCGCAGATAGGTCGCACCCATAATATGAGGTCTTGAATTTGGTATTTAAGATTCCCCCCATATAGGTCGCACCGGTAATTCATTACCGCGCCGTGCGCGGAGAAAGGTTATTGTACTTGATCAGCTGCTGTTTTGGCGCGGCGTGGCCGCCAGCTGGCTCTCTTTGTTCACTGAGCTGTGCGTGCGCAGTATAACTCACTCAACGCTCCGCCCAGACTCATGACCTTGCATCAGCAGCCAGCCAATAGATGCGAACTTAGCGGAAAAAAATTATAAGCTCCACCTCCCGTGTACCAGTTTTGACCAGTTCTAATACCAGTTTATTGATATACGCACCAGTTTTCTCGCTGCCGTGACACGTTCAAGTTTACGTCCATCTTGATGTCTTGATACCAATAATTAATTAATTACGATCCCCAGAAATAAATTGTTAGTTTAAAAAATATGTGTCAACTGTACAATACTTCCGAAATTATAAAATACGTATAAAACAGTTACCAAGACTCCGCTCATTTTATCTTGTGAAGTTTGTCTCGTACCAGTATTTCGGCTAAGTTGTGACATAAATACAGTATCAGAAATTAACAATCAGCCACGTTCATACATTCGTGAGTTTACTTTTTTCCCTCGTGCGTTTTAGATTGTCTCCTGCTATAATTACTCGGATTTTACACGCCTAGGCTTAAATTATTACATGTTTAGAAATAAAAGCAACTTTTCATGTTATAAAATATGTATATTTTGCGATTTAAAATGTTCATTGCCGACTATAAACGTTAATGTTTTTCACTATGGGTTTTAGTGTTTTTAGGCCTACTAGCTAATCTTATTTACTCTTAAAGTACCCACGGTATTTTCTGGTTGTTTATGGTTGTTACGTGACGTAAATAGCAGGATGGATTCGATTTTTGAGTCGTAATTTGCGTGAAAGTTTTGTATTGGACTAAATGGGAACGAAACGGGACCTGAAGAATATAGTGCAAATAACGGGAAAACGTAAATAACGGTAACGTAAATTAGGGGTTTCGCTGTATGTGTACATTGTAAATAAATTTGTCTATACCTATATAAACTTCTTTTTCGCATTTTAAAGCAAAATATTGCAAAAAAATTCCTCAAAAATTTAAAAAAAAATTTTCTTCACATATAGGTCGCACTTCATTTTTTCCCCACCAAATCTGGTAAAATTGCTGCGACCTATATGCGAGTAAATACAGTATATATACAGTTAAAGAAAAAATGAAATTTTCTATGGAACAAAAAATAATTACATTTGAGAATGTATGTTTGAACTGCATTCTCATTGGACCATAGATAGTTTTGATATGTCCCAGACAAGAAACTAATAAGAACATTACAAAATTCAAATCACCCAAATCATGTCCATTCTGGCCTTAAGGTAAAATTTGGCAGCAGCGAATGGACAAGAGATGGTGGCTTATTTGTGTACAAGTGTTTGGTGTTCATCCTGGTCCCAGGGGATGAAAGGAATTCTTCAGGTCCGTTGTCATTTATACATTGCATGAAATATAAAATTTAATTTGATGTTAAGATCAATTTGTTTTAGTTGGATTAATCGTTCCCTCTGAGGTCCAGTTGTCGTATACCTCCTGCGAGAAGCGATGAACTAAGACATTGGAACTTTTCTGTAATTTATGCTAGAGAAAAACAAAGAAAAAATCCCGAGCATAGGTCTGACCACGGAGTTGTCTGGGTTGGCATGGGACCACCCATCAAGTCTGACTGGGACACTTATATCATCTGCGGTTTACAAATCCCACACAGTTAATATTGAGGGCTGATCGCGCATTGCCGGTGATTTCGAGATGTTAACTATGGGCGCCACCACGTGGAAGGGCACGTGGACCCGGCGGAGTCTCTCACTCAGGGCGTGACGTAGCCCAAGTGGGGACGAGTTACCAGCCCTTTCTATCCTAGCTACCCAGACCTGGCCCGCTCTAGGCGTCGGGCACGCCACACTCCTAGACTCACTCACCACGTGATTAAATAAGTACTCACTTTATATTTATTCTCCAGATTTAATTTCACTAACACGTCTCTCTACACGCCCGTTACACGTTACACATTACACGGTTAAAAAGCCTGAGGCACGAATCGGTTTAGGTGAAGGCATGGTCCACACACGTGGCCATGCTGCAAAGTATACTTATTACACGGTGATGAAAAAACTCGACTGAGACAATTAATTAATTAAACAGCCCGCTGGCCGAGAGCTGCCCCGAGGATGACGAGCGAAAGAGATTCAGAAATACTTAACGAGACAGAATTACTTGGTCAGTGCAGAACAAAGGTTGAAGTCCCCGGGGTGCTGGCGCGTCTGCTCTCGGTCAGTGATGAAGATCGACTGGGGTGAGCTCATCGCTCGCAGGTGGCAACATGGCGCCCTTCGCGCCAACACAATTACCGTTACTATATTCTACGACTCCGTGCCCCGGCGAAAGTTGAGTAAATTACAGATAAACATTAAAAATATATAAAAATTACTGACAATGGAAAGTTTGTTACTATTTACTTATTTAATGATAATTCATATAAAAGCATTCCTATCCTCGTCCAAGTCCGTGCCTGTTCGGGTCCGCCCGGGCAACGTCTATAGTTATTTAAGGTAACTTATTTAAATTAAAGAAACACAAGTAAACTACACAGCACTGGGGCGAAGATGGATGAAAACAAAAAGGGTTTACAAATAATATTAAAACGTAGCAAATTAGGGGTGCGGCGCACTGCAGCTAAGCGCCCTCTTGCCGGGCTAGACACACACGCACGCACGAGCGGGAGGTTTGAATATAGATGGTGGTTGGGCGGTGTCGTATCGGGCTCAAAGGGGCCGCAGGCCCGGACGACGTCAATTGCCCCCTCCGAAAGTAGGCCGATATGACAGCGCCGTTTGACAGATGGTTGGGGGGCGTTGCCTGTGGTGTTTACGTCGCGCACTCCCACGTGGCAATGTTGATGTTTATGTTTGTGTGGGCAGGTGGCAATGTTGACATGACGGACGGACAAGCAATGTTTACACGATGGAAGGGCGAGCAATGTTTACATGATGGCGGCGAGCAATGTTTACAAAATGACAGTTGAGCAATATTTACACTATGGAGGACGATACACACGGACAGAATGGGCGCTGGCTGACTAACCTTGTGGGTGGTGACCCACCAGTTGTCCCGAGCCCCAAATCTGCGTCAGCTGCGGCTGCGGCGGCTGCTGCGTGTGATAGCGTGGCGGTGGCCAGGGCGCCGGCCGGCAGGGGCGGCGGCGGCCAAGGTCAGGCGGCTCGTGGCAGGCGGGCAGCAAGCGCGGGCGGCGCTCGGCACGACCCGGCTCAGCCTCGCCGACAGGCGGGCGCTTCGCGGCCCGTCGTGACAGACGGGTGACAGGTGTCGAAGTCCGGGTGACGGTCACGTTCGGCGGTGGGACGGTCGGGCGTCCCGGCGTCGTGGCGTCGACCTGCATCGCGACAGGCGGATGTAGGGAGCTCAGGCGACTCTTCACGGTGCGGCGTCCCAATGTTGCCAACTTGCGACATTTGGGTGGCGTCTCGTGCGGCAGGGCACTTGACCGGTGTTCCGGTACTGCGGCGATCGGCGTCGGAATCGGGCGTCGTGGCGCCTCGGTCGATTCTGGCGTCGTGTCAGGTGGGCATGTAGGCGGCGTCAGCGTCGGCGTCGCGCGCGTCCGTCTCTTTCGGTCCGGTTCATCCGTCTGTGCCTCGAAGCCAGGCGGGCACAGAGGAGCAAATCCAGGCGGCGGGGCGGCGCTCAGGCGTCTCGGCGTCATGGCCCTGGACATCGTGTCGCAAAGCGTCCTGTTTGCGACTGCGCACTCTGGTAGCGGTGACGACGGCCGGATGACGTCGAAGCCAGGTGGTGGCGACAAGGTGACACGAAGCGTCGGCGTCGAGTCTGGTGGCGTCCGTGGCGAGTCGTGTGGCGGAGACGATGCGGGTTTCGCCGGAAATGACCTTGGTGGCGTCGGGACGGCGGTTCGGTGCGGTGGCGAGGTCATTCCGGCGTCGGGAGGTGTCTCCGACACGAGGCGGGTGCTGGACGGCGTGGCAGACTGCGGTGGGACGGTCGTTGTCGGGCGTCGCTCGGTTGGCTTCGGCGAGTCAAGCGTCATCATAGTCGGGATGAGTGGCGTCAGGTCGGCGAAACGAGGTCTTGCTGGCGATGATGCGTTTGGACCAGCGTCGGGAGACGTCAGGTCGACGAGAGGTGCCGAGGTTGGCGGCTCCAGGACAGGAGGTGGCGGAAGCGGAATTGTCGGCGTCGGGACGGCGAGCGTCGGCGTCGGGATAAGTGGCGTCGGGTCGACGAAACGCAGTGTGGCAGGCGGCGGCGGGATCGGACTTGTGTCGGGAGACGTCAAGTCGATGAGCGTCGGCACGGCGGGCGTCGGCGTCGGGACGACTGGCGTCTTTGTCAGGGCGGTAGGCGTCGGTAGCGTAACACGTGACGGTGCGGGTGGCGTCAGGACGTACCTTCGTGGTGCTGGTGTCGGCGTCGTGCGTGAGGAGTCGGCTTGGTGCTGCGGTGACGTTCCGGCAACGGGCGGCGTCCCTGGCACGTGCTGTGTCGGCGTTTTCGGCGTGGTTGGCTTCGGCGTGAGAGGCGTCGTCGGCGTCGGAGTGAGCGGCGTCTTTTTCGGCGTGGTTGGCGTCGGCGTGAGTGGCGTCTTTTCCGGCGTGGTTGGCGTCGGCGTGAGTGGCGTCTTTTTCGGCGTGGTTGGCGTCGGCGTGAGCGGCGTCTTTTTCGGTGTGGTTGGCGTCGTCGGCGTGAGCGGCGTTGGCGTCGACGTGAGCGGCGTCTTTTTCGGCGTCTCTGCCTCGTACTGCGCCTGGGTGGCTAGGTCGGCAGTGCATCGTGCGCACGTGAAGGTAAAAAACTTGCGCAGTATGGTCCATTCACGCTCGCCGATACAGCCACGATGCCACAGGCCGGCACATTCCTGGCAGCGGTAGCCCTCGCTACTACCTCCGGGACACGACCTCGCTCCACACTTCGTCACGCCGTGTATGCGGTACTCCGTACAGTAGCCACACTCATATCCGGCGGCGGTCCTGCCATACAAGTCCCAACTCGGGCAGGGAAAGTAACACCCGATACACTCGTCCGGATACGGATACATGTCTACGCACGTGGTACTCTACACGCGAACAGTCCTCACGAACACATCAGCACTGTGTTACTTACTGCGCTCGGAGTCCGTTGTTTGTGCGCGGATTCCTGGAAGCGTGCGCTTGGCTGATCACGTGGCTGGCGCGCCAGAGTCCCGCTATGCGCTCCGCGCGAACAATAGTTCCAGCGCGAACTTTAGTTCCGCGCGCTCCGCGTAACAACCGCCTATCTCACACGCTCGTACAGGTCTGGTTTTCGCGGAAGATGTAACTCGCCCCACGCTCTTGGGCGCCATTTGAGGGCTGATCGCGCATTGCCGGTGATTTCGAGATGTTAACTATGGGCGCCACCACGTGGAAGGGCACGTGGACCCGGCGGAGTCTCTCACTCAGGGCGTGACGTAGCCCAAGTGGGGACGAGTTACCAGCCCTTTCTATCCTAGCTACCCAGACCTGGCCCGCTCTAGGCGTCGGGCACGCCACACTCCTAGACTCACTCACCACGTGATTAAATAAGTACTCACTTTATATTTATTCTCCAGATTTAATTTCACTAACACGTCTCTCTACACGCCCGTTACACGTTACACATTACACGGTTAAAAAGCCTGAGGCACGAATCGGTTTAGGTGAAGGCATGGTCCACACACGTGGCCATGCTGCAAAGTATACTTATTACACGGTGATGAAAAAACTCGACTGAGACAATTAATTAATTAAACAGCCCGCTGGCCGAGAGCTGCCCCGAGGATGACGAGCGAAAGAGATTCAGAAATACTTAACGAGACAGAATTACTTGGTCAGTGCAGAACAAAGGTTGAAGTCCCCGGGGTGCTGGCGCGTCTGCTCTCGGTCAGTGATGAAGATCGACTGGGGTGAGCTCATCGCTCGCAGGTGGCAACATGGCGCCCTTCGCGCCAACACAATTACCGTTACTATATTCTACGACTCCGTGCCCCGGCGAAAGTTGAGTAAATTACAGATAAACATTAAAAATATATAAAAATTACTGACAATGGAAAGTTTGTTACTATTTACTTATTTAATGATAATTCATATAAAAGCATTCCTATCCTCGTCCAAGTCCGTGCCTGTTCGGGTCCGCCCGGGCAACGTCTATAGTTATTTAAGGTAACTTATTTAAATTAAAGAAACACAAGTAAACTACACAGCACTGGGGCGAAGATGGATGAAAACAAAAAGGGTTTACAAATAATATTAAAACGTAGCAAATTAGGGGTGCGGCGCACTGCAGCTAAGCGCCCTCTTGCCGGGCTAGACACACACGCACGCACGAGCGGGAGGTTTGAATATAGATGGTGGTTGGGCGGTGTCGTATCGGGCTCAAAGGGGCCGCAGGCCCGGACGACGTCAATATAATGGGCGAGGCTTCACATTACAGTACGCCTACTGTGCCTACAACCACTTGGCACAGCTGTTGACTAATATGTATCAAGGATCTGTGCAGAAAAAGAAAACCATGTTATTTTTCCATTTAATAAATCAAGAGGTTGGCTTAATAGCAGTAGTAGATTCAATAGTAGTAGTTGTAGCAGCAGCTGCAGTTTAATTTCCTAAATGGTCTACAATATGGGTTCGGAACCTGCTAGGAAAAACAGCTATTCTGCGGGGGTAATAATGCTGGTAATTTTTTGGTATGTAGATAATAGATATGTAATAGAATAAAAGATCAGCACCACGTGGGTTGAGCCCTGTTGCGCTGCATGTACGCTGATAAAAGTGTGGGTAGGTAGCCTCTCACTGCGTTCTATCTCTTTCTAACAGCTTCCCCTGCCATGCCTACTTTCTCGCAGAAACCGTCCCATGTGGAACATGACGTGAAACTGAACCCAACATTAAAAAAAAAAAACCTGTGAATACAAAACAATTCCAACCTTCACAATAACTGACATTAATTTATTATGGAACTACATTGAAATTGTAAATATGTAAATTTTTGTGAAATTTTATGATTACTAAAGGCTATTTGTATGCAGGTGTTGTTTTCTTTGATAACATTTTAAAGGGGAGTTTAAAAGGGAGTTTCCCTCATAGGTCATAGGGGTAACAAGACTGAAAAGGTTAGGAACAGGGGAACTACAGTAATCTCCTAGCCACAAAACAACCACAGAGCACATGTTACAGAGAACAAGCACTTGAATACAACCTGAGATGTGACACCATTCATCTGTTTCAGTTACAGACTAACTATGCTGTAGATTGAGTATAATAGCATAATGGGAGTAGGACCATCCATTGCCGTAACTCTAGCCAAGCCTATCCTAAGCAAGCAGCTCCTTGTTCCCTGATCCAGGTGGAGAAGCGTTCCTGCTGACGGACACGGGACAGCAGTACGCCCCGGCTTTCAAGGCACTGAGGCTGAAACACCTGACAAGGTTAAGTTTTTTCTACAAGAATCTCCTGAGTGACAACATCATTCCCACTTCCTGGCTGGAGCCTCACATCATCGAGAACTGGAGTAAACTGCTTAGTGTTTACGGTGGCTACGAGACAGGGCGAGTGTTCCGAAACAGTTTTTTTTTAAATACATGATTTTAATTACTATGTTAGACGGCTTTGATATCAATGCTGCGACTTGTAAATGGCATAATTGCAATATATCCTACACAAATTTATGTTAATTGTTATATGTAAAACAAAAAAAAACTTTAATAAAGTTACTTATATTTTTTCAGTAAGTTTGTAATTGAATGATGAATCAGTATTGAATGTTGAGCTCTAACCCATTTTATTTTCCTGTTAGGTAATTTTTATTCCCATGTTAATAATGTGGGTTTTATTGATAAGTATGTAAAGAATTTGCAACTTTTAATAATTTAAAAATAACGATCTAAAACCTACCACATAATTTTAAAGATTTGAAGTGAACCTGATGCATTTTATCTACTTTAAATGTTTGTTTTAACATGTTATTTTTGTCTATTGTAAGAAAATAATATATTTTTTTCTTTCTTTTCAGGCCTTCCCCAAACTCTGTACCTGAGGAAGTATTTGAGAGAGAAAGCATGCGTTTCGGCCGTTCCCTTCCAGATGCCACTAACCAGTACGTTTGGAAGTGGTTTCCTTTTAGCTTCGGTATAGGTGTGTACTGGGACTGGTTGCTGGGCAAACTGACTGTCAGCCGGATGTCTCACAACGCAACCCAAAGCAACAGAATTGTGAACATGGTGGAAAAATGGAAGTTGATGTTAAGGTAAAGGGAAATAATTTGTGAAATTGCAGTGTTGTTTTTTTTACACAGCATGTTGGGAAGCCATTTTTTCAAGCGTACTAAATAATATTGGCTGGAATCCAGAGTTAGGTACTTATCAAAATCAGATGCACACAGAGAATTAAATTTTTTGGGGATGGAATTAAAGATTTAATCGGGGGGTTTATGAAATTAATATTAATCAGTGGATTTGGATGTTATTTTAATATAAATTATATATATATTTGTATTCAATAAACATGGTGTGTGTGTGTGTGTGTGTGTGTGTGTGTGTGTGCATGCGTGCGTGTGTGTGGTGTGTGTGTGTGTGTGTGTGTGTGTGTGTATATATATATATATATATATATATATATATATATATATATATATATATATATATATATATATATATATAAGTAAAGAGATTTACACCTATGTACTGACTTATCATGATATCTCTGGAACCATAAGGCCTATAGACTTGAAATTTGGTAGGAATATTCCTTTCGCCGAGTAGAGGTCAGCTAAGAACGGATTTTACGAAACTCCACCCGCAAGGGGGATTGCGGTGGCGTTAATTTAAAAAATCCACATTTTCAAACTATAGCTCTTATAGGTATAAAACTTCGCCAGAATATTCTTTTTGGCATGTTAAAATTTACCAAGAATGAATTTTATGAAATTCCACCCACAAAGGGCAGGGGGGGGGGGGGGGGGAGGGGGCGTTCAAAATTAAAAAAAATTAAAATTTTAATCTATAGCTCCTACAGATTTTAAATTTGGCAAAATTATAATTTTGTTGTTTTTTGAGTTCAACTGAGAATGAATTTTACGAAATTCCACCCACGAAGGGAAGGGGATTGTGGGGGCATTATAATGAAAGTAAAAAAAAAAAATATTAATTACAGTTCGGGCTATAATGAATAATAAAATTAATATGTAGATTCTATGCGGGTTCAATTTAGATTGCTGATGTTGACAGAAATATTCTTTTGTTATAGAAATTTAATAAGCATTGTAAAAAACATAACCACAATTCTTTGTTTGTCAATAAACTCATTAGCATTTGATTTCACGTAGATGAAGATGACATTTATTTTCTCTCCTTTTCAATTCTCGATTTTTGATTTATTACCTTCTATGAGTATTATTTAACCTCTGAATTTGCAGATCTCCAGTTCGAAAGATTTCAATCAGAAGAAGAATAAATTTTACCAATTCATTAGAATTAATTTAATAAATTGTATTTCATTTTATTTATGGAGGTCATAATGTATGGTCTCCATTTATTATTAATTGCTCTGAATTAAAATTATTTAAATCCATTTTGTTTATATAAAATATTGGCCAAAATTTTTTTAATTAGTTTAGTTTTGGTTATTTTATTTAACATAAAATTTTATTTTTATTAAAATTAGTTAATTTTGTAATTTGTAAATATATTAATTTTTATTTCAGTTATTAAATTGAAATATGTTATTTATTTGCAAATAAATAACCTAAGATTTTATTTTAATTTGTAAATATTACAGTAGTTATTATGTAACTTGATTATGTTTATAGAGTTGAAGTTATCTTAAAAACAAATGACATTCATTTTTATACTTTTTTTTATTGTGTTAAAATAAAAATATAACCAGATAGCTGTCAAAATAAATATTTTCAAAAAAACTGATCAGATTGATTGAATTAATTTATTTAGACCGGATTTAAGTGAGATTAATTATTAATCTATAATTGTTCTTATTATTTTCTTCGTTTTGGTGTTTTTTTATTTGAGTAGAATGTTACTTAATGTGTAGTTGATGATAATTTAGTTAACTGAAACAGGTGAGATATATTTACTAATATATATTAATAATTTTCAGGTTTATTGTAAAGCTAAAACTATGAACAATGATATTTTTAAAATAAATTTACATATGTTGCATTAAAAATTAGTAATCAACATTTTTTTGAAAACTGTAAGAATAATAACAGTATGAAAATAAGAATTATAAGAATTGTGTCAAAATAGGCATTATGCAAAAACATTCATAGTTTTAGATTTTCGGTATAATATCTATTTTCGGTATAATATCTGAGCGATCAGAAGTATTATCAGAAATTATAAACATGTTTTAAAATAAAATAAAAAAATGACGTGAATTTATACGACAGCACTGACTAATGTGCATTCCATGAAGCGAAAGTAGACTACACCACCGAGTTGAATGCCAACAACAGTAGTTAGCATCCACCAGAGACAGCTGCGCTTAAGAAGAAGGGAGAAGTTTGACTTGTTACTTTTCTATCTAAACAATGTTGATTTAGAATTAGTTAATATGAGGCCTTACTTGCAGCGCTCGAATTTAAAGTCAAAGACCGCAGTCGCGTGAAATGTGTAAAGGCAGCGGACACTAGACTTCCTAAGCAGGATAGGACGGCATAAAAAATAATTAAATGCATCACTGCCTGGTTGATGTTTAATTTCTCAGCATTTGCACCATGGCATAGGCTTGGTACAGTTACTACATACAAGTTTACCCTAACTGAAGATCGCGATCTTACATTAAAAAATCCTATAATATAAATAATAATACTGATACATTTTATGCTTAACTTTGCAAACATTTAACAAATATACATTCGCCCTAATAGTTCTGAAAAAGTTATCGTTGAAGTTGTCTTTAACGTGTTTCACACGTCCCCAATTATCGATTTAACTTCGTCAAATTGGTCCCGAATTGTGACGCAATAGTCCGTGCCAACTACCAGCACCACACCATAAAAGAGTTTAAGTCTCACTTCCAGTAAATCCAGTTTGTTCGCTCAGCCCCAAATGAAACGCAAAAAGTTTAGTTCGTGGAGTTAACACACCGTATTTCATCCACAGGTTAAAACTATACTGTTATTTTTTATCTTTCCATAACAATAAATGAGCCTAATAATGTCGCAGTTCATAATCACTTTAGTCGCTCTGTTTTGTTCCACCAAAGGCTCAACCCGATGTCTGGTTGATAATAGAAAGGTGCGTCGAGGCTTACTTTTTTGCACGCAGTGTCGTGAAGGACCGCCCGGGCTGGCCACTCCTCGCGGCGTTGGTGAATGCGGTACGTCTTTCCATGGCTGCAGCCCAAAACACTTGCTCCCGCAAGCCGATGTGCGCGCGACCAGCAGCTCGCTCCGTCTGGCTCGCCAGCCGCAGTCGCGGGCTCGTTCACACCTCTCGTGACGTCAGACCGCTCCGCGCGCCGCGCAGTGTTCACTCGTGGAAACACAAAACAGCAGAGCCGCTAATGTCCGTTGTGTTTAGCCATATTTCAGGGCGTGTTTTAGGCAAGACCAAAATATCTATAACTAAGCATATAAACAAACAATATAAACCAAATCAATTAAAAAGACGTTAAAATTACAAATTAATTTAAACCAGGAACTAACGGAGGCGTAACAACCGCCTCATAGATAAGATATGAGTCAAATTACTGCCATCTTAAGCACGGCAGTCATGAGTATTGATGCCTGGGTTTAGGTTGTTTGTATCCAATCTATATTTTTATACATTTGATATGAGTAATGAATGGCATTGATGCTCATGTCTGTCCATGGTGTAGGCCTACTGGGGATCTCACCATGTAAAATAATGGGAACGCATCGTATTACACAGTACCTCCATGGTGATGTGGAAAGCTGTGTTATTTATTTTTTTAACTCGTGTAAATTTATAAGACTAAGTGGTTATCTGGGTGTGTTAATTTCGGAAAATTCATTCATGATAAATAATTAGGCAGCTATATAACAAAATATTTAATATTTCTCTAGTTTGGCATGTATTATATGCAGGGACCCCAGAAAATGGTAAATAAAACTGGCTCATTTTGGTGTAAAAAAATGACCAAAGCGAGCGGTGCAAAAGATCGGTGTAAAAATAAGCAAACGGTGCAAAAAATTGTGTAAAATTTTGGTGAGATACGTTAAATTAAAATTGGCAAATGAGATTGTTTTAGCTTCAAATTTTTTAAAAATTTTAATACTAAACATAAAATGCACTCAGTTGGCAAGCACTAAAAAGTAAATCAATATTACGCAGTCCACAGAATATTATTTTTAAATACATTTACCCTGGAATGAAAGCACATGCCTACTTTGTAAATATTTATCACATAGGCAAACAATGGCAAAGAAAACTAAGACTGCAGTAACAAATTTACAAATTAAGTGAAAATTACATAAAAATATAGTCAGTTCTTAAAACAATTTTCTACAAAAAAGATATGTCTTTGAACACATGCTCTCAACAGATGAGCTTTCTGCCAAAATACTGAGTCAGGAGGATTTCTATGTTGCTGGGTTTTAAATTCACTCTTAAGTCTGAGAATATGTGTCCATATGCAGAGAATGCCCGTTCACTGTCTGCATTTGATGGAGGTATGGAAAGCACTGAGAGAGAACAGTTAACAAAGTTTTTGTGGCCATCTTGTAAAGCCAATAAAACAGCTCCAACATCTACAGGCTTCATGTCCCTCAAAAGTTCTGAAACATGAGTCTGGAAGGTCAAGTATCCTTCCAAGAATTCTTGCTTCGAAAGTGTTTAGAGGACAGGGATTTTCCTCACAGCAGGATACAAACTGTCATCAACAACATTACTGGTCACATGTCTTGGATTGAATAACATTCCCACATGCAAAACAAACTCTCTAGCTGTGTCTTGCTCCATCAAAGTCTGAAGTTTCTTGTGGCAATTCAAAACTACACGAGTAAGAGTACTACGAAAAGAATGCTGCTTTAACGCTGTAGAAAGCTTGGCTAAATCTGAGTTTGTTCTATCTCCTAGACATCCTTTACTTACAAGTAAATACTTCTCCATCATAATGTTGGTCAGTGTTGTGTGTACTTTGTGTACCAGTGCATAAGTAGAGCCTTCAAATTCTTGTATAGCTTCCACAGTGGAAGTACCGTGTTCAACAAGGAAAGAAGAGGAACACTGAATAACTGCAACATTGTCTGCAGACAGGTTTTTGAAGTAAGCGATGGTGCTACTTCCTTCTTCTTCTTGTTGAAAGAATTCAATTAAATCCTCCACATACTCTGCAACATATTTTGCAGACCCAAACCAAGAATTCCACCTGGTCATGACCGGAATTGGGAACAAGACTGCCTTCTTTTCTTCTTCTGAATACTTTTCTTTTAAAAATGAGAGGTACCTATGTTTACGTGCATTCAGAAAACAATTTTTTGTGTTCTGAATGCACTGATTGAGCTCACCTAACTCAGCACTCCATAAGCTGGTCACAAGATTCAGCTTATGTGCCCAGCACTGAATGTAAGAAGAAATTATAATACAATGTAAAGTGTATTATTTAAGTAGCATATGTTGATAATGATACAAATATTTGGTACTGTGGCTTAATATGATGTATCCTTATTTAGTCCTTATTGTCTTAAGTTGTGAACTGAAGTTTACTGGTTCCAGGGTTTCGGTGTACTGCTCGAATCCCAAGGGAGAGCTGGTGTTTGTTTCGACATCTGGTATACAGTCAGTGGTGCTCAACATTGATGCTAGTGAAGTGGTGAGTTGCGGTTTTTTGTATTTCATCTGTTTATGTCTCTCTACTTGAACGTGAATCGTCAAACAGAAGCAATGTTGCTCATGTTCTTTTTAACTGTAAATTATTTCCGAGAAAGTTTTAGAAAGTTCCTTTTAGAGCTGTGCCGTTCTACAAATTTTACCGATACACCGATCTATTGATATGCCGATATTAATTTTTAATATCGGCCGATCCCGGACCGATACAATATAAAATAATTTTAATATTTATGTATACTTATTTTTACATTTTTGTGCATGTTTCAATAGCTAAAATTTTTATTAATATTAAAATGATATACGTACATACCTCCAACCTTCAATTTTTACTTACACCTGTATCAAAATTTAAAAAAATGTAAAATATAACAGGAGTTGTGTTTTTTTTCTTCTTTTTTTTACAATATGCAAATGTACACATAATGCTTACAACTTAACATGCAGAAAATCAAGCCTATAATATAACACAAAATAGTCTTCAAGCAGAACATATCTTAAACTAAGCTTTCTTCTTTATTGAGTATCATCCAGTTTTTAAATTTGTCATGTGATAATAAGTAATCATTATAACACTAACACTAACACTAGCAGAAAAGAATTTAAGAAACAAATGAAACTGCCCAATTGGTAGGGACATGCAGTTTTGGGGTTTATTTTATAGCAAAATTCGTTGTTATTTACCCTTAAAAGTGGTGTTATCATACATCAAAAGCGGTGTTATTTTTTAAATAGTTTTAGCACTATAAATTAAAAAAATTAAGCTAAGCATACCTTGAAATTTTGGACACATTCTTGCATTGTACAGTTGCACTAGCAGCAGTAATTTTCAATCGAATTTACACATCACTTTTTACATACAGTAATTGAAAATATTTTAGTACCTAAACCAGCAAGAATAAATTAATATGAAGTCTCTAAAATAGTGACATAAACACATGGGACAAAATCCTCAAACTTTAGCTCTCGAAAGCAAAAGTAGCCATGATACACAAATTAGCCTCACTTAAATTTGTCCTGCGGTCTGTTAAGACTGTGTTATATGAGGACAAAAATCGTTCACAGTCAACGTTTGCAGAAGGCATCCAGATGGCTTCAAGGCAGCTGGAAGCAAACAATGGCTGTGACAGCTTTACTACATTCAATGACTTCACTACGTCCACTGAATTGTCTGTTTCCATTTGTTTTGTAACAATGTCCTGAAGCTGACCAAAACCGCTGTTAATTCTTCAGTGCTTATGGAGTAGAGACTATGGACAGTTTTCAGTTTCTGCACCATTTCTGGGTTTAATTTAGCAAGCAACAAACTTTCCTGACTAAAAATTTGAATTGCTTCAAATCTCTTTCTACTTGGGTCAGTTGTCATGAGAGAGTTCAGTTTGGCAAGGGCTTGTGTTGCTGTTCTTGTGATGGACACTTTAGCTTCAGCAGCTTTAGCGGGGGGCATGTTAGACAAAGCTCTACTGGTTGCCTCAAAATAAATGCCACGAGTGATGTTTTCAAATTTTTTTTTTATATCTTGCAAGTCCCCATATAGTGAATGGGCAGTTGGATACAAAGAACCTTCAAGTTTCTGTATTAGCTCTACAAGGCTCTTGGCATGCTCTTTCACAAAGACAGCTTGACAAAGAATGAGAGAAATGTCATTTTCTGTGAGTGAACACAGAAACTCAACCCCTGAATTTTGTGTTGCCTTTAGTTCATCTGTTTTGCAGAAATCAACAATGTCATGTATGTAGTCTGCTACATAAAAAACGCTGTTGAACCAGGAATACCATCTAGTAACAACAGGAAGTGGGAACAATGGACGTTTCTCTCCATGCTTTTCTTCAAGAAAGCTAGCATACAGGTGCCTTCTTTTCCTGGTGTTGTTGAACACATTTTTTATTTTGCTCATAGCATTGTTCAACTCAGGCAACTCTTTCACCCAGACATTGCCAACAAGATTTAACTTATGTGCCCAGCACTGGACATGCGTTAACTGGTCTCCAAGGATTACTTCGAGAGTACTAACAGCCTTGGTCATATAACGAGCAGCATCGGTTACTACTGAGAGCACATCACCATACTGTACATTGTACATTTTGAGTGAATCTAAAATTGCCCTCACACAGTTTGTGGCATTAGCAGCTTCAAGAAAGTGAACTCCTGCAACAAATATTTCTGGTTTATCCTGTTGAAGATTCAGAATTCTAAATAAAACAACAAATACACACCTACCCATTTTATCTGTTGTTTCGTCGCACAGTATGTCAATTTTTTTGTCCTTTAATGCAGTTTTGGCATCTTCAATTCTGCATTTGGCTATGTCCCCTACATATTTCTCACGGACTGTTCTCGCAAGTGGCATGTCTCCAGCACCTTCGATGTATTTGTTCAGCCATGCCCTGATATTAGGATCATCAAGCTTTTCACGGGGTATATTTGCCTTTATAAAGGTCTCTGTTGTTTCCTTTATAAATTCCAACTTTTTGTCTTTTTGGACATTATTTTTTGCTGTCTGAAACGCTGAAGATATTGACGACTGGCGTTCAGACGCACTAGATGAGCCTTGCAATGAAGAGAGACGCTTCTTGTGTTTTTCACTGCCTACATGTTTTTCACATGAGTCTTTCCTATCCCAAGAGACGGTGACATTACAGTGACGACAAAAAAGTGTGGTTGAATCACTAGCATAAAGTCCGTGTTGAGAAAATTCAGAGGCTCGCTGTTTTGCAGTTACCGGCACTTTAGGCATTTTAATAGGCCTAATGTTTTAGCCGACCTTTAAATTGTACACCTTTAATTTATTTCACAGACGTTGAAAACTATCTGTAACAAAATTCTACCCGTTAAACTTTAACTTGCGCACAACAGAATGTTACGAATCGTCACCGTGTTTGCATTTTAAATTTGGTATTTGGTTAATAAAAATGGACGCAATGGACAAACAACGCTAAAGACTATATAAGAGAACAACGCTTCGAGAAACAACCTGCTGTAAACACCGTGATAATCGACTGTCCAGGCGAGCCGAATATCAAAATACAGCAAAACCCCTTATTTGCACTTTTCATGGGGACAAAGTAAAAAAGTGTAAAAAGCGGGAAAGTGTAAATAAAGGGAAAAGTAAGAAATACGTTAAAGTTAATTAAAATACAGTCGCATCCTGCAGCGTTCAGAACAAATACGGGCTACATTACACAGTAAAAATAAATAAAAAAGGGGCGCAAATTGATGAAAATTTACCGTCAATTGCGCGCCTTGCGCGGAGAAAGGTCATTGTACTCGATCATCTGTTGTTACAGTGCGGTGTCTGTTCTCTGCAGTGCTGCCAGATGAAATTTTAAAATATCAGTAGAAAAATTCAGTAGATCTGGAAAAAATTCAGTAGATTTTTCACAACACGCAAAACAACACTAATATTGCGTCAAAAAGTGTTAAGCAATTGTAATTTTAGCATAAAATATTTATATCCGTTATCTACAGCTTTCTATCAGTTTATCCTTGAAAAAACAACATGCTATAATATAATGTGAAAAAATTGTACCATAACAATAACATCTATTTTCTACTCATTTCAAAAAGCAAATACATGAAAAATGCAATAAGACAAAATGATACTAAAATTATAAGATTTCATTTTTCTTCAAAATTACAGCTAATTCAAACTGTCAAGCACAAATCCTAAATTAGTTTTCAGCTTACATTTTCAGTTCATTTTTTTTGTCTCGTACATTGATGCAGTCATTTCATTCAGTAGTTCACCTGTAACTGGAAACTCAAAACAATTTGAATTTGACAGCATCCTTTTTGTATGTAGAAGCCCAATGAGTGTTTCTGTAGAAAGTGAGTTGCGCTGCTTTGTTTTCATAATGTTTACTGTTGAAAAAATTCTTTCAACCGTTGCACTAGAATGGGGCAAGCATAACAAAGCTTCAATAAAAGCAATAAGATTCGGAAACATAGGTGAACCATCCCCAGTTTTCAGATTCTTAACGTAAAGCCAAAATTCCTCGGTTGATATGTTTTCATCAAAAGTGAATTCATGGTTCCGTAGAAGTCGCCACTCCGTGTCCAAGGATTGTATCATATCATCTGCGACAATGTTTGGGAATTTGCAGGCAAGATGAGCAATAGATCTCAATTTCTTTTGTAAAACACACTTTGGATCTAAAATTTCAAATTCCTTTAGTAACACATTTCCAAAGTCAAAACGCTTGTATATCTGACTTGCTGCCTCAATAAAAAACTCCAAACACCGAATTCTAAATCCATGAAGTGCTTCTTTTGTTAACCCAGCCATGCCTTTTGCCAACAATGAATTAACCTTTGCACCTAGGTACATGTTTTCAAGAGGTAAAAAATATTTTGGATTTTTAAACTGCACATCTTCTATTGCAGTTGATTTTAAATGGTCTTCTGAAATGAAACAGTCAAGTAATGTATGCACTACTGATGACACAGATGCATACAATAAATGTATTTGAGGCTTTTCTGCTTGCATTTGTTTGTTAAGTTTATTGAACAGTTCGAGAACAAAATCAAGAAAAGCAAGATAAAGATTCTGAACTGGGTCATTTAACATGTTCAGAATAGTCTCTGCTGCTTGTAAACGATCAGTGATAACAGCATTAGTAAAAAACAGCTTGAGAGCTTCATACTGCTCCAAAAGTCTAACTACTACTGCTTGTAAGGACAGCCACCGGGTCTGGGCTGGATGTAACATCTTATGTGGTTTGATATTAACAAAAACTTGAAACTCAACAAAGCTGCTAATACGTTTTGGACTGGACTGAAAGTAGTTGTACACATCTCGTGCGAGGTCCTCAACTGCCCTAGGGAGTTTCATGCATGCATAGCTTGCACACAGATGAAATGAGTGACATACACATTTCATGACAAATAGATTTGGAATATCTTGAATAAGCCTGGTTGAAAGTGAATTGTGTTTTCCAGTCATCACATTAGCTCCATCACATGCTAACCCTACCATATTATCTTTATATGCTATTCCAGCATCATTCAATGCATTGGTTATGTGCCTATACAGACTCTCAGCAGAGGCGTCCTGCACAGGTATAAGTCCAAAAAATGCATCACTTACAGTACAATCTTTCACTGTTCTTGCCACTATACACAAATGTTTTATGCAACCCTTATCAGTGCTTTCATCAACAATGATTGAAAATTTATTTTCTTGCAGCACTTTGTTTAGATTTTGACTACTGATTTTTCCAGTAACATTTTTAACAATAGCTGTTGCCTTGGTTCGTTTGCAAACCAAATGACTTGCAACAGTTGAATCAGGACAAACCGATTTTATAAGCTGGGGAAGGTGTTCCATGATGTTGAAAGGCAGATTGTGTTCTGCTAGGAAAGCTGCCAATCGTATTTCCCCTTCTTTAACTTGTGTTTCTAGTTTAATCTTCTTATTCATTGAAGGCATATCAAGCAGTGTATGTTGCTTAGAAACAGCAGTAACATTTGTAAGATGTTTCTTACCTTTAGAGTGTTTTTCAATTTCCACTTTGCCTGCAGCACTCACAGATAAATCACATATGCATGCTTTGCAGTATGCATATCCCTCACCCTTTTTACTTATAGAAAGCCACCCAGTAAATGCTGGATTGCTCTCCCAACTAACATTATATTTCTGAAGGTATTTTCGTTTTTTCGCACTCACTGAACTTTCACTGCTGGAACAACTTGGATTTGTATCACTTTCCATGATCTATAAACTATAATGAGTTACTTGGTTTAGGTTACATCAAATATGAGAGAACAGATATCAAAACAAACAATATTCAATTATAGATTGGTAACACCACAGATGAATGGATAACATGGAGACGCAACATTCGGCACAGATATTTTGTTCTTGTAGCTATGGTCACAACTCACAAACGCTGCTGAACATGAGCATGACGACTACTTTAAGGCTGTAGTTTACTTTAAACATGTCAATGTCAATACACATCACGTGTGTGCACTTCTCTATGATTTCCGTTGCGTGAAAACAAAAAAAAAAAGATGTTACTATTTACTTAAAATGAATATACATAGTAAAATTTAAATTAATGGCAAGAAAGTGCAAAATATCAGTAAATTTCGACTTTTTTCAGTAGTTCAGTAGACGATCCCGGAATTCAGTAGATCTACTGAAATTTCAGTAGATCTGGCAGCACTGGACTTCTCTGAGCTGCGCATGCGCAGTATAACTCATTCAATGCTCCGCCCAGACTCGTGACCAGCCAATAGAAGCGAGCTTAGCGGAAAAAAATATAAGCTCCACCTCCCGTGTACCAGTTTTGTCCAGTTGTAATACCAGTTTATTGGTATACGCACCCGCTTACTCGCTGCCGTGACATGTTCAAGTTTACGTTCATCTTGATGTCTTGATACCAATAATTAATTATTTACGATCCCCACAAATAAATGGTTAGTTTAAAAAATATGCGTCAACAGTATAATACTTCCGAAATTATATAATACGTATAAAACAGTTACCAAGATTCCACTCATTTTATCTTGTGAAGTTCATGTCTCGTACCAGTATTTCGGCTAAGTTGTGACATAAATACAGTATCAGCACTTACAATGTTACGATCAGCCACGTAATATTTCCGACATTTCCGTTACGTTTCTATATTCGTGAGTTTACGTTTTTCCCTAGTACATTTTAGATTGTCTCCTGCTGTAATTACTCGGACTTTTACACGCCTAGGCTTAAATTGTTACATGTTTAGAAATAAAAGCAACTTTTAATGTTATAAAATACACTGTGTGGGTAGTTATCTTTGGTTTTTTGTTGTTTCACGTTTGTTACTGTATTTACAAATTGAATTGCCGTGTTCGAATGAGGAAAATGTTCTGACTGTTCACCGAAAATTCAAGGATTTCGCGTTATTATCCAAAATGTGAGAAATTCGCGTTATTCTTAAAAATGTACTCAAATTCGCGTAAAAATTCGTTTTATCGCAATCGCGAAATATGCATGTCTCTACCAATTGGTCAATAAAGTGGATAAACTAATAATACTGTGATGAAACAGCAAAAATTATTAACTTTTTTTAAAGCTTACAATTTTTTTTAAGAAACACTAGCATTCGTAATTGTCAGGCTTCAGAGAGCATTTCCTATTACTTGCAAGTAAGCCACATGTACTAAATAACTGTTCAGAAGCAACAGTAGCTGCTGGAATGCACAAATATTTAACTGCAAGTTTTTTCAAAATAAGAAATGGTACACTTTCACAGTATTGAAATGGTGAACAATCATCAGGGGCCACTGGTTCCTTCAGATATTTATGTACTTCCATTTCTGCTGGCTGCTGTGAAACCATTTCCAAGCTATTTTGATTTTCTGCCAACAATATTGACCACAATGTTTTTAATGAAAGTTTTTCTTTTTTGGATTGGGGGAGGGTGTGAGGTTCCTTGATTTTACCTGACTTTCCATGTTGGGAGACTGGTTAGATTGCTTTTGCCTCCTCCATAAGGCTTGACTCTGCAAGTTCTGCGTTTCTCACAGATGAAAAAATTCTGTTTTTGAACCTGGAAAAAAAAAATAATTTAATGTTATGACTAAAAGTGAAAAAGTTTTCAAAAAAAATCTGTTTATTTATACAAAAATGTTTCCACACTTACCTTGGATCCAGATAGGTTGCAAGCATGTAGAGCTTGTTATTTTCAGTTTCGTTTACAGGGTAATAAACATCAAGTTGCTTAATTATGTCTTTCTTCACGTTCAGTAGTCCCGTGGTGTTGTCACTTTCTATTGCTGTTCTTAAACTGTTTAGAAGATGAAAAACTTCACTAATGCTACATGAACTCCTGGAAACAGTTTTTGTAATTTCTGCAAACAACTTCAGGATTTGGACAACATTTTCCATTGTATTCCAATAAGATGATGATAGTGTTGTTGACAAATTAAGCTCAGATGAACAAAGAGATACTGGGCCCTTCTGTTCCAAGAGTTGCTCAATCATCATGAATGTGGGATCCCACCTTGTAGGTTCATCTTGGATTAGTTTCTTACTTTTCAAACCTAACACATGCTGAGCTTTATTCAAAGCCTTTGAAGCATTCAGGGACTGCTTAAAGCTGGCCACTACACGCCTACATTTGGCCAGTGCGTTGGAAACACTTGGCAAGTTGAAACATCCATGCTGTATAACCAACTGAATTGTGTGTGCTGTGCAAGGAACACCCGGTACATTCAGTTTCTCTACAGCATTTCTGATGTTGGCAGCATTATCACGTACAACTGCAACAATTTTTTTTTTGATACCCCAAGCCTGAAGAACATCTTTAAAGAACACCATTATATTTTCAACAGTGTGGTGATCTGATGTAAAATAGTCATTTTTAGATTTTGAAGACCAAAAGTCAATAGTTGCAGATACATGCATTAAGTATAAATTTCCAAGTTCTTATTTTACCTCTGAAGCAAAACTTGTGTAAAGTTCTGGGATTAATCTATGTGAAAGTTCTTGCTGTGTTGGAATTGAGAACCTTGGTTCAGCAGTAGCCATTAACTGCCTGAACCCTTTGTCCTCGACAAAAGAAAATGGTTGGCCTTCCACAGCTACCATCTCACAGATATGTCTTGTAAGTTGTTGAGCCCGA
Source organism: Bacillus rossius redtenbacheri (assembly GCF_032445375.1). Taxonomy (NCBI): domain Eukaryota; kingdom Metazoa; phylum Arthropoda; class Insecta; order Phasmatodea; family Bacillidae; genus Bacillus; species Bacillus rossius. The sequence continues at coordinate 361,735,922 of NC_086330.1, read as the reverse complement.
GGGTGAGTTTTAAGATAAGGTGTCCCGCTTTTCCAAAATGTTTTCAAACTGAACTGTTTTTTTGAGTTTTTATTGGATGATACAGACTGTCGTGAACTGTAAAATTCACTGGAAAAATCAGGGGATGTTTCTGCCACAGTGCTTGATGAACAAATTGTGGCATTATAATTTGTAAAATTTTCAACATTAGTTGAAGTAGAAGGTCTGTCTTGTATACTTAATGGGCTGCTTTCACCGGCTTCTGCAGATTCCTGGGTTATAGGATCGCTTGATTGTTGGGAAGTTACCACTGCCGATGTCTGGGGAAAAAAAACTGATAATAGTCATATAAGCTGTATCCGAATAGTGGCCTAATGCAGGGTTGCAGTTTTTACGGATTTTATCCGTTTTCACTGATATTTTGGAGTTACACCGGATTTGGGATAAGCACTTCGAATCACTGATATTTTAATTGACGAACGCACAAACATAAATATTTACTTACTGCTCCCGCTCCACTTCATGTCATCAAGAGACACTTCACTTTGCTACAACGTTTCAGTTTTTCTAAGATGATAACAATTCATGCTCTACCTTTTATTTCTGGAAGCATTTTTTTATTTCACGGATGAAAGTATACCGTGCATCGTAATATCTATGACAGTTCTATGACACCGCTTTCTGTTTCTCTCTTCTGCGCGATGGTGCGTTCGTGCGTGTAACGGAACACGCCCAGTAATATTTGTGCGAAGTGATATCTATGACGGTGTTTTAACAGTCTGTGTTGTTATACCATGCAATCACGATTTCTATGATGGATTAACAGAGTGTTTACAGTTTGTTGTTAGTTTTAAAGTAATTGTTACGTACAAAAAATTCGGCTTGCATCTTTGTGGAGATTGTAATTGAAAGAAATGGAAATAAACGCAAGGCATCTCCAGATCGAACGCTGTATCAACAACGATACATATAAACATGAGTGGGAAGTAGAATTAAAGTGGCTGAAGGCTGAAACCCGGTAAAACGGTCGCTGTTGTTAAGTAATGCCAATGTTGAATGCATTGTTGCACTGCCACAACAGGACCAAATATTATGGGCTAGAATTCAAACCCACTGATGAGCTGAGAAAAAAAGCTAGGAACCTGAAGAAGTGAAGCAGTTGGAGTGTTCAGGCAATAAATGCCTGCAAATACTTCATAGTCTGTGTGTATATTTTTAAAGTGATTTTTGTGAGAACCTCATACTGGTACTTAACTCTTTACATGTAAACTTATCAGTTTTTTACCTACATTCATTATTATTATTTTAAAGTATGCCTATGCAACTGGAATGGAGGAAAAGCTGATTTTTGAAGAAATATAGTTATAATACTTTGTTTTCTCCTTTGTCTTAGCTGTAAAAAAAATGTTGGCGCGAATGAAAAACCTGTTTACAGAAATTTTCTTCTTACAGGATTTTACAGGATTTTTTATGGTCAAATACAGGATTTTATAACCATTCTTGGTGGCATCCCTGGCCTAATGATCCCTTAGCTAAGGGATCCATAGATAGTGCATCGTAATAGATGCAGCCATCTTTGAGTTGTATCTGAATTCTCACAAGGGATGTCGATGCATCCTCTCATGCGTCCACTAATTCAAGATTTTTAGGGATGCGACTCTCGCATCCACTGATACGTCCATATATCCCTTAGCTTTGTTATTGTGAACATAACCCTTAAAGAGTGAACGTGTGATACGAGATAGTTAATCAAAATGGATTTTGAACTAGAAGCTAAACATGTGAAATGTAACTATGGTATTTATAAATGCTTATACCATAAGTATATGTTTACATAATTCACATAAACAGTAAATTAATTTGATTTGTAGGAACAACAAGTCCCCGATTCAAATTATCTTCCATATTTCAATTCCCAACGATAATTGAAATCATCCGAAATTGTTTACAAATTTGAATGTTCATTTACATTTTACTGGCCCACCTTAGATGTCATGAATATAAAATGCCAATCCACATTGGTACAATGACAAACCAAAAGGTAGTGCTAGCTGTAAAACAATTCGGATATCGTACATCCTTTAGAATGCATCCTTTAAACTGTGGGTGCATTTGTTTAGGGATGTAGGGACGTGAACTTAAAGGACGCATCCCTAGGTATTTGGATACATCCATAGTATTTTAAAAATTTGCCTACCAGAAAAACAAAAATATCATAAAAATGTTTTTCAAAGCAGGACAGTTATACTTCTGATATTTAAGGATTTAATAATGAAATCAAGACTACACCTATTATAGTTGTTTGCTAAAACTGTTCATTGAAACGCAGGTTTGTCTTAAGACTAATCAAGGGGAAAAATATGTAGCTGGCAAACACAACTTATTACATAATTAATTTTAAAAAGGTGGCTTTTTGTTTAAGTTTATTTTATTGGCCCTTTGGCTTAATTCACAACTCCCAATATAAAAAAGTCTAACAATAATGAAAAACATTTTACAAATAATGCATACTAAAGAAAGACTAGCAATGTGTTGTATGCCAACTTTGAATGGTCTAACAATGCACTGCCTCTTACCTTCATTATTAATTTTGCATGTTCCTTTTCTAGGTGTTTTCTTAGATTTGTAGTATTGAAACCATGTGCTTTTGTTCCACCTCTCGATCTTATAACACCACAAATTGTACATTTATCTTTGGAATTATCGTCTTCTAAAACTGTAAAGTATTTCCAAATTTTTTTTTTATTCAGCATTTAAAATGTACTGACTGAACACCACTCATACAGAAAAATAACAAGCACGTGTGTTAATTGCCGACTTTTAGCATAACCAAAATAAACAAAAAAGTCTAGTAAAAAAAATTGAAGGATGCATTAATTACTGCATTTGTCACCAAGGAGTATAGAAGTAGAGAGAGATTTCACTCCCAGGTTGAACCTCTTTCCTTATTTTTTTCTCGGATAACCGCCACTATGTAATGTAATAATACCACCAGCCAGCGTGAAATAAACCATGCAAAAATGTATTTTAAATACGTATTTTATTAATGCATAATGCTAAATTATGGTTTTAAAATAGTTTTCGAACGGTTTTTTATTTATTAAATGTATGTACAAAAAAATTGAATTCAATGTTATTGTTTAAGAAGGTAATTTTGTTTGTCCCAATACCGCAGGATCTAGGGCTAGGCGTGGACAAAAGAGTGTTCAAGACAAAAAATATTCCCATATATGAGGTAAGCGAAATCGAGGAAGCAATTGATGACAGTATCCTGAAAATATGCAAGGAGGAGGAGGACTACGTCAGCAAGGGATCCGGGTGGACCTTGTCTGTCGTGAAGTGACTCCAGCTCCGCTTCAACAAGCTTGTCCCTCTTCGAGTCTCCTCCTACATCGCCCTGCCTGCCGCCATCAAGAACCGTGAAGCGTGCATAAACCCCAAGAACCTGGAAGACAACATGTGCTTCAAGTGGGCTATACTGGCGCGGTACGTGGAGGGTAGAGATCCTCAACGTGTGGACCATCGCTACCACGACCTGGAGGGAAAGTTTAATTTTTCAGGACTTGAGTTCCCCACCCCCCTCCATCAAATCAAAGTATTTGAACGGAATAACATAGAAGTGTCCGTCAACGTCTAGCAATCAACGAGGACAACAAGATCGCGCCAGTGCGTGTGGGGAAGGAGGAAAAACGTCATCATTTCGACCTCCTCATGCAGTCAACCGAGATTTCCAGATTAATGGAAATATTTTTAATTCCGCCACCCCACCCCCCACAATTTTTTAAAATTAGAATCGTTCGGAGAATAACTTAGGTTATTATCCATCCATAAAATTAATAACTTATTCTGAAGTCCAACAAATACACATAACCTAACAACCCCATGTTTACTTGTAGATTGTCAAATATTTATTTTCAACTAAAATTGTTCACATTGTTTCTAGGCTTAATATTTTCACAGTGTGGCACCCAACATCTTCTTCCAAAAGTTTTCTTCTTAACTTTTTCCATCTCAAATTTTTAAATAACTCAAAGTAATACCAAATTGCATTCGTTTCAAATTCAAATGATAACAGTTTTAAATTTTTAAACAAACACTGACACCAACACCTACATTCAAAATATGAAAGTAATAATGTATTTATCATGAATTATTTCAAACAAGTAAACTAAAGTAAATTTTGAAAATAAAATCAGATTCCTTCATCAAAGTCAAATTATTCAACATAAAATTATAAAATTAGTTAGTTTAAAATAGCTTTCTCACGTTAGCACATTTTTTTTCCACAGTCTTCAATAAGCCATCGTAGGCCCTATCTAGTGACTATCCCCTGCGCGTCACAGTAAATAATAATTTTGAGCAGTTTCGTTGCCTGTAATAAACAAAACACATATTGTATTCAAGCGGTACACTAAAAGAAAATCGAAATTTGGTCAATCGATTACGCTTTGAGAGCCATCTGCCTAGAAACGTACAAGCTACCTAATGTAGCGACGGGAGAGCTATCTCTCGCTACTTCTCAAACTACTGCTGGCCGACCTGTTGTATTTAACTTAAACAGAAATAAAACTGCGTATTAGTTGGCTTTGGTGATAATTTATTTTTGGGGATAAGTTAGCTAAACAGACATATGTTTTAAGAAAACTGCCAAAGCATTTTGTATTTTGTACACACGTTATCTTAGATGTATATTTACGGTTTTTAATACCGCGCCCGGTCTTTGTGTACGGACTGCGAGACATCACCATTTTATGTCGCACGATAAACATGACAAAAAGGAAACATAATTCGGGGAAACTTATACCGTGTTGCGAAGTTAATTATGAAACCTAATTTTAAATAATTATTACATACCTATTCGTGCAATAATTATGGTAAAGTTTATTACAAATCCTCGAAATAATTAAGTAAAACAATTCAACAATAACAATATCTGGGCAAAAACATACAGTATCAGCAATTTTTTTCTTGTTTTGGTGGATCCTGAATACGATCCGATACAACGAAATATCAGCAATATCGGTACCTGCCGATACGGATCGGCACAGCTCTAGTACCTTTTATACAGACTGAACCATAGGTAGGGACAAGACTACATGGTGAACTTGTGGATTGTGCACACATTTGATAGTAATAGACTTTAAAACTGTGGCACCCTAAGTCCAGTATTACCAAGATTATATATGCAGCTAGAGTTTGGTTGAGAAAAATGTTTTAGATTTATAAGTTTGAATATGTTATTTGTTATTTTGAATTGATGAAATTATGTAACATGAATTTGTACCAGGATGTATGACCAAAATGGATTGGGGAAAAAAAAAAATATATTGTTTGATCTAGCATCTTACATTAGTAACATGTTATTATAACACATAAATATATTAATAATGGCACATATTTCAAACACACAAGAATATGCTGATTAATTTTTATATTTCTGAATAGTTATGTTCTAGACATGCTTATTACTAATGATTTTACTGTGTACGTGCATCAGATGTCAATCAAAATGAGACTATATTGGTGAAATAAGTATTAAGAAATATTTTAGTTTCATATTGGTTGAATAATACACTTTTTTAGTGAATAAAGAATATATATAGGCCTAATAAATATATTTTTTTTAAAAAATGAAACTGTCTTATCAATTAAACAATAAAATCTTGACTCTAACCATAGGGACCTTCAAAAAGGTTTCTCTTCACTAATCACCAGGTTGGGTTTTAAAATTTTTTTTTGCTATTATTTCAAATTTTAGCTATTTAACTAGGTTTTTTTTTTGCATGACAAGACATAATGATATCTTTCTGAGATTTCATATATCTTTACTCTCTGATTTCAACTAACAGGCTCCAGTCAACATATTTACAAATGCTACATCCATTGTCATGTTGAGTTTAAAAATTTAATATGGAAGCTTGTATATAAGCGATGGTAAAATATTTCAGGGTCCAAGATGGTGAAGCGTATTTTTTTATTCCAGAATGTGGAGCTAGGACTGAATAACACGAAGTTGAGTTATCCAGTCTTCCTGTTGGTTCAAGTCTTGGTAGTTTCTCCGAGCGCAAGTGCTGAAGACAGTGGGAACAATTCTGACGTCTGAGAGGCTAGTTCCGGCCATGAGTGATTTTATTAGTTTTGTATCAGTATAAAACATATTTTTTGGAAAGTGTACAGTTTATTACAATGTGTAGTGTTTGAAATAGTATTTTATACAATTTTGTTAACACATAATATATTATTTTACATGTGTAAAATATTTTGATGTTAAAGCAGCTATGAATGAACATACTAACATATACATGTGAATACAATGTGTAGATGATTTTTAATAATTAAAAATAATAATAGTAAAGCAAGGTATTATTTATATACAGTTGAATCTCCATTACCCTTGACTTGATTACCTGATTAATCGAGCATTCTGTTAACTGGATTCTTAGTTAAAAATAAATTTTTAGGGAAGGGACAAGAAAGGAGTAAATTAAATGATTTCATTTATATATATTTTTTAAAATTAATAATGAGTGTCAGTAATACTTCTACATTTGTTTCGTATAAATTACCTACTTTAAAACTTTTGCTGTATTGTATAACCTAAATACAATTGTATTCGATTATCCGTAATTTTCGCTTATCTGTGCTGACCTTCCTCCCCCATTACCCCAGTTAATCAAGGTTCTTCTGTATATAAAAAATTAATTTAGTGTTGTGTAACAATTTTATTACCATGTCACACTGGACTGACGTGTTTGTACTGTGAATGAAAATTTGTCAAAGCTTTTTTATAAGATGCACAACAATTTATGTCAAGCTGGTTTGTTTGGCTGCTTGCTGACATAATGAAATTGTTTAGAATTTGTTATTAAGCAAAACTAGGGCTGCCACGTAAGAAATGTTTGTCGTACATGATAAACGTTCAGTGTTAAGTGTCATGATACATGTCCAAAGTAGTGTTTGCTAGGGCCTAGGTAAGTTACATAATAACTGAAAATAGGTAGTATCACCAATATGTGTATTTACTTAACTGCTTGCAGTTTCAAAGTTTCACCATGCTACTAAAAAACTGTCTGGTATTGATGAAAGTTTGATGTTTTACATTTTATTTGTCAGTCCCACAGGCATGTGAGAGGTTCGTTGATTTTTCTTGAGTACACATTTGCATGGGTCCTCTAGTTCAATTAAGGATTTGGTTTCACGAGCGATCTAGAACTTAAATAACTCTTTAACATCATGCCACCTGTGAGCTTGAAACGAATGATGAAATATGTTCTTCTGGCTGGTGACACCACAATACTCACCCATTTAGATGTTCAAAATTTCTCCACTAAGAGCAATCGTTTCCTGTGACATAGTACGCCTGTCACAACCCCATAAAATTCACAAGATATAATCAATTTCTAGATAAAATCCTTGTTTATTAAAAATTGTACCTTAATTTTTGTAGGAATGCACATTCCTGCTATTAATATTGGGATCGATATATTATTATGTAGAAATTTCCTCCAGGAGCCGGCTGCTCTAGCATTCAATTTAACCTTTGGTAGGAGAGAGTTCAAAGAGGAGCTGTTTGACTTTGTTAGATAGTCACCACAATGACACATCATGTACAGTTATGCTCACAAATGGGACTGTCATATAGACTGAAAGGAGCGAGCATGTTCTGTTGTGTACACTGGTGTAATACTGAAGCTGTGTAATGTGTGATTGAAATGCTTCCCAATCTATGTTTTTGGTTCTAATGTCGAAAAATTGTTAGTAAAATTAAGCATTTGTAAATGCATTCCACTCATGAACCTTTTATTTCCATAGAAATAATTTATTGCTCTGACCAATGGGAACGTATTATTGCAAAGTTTCAAGTTGAATAACAAGTATGTATCTAGGAGGGCAGCTTCCTGTCTCCCCCTTTATCAGAAAGGGAGAAAAAAAAACAAGTGATTAAGAAGCTGTAGTTAGAAAATTTGTAATGAATCTTCACAAACTATTGTCAAATATTTTTTAATAAATGATCTTTCTGTTAGTGTTTTCCAGTATTATATAGCACCGTGGATCCACCTCTCAATGAAAGAGGTTTAATTCAGAAAAAAATGTTCTCTCTTTAATTTATGTTTGGATACGCCCTTGATTTAAAATCTGGTATTAATTAAATTCCATAAAAATGTTTAATACAAAAAAAATTTGTTCCTGTTGAAGTGGTTCTCTTAAAGATGTTAGGAATATAATGATAATACATATTTATTTGGTGATGGCATATAATTTTGATATTCTCATTATTAATGAATGAATCAGCGGTATCAAATATAATAAAAAACTTGACCAATCACTACCATTGAAGAAAATTATATTTAAGTGTATGAATTTATTTTTAAGATAAATCCTTAACATTCACTAAAATATAGTTTTATATTTCACATTTATTGCCATGCAATTACATATTGCTAATTTGTGAGACCACATATTAAAGAAAATGTTTTATGTTTATGATAATTAATTTAATATTTTCTTGTTTTCTATTAAACAAAATTACAGTGGTTCAGGGATTATTTTAGAATAGTTATTCTTAGAAGCCTGAAATCAGAAGAGCAAATGAATACCAAATTTTTGATCTCATGGTCAATGTAGGTTTATATAGTTGTATATTTATATAGTTATATATTTTATAATAAATAACATTTTGAAACATGAAAAAAATGTTTAATAAAACTAATCTTACTTTATTGTGTATGTAGGAGTATAGCTGCTTCAGAGGTGTAATTATTCTCCGATGTTTCAGTCTAAATTGCAGCAGCCATCTTCAAGGTAGGGAGCAGTTGGAAACGCTACCACCCTGAAAATACCGACTGCAATGTAAATGTTTGAGAATAATTCTTCCATTTTGATGCTAAAGCTCACAAACCCAGCAAATCAGTGTATGCACATATGTCTTATCCTAAAATGTGACTCTCAAATATATTTTTATTTGGCAACCTTTAAGATATATTTTTTAGCAAAAAATTCTACATGGTGTTAAATTGAATGAAAAAAAAATAATTTTCAATCTTTTGGTAAAGTTTTATGCAGAGTGTACTCATTTTATATGTAGTATTTGAATTTTTTTTTGTATGAACATTAGTGTTGTATTAGTACAGTTATAATAAAATGTTTCATTTCAGTTTTTTTTTATTGAAGATTCACTGAAGTGATCCATCCTAAGAGATTATCCTATTCCAAAGAGTTGGCATGCAATCACTATAATGTTTTGCAATGCTTAAGTGAAATATTCTATTTCAGGGGGGGGGGGGGGGGGGTGGTAATCGGTTGTCTGGAATACCTGCTTCCCAGTAAAATGAAGGAACAGGACTTAATATATTGATACTAATGTCTATATTAGTTCAATACTTAAGCTATCAATAGTTATACATATGTCTGTGATAAGTAATAAAATTTAAAAAATAGCCCAAAAATGTATTTCAGAAGTCATTTCATCCGTGCATCTTTTTCCATTCTGGGAGGAGCCCTCAGGTTAAACCTTTGTTTCAGTGTACAAAATTATTCTAAAAAAATTTATCTTCCCAAAAGACACTGCCATTCAGAAACATTTAATAGATATGTGTAATAGACATTATTTACAGATATCTGACAGTTTATAATATATACTCTGGTAAATACATCATCAACTCATAAATAAATAAATAAATGCAAAAGCAAAAAAAAAAAAAAGATGAAAATAACTTGTGTCAAATACACTTCTAATCTCGGTAATGAGTGAATAAACTTGTTGCAAATAAACTTATAATTTGAAACTTGGACACAAAATTTAACATAGAATTCTTTAGAATAATGCTGAGTGTGATGAATACATGAAAATAATTCATTTTAGGGAAAAACTGTAAAAACTTTTTCTCTTTGTAAAACCTAACTATAATTCTGTTTAACAAGATGGTACTTTTGATTTCTGAGGGCTAGCCGAGCGACACAAGTACAGAGAGCGTCGCATGTAACTGCCTCATTGCCGAACCAGTGACTTCTTCCCCCTAGACTGGAATTATCATCACTAGTATTTTTAAGATTATACTTCTTTAGGTGTTATGAGGGTGAAATGTTAGTGTGCACCAGAATTGCAATGAAATAAGTGCACATTACACAACAGAAATTTAACAGTTCAATGCGCACTGCCATAGCCACGAGCCGAAGTTGTCAAGGATGGCTGACCTACATATGGCAACATGTACCTGTATAATTATATTAACTTTCGGGGGACGCACTGAGCGTATTGGTGTGCCAAAGTAAATTTTATGGTAGTGAAGCTTTCCTGAAATACATTTTGATAACTTTAATAGTCATAACAAGATATAATCACACCTTTAATAATAGGTACCTATTAAATTTTTAGCCAGGAAAATTGTGTTGGAACAAACATAGCATCGAAGATGTGTAACATTTTGTTCGTTCTCTAATGCATTACAAATGCTGTAGTATCTTTTAAATATTTTTCAAACTAAAAGTTGCAATCCAGTAGATAAATTAAAACTAAATTTACCTGAAACTTTTTAAAACACAAGTTTTTTAATAAGAATATGTATATCAGACTGTAAATACTTCTTACAAACAAACCTTAACATTATTGATTTGATTTAACAATTACGATTAAACAGTAAAATTTTCATCATGAAGTTCTTTTATTCAACATGGTATCAAATATATGTAAGCTAACAATTTGTTGTGTGTCTACAGTATGATAAATGCTGCACTATCTCTACATTTCATTGTTAACTAAGGATTGTAAAAAGTTTTAATGCATATTTTTTAAGTTCTTTTGTTTTATGAATATAAATTATAACCTAAAGTACGGTAGTGATGGATAGTTGTACTATTATAAAGTTTAGTTTGGCACACCAAAACACTTAGTACATTCCCAGATGTTGACGAAATTTAATCTTTAATAATGAATCATGTGGGTCTTCCATCTTTGAGATTTCTGAGATTTTCACAGATGGCACCACTGTGTTTACACATTTCCGTTCCAATTGACTTCTGTCCCATGCATGAAGTTACTCCCACCAAATGCAGTATATAGAGAACTAAGATGTTAACACATCAAAACACGTGCCACAATGTAGTCATAGTTCTTGGTCCGTGGTCTTTGTTGAGGAATCGTCCCAGCATTTTCTTGTCGTAGTTTCAGGAGTCAATGGAAAACTGATGAATGGATGGTAGGACCAAGAATTGAACTGTGATCCATCTGAATGCAACTATACCACAGTACTTCTTTGATTTGTACCACATTTATCAGAAAAAAAAATATTTATACAATTTAATAAATAGATTATGTTTTGTTTATGTTAATATCAATATGTACATACTCAAATAATATTAACTTGAACAAAAATGAGATTATATGTTTCTGGACATTTATGTGTGTGTTTATTTGTGTGTTTGTCTGTGTGTGAATGTGTATGTATGTATATAAATATATACACACACACACTTATCATTTTTTTATTAGGAGTAAAATTTTCCTAACATTTAAACTAATTAAGGAACAATTTTAAGTGTATAATTTCCATTCAACCGTTTATTTATTTTCTTCTGTATTTATTTTAAAGTATTAACATGAAGAGTAATGTAATTTGGCTATGCTCCCGGAAAGAAAGAAGCAAGCCAGAGTGAGAGTGATTGTTTTATTTACTTAATTTAGCAGAGAATGAGCAGAATCAGCGGTGAAAAAAAATCAGTGCATTGATTCTTGTAAGAGGAAAAAAATTAATTCTTTACCCTTCCTACAAAGCACAATATAATATTGCTTAACTGTTCCACAGCATTCTGAATATTTCTTGTGCTTCTAATGTTTAATCACAGCAAGCAGCAATAACTTGCAGGCACATATAACCGTAAGGTGCCACCACCGTGCATAATGTGTTAAATTTTAAAACAAACAATTTAGGTAGAAGTGAAATTTCTGTTTTTTTTTTATTTCCCCTCATTTATTAGTTATACTACCAGTTTCTTTGTAAACTGCAGAAAGAGATTTATTGTAAAACAAACTCAATATTCCGTGTGTAAACTTCACCAGATTTGAGTGAATTGATTATGTAACATGATTGATCACGCGATCTCGCATGTCCTTAATCCTAAACTAGTGGTAGGGTTTATTGGCGTGGCGGAACGCCGCAGTGTGCCCGCCTGGAGGGGTCAGAGGGTTGTGCTAGGGAGAGAGGGGGTGTAGACTCGGCAGAGTTCGTGCGTGTCCGCCGACGGTCGATCCCGGTCCCGAGGAGGGCGGTGTGATGGCGAAGGAGGGGGGAGCGGGGAAACCAGCGCGAGGGGGCCTCCGCGCCTCTCTCTTCCCCTGCGCGGCGTGTTGCATGGTGGGTCAGGAGCGCTGCGGCAGGGGGTCTGCGAGTCCCGGTGTCGCTCGGCCGCTTCGGGGGCAGCACACGAACCAGCCCCCGCCTCGAAACGACCTCTCATCGCCGTCTTCGTCGTCGTCGTCGGCGTTCCCTGCTGCGCTGGCTTGCATGATTCGACGCGACGGCGCACGGAGTTGATAGCTGAAGCAGAGTTTCCCCGGCGGGAGCAGGGCGATGGAGGGCCTCAGGATAGCCTGCCTCCTGGCGGGAGTCGTCGTATTCGGCTTCCTCGCCGGTACAGGTAAGACATAACCTCAAACCTCCGGGCAGCTCTTTCCCTGTCGAGCTGGACTCGCAGTCCGTCCATCGACAACCGAGTTATTCACATCGATCCATCACAATATCTTCATACTTGGATGCTGCCAGCAACTATTAAGGATAATATTTTTGAGGAAATTTAACTTGCAAATATTATCAGTTCGACGATAATGTAAACTAAGCACAAAGCAAAGTGTAAAAAAAAATTATATATATTTTCGAGTTACCATGCATTATTAATTACCTTTGTGTCTCAAGACAGTTTTTGTTTCAAATATCAAAATTAAAACGTGTTCATAAGCAAGTTAAAAGCATAATACGAATAATAATAAACGAACAAACTAAAAAAACCTTTTAAAATAAAGAAAAACTTTTCAGACATTTTTGAGGTTATAATTTCGTTCGTCCGTCGAAATTTAAAGCCTGACAAGGTTTTGACGGACGAACGCATGGAATTTTTCGGGCCTTCTGATTCTGATTGGCTGTATGTCATGTGGTTGGCGGACAGATGAGACGGATCATTGCGAGTCCAGCTTTAATCACGGATAAAAAAAAAAAAAAAACGTTTTGGTAACAGAAGAAAAAGGGATTGAGTCTTCATGATCTTAATGCGGCATATAGGACCTAATCAGTAGTATTTTTAATTAAAATGATATTTATGCTTGCTAAGTGCTTTTTTTTTTTTGGCAAACATTTTCTCTCTTTCGCCAGACCGATTGAATTTCGCGAAAGCATTGTTGCAATTTTTTTTTATTTTTTTTAATCGGTTTGGTTCCGATTTTCTCAAGACAGTATTTCGATAAATACTTCGTAAATCGCTGTTATCAGTTTAAAAACATATAAGTGTATAAAATGAGGGTCTGTGAGAACGACTGCTCGCGCTAAAGAAGCAAGGCAACCGGGGAAAGGATGTTCGCCGCGAGAACTCTGGCCCCTCAGACCGCCGGATGACCGCCTGCATGCTTGGCCGCTAATCGGCAGTAATGTGCCGCTCGCATGGATAAACGGCGTCTTCCACGTGCCCTCGCCTCCTCACATTTCGCGAAGAAGACGCGGCCTGCATTTTTATCGCCAGATTAACTTTCCACGCTTCTTACAAAAATCCTCTGTCCTGGTTTCTTGCGCTTTGAACGTCTCCAAGTTTATTAATCACTACGAAACGAAAAAAAAATAAAAAATCATTTGTCTAAAGGAGTAGTAAGTCTATTGATGTATACCAATTACGCCTATTAATTGTTACAGAGTTGTCGCTATTGACTTGAAAAAGAATGTGGCTACACATTTTACTGTGCTACAAAACGACCACTGGAATCACTTTTGCAATTCCATTATTATTGCAGAAACATTTTCTGCTGTCACTTGAAAAATCCAACTCCCCCACCCCTTTCCCATTCCATATTCCCCAATTTGATTTTTCCGCTGACTCGTTCTCCTGAAGAGAACGCATAAAAATAAAATTTATATAATAATTGGGGTTTCGCTTTTATGCGCTTAGTTAATTAGATTTTGAAATATATTCACACTTTTATAGCCTACTCTTACTAAGTTAACTAAAAAAAAGTTAAACGATTTAAATGTAGTTCAATACCGACATTTTGTACTTAATGCTATCAGCTATTAAGGTGAAATTGCTTTCGCAAAGGCATACTCATGATTTAGATAGAAAATACATCTGTAAGGGTACTCTACGCTTCCAGACCACGAATAATCTTATTTTATATTTCATTCTTTTCCTGTATATGTATATATATATATATATATATATATATATATATATATATATATATATATATATTAGGTTCTTGATGTCAGCCTCCCCATCACCTTTTACACCCCTTCTTCCTAGATCACGTTACGTTCAGATAAAGGGCTGCCCAATTATTTATTGCAGATTGAAATTTACCCGAGTTGCCAAGTAAAATTAACACTATTTGATAAAGAAATAATTTTCGGCGCTTGAGAAGTATTTTAATAAGGTTCTTAACTTCCGTGACATTATTTTGTTCGATGGTGAAAATCGCGCGTGAAATAGAGTTGGCTACCTACAAGCCAGTCTGAGAAGGGTTGGTTGTGGTTGGGGGTGGGAGAGTGATGAGTTGAAAGACGTATCAACACCGCAGCAGCTTGGGCCAAGTTATATTCCCGCCTGGGATCGAAACGAGGCTCTCATAAGTGAGAGAAATAGATAGCAGCGATATGGGCTTTATTGGAAATATTTTGGAAACCTTCTATAATCTCCTGGAACATTTTAAGAACTTAATGTAGCCTAAATAACATCCTATATGTTCGCTGATATTAAAAAAAAAAAGAGATCGATTTTACATGAAAATATTTTGAATGTTACTAATATACACGTATATATACATTTTTTTTGGACAAAGGTTTAATTTAACATTAAGATGGTTACCTACTAAAAATTTCCGACGAATTTGATGCTAAGAAACTTTTTTTTTTAAATTTCAACCCCTGTTTTACAGTAATAGTTCGTTTCATTAAAAATTGTTTCAGCCATATGTTTTAGATAAAGTTTAGGCGTTTTACAATAAATTATAATGGATTTGATAGTATATCAATAAAAAAATGTCATTTTGTCTTTCTACCAGTGTTATTTCCACCCCTTGCAGTAATGGTTGTTACTATCAAACATTGTTAAAAAATTTAGCTAATAATTATAAGATTTACAAACAATTAGAACGTATTTGTTGGTGTAGCTTCTAAGGGAGTTGTAATTTTTTTTAATTTAACCGTTATTTTTTCAACTCCTTGCAACAATGGTTCATGAAATCAAATTTTTTCAGACAAAAGTTTTAGACAATAATTATAAGATTAATAAATAATTTGTACAAATTCGTTGTTATGCCTACGGACAGAGTTATGTTTTTTTTGTCTTTCAACCCTTGTTTCTTCAACCCCTCGCAGTTATGGTTGGTCATATCAAAAGCTTATCCAGAAAAAAAAATATTTTAGCATTACTCCTACGAGTTATAAAACTTTCATATGGATATTATATTCTCAATATTACGGTAGTTTTCTGGTTTTTAAAAAAACCTCCATTTCTACCCCTTTGGTTGTATAGTGCCCATTAACGAACTCGACCGTGATTTTCCACTACTAGATTTTATGTTATTAGTTTGGAAGTGATTTGAGAAAAATTGCGACAGTTATCGAGCCCACTAAATGATTATATATATATATATATATATATATATATATATATATATATATATATATATATAGAGAGAGAGAGAGAGAGAGAGAGAGAGAGTTGACAATGATTTTGTGGTCTATGGATCATGAAACGAAAAGCTATATTAAAATATTCCGGTAGTCACCCTATGGTAACGGCTACACTAGGTAGTAATTCTTTGAAATCTAACTTTAAAAAAAAATGCACCGAGAAAATTACTGTAACACATTTAAAAGTAAAAAAAATCCAGTACATGGTACAGTAGCACTACAAATGTAAAATCACAAATTAAAATAAATTGTTTTTTTTTTTTTTAAATATTATTTTTTATATTGCTCCAGTTATTTAGTTATAAGTTATATTTGGGATGAATAGGAAAGGGAGTATAACCGCCATCGTTCTCCTACAGGATTGCCAATGGCTTCTCGCGATAGCACACTTCATGTGTTATATTTTTCTTTCCAAGCTCAAGCTAAAGTCTGTTTCACACGTAGATGGCAGTACACTCAGAGTAAATGGCGAACACTGTTTTCAGATTGATACTACCCGGGTTGTTAAATTTAAAAGTTTTATTTGTATACTATCGTTAATCGTAGTAAGCTTAAATGTATTTTTAATAACTGATACTATTTCTTGATTTTTCTAAGACGATAAAATATTGTCTACTGACAGTATTATTAAAGTTGTCATTCTGAGAGAAAACATTATTTCATAAGGAGAAACTAGTTGTAATATGCAGTCACTATAAATAATTAATAAGGTATTCCAGGAAAGTATGTGCGATGCTGAAAAGATCTGAAATTTTTTAAATTAAATAATATTTACAAAATATTAACAAAAACGGTTGAAACCAAGATGGCGTCTTTCAATTGCATCTCCTTATATATATATAATATATATAATATATATCAGATTATGCTCTTTATGAAATAAACCAGGAAAATGTAATTCCACAATTCTCATTTCAAATTTTACCTCACAAAATACAAATTTTTTCCGATGCATTAAAAAAATTGTTCATTACATTACAAAGTTGTGTCTGAAACTATTGCCCTCTATGTCGTACATTTGGCAACAGAGCACCCCGAAAACAAGGACAGCGCTAATGGCAGAAATCGTGCATTTGAAGGGGAGAGTAAATACTTATTTAAATACACACGGCAATCTAAGGATTAGATGCGCTATAGATGGGGCCTACACTTCGAACACAATTGTAAACACATCACGAACAATCCAGCTTGTGCACGGAAGAGGGTCTTCGGTGACCTTTATCGTTAACGTATCACCTTCATGCGGCGAGGGTCGTGGGTTCGATCCCAGCACCGCGACATGACCTAAACTTTCGAGAGCAGAGTTGGCTACCAAGTGTTTCGGAGCCGATTATAAGTGTGTTAAGTCCCGTCGCCTTGAGGCTGGGTCTCTCACGTCATTTTGTTTTTATTTTTTATGTGTAACATCTTAGCTCTCGACACGGCATTTGGTAGGAGTAATTTCGTGAATGGAACGGAAATGTGTAACCACGGTTTTGCCATCTGTGGCGGATCGCATGAACCTAAATTCACAATTTCAAAGGGAAAAGTTATAGTATTATCTGTTTTATGAATTTTAACAAGATGGGAAGTATTTTAATAACATTTCTTGTCGAAAATCAGGTCCAAATCCGGGGTATAGTATTTTGTCAAGTCATTTTCGCTTTTATCGGAGCCTTTTCATTATACAGTTAAAATTTTTGCTCCTCAAATCGAATGATTCGATAGTCAACGTAGCTGCTCCGGCAGCGAATTCTATTGGGGGGTTGCGGAAACTACGTAAAATTCACGTCAAGAAATATAATTGAAAACCCACTTTGCGTATATAAAATGTACGCCCTTTAAGGGTAGAATGGGAGTGGCTTAGAGATCCATTTTTATTAAAACATTCCAGAGCAAGTAAAATTAAGACATAGCTGTCAAGGGATTGCTCCCCCAACTTTGATCAGGAAGGCGTTAGAGCCTCCGCATGACCGGAGTCACAGCCTCACTGAGCTCACGAGCTGTAAGGCTGTGCGCATGGCCGCACCCGCCACACTCGAGGGCGGGGTCGCACCACAACGCCGAAAACCACAACGCCGAAATACCACAACGCCGAAATACCACAACGCCGAAAACCATAACGCCGAATGCCAAATTGACTACAACGCCGACAGCTAGAAAACTGCTGTGTATCACAACGCCGAATTACCACAACGCCGAAATACATTAACGCCGAAAAATGTCATTGCAGGACTGCCACAAAGGTTAGGTTAGGTAAGGTTAGCACACAAATTCGTTCGGTTGTTTTTCAATTTGCTCCTGTGCCCCCCCCCCCCCTCCCCGCAGCAACATTTTTCGGCGTTGCTGTATTTCGGCGTTGTGGTACACAGCAGTTTTCTAACTGTCGGCGTTGAGGTCAATTTGGCATTCGGCGTTATGGTATTCGGCGTTATTGTACGTTCGGCGTTGTGGTATTTCGGCGTTGTGGTAACGACCCCTCGAGGGCCACGCACCACGCGTCTCCGTGCGCGCAGGGGCCGGCGACCTCCCCGCGGAGCTGGCCCGCCCACGCCACTGTGTCCCCGCCCGCGTGACCCCAACAGCCGCCGCGGGGTCTCTCATCTGGGGTTTGGGGGTCCCTCCGCTAGAACATAAGAATAATAATTTATTTAAAATACATCTTTGAAGTTATACATCTCTAGGCGCGTTTTGAAAATATGATTGAGAGTGAATTTTTTTTTACGATGCGCGCGTACCGTGCAACGAAATTTTACAGGATAAAAAATGGCTACACACAAACAAAAATTATATATATATATATGTATGGCTTTGAACCTTATATTTTAGTGATTGGTATTGAATACTAGACCATATCATTAAAAACATTTTTATTGTGAATATTAGTGATAGAGATTGTGTTTTTAAAAACTTTTTCAAATGTATTTATAGAAGTGAGGTTATGTTCACGTATGTATATTTGATTTGCACTATAAATGATGAATTATTACGCTATTATTGAATAAAAACATAAAGTTAATAAATTAGAATAAACATTCAGCACATTTTTTATTTTCCATTTTAATTAAATTTTATACATATAATACTTACCTATTAAGTTTTGATATTCTTTACTGCTAAATTATAATCAGGCTAATTTTATAATTTCCAACAATAACATTTGGTGAAATCGCATTTTTATATGAGGCAATAAAACATTTGCATTTGCATAAAACAAATGCATTTCTTCCTTCCCCCCCCCCCCCCCCTCGCAAATGTCCTAATTTTTCACAGACAACTAATAAACATGAAACTAAAAAAAAAGGTGCTTTAGTTATTGTATACACGGTAGAAATTATACTTGCTTGGTGTGGTAAAAACCTAACTTTAATTTGCATGCAAATAATTAATAGAAATAAAATAATGAAAGGACTCGAGTGGTATTATCAATACGGTTGGTGAATTATAATTAAAAAATTTAAGTAAATACTCATCCAATATTAATATAAAAAAATTATAAAAATAATTGTTTAATTTAGAAAAGTAAACGAAATGTATTTAAATAAATAATGAAAATAAAAAAATGCTAAAATTATTCTAATTTATTAATTTATATTATTTATTAAATAATAATGCAATAATTTGTAATGTATTGTGCAAATAAATTACACACACGGGAACATAACCTAACTTATGTAAATTCACTTGAAAAGATTACAAACACAATTTATACCACTTATATTTACAATAAATAAATATTTTTAATTATAGGGACGAGTAATCACTATCAATCACTGAAGTATACGATTTAAAATCACATACGTAATTTTTATTTTTATGTATTCTCTTTTTCACCCTGTGAAAATTTCGTTGCATGACGCGCCCAAAGAAGTGTAAGTTCAGAAAGTGAGAAGTTGCCCGGCGCATATGCGGGGCGAGCCAGGGGTCAGCCAGAGGCACCGCAGTTCAAGTGTTATCGCCGGCTGGTTGGAACACAGTCTGCAAGCGTCCAGGAGTAGAGCTTCACTGACCTGCGGGTGGCTTCTGGCCTTCTTTCAACAGCTGTACAATTCAACCCGTAAAACAAAAAAAATTATCATCGGTGTTATCAACACTTTCACGTTCGTGCAAGTCATATGACAAAAAAAGGTCGATTTCTTGAAACAAGCCAGTGTCTCAACCATATATAATTTTTTTTTACCACTCGTTCTTTGCATAAAAAAAATCATGGATCTGAGATATTGACAAAAATAGAGATGTGCCACATTTCGTGTCCTTGCAAACTCTAGTTCAGCCAGCTTTTTCAACGTCTCCGACCTCAGGAACATAGCGATAGGAGCAATGAGTTCTACCAAGCTAACACCATTGATTGCTGAACACACGGACTTAGGTCCCTGGCGCTACGAGTCGATCTACAATTCTCCCCGCGACACAGCGAAACTGCCGATGGTCTGCAGTTCGATGACTTCTCTGGTCGCCGCTGCAGTACAAGACATCAAAAAAGGCACACAGCTTGGCCTTGCAGTACTTACAAGTTCGTGGTCGAATACTGAACTGTAATGGCATCATACAACTTTTTGACTAAAGAAAAGTTTAACGAGCTAATTTAAATATTTAAGTAAACATAGGTACACCCTCCAAAATGATATAAAATTAGATTTCGTGAAGGGCTATTGCCCCTACCCCTCCCCTTTTTTGGTCCAATATTATGCCGATGATACTAGTTATTTTACCATACCGCAGGTGGCGTGGAACGTCTGTAACCCGCAAACAATCGGTCGTTATTTCTGTGTGTATTTTACGTTTTTTTTTATGTGTAACATCTTAGCTCTCTCTCTGTACGTCATTTGGTACGCTGGGTTGGTGGCTCTAGCCTCTGGTCGGCTCTGAAGCTCTAATACCTTCCCCAGAACAGGAAGATACTCCCGCACTACCCTTCAAGGGCGCATATTGGGAGGGGAACGTTGAGAATATGCCGGCCGCAAGGTCGGAATATATCTGTACGTCATTTGGTGGGCGTAATCTCGTCAGTGCTACGGAAGAAAAGGAACGGAAATGTGTAATAACCACGGTGCTGCCATCTGTGGCGGTTTGAGCGAACTAAAATACACAAATACGAATGAAAACTGTATAGTATTAACTTTTAAATGAATTTTAACAAGATGGCCAGTATTTTTATAATATTCCTTGTCGAAAAACAGGTCCAAAACCGGGGCTTAGTATTTTTTTTCCCAGTCTTTTTCGCTTTCATCGGAGCCGTGAAATTATATAGTTTAATTTTTTTTTATTCATTCGGATATGCCTACGTATTTTAGTTTTTTTAGTATGCAGCACAGAGAATTCCATGGAAGTAATAAGTTGGAAAACAAATATCACAGCACATACGAACAGAATTGGCTGACAACGATGGGACAGTCGTGTCATATTGAACTGTATTGTATTGAAGTCCATTAACATTAAACCGTTAAAAAAAACTTGATCATACAAATTGAATACCTGTGAAGTTTATTTATAGAGTACTTCACAAAGGCTTTGCCAAACAAAGACACTTTCCCTCAAATGAAATCATTAGGATATTGTTTAAAAGCCCTCGACGCAGCGAGACGGAAATACCACACATCATCTGAGCGTGTTGCGTGTAAGGTCGTTCGGGCCAATTATACGAGCCTGGATCTCGCCCTTGGACTCCTTTCAGACGAGGCGACTTGATTCCACTAGTTGATGCGGACGGGTGTCGAGGGTGTGGCTATGTAGCGGATGATTGGCAGAGACCGGAAAAATTCGCGGATTCAATGACCTCTAGAATAGCCTCCACTATCCTCTGCATTTCTCAAGCAGACACGCGTGTTCATTGGGTGCTAACTTGTGAGGCGTCTCCACTGGTAGCTTGTGATTCGATGCTTCTTTGGTCGATAGTCTCTCATTGGCCCAGAGAACTCCAGTTAAACTGCGAGCCAATAGCAGGACCAGCAGAATTGTACACGTGTTTGAATTTCATCTTGTCACGAAATGAATTCGCGAATTTTTCCGGACTCTAATGATTGGGAACCGTCCTAGCCTCTTCACCCTCTGGCGGCCGGCCAATAAGCACCTGTACCGTTAATACATCACCCACTGGTAGACTCGACACAGAGACATTACTAGGCCTTCGTCCTTCACACCAGTCGTCTAGTTGAGTCCACTGAGGCGTTCCACCTGTCGGTTTCAATGTGGACCGGTTTATAGCAGTCCCTCGCTATGGGATGTGAGGTGTGAGGAATACAGCGATAACATCAAAATGATTGAAGCTTGGAGGGAAGTTTTGTAACACCGGATGAACCCACACTTTTCTTCGGCTGTGTTCGTTTCCTCCTTTTGTTTTGCTTCTCTTCTTGCAGGAGAGCAGAGCACAAGAAGTGCTCCTGCTTGCTCGGGTTCTAACATCGCACTGACCTCCCGCTGGGGAAGAGATGTTGGTTACACAAGTGGCCTGGTTTGAAACCAGGTTTTCACACGGCAGTCAACTAGTTGAGAGTTAACCGCACCGCCTCGTCTGAAAGGGACTCTATGGTATAGCGGAAGGTGGTCTCGAGGTAGGCGGGCAGCGAAGCTCGAACCCCCCCCCCCCCCCCAGCTGGATTGTAGTCAGCTCCAGCTCCGGGGAGAGGGGGCTGGGGGACAACCCCCGGTGCAGGCTGCAGGGAAGGTACGATAGGGACCAATCTATGGTGATTGGTAAAGGGATGGCTGGTGGATTGTGGAAAAAGAGGGGTGAGAGAGAGAGAGAGAGAGAGAGAGAGAGAGAGAGGAAGTCTGCCCTGGACGCAGGATGGGCCGACCAATTTTTTATAGACTAAGAAAATTGTCATTTAAAAGGCGAATAAAATATTACCAATATTTTGATTTCACCCATTATCAATAATTATTTTTTTTTCAACGAATATAGGTATTTATTTCTCAGTTTCTAGTATGTTTTACACGGCGTGCAAACCAAATTATTCCCGGTACGTTTAAACCTCTTTCTTTCCTTCTTTTTTGCTTTTTTTTTGTGTGGGTGGGGGATGGGTGGTCGTCTTACGCGCACAGCAGACCTACGCGCGTCAAGTATAGAGTTAGCGTTCTAAATTATTCAACAATTGTTTTTTTTTTTTTTTGCGTTGATGTTGAATGACAAGTGTCTCGACGGCACGACAGCAGACCTAATGCCATTTTGCCGAAAGTAATTTAACGGGCAAGTCATTTGAACCACACTCGTTCCTCCGACGTTTCAGACAAGCCATTTTCGGTCCACTGACTGCGCTACCCGAAAGACAGAGTGGCATATAGTTTCTTAAACAACACTGTGCCACTGTTAGTAGCATATTCTTTCTTTTAAAAAAATTTAAAATAAAAGCGCAATTTAAGAGTCAAATATAAATTATTACAATTTTACAATGTTTTCCACTAGAAACATCTCTTTCACCGTTTGCTCAGAAAATACCCGCGAGCAGCACACTTCAAGCGTGCGACGCGGCCATTTTGAATATGTGTATATATATTTTCTAAGCAAGATTTTAGAAATGGGCGTTAATAAAAAATTTGCCTCTCCAGGACTCATCACATTAATCTACTGTTAATTTTTACACACGTGATTATATATATATATATATATATATATATATATCACATGATAAATAATGGTTTGGTACTCAATCTGTAAAGGAAATTACGAAATAGTACAAAAATATCCCGTATGGAGCGGCAGGACGTTTCGCAACCTTCTCCCGAAGACGTACGTAGGCGGAGAAGCCTTATAGGGCAGATGTGCGGATATGTCGAGGAGGTGTGGGGGGGGGGGGATTGAAGACCCACTTCTCCGGGGATTACCGCGAGCTGTACGTTGGCAGGCAGTGACGGACACTGAACAACCCTGAAGCTCGTGGCAGACGAGGGGGAGGGGGGGTTGTGTTTGGAAAATTAAGGTTTTTCCTCAATTAAATTTTCATTTTAGCCAGTGTGCAAGTAGCAACTAGGGAAAAAATTATTAATTTCGGCTCGGCGAACAGGTGCAGGCATATTTCAAAGTTCGCAATTTCTTTCGCTGGAACAGAAATGGCCAATGTACATTTTAACCACAAGTAACCCATTGAACCCATTGCAGTAAGTGATAGTCAAATCAAAAATTGTTTCAGACAAAATAATCATGGTTATACTCTAGGAAGTATAGTAACTTAATACATATGCAATTTCTTTTAATTTTTTTATTTCTCTGTTAAAAAAAAAGCTTTTATTTTAGATTTCGCCAGATATGTGTAACATAAAACCTCGTTAACGAGCGAAACCACGTCTTCTCACTTATATAAATACGAAACACGTACACGAAATTTAACTTAGAATTCTTTAAAATAATGCTGAGCGTGATAAATATACGCAAATTGTGTTTTCAACTAAATTTCTTGACGTGAATCAAACGTAGTTCTCGCACCCTCCGCTATAATTCGCTGTTGGTGCAGATACGTAGAATATCAAATCATTCTATTTGCAGACCGAATTTTTTAACTCTACAATGAAACGGCTACAATAAAAGCGAAAAAGACTTAAAAAATATTAAACCCCAGCTTTGGACCTGATTTTCGACAAGGGATATTATTAAAACACTTTCCATCTTGTTGAAATTCATCAAATAGTTAATAATATAAAGTTTACATTTGGCTTTGTGAACTTTGTTTCGCGCCATTCGCCAAAGATGACAGCACCGTGGTTGTTACATATTTTCGTTCCTCGACTTCCGTCGCATTCACGAAATCCCTGCTACCAAATGCAGCATGTTACACATCAAAAATATTTCCTCATATATTCTCTTGGTCAGACTTTGCCCATCAGCGAAATCTACCGAGATTTGGTTTTTAGAAATGTACCTAAGATGGAGAAAAAAAAAGGGGGTGTATCTCCTTGGATCCGTACTTTTTGGCTGGACGGTGCCAGCGACAAACTGGCAGAGCCTTGTGCTTAGAGGCGATACCACGCTAGAAATTCTAGTGAGCGTCGAACTGACACAAATACACCCCACGCAACATGTTGGTTATTTCATTTTATTTCCATAACTGTTTGGTGGCTTTCCTGTAAATTTTGGTCCATAATTATTCTTGCCTTGAATTTTCTCAAATTATGTTTACTAAATATGATCTAATAGCGGAAAAAAAATGTCTCGCAAGTGTTCGTAATCGTGATCACTTGCGTGACATTTTAACGGTTCGATAAAGAACGTTTAGTTAGTATCTGGTGAAGAAACATGCGACCCTACGACAAATGCAAGAGAACTATCGGAATAATGTCACAGGAAAATAACTTAGTTGGTAGTGAAGAGAAAATGAGAATACCAGCTCGGCGTGCGAGGCCTAGCCTGAAAGATACTGCATTCCTACGAATCTTGTGGTGAAACTCCTCCCGTTGAAAAAGTTAGCGATGCGTTCAATCCTAATTTTCTCGAATTCGAATCTTGAATTCGAATCCCAAAGAGTACTTCGAATGTACATCTCGAATCCGAATCTAGATCTCAAAGGATCCAAAATAAAATAAGGCACAAGAAATGAAAATAATTATTAGTTTTCAAGTCTGTAGGTCATACACATGGAAAATTGGAAGTTTTGATTTTGAAGTCCTTTTGATTGCACAATCTCGGTGCATCAACAAACATCAGAAAAACCGGGACGCCAAATTCAGCTTCATATTTTGAGAAGGCAGAGTAACCATACATAAAGGTTGGTACTGATGGTTATCCCTCATGTTGTGATTGACAGTTCTTACAGCGCTCACGGCAGTTGGACCTTGAAAAAAATTTCAAAATGGCGGCCTTGGCGGCCTTAGCGGATTTAGAAAAAGGGGGAGGGGGCACACGGGGGCACGTGTCTCCCCCCAGAAGGGTAAAATATGCACTGGATAACGACTTCTGAAGTAATACACATGTCCAGGCTACCGGTGCAGCCCCCCAGAACCACTGGACTAGGTAATTGTCTAATTGTCACACGCTTGCCTGTGTCGATGGCATGGAGCTGTCCGGTTTTGGCTTCTAGTGTCTTTGTTGCCTGGGCGCCTGTTGACGCCCGCACGCGGACTGGCGCCCATGCGCGGTTCCTCACGATCTTAGTCGCAGCCCGAGCGGGAAGGAACCGCCGGAAAGCGCCCGCCGCCAACAATCGATAGTGCCGACCCACTTCCTTGCCCAAGCCACGCCAACCCCCGCGCTATCGAGAACAGTGGGTCCGCTCATATAGTTAAGGTGGAGATAGAGGCACCGAAAGATGCCATATTGGTTTCAACAGTTTTTTTGCCACCACTATGTTTTTAGTGTTTAATATTGAAAATTGGCATTCGTTATTGCAGAGATCACACATTTAGAGATTTATAAACACCATATCATGGTGGCTAGTGACAGCATTACCACAGTTGTAATCATTTCAAAAAATTAATTCAGTGCCATCACAGGGGAAACTATTTGTGGCAGCTAGTCGCTATTAACTTCAGGAACTTCACTAAATTATATACTATGTGTTTACGAAACCAAAATTTGAAAATTTGAACGATAAAAAAACCAAGATTGGTGTCTTTCAGTTCTTATCCCTTCCGCTTAAGGCGGATTCACGATCAATAAAAAAATAAAAAAAAACAGTTAACTAGATAATGGGCTGTGTGCACAAGATGTGACCAAGTTTTCGAACCTACTGATTCAACACTACATATAGCTAGGTTGTGTTAATGGGAGAGAGGTTGTAGTTATAGGAGGGAAATTAATACATTTTATTTCTCTCTCGGAATCAAGGCGCAACAACCAATCAGACCAGAGTAGGGTGGTATTTTGGCGGGGTTGGGAAACTGTTTATATTTTTATCTACATACGGAGGCAAGAAGTTGTCAAAATATGACATTTTTCAGGTAATTCTTTTTTAAAAAAATAAATCATCAACATTATTTGGGTGACTAGCGATACATGTACATAAAAGTACTAGAAAATGTTTTGATGTTCTTAAATTTTGTCCACAGAATTTTTTTACGTAACTTAAAATAACTATATATATATATATATATATATATATATATATATATATTTATTTATTTATTTATTTATGGGTTATAAAATAGAGCTTACAACATACTGGTTAGTTGTATTGTTAGAATCATACTTCAAATACTTATTTACTAACATTAACAAACTGTTAGAATCATCATGAAGTTGCATTGTCATAAATTAACTAATAGAAATTTTACTGTGAACTAACTTTGCACAATCGTGTGCAAGACCTGCTATGTACTAACCTAAAATTATTTTTTTCAAAACCCAGCTTTAGTAACTGTTGGGAGATGGCACACTGCGACGAAGTTGAAGAAATTTTCTAACTTACCACCGCTGCATGGCTACACCCAAAAAATTGCGGAAATGGTTTTAATCACGCCTAATAATGGTTAATAATAATGAACTAAAATTTCCATTATTAAATACCGTCACTGCTACACAATATACATAGATATTACAATCCTGCTTTACGCAGTATCCATGTAGTAATGCATACATGGCCACCCCTGGTTATTTAATAAATTCTGAGTAAAACTTTCTTTAGACTAATTATTTGAAAAAAAAAAGCACAGTTATTTTTTTCATTGAACGTAATAACTTATGTGGAATTACAGCTTTATGCATCACGCAAATCAGTAAAAAAAAAACCAACACCCATCTATGTGTTTGGTCATGGTCTTGTATGACGTTGCAACACGCCAATGTCGTCCTACGGGATTCTCTCTGGCGCTGCAAAAACTCTAGTAATTATGAAATCGCCAATAAATATTTTCAACAAGTGAATGTTCCTTAATAAAAAAAAACCACGTAACCACCTCTTTTCAACCCCCCCTCCCCCAATCCCCCCCAAAAAAATAGTTAAAAAAAAATTGTTTGTTAAGTCGGTTTACGGACGATAGTTTAACGTGACGTCATAACAAAACATTGATGAAATGATTGCATCCTTTTATGAATAAAATTGAATCATTTTAATTTTAATAATAAAAGAATAAATACTTGAAATTATACCTACTAGTAATCAGATTTTTAAAATGCAAGAATAATTAACCTTTATTGCCGAAATTGTTGTTGTAATAAGCAATGAAAACCACATAAACTTTTCACTTCACTTTATAAACAGTCGACGAAACAGTTCACGTGTAGATGACTTGTAATAAATTTTAAAAAATGGCGTTTAGCTATAAAGTTTAAATATTATTATGAACAAGTTTTCATATAAATAAACTATAATCAAATATCTAACAACCTATTATTACTGCACTCGCCGACAGATGCTACCTTTTTTAATAATAAAAGAATAAATACTTGAAATTATACTAGTAATCAGATTCATTTTCTTACGTACATTTGACGTAGAAATTATTTCATATTACACATTTATAAACAAAGTTTTAAGTATTCACTTCTGTCGGTGCGGCGCAAGCGTACAATGAACGTAACGGAACACAGCGTAACGGAACAATAAGCGTAACGGGACACAGCGTAACGGAACTATAAGCGTTACGGGACACAGCGTAACGAAACAATGAGTGTAACGGGACACTTCCGTGCGTGCAGCCGGCGTTCATTGATTTATTAGACGGTCGTCACGTCAAAACAATTTCTTGTTTCAACTTGAAGCCATGGGGTCCTGGGTTGCTGCAACCTGCGTTACTCCTAAGTTTCCCGTTGCCTATAGCGAAGGCGTCTACAATGACACGTAATCAGACGGATCTCCCGGGACAGTACACTTTCACATCTGCTGCTTCCGCAATGCACGGGAACTTAACGAATGACAACCAATGACATTTATACTCAAGATCATGAAACATTATTCAATAAATAATATATTGTGCTCCCAGATCATAATAAGGGCATAAATTACATACATAATAAAAATAAACAACAAGGTAATAATTGAACTCTTGATATTCTTGTACTTGAAACAATTTTTAACGTATTTAGAACACAAACAAACATGGTTACCACCGCAGCCAAGTACTCGGCTTCTATTGGTCACGCGGAGCAACGTGAACTGAAGAGCTCAGCATTGCCGAGCTAATCCGTACGGATCCGTCTCCGTCTGCATGCCATTGCAGAAAAGGCCTTATCGTTTGCAGATGAAAGAGGACCTGAAACAAGTGAGCAGATCTCCAGAGATTATAGCGCTCTCCGAACCAACTAACCCGACTCAACGGTCACATCGACGTATTAAACTTGTATGATGAATGACATGCTTAACAGCGAGATTATGGAAACGAGCGACGCCATAAAGTTTTCAGCAATTTTTTTTATCCCAGGATTAATTTTTGAAATGATAATTTTAAAAATTTACCTTATTTAACGCAGGGCTCACAACTGTCTATTGACAGTAATTATTACATCAGTAGTCATTCTTAAAAAAATAATATTAATGACTTTACATGGGAAACTATATAAAGTTTTTATTTACTATTAACTTCGGGAATGCCATTAAATTATATAATTATCTTTAACTAAGCCTAATTTAAAAAGTTAATCGTAAAAATTTGTTATGGTTGAAACCACGATGGTTTATTTCGGTTGCCATCCCCCTCTTAACGAAAGAGACTTAAAGAATAACTTACGGTAGCCAGTCCGGAAGCATGTTTGTGAACATAGCTTACTGCGTGGGGACTCGAACCCACACCCAAGGCCGGGCGAGCCGAAACCCCGCGCCGGCCGATTTCATTTCTATTTTCCTTCTTTGTCCAGTATTCGTTAAAAAAATATGGACATTAAGCGAAAGGATGAATTAAAGCATGTAATTTAAAGTACTGGCCATTGCCCTTTTCCACAGATCGCTAACCGGAAAGATAATTTATCACGAAAGACTAAAGAAATTTTCTTAAATTGAAATAGCCAAACCATCGTCGAAACTGAAGTTCCAGATGAAAAGTTGATTTTCCGTATTTTACGGACGAAGGCTCGAGGGCCATTCCATACCCTCCAGGCCCCCTGGAAAAGTCCCTTTTCCAAATACAAGATGTCCATAAAAGAATGTCACAGTTTCAGTGGTATATTATAACAGTTTAATTTAGACTATTTACAACAAAACACACATCAAATTGAAGGTAAACTAACCTAGTTTTTTTTACAAACGTTTAATATGTGAACATTTAGCATACGGCAGACATCCAGCTTAAAGTCCAATCCTTGCCACACTTTGGTTAACAAGTCCGGAGAAATGGAAGCAATAGCCTTTTCAATTCTGTTTCTCAACTCTGGCAAATCGTTTGGTAGAGTGCGGAACGTAGACACGATCTTTTATAAAGCCCCAACGGAAAAAAATCTCATGGCGTTATGGTGGAGGCCAGTGAAAAAGAGCTCTGTCGTCTCGACCATTACGACCAGTCCAACGGTCAGGGATTTGGACGTTCAACCACTCTCGTACGAAGAGATTCCAATGGGAAGGGGTTCCATCCTGTTGCCAGATAAAGTTTACAGGTTCACCCTGTACTAATATGGGAAATTACGCACAGGAGTCACCATTTTGCGTAGGTAGTGCTGCAAGCGAGACAACAACAACGTGTGAGCTTATCTGAAACTGTTTGAGTTACTCTTTGTGACCTTGAATCAAAACTCTACAAAGCTTACATGTTTTCGGAGGCCCGAAGGCCAACGCACCCTCCTTACGCCCCTCCCAAATGTGCGCCCTTTAAGGGTAGATTGGGAGTCTGCTTGCAGATCTGTATAGTCCAGAGCTCCGCCTTCTGAAGCTACCAGATCCAGAAAACATGTCCCCTCCACCACTACAGCACCCGCTGGACTAGAAGAGTGGCTTCACAGGAACCTGGAGACTGAAATCCCCAGGTGGAGCCACATCCGGGTAAGGGTTCAAGTCAGGTGCTTCCACAGTCCAGCAAAACCAATCACCATGAGATATATATATACATTCCACTATATGTCCATTATATATCCATTATATATTGATTATATGTCCTTTATATGTCTATTATATGTCCTTTATATTGATTATATATCCATTATATGCCCATTATATACATATTGCCGGACATGCTTCAGCACACTGCTACCCATCAGTCAATCCAGGTATTTCCATAATAGGGGACTGTTCACTGGGGCCAGGTCCCCCATTGGGGCCCCTGACTTACCAGTAGTCAGTCAATTGCTCCTGGTGCGTGCCTTAATCCAGGAGTACATATGCCAAGTATCTCAGTAGTGGTTGAACACTACCCCGCTAGCAGCTGCAAGGGGAGAACTGCTCACGGAGCCAGTGGCCCGATCTCGTCAGCCACTTGCAGTCTCGCTATGACTCTCCAAGCAAATTCACGGAAGAGAATCCAACTCTCCCTCCACACCACCACATTTGCAAGGTCGTAGTCACACCCAATCAGACCCAGGTGGAACTTCAGCTGTTCGCGAAAATCCTCGACTTTTTCACAATTATGCAGTACATGATTGACATCATCCACTGTGTGGCAGTACCCACACAGAGGATTCTCTGCTAGACCAAATTGGTGTAGTTTGGCCTTGAAGTTACCATGCCCAGAAAGAAGTTGAACCGTGGCTCGCGTCAGTTCTATATGCTTGCACTGAAGTCGATCTTGTACCTTTGGGAAGATCTCATAGGTATGTCTACCTTTTTCACTAGCTTCCCAGTTACGCTGCCACTGCCCCATGGTCACTTCCCTGAGCCTTTGTTGATACTAAAAAAAACTTTAATTGGGACATTATTTTTTGGACATACTGTATTATGCACCCCTAAAATGAAATGGCCCAGGGCCGCCACTGCCCGTGCAGAAGAGGGGCTTGTGGTTCTCTTCGCCGCCGCAGAGCGAGGGAGCGCTGGGGGCGACACGCTGGACCCGCACCTCGGGGGACCCGGTTCCGGTGCGGCCATCTTGTTTCCGGCTCCCCGCTGCTGTCCAGTCACGGTCACACACGACAGTTAAGTCTACGGACCAGGGCCGAATTTAGAGGTCTGGAGGCCTCGGGGCAACAGAGGAGCGGAGGCCCCCTGGCCCCAAATTATTTTCCAAATAAAATGAACAACTTTTTTTCCAGTAGAGTTTTCCAATAAATAATTTATTGTGAAATAAAGTAGATTCTCTTAGTATTTAAACAACATACATAAATATAATCGGAGACAAGAATTATATGAAATTAAATTTTAGTGTTAATGAATATTTCTGTTAATATTTAACAATAATATAATCATGTATGTACAAAGTACTGTAGGTAAAGGTAAAACAGCGAAAAAAGAATATCAAAGGAAAATATGTTTACTAGTGTTTACTTGTCGGAATTTGAAAGATTTTTTTTCCGAAGTCTCTATTGTGGGGGCCCTCCGTTTGTGGGGGCCCTCCGTTTGTGGAAGCCCCGGGGCTTTCGCCCCGGTTGCCCTCCCCTAAATCCGGCCCTGCTGCGGACTTTCAAACGAAACATGCACCTGAAATAAACGACGAGTTCTTCGTAGTTCCTAATAATTGGTTCTTCGAGAAATAAAAGAAAGCTACATCGGGATTCTGTCTTCCGAGTTCTGTGATCCATCGTTAAGGTCTCTGCCTACCTGGGCACACATACGGTGTGAAGAGCTTCAGAAAAAAAAAACACGCGATTTGAAAACCGAGTGGTGTCTGTTTACAAAAATCATTTAAGAATACGTTGATGGCGGATGTTTCCGTATTATGTTTTATACTGTATTTTTAGACTAAAGTGTGTGGTTTCAGAATAATGTTTAGGGATGAAACATCCGGAAGAGATTCTTAAACTGCACTCGACGAACTTGCACTACACCTTTATCTTAATTTCTTCGCCACATAATGTAATGGTTACCGCTCAAACCTCATAGTGGGTCTGTGCACGACGAGAGGACTACGCGCCAGTCAACAGCCTTGCGCTTAGAGGTGATACCGCGCTAGAAACACCAGTGAGCTTCACTCCAGGGCCGGCGCGTCCATATAGGCGAACTAGGCAACCGCCTAGGATTCCAAGTAGCTGAGGGCGGCGCAGCACGACACAACAGCTGATATAATATGTTTAACGATTATTGAAACTAGATGAAAATTGATTTTTGTAACAGTTTGGAATGTTTGTATTGATATAAGTAATTATTTAAAGTCCACGGTGACCTGTTTATGATTTGTAATAAGTAAAAAAAGTAAAAAAAAATACAAGCCTGCTTACATTTGATTGTTGACAAAATCTTAGGCTTACGTGATGTATTTTGAGGCAAGGTAAATTTTTTTTGGAGTGTCCGGCCGGGGTGATTGAGTGGGGGGGGGGGGGGGGCATTAAGGTTTTTCGCCTAGGGCGCCAATTTACCTTGCACCGGCCCTGCTTCACTCTTTACGTCCCGCGACACGATCACAGATACATCCCTAACTAGGCGGGCCTTATGTAAACAGGCACGGAGAATGAGGAGTTTGTCCGCTGTGGAATTCACTAGTTTTTGGAGGATTTGTCAACGTACCAAGATTACAGTTGTGAGATCATGTTCAAAGAAACGTTAACTCAGAACGATACCTGCAAGTTAACGTAGACCCCTGGGTCATGTAGACGTACTCATGCAATTAGAAACCAACTTTTTAAAAAAAACCTGTTTTTATTCTACATCCATTTTCGCTATTCTTGAGAATATATTTTTCACTTACGTCTAAGTCAGATAATTTGGCACCATTATTTTCCACATTGATTCATTTTCAAAGTTATTGGCAATAATTTTCTTTTCAACCAAGATCTCAAATTGAGGAAATTACAGTTGGTTCCAGACTGCTCATACGTCCGTTTGTATGTCACATGTCCTCATCGTAAAGGAACGGGTTAAAATTTTGACGGAACTACCTACCACGGAGTTAGGAATTGTCAGGAGATGAAATTTTGTTACATAGTTAAAGTCGCTTTTCCTTTTACCTTTCCAGGACCTTCTAGAGGGCGAAAAAAATGTGAGAAAGGGGGGGTATCCCCGGGACCCTGTTGAGTTTCGAGATTTTTTTTTTCTGGAACGAAAATACAAGCCTACTGATAATTAATTGGAAACCATACCATGCAGATCACATTTACAGTTATGGTCATGATAACGTTTACAGTATTTAATACATATACATAAATATTGTGGGGTTTGAAAAACTGTTCATACGGTAATGGGTAAGGGCCCGAACCAAAATTATTTGCCCAGGGACCCTTAGTTTCTGTCGACGGCCCTGTGAAACGCCCGAAACATCGCGGTTAATGGTGCCTGACAACGCCTGAAGGTAGTTACTAAGTATTAATTATAATTTCCGTCGATAAAAGCAATCACTTCCATGAAGCGCAAACCGCAAACATGGACAGACCAACAGCTGGACCTAAAGCGCCTTCACGCAGTAGCCACGTACATAGAAAAAAAATGTTCTGTACTTTAATAAAAGATTCCATTCCTTTGAAAACCATTTGCCAAGAAACAACAGTTTCTAATATTACAAGAACAATATTGTAACTTAGTACAACACATGGCTATGTTTATTTTTTCATATATGAAGTTTGATTTTCGAGATAATACTGAGCATTTATTACGAAAAATGGGCGCATAATTTTATATTTTAATTTATATTTCATTTAACAAAAAATATTATTCAATAATTCGAACTTATTTTGTTGTATCATGCTTATTACGTGCGCGTTAATACTGAAACTAATCAGGGAACGGTTTACAAACAACTTTAACCATTGGAAGTACAGGGACAACACAAAGCATAAATGAAAGGGTATGAATTTGAACATTATTTTGTAGTGATTGTTGTTTTTACGTAAATGTACAAATTCACAAATATTTGTTGATTTACTCGAATATTTCTATTCCCTTTACAAAAAAAAAAATAATAATTGGGGTGTAGCTGTGTCATGGACACTGCCGTGTGTTGTGCGTGAATACGTATTAATGGATTTGGCTTTTTGACGCGTATAGGCCGGCATTATGTATTTTTGATTATATATTTTAAATTTTAACACCATATATACTCACTGCAACTATTTTGCACTATTGTTACATATATATGCAATCGATAGACTTTTACGAGAACTGACGATTGAAACTCAAAAGAAGGTCGTAGCTTCACCAAGTCAAAAGTTATACTAGATGTAAATCTCGAAACGCAGCAAAATGACCTCGAAATGGCGTCGCTCCCCCCTCCACCGCGCGAGACGCGTCACAGTCCTCACTTAGCGTAACGAATTCTTTGATTCTTTAGCTATCCTGTGGTGTAGCCTAATTAAATTTTGGATGGAGATGATTTTGTTATCATTCATTTTTTTTTTTAATTGCCTCCCACTATGGAAGCAATCTTAAAGACGTATTCACCTCAATACAGGCACTGGGACTGGAGACACCGAAGAGTTATCTGATGGAACTCGTCCGTGTTTCCACCCGCGTCTGTCTGGCTGCGAGCGAGGTTTTTTTTCCTAACCTAACTAAAACTAAGTGTATTTTGGAGGGGTCCGGGTTAGGGAGGGACCTAGGTGCGTCTCAGGCCGATGCCTATACGCCTAGTCATGCTGGGATTAGCCATGCAGGGAGAGGGTCGCATGCATCGTGTGCTAGGAGGGGATTGGCCAGCCACGGCAACGATTGGCGCCATGACTAACTCCCCTCACTCTTAAATCTAGACTATAACCAGAGATAGGTTTGGGCCCAGGTAAAACCT
Organism: Bacillus rossius redtenbacheri; assembly: GCF_032445375.1. Classification (NCBI taxonomy): domain Eukaryota; kingdom Metazoa; phylum Arthropoda; class Insecta; order Phasmatodea; family Bacillidae; genus Bacillus; species Bacillus rossius. The sequence continues at coordinate 361,700,427 of NC_086330.1, read as the reverse complement.
GCATAAACACAGGGAAAACCCTGGGTACATTCATGCGGGATGCAAATTGGCATGCATTACGTGTAGGAATTTACAGGAGACAGAGGATGGTCTGGATGAAGTGTTGGACAGAGTAGAAAAGAGTCTACCATGCGGGGGTTGGGCACTTGGACTCGTGGTCCGCTTTGAAGCGAGGTCTCTCCCTGGTTCCAGACGCCCTGGTGTTCGCCGGAGATACCCGAGCACATCCGAGCACATCCGAGCGACCGGAGAGGTATTAGCGCCCGAGCTAAAATAATCAACACGATAACCTGAGGAGTTAGGCCAGCTGCCTAGCTAAATATTAGATCTTCCCCCCCCCCTTTTTACCAAACCAAGGAGGGCTGGACAACACACGAGTTTAACGTAAAAATAAATTCATTTCCCTCGAAATTCAATTAAATTTAACTCAGGCCATTTGCAGTCACCGAGCTTCGCAGCGATTCTTCAAAGTCAGTTGTTTCATAATCAATTATTTCCCCCCGTCAAAATAAGTTATTTCCCCCGTCAAATTCAGTTATTCCCCCGTCAAATTCAGTTATTCCCCCGTCAAAGTCAATTGTTTCCCGTCAAAGTCAGTTATTTCCCCCGTCAAAGTAATTTATTTCCCCCGTTAAAGTAAGTTATTTCCCCCGATGAAACTTATTATTTATAGGCACAAAGCAGGAGGTTAGGGGGTCGCATTCAGCGGCCTGGGACTCCTCGCGGGCCCAGTCCGGGTGCTCGGCCCTGGGTCCGCTACTGGCGACGATGACATCCCTGTAGGTCGGTCAGCAATGGCTGCTTGGGGGTTGCTTCATTGAGCAACTGATCTGAGCAGGAGCTCCCTGTGTGCGCTTCCAGACAGTTCCTCGTCAAGCCGAGGACAACCGCATCTGCCGGTTGGTCGTGGCCCCCACAAGGGCGGGGCTGGGTGGACCCCTGTGGCCTGTTTATTTTTAAATGTTTAAATATGATCATTTTTTTCAAACTAGAAATATATGTTGAATAGTTTCTTTTTTTCATCCAATGAAGTTTTAGAAGATTCTACACCTACAGCTAATTTTATACTTCTGTACCCATCTTTAATTTATCCCAGTGTGTAAAATAAATGAACATACTAGCTGTGTGTTTTTTTTTTGGAAAATAATTTTATAAATAAAGCTTAGTTTTGACTTGTAAAATAGTAACCATAAATAGTAACCCTGTATTTTCAGGTTAAATAACAGTCTAAAAAAGAGTGTAGGTAAGAAATAACCATGCAATTATAATGAAGCACGTGACTGTAAAATCTGGTTGTTGGGGGGGGGGGGGGAGGCGTCATCGATCCTGGGTCCATGGCCCGCAATCGAATGCATGCAGTTGATTCCTCGTCTGCAGTCCTCCAAGGTTCACAGAGGCACACTGAAGTAACAAGAGATCTCTCTCTGCTCTCTCTCTATCTCTCTCTCTCTCTCTCTCTCTCTCTCTCTCTCTCTCTCTCTCTCTCTCTCTCTCTCCAGACCCAGTTCTTTCAATGTATTACAACAATGCAGCCACTGGCTACCTCATGCCACGGTGGACGTATGCATCCCTCTCCAACCAGCGCAGCAAAGGGCGGCGTTTCTTAACGAGTTAGTATTATGAGATGATAATTTATATTTAGAGACAAGATTTTACAGTTTTATTTTTAGTCCGATTTCGTTATTTAAAACAGGGGGTGTCGGTGTTATTGTTTTTATTTCTATAAAACAAGTTTTGTAATACTTACTCCACAAAATTCATGGTCAAATTTATATGCTGCATTTTTACGACAAAATAATTTGTAATAAATTGGTCTAAAACAGATACATTCAGAAATAAATAAATTAGCAAGCGTTTGCGTTCTAGCGTTTGCGTTTGCGTTTCTATAAGATATACACACAAAAAAATAAATAAATAAGTTTATTTTATATCCATTAGTTTTGGTACAATTATTTTTGTCTGGAAATAATGACTTTCCTTATATTTCTAACATTGAAAATTTCACTTTAAAATTTGAATAAGAAGTTGCTGTAATATATTTTAACTTTAAAGCCAACCTTTACAACTGAAATCACTATTCGACACGTAAATGGATTTTTTTTCTTGTAAAGTTAGTAAATTCCAGCGCTTCGGCCACAACCGGTCCCGAATGTGGTCAAAGATGCAATCTTTTCCCGCTGAAGTTTCCCTCGTGTGCTTCATTTCGCTTCGGCGATGCTCGGAGCAGCTAGTCGCTTATGGCCATTCAGCGCTCTCGATTCAGGTTAATGTCGCCCGAAGCAGCCATCGCCTCTGCTTCTGTGGGCGGCAGATGGCGCGATACAGCTGCGGGCGCGCGGATGTCGCGCGGCGTGGGGCGGCTTAGAAAAACGCAACACAGAAACACATAACTTAGAAACATATCAGTTAGAAACACAACTTAGAAACACACAAGACAGAAATTTAATATCAGTTATAGCTTGTGATAGTTGTAAGTTATATGTTCATAATTTATTAGGTATAGCTATAAATGGCGAATTTCTTAGTTATAGTTATGAATGATATTTTTCTACGATTTTATGTTTATTATTTTAATTATTCGGCTCTGTGTGTATTTTTGTTACGCTTTTATAAGTTATGTATTTTTAATGCATTTTCTTGGCTTCTGGGTGTAGGCCGTGTCTGGTAATTGTCTTATTACGTTTCGGCAGTCATTTGAGCTGCAATCATCAGGTAGACTAAGTCAGACAGACTGTCAGACACCCAGAAGCCAAGACAATGCAGACAATGACCGTGAAAGCCTGCGATATGTATGTATTTTTAAGTTACGGTCCAATGAGCCATAATTTTCTTAGACGCTATTTTGTAGGTTATGATTGTCCGAACATATGTATTTGTAAGTTATAATGTTTCTAATTTATGACAATTCTAAGCTTTGTGTGGATTTTACTTTGAGAATTCTAAGTTCTGAGCTTATGACTCTTTTGACGTGACAACGTCTAATAAATCTATGAACGCCGGCTGCACGCACGAAAAAGTGTCCCGTTACGCACGCTGTCCAGTTACGTTGTGTCCCGTTACGCTAATTGTACGCTTGCGCCGCATCTATCTCTCTTCCACTCGATTGGAACAACCATAGATTTGACTTTTTCGAAGCACATTAAACTTGAAACACTCCCATTCGTTTCCTACTTTTCCTATCATCGTCCTATCCTTAACAGAATAACACAGATTGGAAGAAGTTAAAATAGCAAACATGTATAAAAGTTATAGTTAAAATAATCTCCTCGTTAAAGTAATAAACATATTTGAATTAATGAGTGCATACAAAAGTAAATTTATCAATTAAATTGTAGATTTCATTTCACTCCTTCTTTGTGTCCATACAAAATAGTGATAATTCAATAAAAATGATTCAATTTTATTCATAAAAGTATGCAATCATTTCATCAATGTTTTGTTATGACGTTGTCACGTTAAACTATCGTCCGTAAACAGACTTTACAGACAACCAATTTTTTTTGAAGTAGTGACTGTCTGTGTGCCACGCGGAGTGCCTTGCCTGGAGGCTGACTGCGGCGTGGCTTCGGCGCCGTGTTCCGCTGCCTGAGCGAACGAAACGACTGTCAGAACCCACGGAAGAACGGTCCGCTATCCTAAGCACACACGATTGCCTTGGGGAGAAAATGATAACCACGAACCCGTTTCATGAGTTGTAAAAAAAAAAAATTGTGAATGCTATTGCATAATTTAACAGAGGTTTAATTTATACTTTATATGACATTTTTATACCTACAATATTAGTACATATTTTTTTGTAAATTGAAAAGTATATTAACATTTTGTAGTGTACAAACGTACGTTTGTGCAGTAGAATTGAAAAACGATTTTTTTAAGAAAAGTGGCCTAGATGGTTTTAAAAATAACCGTGGGAATCTATATTTCAGATAGTACGCCAAGTCTTCAATCGATCCTTCAAGTTAAGCGTGATTGTCGACAACTAATAATTTATCAACCATTTACCCAAACCTGGCATGGATTTCTTAAGACCTTTGCTTATTGTCGCCCCTTCATCCTTCGCCATCCAGTATGTGGAAGGCTACTGACAATTTGACCAAAAAAATAACTGTTGTTTCAAGACAAAGTTTCATGATTATAAAACGTAATTCATTCATATTGTGCGCTGATGTCCTATGATATCACTGTCAAAGAGAATCCAAGGTCAATAAAGAGTTACGTATACTTATGCGGTGTTTCCTTCAAGAGCAAAGCTCAGAATTGGCACACAGTCTTGCCAACATTCAGAGTGCAACTAATGGAGTTTCAGTGGTGGCGACCCTGACATGTAAATGGCCCATAAATAAAGTTGGGTGAATAAGGCAAGTCTCTTTGGCTGGGCGATGCATAGTTTAACTTATATAGTCACCACAAATGATAATTTCGTTACTTATATTTAAAAAAAAATAAAAATTAAAGTTCTATCATAAAGCCAAGTCTTGATGCAGCACCGTGCACACATAACTTGATGTAAGTTTTTGGACATACGCCATGCTAAGAATGGCGTATGTCCAAAAACTTACATCAAGTCATGCACTTCCATTGCAGAAATCTTTCAAAGATAATACGTGCACACATAGTTGTCAAAACGGAACGCTCGGCCCGCGCTTGTTCACAGGATTGTGGAAACGAGACGCTTTAAACTTACAACAAAATAGAGATGTTGTCAAGTACTATTTGCTACCAATAATTACTATAAAATTTTGTTTATAACATGATAGGTATAGCAGACTAAAGAATAATTATTCATATTTATTTAGTATAGAATATTATTCTGTAATTTTCGCAAGGTGATAGTCCTATTTGGCTGTTCCCTTTGTCCATTAAAAATAAATATATGTCTCTGTTGTATGGTAGGGTTAACACCTCAAATTTAAATTATGTTTAAATTCCGACCTTATAAGCTTGATGGAATCATATGATCGTTATTAAAATGGAAATAAACGAGAGGAGGCAAAATAAACTAAAATAAAACATTAAAAAATTTATTTTCCGTTGCTGTGGTTGTAGTGCAAATTCAAACCGCTAGAATTCGCTCGTAATAAAAGTGCTACCAAAAAAAACAGATAGTGTGGAAACAATGTAAGTCTGGTATTCATATATTGGTAGATGTGGAAAACGCTAAACAATTAATTAAAATAAAGCTTGAGTGAGCCCTCTGTTCGTTACGTACTCTATGGCGGGGCCCTGCACCGCCGCGCTGTGACGTCACCACGCGTGCAGCCTTGTGCGGCATATCGATTGGCGCAGGTTGACGATAAGGAGGGATGAAGAGTTGCCGAAGAGGGGGAGTGGAGTTTCAGCTGCCGCCCTCCCCTCCTCGGACAATGCTCCCCTATCCCCTCCACACCGGCTACAGACCGCCCGGCGCTTAATGTCAAAGGTCACGCTCTGTAGTAGGGCCGCGAGGGTTAGGGCTGTTGGGTGGGACAGGGGGGAGTTCCCACACGCTGCATTGTAGTGATGGGCAGAACGGTTCTTTTGACCGAACCGGTACTTTCGGATCAGTTCCGTGAAAGATTCGTTCAGAACGATTCGTTCATCTCGGTCATTTCGTTCTTTTCTGTGAATAGGATCTGGCTCTTTTATCAGGTGACGTAACTCGTTCATCCTTTAGAGTATTGGCTACGTGTTTGCTTCCAGCCTCCCCTCGTTATCGCGTGACCCGATAACGAGAGGAGGCTGGATCGCGTGGGTGGTTATCTTTATCTACTCTGCATGGGTAAATGAAATTTCAAACGTCTAGTTGTATACTGACTGTTATAAAATTATTGACTGTTGATCGCTGCAAATGCTTCATGCAGTGATTCTATATAATACGGGAGCATTAAATCTAAGAATGTTAGGTACGAAAGTGATCTTTCTTAACTTTAATTTGTAATCGCACTATTATAGCTAGTACTTGAACATTGCTTTTCGTAGCCAGTGAATCACAGTTGCGTATATGAAACAAGATTATTTATATTGTATTACTTTTTAAGTTACAAATATTAATATACAGGCTATTTACACTCTAGAGAGAGTAAAGTGTTTACATGTAGACCAACACATTTAGAGAAAAAAAGACAAAAATTGAATACTACTACTGCGATTCAGTATGAAGAGAGAAAAATGAAGTAGGTACATTAATTAACACCTAAATGGTAAGTGTGAACATTTGTAGTTACTTTCCCTGTTATTTTTAATTCATGTTTTTTTTCCCCCCAAATTTGTGTATGTGAATGTGAAAACGCAATTTTAAACCACTACTTAACAGTTGACATTTTCAGGTATAGATACTTTTCATGTTACCCTATTTTATTTGATCAGTTATCGTTTGCTCTTATGAACATGCTCACGCTGTGATTACTAATTCTTCAGACTCCTGACGTCATGAATCATTTCACGAACGAATCAGACCGGGCGCGTGGCCGGTTCTCTCATCTCGTTCTCTCGTTCTCTCCGCGTTTTCGTTCTTCCGAATCTTTCAAGGTACCGGCTCTCAAAGAGCCGGTTGGTTCTCTCGTTCTCTCCGCATTTTCGTTCTACCGAATCTTTCAAGGTACCGGCTCTCAAAGAGCCGGTTCTTTACATCGCGAACGAATCGCAAGATTTCGTTCTCTCAAAGATTCGTTCTTTTTGAACGAATCGTTAACGAACGACCCATCACTACTGCATTGACCTACCGTGCAAGGTATCGCCGAGTCGACGGATACCATGCACGGCAACTGTTTTCGGGTTTCGGGGGATGAGAAGGGGAGACGTAATCTTCAATTTCACTCTAAATATGATAGTTGAAACAACACGTAATCGCAACAATGTTCGTTGTTAATTTGTGGTTTCAATATTTACTCACGCCATGGAGGTAAGAAGTAAGGAAGTTGGGGTGGGTGCAATATTTGCCATGTTCATACTGGAAGTCAAAATGAGAAAGACAACCCCTCCCCACCACCTTTTTGGCCCCAATATTTTAGGGTATAATGAAGTTTAAGACTAATTCCTTGCAGATGTGTCTGTATCTTGTTTGTTTAGACATAGTCACTAAATTTTTACGATTCTTCCTTGCGAGTTCTTTTAGGCATTCAAACAAATTTATATTTAACTAGGTGTTGCCCGGGCTGAACACAGGGTGATATATTGTCCGCGAGTTAAAGCAAAATGGATAGCGCTATATGCCAGTGTGGTGGATAAAGAGAAATGACATAAAATTGCTGTTTGTAGGTCTATGACCTATTATTTACTGTTTACCCATGGCGATCGGTTGAACGTTTTAAAAGTTGATGCGCTGCAGCGCCATATATCGGCGAGTTACAAAACAATGGATAGCATAAAAACGTTCTCCATGAAAAAGAAAAACACTTCGATGTGCCAAATTTTATGGTGATCGGTCAATTGGTGTTGAGTTTATCAACGTCATACATACTAACATCCTATGATATATATATATATATATATATATATATATATATATATATATATATATATAGAGAGAGAGAGATAACGAGAGAGAGAGAAAGAGAGAGAGAACGATAGAGAGAGATAGAGAGACTAGCCGATACCCGCCCGCTTCGCATAAATTACGTAATGTCAGTTATAAATTGAATTTGTTGGTTATGAATTTCATTATAAAATGACAATCGTATAAAACAAATTGCTGTCACGAAAACAAAACACAATCGCAAAAGAAAACTATGTTGATAAAACAAAAATCTCAAGATCAGTTAAGCAAAGTTCACGTATGTCATATAGTTATGAGAAACTGGAGTATTTTTATATTTGATGATATATAGCCAAAATCATTTGCGCAACCGCATGATCTTACTTTATTCCAAATTTCAGGACGATCGGTCAAGCTATTTTGGATTTATAAGCGCACATACAGACAGACACATATATACAGACAGAGACAGACATACAGACAGACAGACAAAAATTTTAAAAATAGCAGAATTGGGATCAGTGAGTCATAAAATGACTATTTCACGCAAAATGAGTAAAATTACCCAAATGTACAGACTGACGCTACAGATTTATATATTCGTGTAGATGAGTCTTTATATAGTTACGATTATTATTATTATTATTATTATTATTATTATTATTATGTTTTGCAATCCAATTGACTATCCAGTTGACTTCAACTTCAGAATAGACATCTACTCCACATTATTATACCTCCATGACTCACGACTCGTCAAGAAAAACAACCCTTGGCATTACTTGATCCATGCATGGGCACCGAGTCGTCTACCAAGAGGCTCGAAAACCCACTAAGATCAGCCCTTTCTCATTTTATCACAGTTTCTTTGACAAAGATGTAGTGACATTGTCGCGGGAAATTTTCAGTTCTATATTATATATAAAAAAATAGTTTATGATAACTAACGGATAACCTAGAATATCCGAATGATTCTTAAAACGAAAATTAACTCTTCCATAACCGATTTGGAAAATGAGGGGTGGATCCTCATCATTATTACTATTGTTATTATTTTCGGTTCAAAACGAGAGTTTTTTTTATCACCAAAATCCCTGAAGTTCATTTCGTCGGCTTCGTGCACAAACGTCGTAGGTCCTACTTTTTTTCTTTCTTAATTTAGAAACTTTGGTTTTTACGAAGCATCACAGGCATCGTTGCCTAGCGTAAACAAAACGCATTATGGTCAAAATAAACCTGAAGTTCGTGAAGTCGTGTGAAACAAACGGACGAAGCTTTTTCGTGAACATTCACGTAGCGATATCTCGAATACAAGTGAAATGGACATGCAACATTTGTGCGCTAAGCCATTGATTTATGCTGTACGAGTTTAATTGCTGTTAGTGCGGCAAAAATAAGTCTGTCAGAGTGAGCTTCAGTGGCGGTCGTAAGAGTGAAAAAGGGGCGGGGGATATGTGGATTATCTCTCCCTTCCCCAAACCCCCCTCCAACGAAGTAAAGGCAGTAGTAGCCTATGTTATTTTCGGTGATGCAAAGTGAGCTGTTAAAACACATTGACTCTCAGACCACAAATACAGAGAGTGATGCATGTTGAGAATGATAATGTCACTGTTCAAACTCCTTGTCGACGCAAGATTTTTTTTTAAATAGACAAATCTTTTTTTTTTAATCCCTTCCGAAATAAATTCCTGCATCCGCTTGGGCACAGTTTACAAATAACTATTGGAGGTACTGTGACAACACAAATCATATATTTTTCGCATAAGAATCTGAACCCAGTACTACTGCGAACACTATTTTGTACTGATAGAGTTGTTTTTATGTAAATGTACAAAATTACAAATATCTGTAAATTCACATGAATATTTCTGTTCCATTAAGAAAAAAATTATTATTCTTACTTGGTGTAATAAAAATCTAATTGTAACTTTAGATGCGAAAATAATTAATCGAAATAAAATAATAAATGGAGTGATATTATAAATACAGTTGGTAAATTATAAATTCAATCAAAATAAAAACAATTTCAATAAATACTCAGTAATCAATATTAATATACACACAGGCATTCAAATAATTATTTAATTTAGTAAAATAATCAAGATAAATTTTGAGTAGTAATGAAAATCAATACACATGTGGAAAGTTTATTATAATTTAATCATTTATAATGCAAATAATTTATACGTACGGAAACATAGCCTCACTTATATAAGTACACTAGAAAAAGTTTATTAACACGATTTATATCACTAATATTCACAATAAATAAATGCATTTAATGATAAGGACCATTATTCGGTATAATTTCAAAGCACACATATGTATATATAAGTTTTATTTTGTATGTAGCCTTTATTTATATGTAACCTTTTTTCAGCCTGTGAAAATTACGTTGCATGGTGCGCCCACTTCGTGGAAAATTCACTCTAATCATTTTTTTTTTGACGTGACAACGTCTAACAAATTGATGAACGCCGGCTGCACGCACGAAAAAGTGTCCCGTTACACACATTGTTCCGTTACGCTGTGTCCCGTTACGCTCATTGTACGCTTGCGCCGCATCTATCTCTCTTCCACTCGATTGGAACAACCGTCGATTTGACTTTTTCGAGGCACATTAAATTTGAAACACTCCCATTCGTTTCCTACTTTTCCTATCATCGTCCTATCCTTAACAAAATAACACAGATTGGAAGAAGTTAAATAGCAGTCATTTATAAACGTTATAGTTAAAATAATCTGTTCGTTAAAGTAATAAACATATTTGAATTAATGAGTGCAAATAAATTTAAAGTCATCAATTAAATTGTAGATTTAATTTCACTCCTTTTTATCCATACAAAATAGTGATTATTCAATAAAAATGATTCAATTTTATTCATAAAAGTATGCAATCATTTCATCGGTGGTTTGTTATGACGTTGTCACGTTAAACTATCGTCCGTAAACCGACTTTACAGACAACCAATTTTTTTTTCTCATTACGCGCCTAAAGACGTATAACTTAAAAAAAGAATGTACAGTGTAAGGGTGCTGTTTGAAATGCAGGGGTCCTCCCGTCTCCTCCCAGGCCGGCGGGATACTCACGCCCGCGGTGTGGTTGTCGAGATTCTTCTCGAGACGTCGCGCGGCATCATGGCCCCTACATTCGATTAAGGGCCCTGGACACAGGATCAGGGACGGCCCCCCCCCCCCAAATTACATAGTCACGTGCTACATTATAATTGCATGGTTATTTCTTACCTACACTCTTTTTTAGAATGTTATTTAACCTGAAAATACAGGGTATAATATTATGATTACTATTTGTTATAAGTCCAAAACTAAGCTTTGTTTATAAAATCATTTAACTTAAAAATACCCGCGGCGAGTATGTGTATTTATTCCGCACGCCGGGCCCTGGAGCCAGGGGTCCACCCAGCCCCGCCCTTGCGGGGGGCCACGAGGTGGCAGTCCGGAGCGGGTGTCCCCCGGAGACCTGGCACGGCGCGGTACGCCCCGCTGGGGTCGGGTCGATGCGCGGGGCAGACCCGGTAACCCTTCACGTCCGCGCCCGCTCTCTTTGACGGCCCCCCCCCCCCCCCCGCGTTCCTCGAACCATCCACGCGATGGCGAATGTCCAGTTCATACAGTTTTTTTTTTTCCCTGGACACACGCGCCATTGCAGTCTCATCATCGTCTGTCGTGGAAAGCCTAAATCAGCTGATGTCGAACAGGTATCTAGGACGACAGCACATGCGAACACATCCAAACTAAAATATCAGACAGCTCAGGAATTCCGTGGAAGAGATTTAGTCACGGAAAAAAATAACACACAGTAGGCTAAAAACGAACAGACAGCCTCAACAATAACAGTTAATGCAGACAGACAACAATATCTGGACAACGCAGCAAATAGCTATACGAACAAACGGTGAAGATGATATGATATTATGGAAAACACAAGGATAACAACACCGACGACCACAATAGGTTTCCTATATTACATAACAGTTGCGACGTTTCGGGAACTGGTATCTGTGATGGGAAAACCTCCTCCCCTAGCACGGCCAATGGCATGCGAGGCTCCACTGATTGACCGTGTACCTAGCCAATGGCGGACGAGGGATTGTTTATTTCCCTACTTCTCACTTCGAAAATCTTGGGGGGGGGGGGGGAACTCCATAGTGATAAAAAAACTATTTAGTAAAAATAAACAATCCACAAGATAACTCATGTTTCTTTTACGTGCAGCTATGACAGAATGGAGGCCACTAATAAAAATTAAGTTACTACAAAGAAATATTCACAATCTTAAAAACAGATTAGCTATAGGCTACATTATTCCTAATAATAATTACATTGATCAAAAGTTAAAAAAAAAAAAAAGGATACTGGTGTCGTTAGAATTTTTTTTGTATATTAAATACTTGTTTAAAAAAATTTACGAATAGTGTTATCAAATAGAAAAATAATTTGTAAAGAAAATTAAATACGATTTACTTCATAACAAACCTATTTTTACACACTAAATTATAGATAGTTTAATTTGGACAGCCAAATTTTCTTCATGTAAAATTGGAGGATAGATATTACCTAAAATGTTCAAATACGTTTTATAATTTTTTTAATGTATTTTATGAAATACAATACAATTTTCTGGATAAATATACATATTTTACAAAACTTAAGTAAACATGTTTGCAATTTTTACTTAAAACCCATTGTATGCATTCATACACTTCAACTTAGTTATATACGTTGTAGGAAATTGTATTAATAAATACGGCTGTATTTGAAATCCAAGCAAAATTTTGGGAATTATTACTATAGTGAAGTAGTTGATGGTTAACTGAACTAGTATATTGAAGTGGTGAAATTTCTTCGATTACTTAAAGCCAGTTCCAACAAACATCGATGCACGAGAGAGTCGATGTTGAATCATTCATTAAAAGTTCGCTTACTAAATCAAAGACCTATTTCGTGAACAACCCCCCACCCCCCGCCCCCCACCTAGGCTGCCCTAAGGCAACACGTCATGCTAATATTGTCTATCACGCTAAATTATTCCAAGTTCCCCTGGGACTGTTACGCATTTGATGTTCGGAAGCTTTAATGTTGTTGTGAACCAATAAATTATTCCTGTCCTCCATTTTTAACTTGCCAGCATTTCGACGCGGGCAAATAGAATTGATTATGTTTGCCGGCGGTTTAGGCACGTGAACACGCTCACTAGACCTTCTTTGCGCTTCCAGCGTCAGTTCTGAAACGAGAAATGAATTCGGGTGGAATGATCATTAGTTCATGAGTATAGCATCTGGGATGTAAAAAGTTACATGATCAAATGTTTTTCGTGGCTTTTAAACCATATCACTTTTTTCCTCCTGCGTGCACACTTCGTCAGAGGCGGATCCAGAAAATGGTTAAGGGGAGAGTTGTGTGACTCAGACCGGACACACAGACGGTGCGCACAGCTCCAGAAGAAACCACGTGATTTGAAAATTGCCCCCTCCCCCCGGCTACCAAAGTGGTGTCCGTTTACGAAAAGCATTTAAGAATGTGCTGAGGGTGAATGGGTAATTTAGTTTCAGTATTTCGTTTTTAAACTGTATTTTTAGGAGAGTAATAAGGTCTTAGAACGCGTGTTTTCAGAATAATGTTTAAGAATGTAACACCCGGTAGAGATTGTTGAAAGCTCTCAAGAGATATGCGTAACGATTTTATTTTAATTTCTCCTCTGTATGATGTTATGTGGACCGCTGAAATCTTACAGTTGCCCCATGCACGACGAGAAGACTGCGCGCCAGTCCAGAGGAGACACCGCGCTAGAAGCATCAGCGAGCGTCACACTTATCATACCGCCTCACTAGCACAAAGCCCCCCTCATTAGGCGAATGGACAATTTAAAATATAACAATAACATAAAATATGGTTTCGTGCGCGTAAGATTTCAACGCCATGTTGTCGAACGTACTGATTCACACAACGGGGACGCACCACAACGCCAAAATACCACAACGCCGAAATGCCAAATTGACCAATACGCCGACAGCTATAAAACTGCTGTGTACCACAACGCCGAATTACCACAACGCCGAAATACACTAATGCCGAAAAATGTCATTGCAGGACTGCCACAAAGGTTAGGTTAGGTTAGACTAGTGTAACCAGTCCAACTGTTTACAGTTATATTATTATTATTATTATTATTGTTATTATTGTAAAATTAATTGTATATTTCATGAGCCAATATTATGTATTTAATTATTTTATTGTAAAGAGGACAACCAAAGTATAACAGATATTACACATCTTATTGCCAGAGACAACACACTTTTAATTTCAGAGTCTTCTAAGCATTATTCTTTGGAAACTTTATTCATTTGGTCATAGTTCAGCACTCTTACACGCTAACATCCAAGTTTTATTTCACTATGCAGATTATTCGGTTTGCTGATAGCTATAGCTCCTTGGTTGCTAGGGACTGAAAGTAAATAGTTATAAGGAGGAAGGAAGGAGACGCCATCGCCATCTTGCAGTGGGAAGACGTTTCTCGGGTTGGGGCGAACCAAAGCCTTGGTTGCCGCCCGAGGAATTGAAGATTCGCGTCATCCGCGGTCGTGTACTATCTAGAATTCTCCATTCTACAAGTTGGGAGAATAGTATCTGGACTGAATAAGTCTTAGATAGGGAGTATCGGCGACATCAAGTGCCAACTTCCGCGTCGGTCCCGTTTCGTCCCGTAGTGGTTCCGGACGACTGATGTCAGCGCCAGCTACGATCGGCCACGACGATTGGTGAGACCAATCCAAATTAAACCAGACTTTTTAGGACGAGAGGGAAGTCGATTCTTCAGCTCGACGCCCGGCTACCTCAGATCTTCTGTAGTTCGCCAATTACAGCTTCCAGCGTCCAGTGTTCCAGTTAGCAGCAGACCACCTGGAGGTCCTGGGAAGAGAGCCTCAAGCCTCCGACATCGTATAGCTAGACCCAGCATGGTATTCAATGTGTTCCAGTGACGTCATTTGCATCTAATTACCGACACCTAGGTTTGAACAGAAGTTAACATACAAAATATATTGTTTTGGTTGTCCTCGCTTAATTACATGTTAACAGTAACTTCACGCCCATATTCAAGAACCCATTAAAATCATATGTTTTCCGGCTATTACTATTTCATTTATAACAAACGTCAGTTAATTATAAAAATGACCTGGACATAAGTAATACAAATTTCCACTAGTCACACAACAATACCAAATTTCCTTTTAATAATTACTCTCTGGACAGTAACACAGTGCAGTGACGTACTAGCTGGATTATCAGTCTGGTAGTCAATCCAGTTCCTGATATCTACTGCGAAGAGAATAGACGCCAAAACCCCGCAAGAACACACCAAATAAGTTAGAGAGTGGTGAACACACCATATTAGCTAGAGAGTGGCTACCACAACTTGGGGCCAACCATATATACAAAAAGAATATTAGTTAGACTAGTTTAGGTTAGACTAGGTTAGGCTAGGTTAGGCTATGCTAGGATAGGCTAGGTTAAGTTAGTTTAGGTTATATTACGCTAGGTTAGGTTAGGTAAGGTTAGGTTTGATTGTGGTATTTCGGCGTTAAGGTACATTTAAGAAACACACACAAATTCATTCAGTTGTTATTTCGGTGTTGTAGTACACAGCAGTTTTCTAGCTGTCGGCGTTGTGGTCAATTTTGACATTCGGCGTTATAGTATTTCGGCGTTGTGGTCAATTTTGACATTCGGCGTTATAGTATTTCGGCGTTGTGGTCAATTTTGACATTCGGCGATATAGTATTTCGGCGTTGTGGTCAATTTTGACATTCGGCGTTATGGTATTTCGGCGTTGTGGTAACGACCCATTCACAACTACACATAGCACGGCCGTGTGCGTGGGATCAAGGTTTTGCGCAACGGAGGGAAATGAATAGCAAACATGTTCCTCTTACGGACACGCTGAAACACGGAACAACAGCCAATCAGACCAGAGAAGCGTGACAACAAAAGTAAGTCGTACTGTTGGAACACTCTTGGGTAAGCCTTTTTCGTGGAATGACTACATAAATGTGATAAAATCTGTATTTCAATGCTTGACATAGTAGAAAACTTCTGGAAAATTAAAGAATTATCTAATTACAATAAAATTAGAAAATAAAGTTGGTTTTCTTACAAGATTTTTATGGATTTTTTTTAATAATGCTACATTGCCATCAGTGTATTTTTCTTATTCACGCACTTACTCTGTAGTGTGCATCTGGTTTTACTTAACCTATTTTGTTCTACATTTTGGGAGGTTGCGATCTACACATCTGATAAAAGCTTTCAACAAAGGCTAGTTAGTAGTTTCGTGCATCAACTCCTTGTTTGAAGCAAGTTGTCTGTAGAAGCAACCAGTGAAATGAAGAATGGTTTACTTGATGCAACTGACAATAACTAGCGGGCGAATTGTTATTATTGGCTTATGCGCCTAGAGACGGAAAGTTTGTACGTGGATCCTCCAGTTAGGGCCCGTTTGCACCTAGAAAGCGATTTTTGTTCTTTCGAAATTCGTCTTATTATTATTATTATTTTTTTTTAACGATTCTTAGACCATGTTTTGCCGATGATCTCCATGGCAAGGGCTGTTGCAATGTTGATGATACTTTCTTCGTCTCTGTGGCAAAGACTGCATTGTTGATGCCTCGTTCACGTTAGGATCTTAATGTGAACAAGAACCTTCCTCCTCATCCCATAGATAGAACAAGAATGATGTTCTAGAAAAATCATGTTTTTTTTTGGTTATTTTTCCTGATTATTTTCAGAATAAGTAACATATTTTTCTACTTTCCCCCCCCCCCTCCCTTCTGTAATCAGAGTCGCGTTTACTTATGTGTGGAAAGAAAGAGCCGATATGGCTGGAACATGTATTGATTCACATTGTATTAAGGGTAGCCTCACATACTAAGCTCATTTTATCTAGGTATATTTTCTGTGTCAATAAACTACTTACTTACTTACACGATATTGGTCAAATAAATGCGAATTTGAAGGACAATAAAAAAGATGGCGTCTTCCTGTTTATCCTAGTTCTAATGATTTTTTTTTCATAAGTTGATTGTCATTTTATTTTTCGTTCGAGGTGTGGCAGTGATGCACCCACGAGAAGGGCATAGATAATAAAGCTGTGCGAGATTGTTCTGCCTGCAGACTGCCGTAGCGAAGCACGTGTGTATCAGCTGGTATATTACAGGGGTGCCCACAAGGGTGGGGGGGGGGTTACGACGCAAACTGCGTCATTAAAATTTCAGGGGGGTGGTGGTTAAAATACGAGAAAAATGTATATATTATTTACATAATTATAGCTTCTAATGTGAAAATACGTTTCTGGTGCTTTGATAATTGAAAGGGATCTTGTAAATCAAATTGGCAACCCCGCACTTTCCTTAACAAAAGCAGTTTGGCATCTGTCGGTTCAGGATGGAAATATTACCTGATATGACCAAAATTATTATTAGAAAATCTGTTTTAATTAATGCAAAATGTGATAAAATATAATACTAAAAAAGTATAATATTATAAAATAATTGATTAAATCATTGAGAAAATGGCATAAAAAATTTCGGGGGGGGGGGGGCCATCATTAGGTTAGGGGGGGTGAGTCATAGTGTTTGGGGGGGGGGGGTGGGCACCTCTGTATATTATATACATATTTTTTAACCGTAGGCGTGAACAACATGTCGTGGCCCCGTCTTTCGTCGAGTGCTTTAATGGTTTCTAATCCCGTGTCGCGTTGAAGGACACTGCGGCGCGCCCGGTGGCGCGGCAGCGCGCGGCGCGACGCGTGGCGGGGCCGGGAACTAAGATCGATAACGCCCGCAGACAGACTGGCTGGCTCCCGACGCCACCCGGGCCCACCTCTGCCGTCGTCCCTTGTTTCGTCCCCGTGTTCGCCATGATTCACGCGTGGCTTCAAAACTTCCAAACGCCGCACGTAAATCAACGACGGAATCACGAGATGACAAATACGAATCTCGTGAATAGTTCTTTCAAGATTTAAGCGGAAAAAAATATAGTAATACGATAATATGGGAAACTCGGGCCAAATAGCGTTGGCGAAGCGCGAAACAATTTACTGTATTGCTTTCAAGCTAGTTTACACTTTAAGCCGCTAGATAGCACTACTGTTAACTATTTTCGCTCACTTGAAAACGTAGGTACGCTCCACACCGTCAGATTCTCTGGTAGCACTTGTCTCGCGTATTTCTTACCAGTTTCCCATATTATCCCTATTACAATATTGGGTGAAAATGAAAATGTAAATCGACGTGTAGTTAAGCCCGTCGCCTCCATCGGTCACGTGACCTGCATCCAGTCGGATGGCACGAAGCTTGGCAAGCTCTAACTATTGACGGACGGATGGATTATATCTATGATTTTCACCGCGGCAGTCAGATTTGACCAGAATACGGCCTGTGGTGTTTTTATAGGTCGTTCATATGTTTTCTATAAAAACCTTGCGGTTCTTAAAACTGGTGTCCAAACAATTTAATCACCAATCTGAAATTTTCCGAATAAATGCTAATAAAATACGTACAAAAAGGACACAAATAGTAAACAACATATATAGAAATCTCCGAGAGATGAACATTGATTGTTGGCATTACTTATTTGTACAAATATTCTGACGGACGGATGAAGCCAAGTTGTACATCGCTTGGCTAGAGCTGTGGAGTTGACGGACGAAAGAGTTACGGACGCAATTCCTCCTTGGTTTGCCGCCTGAGGCAGGGTCCGCATGGATGTACTGGGGCTGACACAGGAGCCGGCTGCCCTACCCGGGGGACAGACCTGTTCCGACCAGCCTGAAGAGTGCGCGAGGGGAGGTGAGGTGGGTGGGAGCAGCGACGGAATGAGTTAGTGGGTGGAAACTTGAGTACCCCGCCAAAAGCCTCAGGCTATGTCAACGTCCGCCACGTTTACAACATACAAAAAATCCGGGGTCGAACTATTTTTATGATTTAAATAAACGTGTTTAATGTGTGTTGACACAACCTCTCACGTTGAGATACGTGATGGCTGTAATCTTCAACAATGATTGGATCCCAGGAGGGGAGGGGGGCGGGAGAAAGGATTAGCACTTTTTTTTGCTATTTGCACTGACTAATATTATATTTTCTGGATATGCTGATATCGTACCGACGCTTGATACTCGCTTTTATTTCATTAAACAATATCTCTTCGAATCGACTAAAATATTTGGACTTGACAACCAATAGAACATGAATGATCTAATCCATGAAGTAACGTTGACATGAGCACCTCTCCACGAAAGTTCAAAGGACTGAAAAGTAAGAAAAGGGTAAGTGATACCTCTTCTCCCACTGGTCATACTCAGTTTAATGTGAGCACCCAAATAACAATCGATTAAAAATCGGTTTAAAAACCATGTAGCTTGTAGTATTTTTTTTTTGGCGCGTTATGAAAAAAGTGAAATTTTAAGATGCGCGCGCATCACTGTAACACAAAATTTACAGGTTGATGCTGCCCGCTAAATCGCTCACTAAGTCTCGAAAAAAAGCTACCAACAAAATAGAAATAGAACCTCTATTAGTCGCGCATGTTGGCACGCTCGTCGCCTCTGATCACTGTTTTCATTTTTATAATATTTATCCACAGGTTTCTATTCTAGTTTCTACATTCACAACACGTGTTTTAGTTTCATACTAGTGCGAATTATATAATGTGCTAATCAATTATATTAAGTAGTGATTTAAATTTAATATTTTGATTAATATAATTTAATATTCGTAAATATTAGTAAAATAAATTGTGCTTATATATTTTTTCAAGTGCTCCAATATAATTTAGGTTAACTATCAGTATGTATTATTTATTGATATAAATTAAAATATTATTATTTTAATTAATTAATACTAAATATTATTAAATTATTAATGTTAAATACTTATTATTGGTTATTTAATGTTTACAAAATAAAGAAATAAATTTAATAAAACAATTAATAAAAAATTGTGATAAAAATTAAAATCAAACATAAAATTAAAATATTAATTTTTTATATTTATTATTAAATTGAATAAATATTAAAAATTAATAAAAATAAATGAACAAATTTAATGAAAACTTTTTGATAAAAATGAAAAGTGAATATTAAATTAAGAAAATAATAAATATTTAAAAAATGAATAAACTTAAATTATGTTTTAAAATTTATTATTAAATTTATTTATTTTCTTTTAAAATATTAAATAATCAATAATAAATATTTAAAATTGAGAATCTTATAATATTTAGTACAAATTATATTATATATTTATTATTCTTTAAATTTTATTTATTTAATTTTTCAAATTTAAACTGAACTTTACTGACTGTGTTGACTATCTTTTTCCAGCCCTTTTATTATTTTATTGTAATCAATTATTTGCATGCAATTAAAAACTATTTTTTAATGATGCCAAAGAAGTATAACTTCTCACGCGCGTACATAAGTACACGTACCCGTTTTTTTAATGTTGGCAATGTGCAACGCCGATACGTCTGGCGTGTTGCCTGTATCCCTGGTTCGTAGGCGACTTTCGCTACGTTCCTGCTGTGTTCAAACCGCTACATTAAGTATGTATACTTTACGTAAGCTTGTCCCTGCGCTTGAAGTTGTTGAAATGAAATGTGCAGCGCTGTTTGCTGGTCACTACGGGCTCTAAACCATTTTATTACCTGTGAAATTCATTCATACAGTACACAATGAGCTGGATATTAAATTTTAAAATTGTGAAAGTGAAATTAAAGAACTGGAATAATCATTTACAAGTAATATTGAAATTTGATTAGTTTCACAACCAACCCGTTTTTCTATCATTTTCATTTTCATTTGGTTCGGAAACTCCAATATTTCTATACAGTAACATAATTCGGTGAAGGGGGGGGGGGGGGTTTAGCAAACTTGAAATTTCGATTACTGGTAAGACACAGCAGTAAAGCCCTATCACGGCGTCCACATACTGGAAAGTCAGGAAAAGCCAGAAAAGTTAGCATTGGTTAGGGAAAATCCTGGATAAGTTTTGGAAAACACCCTACGATAGTAATTTTAGGTTAAAACGTCATGCTCCAGTCTGCCATCATCCAGACTGTGAAAGAATTTTTTTCAGATGGTGTTTTATTGCATAGTAATATACTATAAAGAGGCGTTGGCAAGTTTCTGTTTGAAATAAAGTTTAGAAAGAACTAAGCCAGATGTGGGGATGGTGGAGGATGAATTTTTTTAAATTTCGTTCAGAAAATTGCAAAATATGTAAATTATTTTTTAAAAAGAAAGGAAATTGGAAATTTTGGTCAGATAAAGTCAATGAAAAGTCAGGGAAAATTTTTGAAAGATTTGTGCGAACACTTTGCCAATGAAGTGCCAACATTCATGAATTGCTATCGTCCCTAACACTGAAGTATGTTCTCCCCGCATCACGCCATTGGCGGGTTTAAAACACCCGAACCGCACTTGAGCGCACGCCGAAATCCGTTTTCAGCTTCCCATCAACCTCACGGCGGCGATGTTAGACTACCGATCCTCCGACGTGGATGGAGAACAAAAAGGCGACTGTGGAGGGGGGGGGGGGGTAGAAGGAGAACGCACAACGGACGTTTATTCGCTTTGCCCCGGCAACCGGCCTGTTACGTCACGTTGCCACGACACCTGCTCCGTTCGTTCCTTGACTCCCATTTCAGGTCATGATTATATATTTATATTCATCACTGATCAAGTTTTAGCAAGTTTTAGACTTTAACAAGTGTTTAACTTTCACGAAATGAAATATATATATAGAGCTTACTTTTTGCATAATTAGCCGCCAAAGTTACATTTTTAACGTTTTTGGGTTGTACAAATAGGGATAATTTAATTTATTGCAGAATTGAAACTTTTTAGTTTTAACTGCAATGCCACTGACTACTTCATGATATGGTTTGTATTTCTATCACAAAAACTCATTTCATGTTTCTTGGCTGTCGAAATTGTAACAAATTTCAGAATTTTGAAATGTCAGGTAAAATTAATTAATATCTTTTGAAAGAAATTCAAACCATTTCTTGAAGTAGCCAGTGGCATTACAGTTAAACCTAAAAAGTTTCAGTTCTGCAATAAATTCAATCCTCATATTTGTACAACCCAAAAAAATTTTAAAAAGTAACTTTGGCAGCTAATTATGCAAAAAAGTATGCGCAGTATAAAATTTTCATTTCGTGAATGTTAAACAATTGAAAAAGTCTACAAGTTTATCTGTAATTACTGTAAATATAAAATCTTGAGCTGAAATGGGAGGCACGCCCTTAACATGGGAAGATGGACTAAAGAAATTTATTTTGGACATACGCCATTGCTGGTTGCACTGTATTTCACAACAAAACCTCAATAACGATCAAAGAAGAAATGAACATGAATATACAAATAAATGAACATGCAAAAACCTACTAAAATCAGCCGCTGTCAAAAATTTAAAACCATAAACAGCCCAGAAAAATTCACAGAAGGAATAAGTTTATATATATATATATATATATATATATATCAAAGCACATACGGGAACAATAGGCTAAGAACGAGACAGTAGCAACAAAAACAGTACATAAATACAAAAACGTCCTTGGACAACCCAGCGAAAGACGATCCCAACGATGATACCAAACAGATAACGCGGACAACTGAACGACAATACAGAGATACACGGGCTGAACCCAGCGATGTGACAAAACATGTATTCTAGACTCCAAAACGACGACAACATAGATGAACACATTTTTTTTCTTTTCTCTGCTTGAGCCTCCGGACCAGCTCTCTATTGAGTGCCGCCCAGAGACTCTTTGCAATTTGTTGTGGAGTACCTGATCCGCATGGACCTTTACCTCCTGCCTAAGGGAATTGGATGTGAAATTCTACCTGTTCTTAGTAATGACTTATGCCTTCTTGTATATTGTTACAAATTATTAAAATAAAATAATCGTCGTGGGAAAACTGCTGGATTCGTAAATGGATAGCCCAATTAAAGATATTACTACACAGTTTTATTGACTGACAATATTTACCTAACTAACAAATTATCTTCTAAAATGCCTAATAATCAATTACACTTAAAAATGTTTATGTCCCAGTCACTCGGATTTTACACACCACACGCCTCGCTGGGCCGCACCTCTGGCGCAACTCTCGCCGCAGCACCCCTCGTGGGTCTCCGCCGCGGGACTCCGCCGCCGCCGTCGCACTTCCCTTCGCCGAGGATACCACTCGACGTTTCGTTCGGGACTTCGCTCGGGACTCTCGCCGAGGAACTCCTCGCACAGGAACTTTCCCGTACCCGCAGCACTATCGCCCCGAAACTCCGCCGCACCCACGACTCTATCGTCGGGAAACTCTAGCCCCAGAAAAATTCTTCGCCCCGGTACCTTCACCCAGGGACTTCGCCGCCCCGGGGACTCCCACCGCACCCGCGGTACTATCGCCCCGGAAAAACTCTCTCGGAGGCCGGCGTCCTGGGCTTATATAGGCCCAGGCGTCACTTCTAGAAGTGACGAGCGCGGCTGGGGCCAGTCGCGTCATCCCGCGTCGCCCCGACGTCTGAATTATCGATAAAGGCGTCGGCAGCTCGCGCGACGGTCCGCGGAACTCCCACAGCTGCCACGTGTCAGGTACCGGCGCCGAGGCAGAGCGCCGCGTGGGGAGCAGACAGAAGGAGGGAGGGGGGGGGGAGCGACGACCCTTGTAATCCTCCAGGCGCGTGCGGCATGTCTCACGTTGCGGCGGCCACGTGACGTCAGTGGCCGTGCGGGGCCGCCAGCTAACTCCGAACCCACGCGCGCCGCGGCCCTGCTCACGTTTCGTAACAATATGTTTAGGTTTTCCCATCGACCTTCCACCTTATGTGGGTGGTTGGCTAGTTGCCTCAGCTATACTAAATTAACCTACATTATTATTATTTTGTTAATTTTTATTATTATGATGATATTTTTGTTATTTTTCTTTTTTTCCCTTTTTACCAATGTGGTAATAATTTACCCTGTGGCTATATTAATCCTAGTATTGAGTTTAACTACACTAAATTAATTACTGTCAATGCCTACCACCACCCAAGTAATAATTCGCCTGGTTGGATTCCCTAGTATGACTAAGACAGCGTTGGTTAAGTATGTTAGTATAAAACATATAAAATTAGTATACAATATATATAATAGAAAGAAGAAAAACAGAAATAAATAGCATACTTAACAGTACTTGTTTTGAGGGGTTAAGATGAACACAATAGGGTTCTGAAGATAACAGTTACGATGTTACCCTCTCCTTGCGCGGCCAATGACAGACAAGCAGTGCTCTGATTGGCTGTGCACCTAAGAGCTGATGTTATTGGCTGGTGTCTTGCTTAGATGGAAGTTGTTAGGCTACAGTTTTTTTGCAGTAAGTTAGTTTTAGTTTTAATTAAAGGTATCTATATATATTTTTAGTTCAATACTTTGTTGATTAATACCGTTGTTATTGCTGACAATAAATGCTGATTTTTTATTTCCTTTTTATTCGTTGTTCTTCTTGCATGAGTGGAGAAGCATTGTCCCAGTGTATTTTAGGACTTTGGCCCAGGCGTGTTCTGCAAGTCTAGATTTTTGAGTTTCGCCCTTCTTTATATTGTTTTTGTGTTATTTAATGCGTGGGGCAAGGGCTCAGCCAGTTTCTCCATTGTATGTGGATCCACATTCGCAGTGGACCTGATAAACACAATTCTGACATTGAAACTTGTCTGTGGTGGGTTTTACTCTGGTGATCATACTTTGAAGAATTTGATTTGAAAACTGTTCTTGTTTCCTTTTTTTATTTATTAAAAAGGTTACTGACATAGGCCAATGTACTGAAAGCCTTTACAAGGCCATAACTAAGCGGATCCTGGACATGGCTTTCAACTGCCAGGACAAGATATCAAGGGGTAACGGGGAGGGGCTGAATTTAAATATTCAGCACGGATCGTGTATTTTAGGTGCGTTTAAAGGTGAACACACAAGGAACCTGAGATTCAAAAAAAGTAAATGATATCAGGATACATTTAATTAATGCACTTCTCAATAACAAATACTTATAGACGTGCAAACAGCCCTAGAGAAAAACAACTATTTATAAGCTTCAATAAGAATTACAAAACTTGCACGCGTGTGTATGCGCGCGGGACAACAGAATAGGGGCGCAGAAATTCCTAATAACAAGTAGAAATTACAATTTCCTACACATTACGGATTAACAAAGATGTTTCACTTAATTATTACCGTACGTTTGCGTACAAGAACAAAGGAGTACATTATTTAAATACAGCAACACGGAAATAATAAAACATTTAAACTATCTGTGAAAGGTTAACATATCCTGTTAAGCTAATGTAGTAATCCCCATAAACATACATTGAAGTGCAAGCAGTACGATAGGAAATCAAGCCCTATCACGCTCAATTGAATGGGACTAGGCCCATAACTATGCTGACAAATAAACGGTAAACGTGAATATTGATACCATACTTAATAAATAGATAACGTAGGAACGGTTACAAATAAATAATAAGCGTACAATGGCTTATTAATTCTAAAAGAGAATAATTCTAAGACTAGAACAATTGCAAACGAGTCGACCTCGCGGGGCAGAATAGTCAAAATAATGAATTTCCAAAAAGAATCGTTCACATCCCACGGACAAAACATTATATCCAGACGTAATTTTTGAGGTGGCGACCGAAAGAGAATTTAGAAAAGACAAAATAAATTTAAAGTTCGCAAACTACATTATGAGTAGTGTCACCGCCTGACTCCCAGAAATAACTTGAACTTACATTATTTTCCCCCGGAGATCGCTCCCTCAGCCTATCAACGAAGTGCCCTAAATGAAAAACAAAATTTAATAAGCCCTTCAGCGCGCTGTTTGAAAGTAGCGGGACCTGACCGCTGCAGTACCACCATTGGTTTTTCGGCAGAATTTGTTGAAGATGGGGGACTTGTGGGTTGTAATGTGTTTTTTTATGCAGGTGGGTAGCTATTTCTAGAAGGTCATCTTTAAGGTTATTTTGGTCATCAGCAGGGGCGCAACAGCAGGGGGGGGGGGGGCAAGGGTATTTTCCTCCCCCCCCCCCCCGGGTCTGTAACCTTGAAGTGGAGGCAAACGGGGGGAAAGAAAATGCTGTGTAATCAATTTTTAGATAATAAAACTGCTTAAATAGCACCATTTTCCACCTTGAAATACAAATTTTCCCGGGGGAGGACCCCCGGACCCCCCGCTTCAATAGGGGGAATCGATGATTCTTTATAAAAAGGTATATTGCCCCCCCCCCCCTTTTGGAAATTTAGTTGTTGCGCCCCTGGTCATCAGTAACTGATTTCTCATTGGAACTAATTACTGCAGTTCGGTTAGTTATAGTATTAATAGTGCTTGATTTGGTACCTGTTGAATGGTTCGAATCGAAGTGCCGGTAGTGGCCTGTATGTGTCGGTTTCCGGTTTGCAGTTTCTTTGTGGAGACTCGAACATTTAGGAAAGAAAGTTTCCCGTCCTTAATTTCAGCATTCCTCCTCATAAGATCCACGTTGTAGCCATAGTTTCTTGTGTAAAAAGCGCCACATTCAAACGGCCAGTGGACGAACAGGAGGATCTTCGGTGCTCTGTACGGACCGCCATCTCATCAGCGAGGTCTCCCACAATGCAGTTCTATCCACGAAATGTTTAACATTTTGTATCAAAAACAGAGCAGACAATTATGTATGCACTATATTAATGAGATTTTAATAAACATAAAACAATTATATGTATTGAGTGGATCATGTAATTTGATTAAAAGTACATATTTTTAATAGCTCAGAAGATGCCGAGAAGAAATATTTGTTATAAACATTATGGCTCCTTCCTATGAATAGTTCCTGCATGCTCCACTGGTGGGGGTTGCTGCTCGGGGTGAGCACTATGCCTCAGCACGCAACGCCCTGAGGCTCTGAAAGGTCCTAACTCCTAACAACCCCTTGTGGATTGTGGAAGGGGGGGGGGGGTGTAGACTACTATTCACTAGCCCTGAGCCAGAACCCCTGATAATCCGCATTGGCGCATCTTCGGATCTTATTTTTTTTTTTTCGGTTGCAAGACCGGGTTTCCAGTTTATAAAAAACTACGCAAGACGTAAAAGCGCGACGCAAGCATCGGAAAACTTTCAACTTCTTGCTGTTTCGGCTTGCGTTTCCACTTTGTATACTTGAATGTAAGAGTTCCTAAAACAATTTAAATATGCAGACGCTACGATTTATTTTTTCATCACACACAAACCACCTTTTAAATTACTAAACTATCGCGCGGTGAAAGCAAATTACTCTTTATATAATTTTTTTTTCTAATTTAACACGTTTTTAGTGGAAAAACTTTAATTGTCAGGAAAAAGACCTAATAACAGTTTTTTTCCTTCAGTTTTACAGTTTTAAATTGAAGAATAAGTGTTATCTTTAAGACTTGCTATTTGAAAAAAACTACAGTAGTTTTCTTGCTTTTGTTACAGGCATGGTTATGCTAGGCCAGTTATATAGATTATACTTAAAATAGTTGTTTGAGTATTAAAATTCTTGCAATAATTCGTTCTTTATTAATTTTTATTTTCCCTGGAGGGTAACACACGTCTAGATCAGGTGTTCCCGTGGCAGGGTCACAGAGGTTCCGTGAGTCAGGACGAATGTCACATGAAGCAAGCACAGTTATTGTCTAATAACTTCTTTTGAATGGGTTGGGGTTCTGCCAAAAGAATAGTCGATCATAGGGTTCCCTGGCTGAAAAAAAAATTGGGAACCGCTGGTATAGATGATCGTACTTAAAATGAAAGATTGGTTGGGTTAGGACCGTAAAATTCAAATACTCTATTATTGTATGAATTCAAGGAATTTTTGTTTTGACGTGACAACGTCTAATAAATCGATGAACGCCGGCTGCACGCACGAAAAAGTGTCCCGTTACGCTCATTATACGCTTGCGTCGCATCTATCTCTCTTCCACTCGACTGTTTATAAGGGAAGTGAAAAGTTAATGTGGTTTTCATTGCTTATTACAACAACAGTTTCGGCAATAAAGGTTAATTATTCTTGCATTTTAAAAATCTGATTACTATTATAATTTCAAGTATTTATTCTTTTATTATTAAAATAAAAATGATTCAATTTTATTCATAAAGTATGCAATCATTTCATAGATGTTTTTTATGACGTTGTCACGTTAAACTATCGTCCGTAAACCGACTTTACAACAACCAATTTTTAATAAGACCGCGAAATTGCTAGCGGCGAACATCGGATGTGTTCGGAACAGATCTGGGGTCAATGAATCGTATAGGCTTCCCACGATGAAGCGGCTACGTCGATGACCCCTCGCTTGCTTGAACCAAGGGCCGTGTCGTGCGCGGAGGCAGTTGACCTCGTTCGAGGCATTGTTCCCCGCATCGCCCCGATGAGATCGATTCTTCGGGGCCCGCGCCGCACGTCAGCTAATTAACGGAACCGCCGCAACGCAACGGTACGCAACGAACCACATCAATGACAACCATCGTTGTCCACAGCTGCAACTTCAGCATTGCCTGCCTCGCATTAGTGGTTATCGTGTTTTAGGCAGATGCCGCGACTTCCAGATAGTTTCTATATCTTTTTTCGTTTCGTAGTCCTTAATACCCCATAAAACCGTCGTCGACTCAAAAGTTTGTGTGTGTTTGTATGTATGTGTGAGTGGACACGATAACTGCAGTAATTATGCAAAACTCACTTCCAAACTGGTACATAGAATACATAGAGTTGGGAAATTTCAGTGGCGTTCGTTAATGGGCAAAATATGAGCAAGAGGACAGACTTGCGGAATGTTTTTTTGAAGGGAAAAAAAAACTGAAATATCACTATAACGTTCTTAATTTGAAAAAAATTGGCATTATTTTGAAAATATTAAACCTCTGAATAGTAGTAACAAATTTTTTTGAGAGGTTTTACGATAGCACCAACATTTATATCAAAGGGTGGAATAAAATATGGTTTGAAGAACGAGAAAAAAAACTCCTTAAGTAGACACAGCAAAGCTGTTCAAAGTTATTGTAAACCCTCTTAATACGTTTTATTAAATAAATAACTGATTGAAACTCTTGGTCCTGATTAGCTATGCAGTACTATGGGTTGACTGATTTCCTTTTCCCATTTGCAACCATTCGGTTTCGACAATAAGCATGCGATGGTACCAGATGTTTGAAATGAGGTCTTGAAAATTTAAAAAAAAAAAAGTTGACGTCCAAAACATTTTCCTTTTTAAAAGGAAATTCTAAGTGTCTTTAGTTTTAATGGACAAAATCTGAGGCCGGAAGGTAATAAAAAAATCCCATTAAGTCGGCCTACAGGTGCAAATGGAAAATTCCGGAAACTTTTGGAACATTCTGGAAACGTTATGTACAAAGTACCATATATGTTATCAGATATTCCAAATGGATTGATTAAACATTGTTGCATATTTCATACTGCCAAAATGTTTTGAATGCTTTCTATTCAATGCATGTAGTGTTTTCGCAAAGTTTCCAGTATATTTATTTTCCTACTAACAAATTCCTTAGAGGTGGAATTTCGCACAATGTTAAAATCGTCCAGCTCCCAGTTCGGACTAATCAGCCCGACCTGATGGCTTGGACTGAATTGAGGTCCTCTGCGCCACACGACCAGTCAAGGTGCTCAGTTTGGACCGAACTGTCAGTTCGGACTGATCGTGCGTGCTACTAAACTTGTAGCACACTCTGAGGAGTGTAAGTGTTGAGCTACTCAATGCTCGGGTACTAGCCTGATGAGCTAGTAAGGGCGGGTGTCCTCGGCTGGATCACGAGCAACTGGGTGACCCAGGGGTCCCAGGGATGTGATAGGTGTGGGCCCGTGTCGGTACTGCCTGGAACCCCGGTAGGGGCAAGCACTGTTGGTAACCCTGGGGTAAAACGGCGGGCTGACGGCTGTTCGGTGTTTTCGATGTTGGGATGGGTCTCCTCAACCTCTCGACGTAGCTGTTCGACTGTTATAATCCATGCCGCGATTGGAAATGGCGTATCTCTATTTCCCGGTTCTTGGAACCCATGCCCTATTAGGTTCTCCGAAGTAGGACATGTAAAAGATCCATCACTCCTCTTCTCATTTACACCTTCACGGTTCGGGCACTGATGAGTATTGATACTGTAGGCTTGTAGACCTAAATCCATGTGATCGTGTGTGAGAGCTTCGAGGGTAGTCTATTGCTTAACCCGCCAACTGCTGTTTACACCCATTAATGCTTATCCCATTGACGCATACCATACAGTTCACTGGGATGAAAGCCACAACCAGAACCCGAACAGTTACGAAGTTATGTTAGGTTAGGTTCGGTCAGTATAATCAATTATAGTAACTTTAATTTTTTTCCGGGAGGGTAGGTTAGGTTAGGTAAGATTATCTAAATAAAATGAAAATATATAAATCCTTGCAATAACGTTGGGGAATTTCGGAACTGTTCGGGCGTGACTCTCATTCCTTAGGATTGTAAGCTTCTCTAACCTAAACTTGTTAGAATTGAAACTTGCTTTAAAATAGTATGTGTGTAAATAGTTAAAAACACAGAAAATGTTTTTCTTTGTTGATAATATCAGATTGTTTGTGTTAGTGTCAAAATAAATTGGACATCCTTCCAGGGGACAGTTTCGTCTGAATGCAGACTGCAGGCTAAAGTATCATTTCGTTAAGGCTGCTACGGCGAAGGACAAACTTTGTCTATGTATTCGGAAACAGCAAGAGACTGCAACAATGCACGAGTTCAAGCAAAATGACAGGTTCCTCCCAACCGTTTGGCTGATAGTTGGTGACAGTCCGAGTAGGCTGCTCCTGATTCGGTACTTCTTTGGTGGCAGGATCAAAAGTGACGCATAAATTCACCTCATGAATCTTAGGCCAAGCGAAAACGTAACAATTAAGTAAAAATATTTTTGAATTCTATCCTGTCGTAAAATGCATCGGCGAAGTTTTCCTGTCTCTAACCGCACAAACTGTCACAACATCAGAACTTTTATTAAAAATGACGTCGTACCGACCATGGCCTCTAAGCCCTTGCTCCGCACCGTTAGTACCCGATCCCATTTTCGGAGTGCACCCCCAGGCCAGCGGGAATGAGTCAGGCGAGCGCCACGGGCGTGACCCCAATAGACGTAAAGAAACTTAAGGGCACGGAACCCCGGGGGCTCGAACCCATAATTCAATTAAGGGAAAAGCCATTAGGAAAGAATTTCTAACTACCCGACATGAAACAAGTGCGTCGTAGCCACTCCGTGCGAGCACCGCACGCACGGAGCAGACAACAAACCTTATTAACATTCACCGTGGCCACTGGCCTTAATTAAAGTTCCCGTGACAATGATCGAGTCAGACTAGGAGAAATCCCTCTAAAACAATTCACAGTGGGACAATATGTTAGTAAATTTACAGTCGCCAACTTGATGTCACAATTTAAATAACTAAATACATTAAGCGCCATTGTTAAGCCTTAAACACCCAATTACCAGGTGCTACTTTTTAATTGGGCACCTGGAACGTGTTTTAACTTATGAGTAAATTAAGTTAATATAGGTTTTTTGGCGCCGACTCACAAAGAAGGGAAAGTTTCCTTTCCTTGCGAGAAGGCCATGTTCGGCAGTCTCCAAGCACTCCGCGCCGGATCAAGACGTGTGTCCGTGAGCAGCCTTCCACTTTGTTTCACCAACCGGTTGTTCTGCATTCATTTTAATACCTAAAACTTTTCTTTTATTTCACCGCTGCTCACGTCGACTCGGCGTGTATTTTGCGGGCCCGGGCTTATCCCGACCGCCTTCGTTAGTGGTTCCGCACCACGTCGCGGACCACGCTACGCACGGCACTGGCCGACTCCAGCCAACACGCTTTTCATAAACCGCCGCGCATGCGCCTACCGGCTGCAACCCCAAGTAAGTGTAATTTAAGGTCACGCTCACTGAGCCACCCTAAGACTCTCGGTACTGGCCGTCTCCAGAACACTCGTAACCGCGTCACGCGAGACTGCCGCGGCGAGTTCATTGTGTGAGATTAGTGTCGTGTGTTGTTCTGTAAGTAACGTATGTTCCTGTACTGTACAACGGCTCAGACGCCGCATAGCGCATTAGCATAAACGTAAATCAACGTAACCGGTGTTGCGTACAGTTATTTCGTGCCACCCCGTCCTCCACACGGCCGAGCGGCCTCAGGGGATTTCAGGGTAGACTTCAAGTCACGTACCTGGCGGGGCACACGGGGGCAGAGTACCCACAACCCACCTCAACGGCCTAGTGTCTCACTAGCCTGGCGCACCCCGGACAACAGCAGCACCGCGACGCCCGTAGCGCCCGTCAGGTACTTCCCGGGCCTTCTACAGAGGCCGGGTGACGGCAAAACGAAATGGCACTTTTCAAGCTAGGAGCTCAAAAATTTCGCCTTGGACTACATTAATTCCTCTCCCCCCAATTTATAATATCTCCTTACTGTTTGATGTCCTAAAAAGGAATTCACACATAGCTTATTAGCACACAACTTAGAAGATTCACATAACTATAAAAGTCATAAGTTAGAAACACGTACACCTTACATATAAACATGTAACACGTAGAAACACAAAACGCCTAATCACATAATTTAGAACTGTCGTAAGTTTGAACCTCGTAACTTAGAACAGATGTAACATAGAAAACTATATATTATGTGTTTCCAAGTTATGCACATCTAAGCTGTGTCTTTCTATGTTATGACATAACCCCTTAACAAAGACTTAGCAACGACGTCGGGCGTGAAAACGACGGGTATCGACCACTTCCCCTCCCCCTTCCTAAATGGCCGAGTTTTCGTATTATAAGTGTATTTGCAACACGATGACACATGAATATGCTCGTTCCAGAGGTTAGATGCTACACATCTCTGGCGAGTACTGAGAGACTCGCTCGCAGTATGAGTTGGCAGCCCTGATAGTGGCTGAGGCGCGTGCTCGCTGTTCCAGGGCTGGGCATCTCGTGCTACCAGTGCAACTCGGCGTACGACCCCCGCTGCGGCGACCCCTTCGACCCGTACTCGCTGGGCGCCGGCGACTGCAACGCCAGGCCCAAGCTGACGCATATCCACAACGTCGAGGCCACCATGTGCAGGAAGATCACCCAGAAAGGTGAGCGCCGCGCCGAACAGACGCCACGGCGGCGAGCCCACGCAATCTCGCACGGAAACGCCAAATCTCGTCACACAAACAAAAGGAATAAATTTAAAAGCAGAAATTAGGGAAATACACAGATGGAGCATAAAGTCCGATCCTAGACAACGGCGGTGAAGCCAATTAGGAAGGGGGGGGGGGTTGTTCAGTAGCCTATACTTCACGCACCAATATGACGGCCGTTTGTTTACACATTTATCAGCTGTATTTACCTGTATTGCAGGTTAAATTGGAGAAAAATGTCAACTCATATCATTACTTTTTATTATGAAGATTCGTTTTGGACTTTAAATATATATAAAACATATTAACCAATAATATTTTGATCATATTTTCTTCCGAACAGCTTAACTACACTCGTTAATAAAAGTGGACTAGAACAGCTGATACAAATATAAACAAATGTCGGCTATATTGGTATGTGAAAATGAGGGGTGGGGGAGAGGGAAATAGCTTCATGTATGACGGCTAATGCTCCATCTTTATCCTTTCCTAATCTCTGCAGAGGGCAAATTGGTTATATCCGCCCTCCCCTTGAAAAATTGGGGGAGCGGAAGACTGCCGTACTGGAAAACTACCACAATGACAGTATTCCGCCAAGCCTCTTCGAAAAAGGCGAAAAAGTACTATAACGGAAAACTGCC
The DNA here is from genome assembly GCF_032445375.1 of Bacillus rossius redtenbacheri. Lineage (NCBI taxonomy): Eukaryota > Metazoa > Arthropoda > Insecta > Phasmatodea > Bacillidae > Bacillus > Bacillus rossius. The sequence continues at coordinate 361,667,079 of NC_086330.1, read as the reverse complement.
ATATTTTCTTATACACTCCATGGAATGAGTACAGCAGCATTGCTCTCGAAGTAGTCTAAAGAATACTCGGTAGGTAGCGCTGTCAACCCTCTAGCTGTTTCTCAAGTTAACTTTAAAGCCTACAGATAACGCTTCTGACTGTCATAGTTGCAATCACAAATCAGCGCATAGATCGCGCACTTGTAGTAACAAATGTTTCCAAAAATGTGTTATAGGGCGCAGCACTGTATTCTTATCACGACTATTTGTATAAAAAAATTGTAGTTTTCCACTATGGCACTTTTTCTCCTGTTTCGACGGAGGCGACGGAAAAGTACCATAATGGAAAACTGCCATAACTTTAAAGGACAAAGGTGAATTCTGCCAATTTTTTTTATACATTCTACGGAATGCGGAAAACGGCATTACTCGTAAAATCTTAATGTAACTAGCTTCATAGATTTTACATTTTTCCACACTGGAATAACTAAAATAATTGTAGATCATTATTTAATGAATACAAATCCAACACAAATATTCAAAGGTTTTCTTATAAAATGTTTTCATTATTAGGGTGATAGAATACAAAAAACTCAGATATTAAGGTTTTTAATATCCATATTAAATTATTTAAAGTCTACAAAATATATTTTTTTATGCTGAAATGCGAGGAAAATATTTTTGTGTAGTGTAGAAGGAACAGGTCAAGCAGCACAGGCGCTCTAGGGGAGACATATGCTCGTACATCGAATGTCAGTGGGCTTTGCACAGGCTTGCTGTCTTTCAAAAATAAACTCTACTCAAATTTAAGTATTTTTTTATATTAGGAAATAAAAAAATACTATTCGTAGAATATTATTATTTTTCATTAAAACTATCAGATCAAATTGAAATTCAGTTTTATGTGCCTTATAGCACCTTTAAACGAATTATGACACATACAATAACAACAAAAAATACATTAACACAAGACATACACTCATACATATCAATAACTTTGCGACAAAACACGAAACAACACAACACACAGATAGATAAAGATTGATAAAGTTCATGTTAACTAATTGGTTACTTTGGTTATCACAAAAATCTTATACAGAAACTAAAATGGTGTATACAAAATAAATATGTAGATTACACATTTTAAAATAACTTTTTGCTTAAGGTTTTTAACAATGAATGTTTCTAGATTATTCAAAAAGAGTTATAATTATTTTACACATTTTATAGATTCTAATGGTTTTAAAAGTGTCACTAATTCTGTAATTGCAATTTGGAATTCTTAATCCAAACCGAAATATCAAATCTGAACCAACAAAAATAGAAATAAAATGTATATAAAAAAAAGTCCATCACTGATTGAACGTATAATAAATATAAAATGCAAATAGTTTATATAGGAATGTAGCATATTCAAAATAATTTAAACGCCTGAAATTTTAAAATATTAATTTAAGAACTTTTTCTGCATACTTTCAATTCTATTCTAATTAAAATTAGTTGACGCAGAGAAAGTTATAAATTTAATAAGACCTAAAGATCTTCATGTGTTCCTAGGCATCCAATATAACTCCGAAGGTCTTAAAAGAGGACACCACGTTTAATGTAATTACTTACTATGTGATAATTCTGATTAATTAAATTAGTTTTTTTTTTACTATAGGTTATACAATAAATGCTATCGTAATACAGAGAGGTCTGTTAACTTGAACACTTACATGATGTTATTCCACGAGTTTACTGTAGTTTCGTGTCATTAAGAGCCCGTCTACAATACTACAATAGTCCGAACCTGTGCGTGGTCCGTATCCTTATCCGAATGTGAGTGACGTCACATTGTCTCACCGAAAACTGGCCTGTCCACAATTGCGATGTCCGATGTCCGAATGTATTAATTTCTAACGTTGCTACCAGAGCGCAGTAAATGTGCCAAACCAAATGTTTTTGGTTATTGTTTTGATGCTTTGTAGTTTGAGATTGAACTTTTGAAAGTTGTGGGAGTTCAATTTTATATATTTATTCAGTAAGGCAAAGTGGCAAATGTAAATGCTAAAAAAAATGAACTCTTATCACAACAATCGGACAGCACCAATTTAAATGTCGTCTTGCTCTTCTTGACTTACAACACCTTCCATTGTCTTCAGTAACAAAAACAAACAACACGTTTTCAAACGGGAACCGGAAATTCAAATATCGTGAGTGTTCTGTTCTTTTTCTGTGTCCGAAGTACACAGGTTAGGACAAAAAGTTCAAATTGACGAATGTCTTCGGACCAGGTAGGTTCGGACCTTCGCCCACTTGACGCATGACGTCAGAGGGTCACGTGGACCAATCAGCGACGAGTGTCCTTCGGACACAGTTTAGGACATTGCTATTGTAGACGGGCCTTTAACACGTGCAGTACGTGCAGTAACATCTAACCTCGGTAACAAACAAATTTATGTGTTCTTATGTTGTTCGTTGAGCATGAATTATGTAATTTTATAACAGTGAAATATAATTTGTATAACTAGTCTGGCAATGTTTTAGTTGATTTCCTGCAAACAAACTTATAGTCCCGCTGTACAATAATTATATAGAATATATAGACTAGTAAAAGAAATGTAAGCTTGCACTGTCGATGGTAAAGTTATTTTAAAATACATGTTAGATATTAAAAAAAGTGTGTTTAGTTAAAATAGGTAATTGCTTGCAATCATGAAGTTATTGTATAAACATTTTATTTATTTGGTTTTAAAGCCACAGAAAAGTTAAATTTTTTTTATATCACTTTTAGCTTTCTTTTCTTTTACCGTGCTTAATATGCGCAGATAATACTGGAAAGCTATTAAAACAACTGTTTGCAAATATCTTTAAATATTGGAGGTAATGGGGCAACACAAAGCATAAATGGTAACACTATTTTGTAGTGATACAGTTATTTTCATGTAATTAAATGTACAAATTAACAAATATGTAAGATTTGAATATTTCTGTTCCATTAACAAAGAAAATTTCCGGTGCACAACGGCAAACAGAATAACTCAACGATGAAACTTAACAGATAAAAATTGAAAAAAACAACGGCTATACAGAGACGCACAGGTAAACCCAGCGATGTGTGTAAACAGTGACGACAGCACAGTCGAACACCGCAAGCAACAATTGAGCGGGGAAAAAACCCCAGATATTTTGAATACCATAACGATGATAGCGCAGACTAACACAGTAGGGCCTATATGATTCCTAAGAGAACAGTTGCGACGTTTCGGAAAATAGATATATTCACTTCTTACGGCACAAACAGACCGAGGTTTGTCATGACATAATTATAGTTTAATGAGTAATGGCGTATGTCCAAAAATACATCTTGAATTAATTGTCCCATTATTTAAAATGTTGTTTGTCAGTTGAAATTTTATTTAATGAACTACACTGAGTTTGTAGAAATTCACATACATAGATAGTGACTTTCTTCAAACAGATTTGTGTTTTGTTTGTTTTATGTGTATATTAGTTTACACTTCTGTTAACAAGGCACAGGTATTAGTGCATAGAAGCTTACTCAGAAGAGGAACCTGTTTCTGTAACAATAAGTGTCAAGAGCGTAGTAAAAAAAAGGGGGGGGGGAAGTATAGTTGCCAGATTAGTTTAGACAAAGAATTTTATTTTACAAAACTTACAATGGCAGGAATTTCATAAAGCACGTAAAGCTGGACTCCCAATCATCCGTTTCATCCGTCCGTCACCCGTCCGTCCGTCAAAACCTTGCCAAGCTTTAGCTTTTGACGTTTTGACCAACGGATGGTCCACCGCCTTGTTAAGTCGATCGTCTTCAATACGACTTTCCGAAAACAGTGTTCGATTTTTTTAATTTGCAATATATAGAAGGGTGTGTCGTATTGACCGATTATTATTGTCATAATAACGGTAAAGATTGCTTATGAGAATGAGCTTTTCGGAAGAAATGCTGATAAATTACGTCCGGGAAAGGGAGCATTTGTATAATATTTATAGCAAAGACTATCGGGATAAGCAACTGAGGGAAAAAGCCTGGATAGAAATAGCTTCTTTCTGTTTCCTTTGACGCAGTAATAAAAGAAGCATAATTTTATTTATTGCTGGCATGACTAATGTTATTTTTAAGATGGCACTAGTTTAATCCATTTGTCAAAGCACGGTTCCCGCCTGTAAACTTATTATCACATTCATAAAAAGAAAAAGTTAATTATCCCAAGTAAATTATTTTCACCAAAAGTTAACTACAATTGAGAAAGTATATGGCGGAAAGTTGTAGCACATATTTTAGAATAGTGACGGATGGGCGGATGGCGGATGGTTGAGAGTCGGTAATAATTGCCGAGAGAAATAACGGACCGAAATTGACGGATGGACGGGTGACGGACGGATGAAACGGATGATTGGGAGTCCAGCTTAAGGGATCGTCAACTAGCCTAAAAATGTATTTTCAATCATTATCTTTGTAAACGAGTTTCCGGAGGAGGGACTGGCTTCTGCCCTCCCCTTTCACAAATACTGGCTAAACCCATGGTAAATGTGTAAACAAAATCACATGTAGTTACACGCACTAGTAAACGATATACTCAAAACACGTCAATTAAAACTGTGGTGACTGTAATTTTTGAAAGAAAAAAAATAGTAGTTGTATTTATAATATATATTAGATGTCAATTTTTCAAGAAATGTGGTGATAGCCTACATGAAGTACTCTAGTCTGAAACTATGTATTTGTACTGTTATGCAATGATCGTACACTCACGCCTGTAGCATGGGGCATCAATACAAGGCAATCTGAAGATGAGAAAAGATACACTATCGAAGTTTATGAACCGAGTCATAAGAAACAAGATTCATATTCCAGAGAACATAGGTTCAAATCCCGGCTGGCCATTGTCATATCGTCTTAAAGTCTTAAAATTAACAGCGAACCTATAGGTACCAGAACAGACTAAAATGTCTGTATCATCTTGCTTTAAGATTTTCCTAACTATCTAGGCTTCGGCCTGAGACACTTAAGAGTCTTTCCTACCTAGACCTACCAAATAGGTACACTTAGTTTTAATTTAGGTTTAGGAAAATAATTCTGTTCAGTGTAGTTCACGACTCAGACGTGATAGCACGGTGATTCGCGTGTTTGTGTATAGAGAACCGACAACACTGGGCAGTACAAATTGTAAGTACACCAAAAAAAAATAATTAATGTTCGATATCTCATTTCACATATCACAAGCCAAAATTAAATAAAATTTTCGTCGAATATTAATTGAAATGAATAGTAAACTACCATTTAGTGTCTGTTTAGAATGAAAACTTTTAGTAGTCACTGTCTCGTTCTTATTGTTTTTATTTTAAACCATTACACTAAAAGCGACTCCCTGACATAGACGTTTCACGCGAAACCAATGGCCGCGAGTCCCGATACAGTTCCACCGATTTTTTCTGCTGATTCTTGAAATAATTCTAGAAAATTAGTAGGATGCTTCCTTACTGTAGGACATGGCTAATTCCTTTCACATTGTCGCTCTGCTGTGGCGTTGTGTTTGGCCGTCTGCATTGACCTCGCTATTAATGTGTTCACAGACAAGCAATCATTTTAGAATAAGAAGAAATATAATATCGGAAATACATAAAAATGGCTTCAATGCTTTCATATATAAATATTCCGAAATGTTTTCACTTAACCAGCTCATTTGAGTATTTCTAAATGATTTCGTAGTCATTGACGCAGCTAAAATATAGGCCTAATTTCACAACTACTTAATCAATAAAACTGAAACAACAAACGTGAATCGTTCTCAACTAAAGTATAACAAATATTCCGTATTCACAGTTCTCAGGTTGGAAATGTGATTTTCTTTTCTATACTTAATGGCAATTGTTTTTCTTTAGATCTATATGTTAAAATACTCTTCTAGTGGTTTTCTCAGCACACGCTAAAAACATAATTATGGAATCACAATATCCTGTGACAGCCCCGACACGACAAAAATAACACCACAGCCATTAAGAAGTAAGGTCGTGATGAAGTCAGCCCGCGAAAATTGAACCCCAACATCCCATCAGAAACATAATGTGGGTATTATAATGATAAAGTAACATAAACATATTTTTTTGTGAAATCATTCATGCTTAAGTTTATTTTATCGTTCTTTTGATAGACAAGACGTAAAATAAAATCAGTTGAATTGCCACCTCAGTAGCCTACTATAGATGGCTATACACCTGATGACAATCTGTCGTGGCATTTTAAACTTATGATATAAATCATCCAATATTTTACTTTCTTAACCGTCGGTTGTCAAGGAATTGTGATTTTCGGTCACTAGATTGCATTTCATTTCAACTAGTGACCTGGAGTTAACACACGAATTAGAATCACAAGACTTTGTATGCTGCTTATTTCTACAAATTCTTTCTAAGACAACATACATAATTTACTCATGTCGTTCGAGTATTTGGACTGTATGGTTGAGTTTTAATCTATGGTAGTTTACCATTATGACAATTTTCCGTCGCCCCCAGGCGGAATTATTTCATTATTGTAGTTTTCCAGTAGGGCAGTCTTCCGTCGCACCCCGTCAAAACAGGAGATATAGTGCCTTAAGGAAAAACCATATTTATTTAAAGATCGTGTTTATAAGTATACAGTGATACTTCATATAACCAATTTTTGGAAACATTTGTTTCTACTAGTGCCGATCTGTTGAGTTGATTTATGACGAACATACAGAAAATCACCGCCAGAAGTTCTATCTGTGGCCATTTAGTTAACCTAAGAAACAGCTAGGGGATTAACAGCGCTACCTAGTGACGTATTCTAAACGCTACTTCGAGAGAAAAGCAGTTGTACTCATTCAATGGAGTGTATAAATAAATATGGCAAAATTCCGTTCCATTATGGGAGTTTTCCGTTATGGTACTTTTCCGCCTGTTTCGAAGAGGCCAGGCGGAATTCTTACATTATGGTAGTTTTCCATTATGGCAGTTTTCCGTCGTCCTGAAATATTCTGCGTACGCGCTCTTTATTAGGATCATTTTGCATGAAAATAAATTTTAGTAAATATCTGGTGAGAAAATCTGTGAACCAACAACAATTTATTGTAAGAGAACTTTCTGATAAAATTCACGGAATAATCCCTTGATTAATAGTAATGCTGTTGTGAGACCGAACCTTAAAGACACCACAGTTTTTAAACATATAAAATAATTAGGGTTATGTTAATATTTTTTTTTAACAATTTATTCTAACCACGAAACATTTTTATTTTTTATTTACATTAATTGCATGTGGCTTTTAATAAGTAATACATAGCATTAATTAGTTTTTAAAGAAGGAATTACACTTGATCGTGGTAATATCTCGACAATTCTTTGCCACAATATGATTGATAGGTACAAACAGTTTTCTAGTCCCGCCAAAATGGCTTCCTACTCTGCTCTCACTGGCTTTTGAGCCATACGCCCGTAAAATAAATAAAATTTATTTATTTCCCTGCTATGCGTACGACCTGTCTCCCATGCGTAGTTGTGAATCAGTAAGGTTCGAAAAAATGGCGGTCAAATATTGTGAAAATTACCAACTGTTACTGTTATATTTTTAATTAACACGCTTACATTAGCTTCATGTAATTAATGAACTATGTAAACATATCTTGGAAGTCGAATCTAACATACTTCTAATCGTCCCATCGGTTTGAAACTTTGCAAATGTATGTAATATGGATGACAAAGCAATAATTTGGTACCATCGACTGCGATGATCATAAAGGCCAAGCGGTAGATAGTGGTACTCTTCAATGGCTTCTAGTAAAATACCCTCGAGTTGGGAGAAGCCTAATATGTACATCAAGTTCTGTCCCTGCCCGAACACACCCGAATATTCACCTTCGGCCAACCTTGGGATTTGTATTATTTTTGCGCAGGAAAAATGAATTCAAATATTAAAAGTGGTCGGTTAGGTTAGCTACATTAAAAAACTTTAAAACACTATGGACGGTTAGTTAGGTTAGAATAGCTACATTAAAATAAACAGAGAAATATAAATATGTATTAATGAACCCGAGGTTGGCCGAAGGTGAATATTCGGGCGTGTTCGGGCAGGGACAGAACTTGATGTACATCTTAGGCTTCCCTCGATTTTGGGCTCATTTGGTTTGTTACTGACAAAAGCGCATATTTTAAAACTATAATTTACGAACGTATTAACGTGTAACTGATAAAAGTGTGTGTGTGTGTGTGTTTTTTTTTTTTTTTTTTAGTTTTTTAAACTATAATTTTTCCAGTTGTGCACCCGAGGCCTACCTGGTAGCCCCGGTCACGTGGGTCGAAGGAGGGGGCAGGGAGGTCGCGGCACTGCAGGGTTGTAACGGGGTTCTCGGGTTAAGGGGTTGATAGAGGGGGGGGGGGGTGGAGAGGGGAGTTACCTCGCGCGTGAGCAAGCGGGGCGATGTTGGCTCGCTGCCATGATCGATAGCTGCAGCACGGCAGAAAAGGGGACCTTGGAGACAGACACAGAAAGCTTATTAAGGGCTGCAAGGCATTGTCGTAGGGACGGCCGTGTGATCATAGCCACGCCGTTCACAGCGTTCCAGAGCCCCCCCCCCCACCACCCCTTTTACACTTTCTTAATTTCCTTTTTTGGGTTTATTTTAACCACCACTCTTATTCATTTTAAATTTAAGTCGTTAGAAAGGTGTTTTTCATTTTTTCTGAAGTCGGGGTGCATTTCAAATCCTACAAATAATTGCAGGATCACAATATAAAAATTTCTGAGAATAACGTGTCATAATAATTAGGTATATCAAATTAAACAAAACAAAAATAAAATGACACATACCTTACATTCATTCATTCTTGTGTTTTTGAGAAACATGAGCCTGTAGAGTCGTTTAAAAAAAACAACAAAATGGTATAAATTATTATAGGTACAGTATAAAAGAGCAACTATAATTTTTTTTTTAAATATTTGGACACACAATTCTCTGGAATACCATAAGATGCAACCAGAAACCACTTTGAGAACCAATGAGTTAGGTTTGTCTCAAAAGGTGGGTTTACCCGATCTTTAAAATGCCTCAGACATCTATGGATTCTAAAAAAAAGAACACCTCGCATCGAAGGTGGCAGTTATTTCAGCGGGAAAGTAGCTCCCCCTCTCCTGGCATCCTTCGAACCGTGCGATGGCCGCACGCCTGGGAGATGCGGTAGACTTGATGCTGGTACCAGGTACCAGCACCCACAGATGGCGGGCACGAGCACTGTCTTCAGGTCTGACAGGCAACTCTGGGTTTATCACCGCGGCGAGCGCTTCATTCGCGGAAACACTGGGTTCCAGGGCCGTCGAGAAACAGTAGCAGGCCCGGGGGGACAGATAATTCGAGGAACACGGCAAGAATTACTTGCGAGTTTATGAAATCAAACCTTCGGGTTTTATCCCTCTGCAACCCTCTAGGTAAAAAAAAAAAAAAAAAAAAAAAAAAAAAAAAAAAAAAAAAAAAAAAAAAGGTGGGTTGGGGGTTGTTTGTCTGTAAAGTCGGTTTACGGACAATTTAACGTGATAACGTCATAAGAAAACATTGATGAAAAATTGCTAACTTTTTAATTTTCAAATATTATTTACAGTGTTTGTAAATTTAATTTAAATACTTTGTTTAAATATAATCACGAACAATTAGTTAAAAAGCCCGCCGTAACCTGTTTTATATTATAGAATATTTTCTCGCACGGTGGTTGGCCGGTTCTTTCATCCTCGGCTCAGGCGGAACGTGACAATTTTTCGTGCGTGCAGCCGGCGTTCATCGATTTATAAGACGTTATCACGTCAAAATAAAAGCTTCCACCCGTAGCTGCTCGTCATTTGTGTTCGAGATCAGTGGTGGACGTAACATTGAGGACGGACGGATGACCAGGTGGTTTTGAGTTAAAATGGGTTAACTCGCAGTTAAATTTGGGGGGAGAGGAATCTGAAAATTTCAAAAATAACAGCTAGTAGCATCCCGGGGAACTGAAACCCTGGTATATATTTGTCTGCATAACCCTTCTACCTGCCGACCACATGGTGAAGCACGCCAGAGACACAAGGGTATCTCTACCTGCGCGCTAGAGCGAAGCCACGCAAGTGATAACACAATTGGACTCCCGGCATGTCACACACACCCGCGCGGTAGAAGGGACATTCTTACACACTTCTGATGTTGTGTAAACAGAAGTTAAATAAACCAGTGGCCGATGTCAAAGATAAGTTCCGACCTGGAGTAGATAATTATTTGTTATCACTTCAATTTTTTTTGTTCTAGGGGTACAAGGGGGGGGGGGGGGGGAAATTGCACCACCACTGGTCAAGATACGGAGTTAGGAATTGTCAGGAGACGGCATGGTATGAAGTAGATGAATTCACTTTTTAGCCCACCAGCACCACACTGCAACACCCAAAAGCGCTGCCGGAAATATTAACCCGACCAGCCAGACGATGGTTAGTTCGAATGAACCGTTGCTAATAACGCTCAGGAGCGTACGCGGAATTTCATTTCTTGATGGTTGGTGGGGGGGGGGGGGGAGTACCACTTTGCCCACTATTTGCTTTTAAATTCTTTCCGTTTGTTGGTGGGAATGTTGGATTTGTGTACATTTCTGTCTTGTAATATCTTACCTCTTGGTGTACAGCATTAGGTGGGGGTAATTTCGTGCGTGCGACGGAAATGTGTGACAGGATGCAGGGAGAAGCGCGCAATGCTGCAGCGATCAGCAAGCGCAAACATTCCCACGCCACTAGAAGACATAGCTAAGAGAAGTCTTGAACAGCGCGATGCATAGCCATGCGGCGTTTCTAATTCGTCGTGAAATAATATCTTAAAATATTATATAAATTCAATTATTTTAGGTGTTGTACTAAAAAAAAAAAGCGTTAATACATAGATTATGCTACAAATTCATTACTGGAAGTAATTGTACAAAAAAGAGTATTAATAAATAGTTTCTGTAATTTAAATAATGTCATTTTAAATTTTTTGTTTAATTTCTTAAGTAATCCTTTAAAATCGATTCATAATAAATAAATTATAAAATAAATAATCTCCTTAATAATAACTTCTTAATTGACGGGGATGGGTAAATCAAGAGCAGAGTACATGCGATACTACAGTCAGCGTAAGCGAGAGGAAAAATTGCAAACTGGAGTAGGGCAAACAAAAAAAATATTTTTTTTTTTACTCGTAACTTTACTCAACGTAAGCGGTAATGTTGTTCGTAGCCGAGGTTAGATGTTACAAACAAAACTGTTGAGTTCTGAAATACTCGCTCACTTTTTTTTAAAAATATATATAATTTCGGAGGGTGTTCGCCCCTGATAGTGGACACTGTTGTGAAACAATGTGGTGATGCACGATGTTTGACGCCGTCATGGGCGTCGCAACCGGGGGGACGGGGGGGGGGGGACACGCCCCCCCCCCCCCCCCAATAATAAGTCTTCAATTTCGTCCCCTACAATAATATATTTAGTTTCGTAGTTATATTAAAAATATGATTTCTGTGATACAACCCATATGTTGCGCATGGTGCATTTAGTCCAATTGTGGTAATGTGAGCACTGTGTTTTTACAAATATGTTCTCTGAAAATATTTTTTATAAAAAATAAATTATATATTGCCTCCAACTATAATTAGAATATCTAGGAAAGAAAAATGCCTAACAACCACCTTTTTGCACCTTCAAACCCCAACTTCTCCCGGGGGAGGACCCCCCCACCCCCCGCTTTTTTTTTCTTTCAGGGGATGGATATTCCTCAACTAAATAAATTGCAGTCTCCCCCCCCCCCTCCCCCCATGTGTGACGGGGCGCGGTGCTTGCCGGCAGTGTACGGCAAGGTGCGCGTGGTGCGCGGATGCGGCTACGTGAACGAGTCGGCGCTGCGGGAGGGCAGGGACTGCTACCAGCGCACGGGCACGCACGACGTGAGCGTGCAGTTCTGCTCGTGCCACGGCGAGCTGTGCAACGCGGCGGCGGGCCTGGCACCGGCGCTGGGCGCGGCGCTGCTGGCGCTGCTGGCGAGGGCCTTCTCATAACGGCCGCCAGGAGCGCCACCCTCGCCAGCCGCAGGATAGCAGACACAGTAGCAGTTCCACCTGGTTCACCGACGTAGAGGGGGCGGCATTGGCAGGCAGCCGCCGCGGCCACCGTAAACCAAAAATTTAATCTCAACATTAAAAAAAAAAAAATACTAAAGTAAAAATAAAAAAAAGCTTCATCTTTGGCCAGTTGACTTGTTCCGACGAATCAATACAAATGACATTAAACCCTACATAAACCTTCACATAGCAGCATGTCTCTTACGAGAAAAAAAAAATTGTTACAAATACATAAAATTCAACAGTTTCTATTAATAAATGAAATTTTAAAAATAAAACTAACATATGCACAGCATTGTAAATAGAGCCTCCGGTTACATCAGAACCTGAGAGGAAGTTCCCCAGGCTACGTTGGGTTGCATCCTATCATCTTATACTAATTAATCAACTAACTATACCACCCAAAACTTGGTGATGCAATCAAGTAAAAAAAATAAAATAAGTTTTTTTTTTAAGCAAAAGATGAAATTTTCTGTCTCTCTTGTGAAAAATATCTCACAGAACTAGGATTTAATTTAACGTTTCAAATTCAAATAGTTAATGGAAACAATGAAATTAAACTGCAATGTGAAATATATATAAAAAATGCTTATCTTTTAAATATGGTGAATTTGGAGAAGGATATAAAAAAAACCTAATTTAATACATATTACATTTTTTTATTATTTAACTTAGTCTTCAAGACTGAAATTTGTATTAGTATCCATAAAAACAATAGTGTATTTTTAAATTATCATAAAGATTGACAAAAATGTATTTTGAAAAATACACTGCCAAAAGACCCAAGCAAGAATACAAAGATGTAGACAAAAAGAAATATACTTATCAATCTTTATTGTAATAAGTGTAAAATATTAACATTAAGAAAAGACTCTAATGTGAATAACCAATAGCTTCGTGGGAAAACAAAACTAAAACACATGGTACGGAAATGAATAGCTAATAGAAAAAAAAGTTATCAAAACTTTAAGCTTGGGTTGGATAAGTATATTCAAACAAATCTTTATTTGTAATGCTTTAACTATATTAAAAAGTTAATTCTAAAAGATGAATATAAGAAAAATAGTTATAAAATAATTGTTTTAAATTTAGTGTGCATATTATAGCTGCATATTTTAAGAAGGGAGAAAGGGCTATTGTTGAATTTTCTTGTTGATGTAAGGTGAAGGTATCATTTCATTTGCACATGCTCACAATTCATCCATTTACTAGTCATAGGAATAATTATTTATTTTGCTCAGCATTAGATATATGCACAAAACAGTAGAAATAGAATCCCCAAACAAAAATTTTAAAACTCAGTAGTATTATTTGTAATAGAATAAATAATTTAAATGTGACATTATCCGAAACTACTATATATTTTCTTATTTTTTTATGGAATTTTCATTAATTTGATTGAAATATGGTAGTAACCTTTAACCTGCACATTAAATGACACTGGATAAGGCCGCTTTTGTTATTAAAAATTTTCTGTTAGGTAAATATAAATTTTCTCAAAAAGATAATTTTGATTTTTTTTTGGAAATGTTCAATTTTGGAAATACAGGACTCAATATAAATATATAAGATATATTTTAATTCATCCACCTCCAAGAATTATTGTGAAAGCAATGTTATTATTCTTATGAATACAAGAAGTACTGCCATATTTAAAAAATTGAAAGGTAATGAAAATCATTTGTATTTTTACTGCCCGTTATAATCTGTACAAAAATATTTCATGCATATCTTGTATTCAACATGTAAAATTTTGTTATTTAATGTTTCTTGTTCAACTTCAAATGCTTTTCTTCTTTCAGTGTAACTTTATGCCTATTGTACATAATATTATTGGTAGGAACTAGTACTTTTACGCAGTTTTTAGAATGGAGTTTATTTTATAAAATTATAGACTGCTAAGATAGTTTCACTGATTAATGTTAATAAAAAAAGTGTTCAGCTCAAAATATCTTGTAGCTAGTTGCTGAATAAATGAAGTCGTGGTGTACTTTTACATATGTGGTTGTGAGTCCATCTTATAAGTCCATCTTTCACCCGACGTTCAAGACCTGCCCGTTACAATGTATTGTCTAAAGACTGTGGTTTAAAAACCACTTGTTTACTGTTGAAAGGACATCAGCTGAAGTGCAGACAGTTTCTAACGTACCATTCTCGACAAAGTGCACCTAAAGAGCTCACTTGAGGTACAAGATATGTTGCAACTGAAAAAAAAAATTACAATCTACCTAGCTGTCCGTTCCACACTTGCCGCCTATCAGCGTGAACTTTGTAGACGACATCAATGAGATGTAAAATTAGGGCCTAGGAAACTAATTTAGAGTGACTTAAAAAATTTGCCTTGTCACCCAAAGCCAATTTTTTTTTCTAATTTCTTTGTTTGTGTTAAAACTAAGCTTTCTCGTAATGCCTATGTATATGTAAAAAAAATGTACTTGAAATGTAAGTGCCACACAAGTATGTACACAATGTGTTAGAAACAGTTGTGTTCTTATGATTATTAAGTATGCTACTGTAGGTACAATAGACTTATTTTATATTGCCTTCTAAATGTTTAAGAAATATAATTCTGTACGTAAAATTATCAAGTGCGAATAATTTAATACCAATGATGTAACTTCTTATAGTATCCACTTAAATTACATAACACTTTATTTTGAAAAGAAAAAAATTATAACAATGGAATTTTTCCAAGAAATCACAAGACAAAATTGTGTTAAGCATTTGAAAGTACTACAGTATTTAATACTGATACACCAACTCAGCGTATGAAAGTTTAAAAATGAAATATGTATATAGAAAAATTAGAAGAGTTTATTATTTTTGGAACACAACTGTGGCTTTTCTGATGATTCTGGTAATGTTTGGACTAATATGTGATGTGTATTCCCATTGTTACTATCCCCTTGGGCTTTTTAAAATAAAAGGTTGTATATTTTAGTCTGATGTATAAATATGTACATGAAAAAAATTGAATTATAAAATAACTGACACAATAATCTCGAGAGCATACGCTCAGTCCTGATGTTTTAACTTGAAGCTACATTAGTTTTTAATAAATAAGAATAATTCTTGAAAACAAATATATTTACTAAAACAGATTATTTGCAAGTATTGTAAATTAGGATACTATTAAAATTATGTACATAAATATTATTGTTGAAATCTCAGCTTTATGCTGATATAAGACAAATAATAAAAATTGTGAAAAATATAATTGTATGCTCATGTTTAGCACACAACCCCTTCTTTACACTACATTCACATGTTCTTATCCCCCTTACGTTTAAAAAAAAATGTACTACTGTTTTGCATTACATTCATGGTCCCTTAAAAAGTGTAAAAAAGGAGTTTCATTACAATTGAAGTATGAAAACACATTAACTAACCTCCTTAGTCTGATGCAGAAATGGTAAACCAGTCTCAACATAGATTTGATAGATAAGTTCAGTTTATACAACTATTTTGAAGTCCCAAGACCACCCTGAGCAATACCTTTCTTGCCAACTTATTTCATATTATTAGGTGTAATGTTGGGCAAAACAAATTTTTATTCATAGCCTTGGTCAGAACATGCGATCTAGTTTAAGGTCATGGTTACAATTCTAGCCCCAGCAAATGATGTCCCTTAAAATTTGTACTGCAGAAGGCTATGATATATCATTTGCAGTTCTCAGAACATTCAATAGAGTTCTCATTTATACTTGTTTGTCATAAATTTTGTTTAACTTTTTGATGAAAAATACAAATACAACCAACCACATTAAATTATTTTTGGCTCATATAAATTTTAAAATGTTGTAACTTAATGAACACATTTAACTTAAATGAGCCATTGGTCTAACAATAAACTGTTACAAAAACCATCAGTAAAAACCTATAAGAATAATTCCTTGGCATCTTCAAGTATTTAATAATTTTTTGCTGATATAACCATGGAATATTTATAAAGAAAAAAAACCAATGTTAATGTTTGTGCTATTTCCAAACATTTACTTTAGTCACTGATTCTTCAGTGTCGTGACAACACTGTTTGGTTACACGGTAACACAAAGCCTGGAAACTGTGCACCAAGTGTTTTTTCTTATATCACTCCGAGGCCCGCACACTCGCACATCAACATTGCAAATAATGAAGACTGGACCCAAATACAACATGAACTGTACCATTGATGGGTTAGCCATACTGGCTGAGCTTTCGCATAACCTGTTCATTTAAATTCCCTGACCCAGGGGTGGTTCCAGGGTCTGGCAAGCCGGGCATTCACCCCGGACCCCACGCCAATGATTTACATTTTCATTTTACTTGTTTGTCTAGGGTTCCTTTTTTTTAACATGTGGCCATTGAGGACTCCGCCTACCTGGGCACACATACGGCATGTAGAGCTTCAGGAAAAACGTGATTTGTAAACTGCTCAAGATATCTCAGTGGGGCCTGCTAACAAAAATCACTTAAGAATTTGCTGAGGGCTGAAAAGTGGCTCAAATTTCACAGTTGTCCTATGCAGTGCCTTGCGCTTCGAGGCTATTCCGCGCTAGAAGCACCAGCCTGCCTCACTTACACACATACCCCCCCTGACTAGGCAGACCCCTTAATGGGAAAAGGTCAATTAAAATTTTATTGACACATCAATTAAAGTGCTGTCAATACAAATTTCAATTATTGATTTTGTATCAGAAAATTTTCAAATATTTTATTGCCATGTATAACTAAGCAATTTCACAGACACTTTGATCACAAGCATTTATAAAACTGACCCAGAGATAATTTATCAGGAAAGAATATCAACATTTCTTAAGATAAATCAGCAAAACTATCATTGAAATTTAAGTCCAAGGCTGACATAAAATTCTGTTTGAAAGAGTTAACTTTTTAAAAATTTTCGGGGGAGGGCCTCTGCAAAGTCCAGGGCTGCCAATGCTCTGACCTATCATATACAACTCCTTAATTTTCCCCTGACATCCGGATTTTTCCCTGTTGTTCCTGCATGATACTAGTGGATTAAACTCATTTTTAACAAGTAAACCCCACAAATGACAGCACTTGTAACTGAATAACCTTAATTATACTATTTAATTTTTTTTTTAATATTTATTGATTTACATTTCATTGTACGATAAGAATGACACCACCAAAACTAAGTTCCTTTTCATCTTGCTGGATTCTAGTTAATGAACTTATGCAAATTCAACAACTAGCTGACTGCAAGTGTACAAAAAGACACAAGTGATGTAAACTTAACGTGGAAACATGCCCACAGAGGAATTCAGGTTATCTGGAGAATTAAAAACCTAACAAAACATACTTACAAAAATGTACTTAATATTGAACCAAAAATGCTTAAAACAAACATTAACCTGTTGAATCGACGTTACTACGTTGCTCCACTAGGTAAATTTTACTTGGGCGGTATTTCCGAAAAAAAAAATGTTAAAAATCCGAAAATACCTTTATTTTATGCTCTTCAACTTCCTCTTTTCATTAAAATCGGCGGAGATTAGAAATTCCAAATACTTTAGGAGATATCGAATTTTTAAATTTCTTCATATGTAGTTGAGCGGTATTTGCGAAAAAAAAATGTTAAAAATCTGAAAATACCTTTATTATATGCTCTTCAAATTCCTCTTTTCATTAAAAGCGGCGGAGATTAGAAATTCCAAATACTTTAGGAGATATCGAATTTTTAAATTTCAGCACAAAACCAGCGCATTCCTGTGGCGTGCGTGCACCATTGTTTCTTGTTTACGTACGAGTATCTATTTTTTTTATTGGATAATGATGTCACGTGATTGTTCGTGATAGGCCAGAATTCAAATGAACTAATACGTGATTATTTAGTTCAATTATTGTTTAAAACGGTGTTTAATTACCGCCTCCAACTTAGGTGAGTTTTTAACGTTTCTAATTTTAAAGTCTTATTTGTTATTTTGATATTGTTGCGCAAGTAATAAGTAACAAAAAAATTTACGTGAGTTGTTACTGTACATCCTTTGATACGGGTTTGTTATGTAAGGTCAGTTACATTATAAATAATTTAAAACTAAAGAATAATTAAAATTAATTCACATTATTTTTAATATCACCTTAGTTTGAAAGTATTTATAATGTAACTGACCTGACCTAATCGACCATTTTAGTTTACTGTTCACCGTCTGTCCGGGTTTGTTTGGTCAGGTCAGTTACATTATAAATATTTTAAAACTAAACAGCCACTAAAATTAATTCACAAAATAATTTTTAATGTCGGCTTAGTTTGAAAGTATTAATAATGTAACTGACCTGACCTAATCAACCATTTTATTAATTACGCATTCACGATTCACGTATTCACGAACACACGGCAAAATAACAAAAATGGCGCCGCTCGAATGGTTCCACAGGTCTTGTATTGCAAAATTAAAAAATTCGATATCTCCTAAAGTATTTGGAATTTCTTATCTCCGCCGCTTTTAATGAAAAGAGGAAGTTGAAGAGCATAAAATAAAGGTATTTTCGGATTTTTAACATTTATTTTCGCAAATACCGCGTAACTACATATGATGAAATTTAAAAATTCGATATCTCCTAAAGTATTTGGAATTTCTTACCTCCGCCACTTTTAATGAAAAGAGGAAGTTGAAGAGCATAAAATAAAGGTATTTTCGGATTTTTAACATTTTTTTTCGGAAATACCGCCCAAGTAAATATTTACCCTCCACTATTCTGCCTATTGTACAGTCACAGAAAATACGTGATCACTGTACAGTACAGAAAAGTAATAACTATGCCTGTAATGCACACTCAAAATGATACTTTTATCTTATAAAAATGTTTATTTTTGCTCGTTAGGTCTCGCTGATTACTGTCCTTAATTTTATTTATTATATTTGTTTCTGAAAATGTCTGGGTTAGCCAGAGATCAGTTTAGATGTCCAACTAAACCAAAGTTTTATTGTGAATAATAAATCTGATATAGCAAAACTTTCAATAACGGTTACTGTCCCACGGTTGAGATGGATAACAGAACTCTCTTTTGTTCAATAACATGATTTCACTGTGGGCTGGGAATGAAAAGGAAAAAAAAGGGGGGGGGGGGGGGAACAAAATGGAAGTAAATAATACAAACATACAGAAAATCCCCATTAAGAAATTTCTCAAGGTATTTAAAAATGTAAAGGTCCAGTGCTAAATCTTTTAAATTTACTATGCAGGAATTCCTCTTAAAAGGGATTTACTGTATTTAATATAATAAAATGAATAATATAAACATTATACAGTAGGGAATAAAAGTAACCTAGGAACTCAATCATTATTTTATGTGATGGATAATAAAAACCGATAGTGTTTTGCTGTACATGAGATTAATAATAAAAGACTTTAATAAACAGGTAAATTAAAATTACATCAACACAGTCACTTACAGTAATTACGAATGGTGCCATCACTTGGTTATGCTTGCAATTAGCAAACTAAAAGACTTCCTAACACCACTTCAAAGCAAGTTACTTTGAGGACTGGACTCAATGTGCATTGTTTCACTGTTATGTGATGTTGCATAAAAGAAAATGGTTTGTAAATATTCCTAAAAAATTTGTAATCTGACCTGGATTCCAACGCATGCATAGTTTAGGTAAATGACCCGTACACCTGTCCATTGATCTGATAGTTTGCCCATAGGCTGGTTTTGGGTGTCCATTCATCACCAAGGAGTAATGACCATGGCACAACTAGGGTGTACAGGACCAGATGACACTGCGGTGGTGTGACAATTGCCTTCTGCAGTATGGAGGTGAAGGGATGAAACAAAACAATACCCAGTATTACTATTACCCACGAAGAAAATTTCCCACAAGTGAAAGATTCTAGGTTCGACCAGGAATCAAAACCCAGCACCTTTGGGCTACCAAGATTCCTGCAAGCAAAAATTAGTGTTTCAACACGATTGACCATGTTGGTTTGCGAGGTCTGAGCCACGTCTCATTGGTAGTTGTGTCGGTCAGTTGAGGGAGGGGGGAGGGGAGAAGTACCCCCGAGCCTGGACACCAGAGCGGCATGGTTGAGTTCCTAGATTTTTTTCAATGCTCTGGTTTACCCTGATAGGTAGACACAAGATTCTATGGTTTTATTTTTAGTCCAATTACATTTTTGAAACACAAGATTACGGTGTTACCGTTTTTATTTTTTATAAAAGCTGTGTATAAGAGTTACTCTGTGAAAATATGCTTAATATTTACAATAAAATAATTTATAATAAATTAGTCTAAAACAGAACAATAAAAATAAATAAGTGAACATTTGTGGTTTAAAAGTGATTCAATAATAGATTCACAATAAAACAAATAAAATAAATTTTTCTGATCCATGCGTTTTGGAACAATTACTTTGTTTAGAAATTACATTCCTTGAATTTCAAACATAAGAAAATTCCTTTTTTAATGATATGAATGAAGTTTTGGTTAAATGCTACTTGATTCCATGATATAAATTGTATTTCAGTGTTTTTCTGTGCTTTAACAAGCCTTTCGATGTTATTTCAGTTTTATCGCAATTCCCCACATAATCTAGTCTCTAATGATAGGATGAATATTAACAGAATTCATAAGAAACCATACAATTAATGCAATATGCACAGATTACATTTCAGTTTTGGCCTCAGTAACGTTTACCATAGATTTTTTTTTTTAAACTGTGGGGTTTGAAACGTTGTACGTTAAATAACGTGGAAGGGGCCGGGAAGATCATTTTCCCCCGGGCCCTTGTTTGTTCTCGATGGCCCTGTGTATCTGACTCGGTCGAACTTCCAAATGAGGTTGGCTGTAGAGGTTCCATAAAGTCGATAGCAGGCTTCTGCCTCCATTGTCTGGTAAACTCTCTTGGCTTTCGAGGTCAAGTGAGCCTTCCAGTGTCTAGTCAAACTAAGCAGCAAGCTCCGCTTCTGGCAGTGCCCTTCCATTAATTCCCTCGAGCACACACTAACGCTGAGTTGCGGTTCAACTTATAACGCCGAGATAGTTTATCACTGGCCATGAAGAGAAGCTGAATACACCAAGAGAGAGGCAAATGATTTGTCCAACTCCGCAGACAACTGTGAGCAGTTACACAAGCTAGCATGCTCGCTGTCATGCCAGAGAGCTAAGCTAACAACTGCTAAAGTCTTTCCTTCTCAGGTTCTATAGTTTGGTACACACGTTTATGTTAATGAAATGATATTTGGAGAGATTAACACTTAATGAATGTTTCATACAGTTTTTATTTAATGCCTTACAACTGGTAACATAGCAAAACACACATTATAAAAAATTAAATAAGTAAACACACAAAACATAAAATGGTTACAGAACAATTAACATTTTCAGTCTTATTATTATAATTCTGTCATCATAAATCATAATGTATACTTTATAGTACTACAAATATCTCAGAATAAACATTTTGAAGGAAACAATACTAACATACATTCACAACATTAAAATTACACAAATGTTATTAAAGTACTATTAGTTATGTATTTATTTATCTCTGAAAGAGTTCAATTTCTGAGTTTTTTAAAAAATATTTAATGTGAAGTTTGCAGTATTGCAACTGTTATATCTCTCTCTCTCTCTCTCTCTCTCTCTCTATATATATATATATATATATATATATATATATATATATATATATATATATATATATATATAAATAAACATAACTATATTAGAACAGTAAATTCCTGATAAGTTTCTCAGGTGGTAGTAAATTATGACTTAATTATAGAAAATTTTATCAACTTATTATGACGAAAGCTACGACGGAGAAGGTGCAGATCCCGTTGGCAACGACGACGTCAACATTGGAGGAGATTTCAACAGACGTGATACCACCAAAAGAAGAGACTTTAATGCCGGTAGTGCTGGCTGTGGTTTTTTTTACTGATGTTTTTACTGTATTTGACCAACACAAACAAAAAAAAAACCTAGGTAAAAGATAAAAATTGAGGGAAAAAAAAATTAGGTAAACCAATAAATTTTACACCTGGTACACATCCTACAACCTGAAGGTAGTTGGTGACAACAATCCACCAGAGAGATTTGAACTGAACATCTGCTACGCCGACCTCTGAATAGCAGACAAATAGCTAACAGATAATTATTGAAGTGCTCAGAGGTTTTTTTAGTTCTCATTTACGTGTGATCATAGCGAAAAACCTTTAAGGTTCTATTCCCCCTCTTAATTTTGAAGACATTCATAAAACCAAGATGTTTCATAAGAAAGTCAAAAACTGTTTTCCTAAAAGGAAACATGTTTTCAGTGAAATGTGTTTCAAAGATAAAAAAGTAACTGTTTTCTAAAATATAAAAAAAAAAAAATATACTGTAACACATTTTGATTTATAGTTTTGAACATATAACTTACTCCACTGAAGGTTCACGTGTACACAGCACTATCTCATGTCATTACCCATGTCGGTTTAAAGTTAAATATTATGTAACTTGTTAGCAAAATTATGCTGGGATTTATCCTTTCATGTAACTACAAAATAGCATATCTGGCTGGTGGACAGTTGAATATGACAAATCAAGTTTTGTAAAACACATTTTGTAGCTATCCAGTAAATAAAATGTATTCAAATCTCTGTTCAGTGGTGGTACAAAAAATACCTAGTAGTATTCTTGCAAAGACTGAAAAATTTCAAAAATTCTGCTTGACAGTTAACTCAATTTGAACAAAAAAAATATACTACATATTATGTGTTTTTCTTGCTGGCTTTCAAAAAAACAATGTCTCAAAATAAAAATGTTCCATAAGAACTGAACTAAAAAGGTTTCACAAGTACTGCTCTGTACTGTACTTACTAAAATACATTCCTCATATAAATGTGAAAAGTGTTGTTGGCTTGAGCTTCTTTCACACAGCAACAAAGCAACAAATCAACATGATTTTTTTGTATAGTAATAGTTTATGGGCCGGAGAGACATAGGCTACTCTTTATCCCGGAAAAAATGCACGGATACTGTGGGATAGATCTTGAGAGTAATTCTGTAACTACCTTTTCATGTCAAGATGGCCGAATCAGTGCAATACAAACAGTGAGTTTTTTTTCTACGTCTGCCTCACGGTCATACACATAGTGAGGTCTTTCAACACCTTGGCGAGATCTGTCCGCTTAGTGAAGCTCGCGGCGGCTAGCGAACTAACGGCGTTAACAATAGTTTAATTTTTAATTTTCTCAACAGATAGTGTTGCTTTTAAATTAAAAACATGCTATCGCTTGGTGCATCCGTCACATCTTGCCTAGGGGTTACCTGTCTTCACACAACTTTGAGTTGAAGGTTGGCATACCGGGTTTGCTGCTGCATAACCTTGATCCACTGAGATTACACACAATGGTACCAGGCTGTGCGTAACAGAGCTGGGGAGAAACATACTCTCACCAGAGTAGCTAAAGAAGTGTGCTTGTTTAGAAAAAAAGCCAGCCATATGAATAAATATATGCTGCACTGGCACTATTGATGAACATGAATTTACTTTTTAGGTAAAAAAAACTAGGGCTGTACCAATTCATATGTTCGTCCATTTGAATCAGATGACAACAGCATTCATTGTCTGTAAGTGATGAGTCTCTGTGAAACACGGGCAATCAATTTCTTGACAATTATTGGAACTACAATTCGGTATAAAATGTGAAATAAAACCATTTTCAGCTTTCATTAATATGCTAATAATGGTAAGATAAATAGTATTGAAACGGGAGAACTTAAATTAAATTTTTATTTTCGCAATACTGTTTTTTTTAGAGGATCTATATAATTTAACTTGCTGCTTGATGATGGAATAAATAATCTGTTGCCTTCTAACAGCGATCAGTATTTTGATTCTGAAGCTCCCATGTAAAAACATGTGAAAAGTTAGCAACAATTATTATAAAGCCTTGCATTCGATAACACCCTAAGCCATTCAGGCTCCACAGTAAGAAAGTAGCACGCTGGTTCAACCAGTCTAAGTTAAAGAGACTCTCTCACCAGCTTACCAATCCAAACAACTTCTGATAAAAAGTTAAGCATTAAGTTTTAACTAAACAAGCAAAGTAAACTTTTTTCAGCAGTGCAATTGAGAACTAAAAGATCCACTCATGGCAAAAAATTTCATTTTTAATTCCAATGGAATAATACTATTTTTGTTGTGCATATACTCAAAGACAAGCAAGTATATACACATTAATGGTAAATATTGGTAAATTCATCCTGCCCTAGTTCACTACAAATGGCAAACATTCAACATTTTTTACATACCAAAAGAGAATGTTGCAGAACCTACTCAAACTTTTCAACTGCAAAAATTATTAATAATTATGACAGACAGCAGCAAAACCTTTTATTCAAATGGATTGATGTGTCTAGTTTTAAATTGCTAAAACTAAATACTGTAAATACCAGGTTTTAAATAAGTACAAATGAAAATGAACATCCTTAAAACTTACAATAGAGTAAAAGAACTGAAAGACAAAATAACTAGGAACTTATAATTAAACTAAAACTTGACATACTGAAGTAACATGAATGTAGAGATTTATGAACTCACAAAAATACACTTTACAAAGGGCATCCTTCTCCTTAAAATGATGAGGAAAACTTCTTTAATTACAAAATTAGTAATTAGTATCTCAATATGATGAATAATGAAAAACCTGAAACATTGAACAAATGACATTACTTGATATAATTAGTAAAACGAAACAAAAAAATACACATAAATGTAGGTGGGCGAGTGAAAATTTTTGAGTCGAGTTGAGTAGAGTTCAATATTTGTACCAAAGAGTGTAATTTTGTAAAATTAACCATACTTATTGAAAACAGCTGAAATTGCAGGAAAATGTAAGTACACAGTGAGAATGTAGATACAAGATTTCACTGTAAGGAGATTGCAAACTAATGGTGCATGAATGTATGCTTTTTGCATAAGTGAAATATGTACTGAGTTTCAAACAAATATTTTATAGCCTCGTCTGGTCAAGTGAACTAGACTTCTGAGCACGTCGATCTGACTCTACTTGCTCAACTCAGCTCAAATTTTTTGAGTTTCAGACCATGTCTAATGAAAAACAATTAGAACATTATTCAAAGCAAACATTATAAGCCTATTCTCATTTGTAAAGTTGTTGGGGAATAAAAAAATCAATGATCAACATACACATAAATACATCAGATTCTTAGAAACCCTGTACACAAGATCTATCAAATATTGGAGATCAAGGGAACCTTCCTTCTTAAACCAGGGCACTTAGCCACTTAATAGAAGGGGGGAAAAAAAAAACATGATTTCTTGTCCTAGTTGACATTATCCAAGGGTAAATTTTATTGTGCCCAAGCTTTGACGTATCCTGTGCACAGTGTAGAAGGTGCTGCTCAGTCAGAGGAAAAGAGTGGGGAGCGAGCAACACAAAACCCAAGAAAGAAATGTGCAAATGGCAAAGTTTTACCGAGGCAACGAACAATAAATATCATTACTAACAACTGTATTAACCTGAATATAGATCGACCTAGACATCAGGCCAAAACCTACTTCTGAATGTCCCCTCCACAGAAAAATTATTATTACTTTTTTTTACATCAGAAACCCTTTCACCAACTGGTTTTCATCCATTTGCTCATTTTCCTAGATTCTCGTAGAACCAATATTGGCGTGCTGCTGCACAGTTGTTCGTCGGTTTCGCATAGTGTACAATTTTGAGGTTGTACTTACTATCGAAGAGTTACCTTCTTGTTTTGGAATGTGAGATGCAGATGTACCATGTTTTTAGACACAACCACAAAAAAATAGGTAGATAATTGAAGTGTTTCATTTAAAAAGGAAAATATTTTGAAGCTTAAAAAAAAAAAACATACCAACATAAGAAATAAAATTTTCTAGGATGCGCTCCCTAGTCAACTTAAAGATAAATCCTTTGCTTCACTTGTTTTTCCCCCCAGACTTTTGGCAAATAAAATAATGTAACACACTCTGATTCAGGTACCATATTTTTTCTATGTACAGTAGAACCCCGATTTAACGAAGTGCTATGGTTACCGAAAATGTTTACTCTAAATCGATGTTTCGTTAAATCCGATTTACCGATTTTCAATGACCCCCGCACTCATAATCGGGTCCCTACGTTTCCATATCGTAGACAGGGTCGACGCTGATATCTTGTGCTGCCGTGCTATCTCAGACTTCGTCAACTTTCCATCTTCATCGTTTTTGATCTCGCTCGTACGGCCCCCGGTTCGTACGTACACCTCGGTCGTACATACAGATTTTCAGAAACCGTGAAAAATGAGGCATAAAATAAAAAAAGGTTTAAAAATATGTAAAGTGTAAGAACTACGTTAAAGTTTATTAAAATACAGTCGCAACCTGCAGCGTTTATAACAAATACGAGCTACATACACATTGCGTCACAGTAAAAAATTAAAAAAAAAAAAAAAAAAAAAATGGCCGCAAATTGATGGAAATTTACCGTTAATAGCACGCAGTACGTGGAGAAAGGTCATTGTACTCGGTCAGCTGCTGTTACGGCGCGGCGTAGCTGCCGGCTGACTCTTTGTTCGCTGAGCTGCGCAGCACTTATAAAAAACGTATTCCAAAAATTAAACACCGCGCACAAAGCTCTTACTGAGAATAATAGAGCTGTAGCAAACCGTATGTATTCGGTACTGAGTAACGGTTGCGCCATCTAGTAACGAGTATCGAAACGTTACACACGGCTGCATCTCGTTACTCGCATTATTCGTATGTTTTACGCATGCGCACACATATTCGATGAATTTGCGTTACAAAGAACGACGTTTGTTTGTTTATTAAGTAAAGTATAATTTGGAAATTCGTCGTCAAAATTTTTTACTGTTTGAGATTGGAACAGAAACAACGTAAGAAAGTATTGTTTACAAATTAGAAATATGTATGTTTTTGTTTTTTATTATCGCATATTTTCACGTTTTTTTGTTCTTTTCTTAAAGAGATAATATAAAAAAGCCGCTCTAATGAGATTTAATTGTTTCTTGGTTAACAAAAACGGTTAATCATCAAATATTGTTAATTGTTTATATTCTATTTATTATTATTTACGCGACGTCATACTGTACGCGTACGCAATACGACTCGATTCGTTGCTGCAACATAACATAGCATGTTATGCGGTAACAGAAGTAATGAGTAACGTAACGTGATACGATAGTAACGAGTACTAATTGTTATAGTAACGAATACATACGGGTACACTTTTTTTCGTTACTTTTACACCTCTAGAGAATAATGATAATGGCGTATTGGTGTGACGTGGTCACAAGTTGAAAAAACCTGGAGGATGGGTAAGGGAATATTTGGAAACGTGTGATTATTGGCTAGCACTGTTACAATGCGGGCGTGTTTGGAAGATAACGTGGTGAGTCAAGCCAGGGATAGAGGAGGGGGAGGGGGATGCGGACAAAGAAACCCTTCTTGACATGTGTCGCGGACAGTCTATCTATCCAGGCGCGCGCAATGGCACGCACCTAAGCAATTCCGTTACAGCGCCCGGAGTTTTTAAGCAATTTGAACAATTTTTTTTTAATTTTTTCGTATTTGGACAGATGATGCAAAGGCACATATAAATATATAGTACCTGAATTCTATTACTGACACCACAGAGTGTATTTTTTCAATAAGATTCCATTACAATTTACTTTAATTTTTTGGAAATCTATATTATTATTTTAATAAATTGGTGTTTTTTGATGGTTCCTGAAAACCTTTACGTTAAATCGCTGTTTTTGTTAAATCCGTGTTCGCAAAATCGGGGTTCTACTGTAAGTTCATGAAACCAAATATGTTCAAATTGATTTGTGTTTGTTGACGGATAAAAATACATGCATATATGTAAATTGATTTTAATGCTGTTTTATGGATGGTTTCGTATATTTACCCAATTTTGCATTTTTTTTATATTAAAGTCTACTTGGATTTTTCTTGGTGTGCTATTTCAAGCCGACCTGTGTTTCGTCAGCCGTTTTCATGAATAACAACCTCGGGCTCTATTTGGGTTTATATGGTATATGTGAATAATTACAAACACAATTACCTATACAAGGTTATTACTTCTTCCCAGCTTTGGCTTGGACTTTCTTCGGAGGGCACCACCGAAGACACGACGTGTCCACAATCAGCCTTGGCCTTTTGAACTGCGAGGACTTTATGTGCTCCTCCACCAGCTTGGGCGTGACGCAGATGACGTGCTGACCTTTCCAGTACTTCACCATGTTCATGGACTGCAGGGTGGAAATTATGTCCGTCTGCGCGATGCTCGTCACTTCACTGCCACGGGAACATTTCACATTCACATTAGTACCACATTTGTACCACCAAGTTTCAATAATCAACTTTTACCAACTGATCAGGGTATTAAGTCTATTGAAAAAGACACTAATTAAATTTAATTGTTTTTTTAAGCGATTTATAAAAATAAAATGTGGTTTATAATTTGAAACATTAGTATTGACTGAAAGTTTAAATCCCTTAACTAATCAGCACACTTAAAAATGATTTATAGCTAATTTTTTTAAAAATGACACATGAGATAATAAAATTAAATTATTTCAAGGTTCCCACATAAATTAAATTGCATCACACAACACGTTTTTGGTCAAAATATGTAACTTGTAGTTTAATTTGAAGTTCTCAGGTACAGAAAATTATAATGCCCTCTCTCTCTATATGTAAACTGTTCATTATTATGAATTAGTATATATTCAATTGTAATTACATTTGTAAAATAACAATAAGATTTGAATCAGAATGAATTTAATAAGCATTTTCTTAAAATTAAATAAGTAAACACGCAAAACATAAAATGGTTACAGAACAACTAAGTGAAAAACATTTTCCGTCTTATTATTACAATTCTGTCATCATAATGTATACTTTATAGTACTACGAATACCTCAGAATAGACATTTTGAAGGAAACAATACTAACACACATTCACAACATTAAAATTACACAAAGTAATGTACTTATTTATCTCTGAAAGTGTTCAATTTCTGAGTTTTTTAAAAAAAATATTTAATGAAGTTTGCAGTATTACAACTAAAAAGTATGGAATCTGATGGAATTAGAATCAAATTCAAAAATGAAAATGTAAACGTGACCCTCGCCCCGGAAGGCCGGGGGAACGAGGCGCTACCAGAGGTCCTTGATGGAGAGAGTGCCCCTGAAGTCGCGCAGGATCTCCAGCAGCACCCAGGACCAGTACGAGCGGTAGCTCAGCTTGCCCAGGTCGGACAGGGGCTTCTCGGGGCTGCCGACGGCGGCCTCCATCTTGGACAGCTCGTAGCTGAACGCGATCAGCAGCTTCCCGTAGCCCTGCCTCTGGTAGGGCGGCAGCGTCAGGATGCAAGCCACGTTGTTGCCGTCGGGCGACTCCTTCTCCTGCAACTCCCCGGCACTTCAGTGGACAAACACCGACAGGTGAGTAATAGCACAGAAGTAATAAAATATATGATGAATGAATTAAGGCTTAAGGGCCCCGCCCACCTGGGCCTCAAGAACACGCTGAGGGTGGATGAGTAGTTATGTTTGCGTTATTTTGTTTCCAAACTGTGGTTTTAGACAAGTGCAAAAGGGCTAAAACGAGTTTTTAGGCATGAAACATCAAGTATAGATTCTTTAAAGCACTTAAGGGACTTGGCATTACACCTTTAAATTAATTTCTCTGCTATATGTTGAGGGCGTACGGTGTTATGGAGAAATTATCGGTACTAAATAGTGGGCGCCACCACGTGAGTGGGCACGTGGACCCGGCTGGAGACCCTAACCCAGGGCGTTACGTGGCCCGTGTGTGGCGAGATACTTGGCCCTCCTGATATTAAATGCGCTGCTCTCGACCCTACCTAAGCCCGCTCTCAGCGTCGGGCACGCTTCTAATCCGCAGTGGGTTCTCAGGGCGTCCCACACGCCGCCGACCAGGTTGGGGTCCCACATGGTCCCCCGAACACAAAGACACGTAACACAGTTAATTGGTTTATTTTACTCAAAATTTATTTCCGTACACGTTCCTTCACTGGTATAACTGAGAAAACGCCCGAGGCACGAATCGGCTTAGGTGAAGAGGCGAACCACGCACGTGG
Source organism: Bacillus rossius redtenbacheri (assembly GCF_032445375.1). NCBI lineage: Eukaryota > Metazoa > Arthropoda > Insecta > Phasmatodea > Bacillidae > Bacillus > Bacillus rossius. The sequence goes on along the minus strand of NC_086330.1, from coordinate 361,636,879 downwards.
CCGCCCCAAGTCGTTACGTATTACAATGATGATACCAAAAACTCCGAGGAGTTAATATTAAATATTTATACAGTCTCTCCGACCGAGAGAGGCCCCGAGGATGAAAGAAAGAGATTCAAATAAATTAAACTATGGAATTATTACTCAGTGATTCAACGGTGATGTCCTCGGGGTGTCGACAGAGACGTCCGCTCTCGGCCGGCTGTAGAAGGAGACTGGGATGAGCTCATGGTTTGCAGGTGGCAACATGGCGCCCTTCGCGCCGAACACAATTACCGTTACAACATTCTGCGATTCCGTGCCCCGGCGAAAGTTAAGTAAATAATAGATTACATTAATAAATATATAAAAATTACTGGCAATTTAAAATACATTAATGTTTACGTAGTTATTGAGAATTATTATAAAACATTTCTACCCTCGTCCAAGTCCGTGCCTATTCGGGTACGCCCGGGCAACGTCTATAGTTTTATAATTAATGTAATATTTAAATTGAAGAAACACATGATTAAACTGCAACAAGACACTGGGGCAAAAGAATGAAAGAAAAAGGGTTACAATATTAATTAGCATACTTAGGGGTGCGGCGCACTGCATCTAAGCGCCCTCTTGCTGTAGTTCGTGGCGCGCAGTTTGAATCGCACACGGCTACGTACGTTACGACACAAATGCCGGGTAGGGAAGGTGTTGGGAAAGGGAACGGAGGATGATCAGGCTCGTGGGGCGAAGCCCCGGCTGACGTCAATGTTATAGTTACTACTCAAATCTCATAGGTTCCCATGCACACCCTTGTGCTTGCTTAGAGGCGATACCGCACTAGAAACAACAGCGAGCGTCGTACTTATCATCCCGTCTCACTAACACAAAAGTAACCCTGACTAGGCTGGCACCACAATATGTCATCAACGTTGGGGGCATCAGAGATGGTGTGATGAGAATGGAGCATTGTTGCTCAAGGCAACATTAACTACGTTTCCCGAATGCATATCAGGGTCGACCCCATGGGTAACCCGTATCACCTTCATGGAAGGTGAGTGAGCTGACGAAACAGTCCCAGTGACCCCGGTAAAGGCCTCTTGCTCAGAGGTGATGTGCAATTGTTCTAATCCACAAGTCAATACATATAAAGTAAACACACTTTGTTACTAAATGAAGCTGCTGGTATCCTGAAAAGTTTACAACAACTGTGCATCAAAGGAACTGACATCTGAATGTGTTTTCCAAACACTTTTTCTTTGAATTGTCTTACAGCAAGGCTCTCTTTTTTTCTCTTAAAATTAAAACAAAATTGTCCTAGACAGTATATTTAGACTAGTGGTACAGAGTGTTTACGAATACCTGGTAAAACAATTTCAGGACCATTAAAAAACCTTAATTACAACTTTTTTTTATCCCAGATAGGATAATCTTTATACTAAATAATACACAATAGATATACTATTTGCAGACACATGCTGATTTTTACATTAGAAACCTAAAAACTTTTCACATTATTTTCAAATGATTTAAGTGAACATTCTATGAATATTTATAATTAATCTGCACTAAAAACCGAGGTGAGGCATCAAAAAACAAAATGCTGATTAGCAAAACATTTTTGAATTAAATTTTTGTGGCTAGGAGCACATTAGACTCTTAAATTTGGGACATTTTAGTGTCCAGTTTCTTTACTTTTTTGTAACTCTCTTTACTTCCGTGACCTTAATACATCCTGTGATTAACATGCAATTGTGCTATTAATCCTAAAAACTTTTCAAGTAAAAGTATTTTAGTATTAAAGGATATTCAAACTCCTTGGTGTTCTGATTTCTACAATCAAGGTGGGTTGAATGTATGCATGTGGTTTTATCAAATATTTAAAAAAAACTATGTAGTATGCTTTACCTATTGGATGGAAAACTGTGTACTTACCTTTGAAAAGTAGCCCACAAGGTGAGCACCATGTTTGTCAACTTCGCACAAGATGTAGAAAAGGAATGGTTCAACGTCAAAGTAAAGTGTTTTGTGGTCCAGGAACAGTTTTGCAAGCAGGCACAGGTTCTGGGTGTACACTTTATGGTCTTTGCCATCAACTTCCCAGATTGACAGCGTGCCTTTGCGGTAAATTTCCTTGCCGCGGGGCTGCCGCCATGTACACTCACTCTGCAATGTCACAAGAGACTGTTTCAGGGCAAGTTGAATGTTAATCAGACTCTTAATACAATATGTAAAAGTCTGTGATTGTATAAGATACCACATGCATGTTCAAAATGAAAAGGGAAATAAGACTATAAATAGAGTCCCGATTATATGGTGAATCGCGATAAAACGAAATAACATCGAAAAACACATTAACGTGCGACAAAACACCGAAAAACATGTCAACACACGACAAAACATGAAAATAGGCAACTTTCAGTAGCTATTATTATTTATTTAACATAAACTTCTGGTTTTCGTAGCATCATTATGGCTGGAATCAACTCGGCATGTTTTGAATTCCATTCTAGACCACTATAAAATGAAATACAGGTTATATGTACAATGTCCTGCTTTGTTTTGATTCTTCACTTTATAGAGTCCATAGATACATACAATGCAAAGACGTGAAACCTAGATTAGGCGGAAAAAATCTCGGAGCATGTTCCAATAAGGATGCTAGTACTTTGCGACACTGAAACAGTACTCTAGCGTCTAGCCATAGAGTTTTCACACATTTTAAAATACATCTTTTTGAGATGCTGTTTTTGTATTGAGTATTGTTGTATATTGCTGTTTCTTGTAAGTTATAAAATGCTGGTTTTATTTGGTTTTGTAAATAAACGATGGTTTTTAACTTTTACTAAAAATAAAACCGATAACACCGAAATCTCATATTTTTAAAACGAAATTGATCAAAAAATAACACCATAAAATCGGGACTCTATCTATAAAGTTTAAAATACTATTGATGGTTACAATTATTTACAAATCTCAGACTCATATACCAAAAATCATAATTTGTAATACAGAAAGGAAAATAATTGAAGAAAATTTCTTCAAACAGCTATTACCAGAATGAACTGTATTTAAAACTTATAATCTGCACATATTTTACTCTTATAACTTCCAGTTAACAGATTCGTATTATGCAAGTAAATTCTATGCTGAAAAAGCATTCAAAACTATAATTATTGGTTCATGAGCACGTGTTAAAAGTGAACTACTACTTCAATAATGCCAATGCAGTGCCTCAAAAGAAGAAAAAATTTCCCTCTGGAATTGAAGTGGTATAAACAGGATGAAACAATTCAAACGACCAAACAAGTTGAAAAAATCTATGCAATTTATGGTCTAAATTGCTTCCCAAGGCTGGGAAGCAATTTAGACCATAAATTGCATAGATGTTTTGAAGTTGGAACTGAACAACAATTTGATATTGCAAATAAGAGAGTAAATATTTAAGCATACTGAGCATCTGGAATCTGTTTAATTGAATGAAGTTCTACTGCCACCGCAAATTTTGTTGCTGTGGTAAAAGTTGACGCCAATTATTTAAATGAAATACCTAATTTTGCGACAACACAAAATTCTATCTCAAGTAATTTCACTATTATTTACAATATAAATGTTGCTCTGCCCCTACTTAAAAGGCAAATACCAGCCTTGGGGAGTACTTTAGACCATAAGACATAAGTAGATGTTTTTAACTTATTTGGTAGTGATTGACCCGCAGCTGAATGCACACTCATGAGATATATCCATTCATTAATATTAATGAAAAGTATAAAAACATAGTTTAACCTAGGTCTATTTTTGACATTTACTCTCCCAAAATTAACGTGATTTACACAAAAATAACACAAAAAAAGTATTGACATTAAATTAATTTTACTTTGATATGCATTTAATGGTGTTATTTTTGCTAAAATGTATTTTTGGAAAATATTGAGCCTTTCAGGGTACACCACAGTATATCAGTATCTTTTTATGCACATTGCGAATTGAATTTATAATTTGTAATTCTGATAACGTCGCTGTCTACTACTGTCTTTTGTGTGGTAAATGAAGGGTTTGTGCTGTGAAATGCAATTATTTTTATATATATTTTATATAGGCTATTTTTTTAATGATAAATATTATCATATTTTTATATTATTTATTTGCTGGTTATCTGGTGAACTTTTATCAGTCCTGCGTAGCGGAGGATGGATAGTAAATATAATACGTGGATTTTGTAAATCCTGGCCGATGAGTACAAACTTATAAACTGTGGTGTAAATTTATTTTGCGCGCTAGAGATTTTTGAGGCACAAATGAATTTTTTTGAGGTTTGGTTCACTAAACCATTATTCTTATTTATTACCATGTGTTAGATATTATTCCTATTTGTTGTTTTTGGTTAATGTTGAATGTCACAGATAGTCGATTCTATTATGTTGCCTTTTTGAAACTTAGTACTGTGTTATGTAAATAGTAATTTATTATAAAATTTGATTTAAAATTACCAGCTGAGATTAGTAAATCTATTTATAATTTATTTATTTATTTTTATTTATTTATTTAAATTTTTTGTTACATGCGCACCAACAGTCCAGGGACTTTAGTGGTGGGCACGACGTATACAAAATATACACAAATACATAAAGAAACAAGAAACAAAGGACAAGACATCCATACACACAGACAACACAAGGACAAATACAAATATAATACTTAAAATAATAATTAGTACAAAGTGGTAAGATAGTAAGCAGCAAGACATAAAATTTAATAGAGTACAATAATGTAAACGTGAAAGAGAAAAAATACTGACTATAATTAGTATGAGGATATAAATTACATTAAATACTTTAACATAGCTCTGTACACAATTAATTTGACTTGGTGTTGTGTCTATTATAGTTTTTAACGAGTCTATAAATAAGATCATTCTTGTTATAAATAGTACATAAACTAGAAAAGAGGCGAGAATTGAATTGGGGGATTCTCAATCCGGTGTTCTCAAGAATATAGCTACATTTAATTTTATAGTTATAAATGTTATGTACAAAAAGATAGTCCAAATGGGCTCTACGGTCTGCTAGAGGAATAAGTTTGGGATGCGGAAAACCTCTATGAATTATTAGTTGAGACAATTTGTTTTGTAAATTTTCTAGTTTCTCAATATCAGTCGACCCAATGTCATTCCAGATAGTTGAACAGTATTCTAATTTAGATCGAATTAATGCCAAGTAAAGAGAAATAATTGAATCAGAATTGGTAGCATAATGAGTGATATATTTTATAATAGCAAATGTTCTTTTTGAAATGGAGTTTAAGTAGTCGATTTGTTTATGAAAAAATAATTTTGAATCTAGAAAGACACCAAGGTCTTTTATAATGAAAGTTTTTGAGATTGGGTTACTATTCAGAATGTAATTATAAACTATAGGGTTATATTTCCTAGTAAAGGATATTACCTTAGTTTTACTATCGTTAAGATTGACCAAGTTTAGAAGACACCAATTATTGATTTCATTAATGTCCCTTTGTAGAAGAGCGCAATCATTGACTGTCGATATTATTTTAGAGATTTTCAGATCGTCAGCAAAGAGTACACCAGTTGAGTAATTAAGGACCATGGTAATGTCATTTATAAATATATTGAAGAGGAGAGGTGAGAGAGTGGCACCTTGTGGTACTCCAGAACTAGCATGGTGTAAAGAGGATTTATGGTTATTGACAGATACAAAGAAATATCTATTATTGAGATAGCTAGAAAACCAGTTCAAGTAGTTAGTACAAAAACCAAAGTCTGATAGATTTTTAAAAGTAGCGAATGGTTTACTGTATCGAATGCTTTGGCTAGATCAAAATAACAGGCATCTGCCTGACCTCTGTTAGTAACTACATTATGGATTGGGTTAAGAAAAGTAATTAGGTTAGTAGTGGTGGACATTCCAGATCTGAAACCGTGCTGAGTGGCTGATAATTTATTTTGAAGTTGAAAATTTAAAACTTTGTGTATAATTTTTTCAAATATTTTTGCGAAGCCATTAAGTAAAGATATTGGTCTGTAGTTTGACACAATCAATTTAGAGCCATGTTTGTGTATCGGAATGACCTTTGCTATTTTCCATTTGTCAGGGAAAACTTGAGAATGCAAACTGGTGTTAAAGATATGATAAAGAAGAGGAACTAATAAGTACGAACAGCCTTTTAAGATAAAATTAGGGATGCCATCTGGGCCGGTGGATTTGGATGACTTGAGAGCCTTGATGCCCCATAGAATAAGGGATTCGGAAATGTAGCACATAGGAATAGAATCCGAGGACATGTTTGAAGACGTCACATTATTGGTTAAAGTCTTGTAGACACTGGAAAAATATTGTGCAAAAACATTAGATAAAACATTTGGATCATCACAAATATCATCATTGATTTTTAAAGAATATTGTTCATAGTAACCATCTTTCATTAATTTAACATACTTCCAGAATTTCTTTGGATTGTTCTTGATGTTGTTATTAGTAGAGCGGATCCAATTAATTTTATCACGTTTTATATAAGATTTTGCCATTTTGCGAAAATGTGAAAACTGTAAATAATAATAAGGATTGTTGGATCGTTTATAAAGTTTGTGAAAATGTTTTTTTGATTTTAATGCTTGAATTAAGTCATTAGAAAACCATAATGGATATTTGGGTAATTTTTTAGAAATTAGTGGTATAAATATGTTCATATTGTCAGTTATACAATTTGTTAAAACATCCACCTGATGATTAACATTGGTTGATTCATAGAAATGAGACCAGTCGTAATTTTTTATGGAGTTATAAAGACCTAAAAAATTACCATCCTTGTAATTTCTGTAGGGAGGATAAACACTTCTTGTGCTAGAATAAATTTCAATGTTAATGTTTAGAGCTGGATGATACAGATCTTCTTTGGTAAGTATTTCAGAGGCTTGCGTTACTGTACACTGAGGTAGATTTGTTAAGCATAAATCGAGAAGATTTTTGCAAGGTTGGGTGTGATTATATTGGGTCAGACCCAATGTAGACACAAAATTGAGAAGGTAATTGGCTTTGGATTTGACATGTGAATGAGTAATGTTTGAAGAGTGCCGAGTGAGCCAATCAATACCTGGAACATTAAAATCACCAAGAATTAAAATATCTTCTTGAGTAGTAGATAGTTTTTCTTCCAAGTGTTCAAGGTACTCGAGATATTTGTTCGGCGAGATGTCCGGGGCTAGGTAGATAGTTCCGATGATAAAAGTTGTTGCATGAGACGTTTTTACCTTGATCCAGATAGCTTCAATACCGGGAAAGTCGTACATGTAAACAGGTAGCACTGATAAAAATTTGGTTTTGTTAAAGGCTGAAAGTACACCACCCCCTCTATTTTTCAGTGTAAGTTGAGGATTTCTATCATTTCTAAAAACTATATACTGGTCTGTGAAATATTGTAATTTTGTTTTGTATATTAATTCTGTGGAGATCAAGGGAATTGTTTTAAGGGTGCACCCAGGGGAGGGACAAGAGGTCTGTTTATGAGTGAAGTCACTGATGGGTATGGTTTTGTTTTTTTGTAGCTAATACATGTGAATGCAGTGGAGCCGCCTAGACACTCTCAGAGTTTAATGCCCTTGGCCCCTTTTTTTTTGGTTGTTAATGCTTTTATTATGCGTGCATATTGTTGGTTTTTCCCTTTTTAATTTTTTCTATCTAATTGTTTGGTATTGTAATTTGTTGTGGAAGTGGAAGTTGTTGACATTGATTTTTATTTGGCCAATTACAACTAGCATCACACTCTATTCCTTTTCTTTCTTACAATGCCACCTCCCTTAACCTTTTTATTTTTGATAAGCTCTGGGGGTGTTTCAATTTTTAACTTGAATCGAAACTGCAGATTTAATTTTCCTATTGTAACAAACATGGTGACAAAAATCTGAAAAAGAGTTTAAAATTTCTGATCGTCTACTTTATTCAAGTTATTTGCATGAGACAGTGAAGAGCAACAATAGCTCAAAATTTATTTAAAAAATTAAGGAAACTCAATTTTTTTAAGATGCTGAAGGATCTCCATACCTAATTTCACTGCGTTTTCTTTGTCACCACTCACCACCTCCGGCTAGCTCAAAATTAGGTGATGAGTGGAACATACAGGTTAGTAGCAGGTCACGAAAAATTTATACTCAATGTTTGATGTATTACCTGCTTTTTTTATTCATGTAAGAATCACACTATATTCAGAACAGAACAAAAAGAAAAAAATTAAACTGTATATTCAGAAAGGAGAAAAACGCGGAGCTATCGCCCGCCCAAACAATGACCGTCCGGCCCGGTGTTCGGACAATGACAGACTTTACAGCCTTCCTTCCCTTTGTGCGGGCAGTGTCCTGGGCTCGCTGACGTAATTTTCAGCCAATCACGGCGCATGGCAACAAAAACTTACACGAAATGCTTACTTCTGTTCCCACGACGCAGCAATTTTGTCTCTTTTCTCACACTCCCGCGACCGTGACTCACACGCCTAGCGTGTGAAACAAAGCCTCGGTCGTGGAAAAAACGAAGGAGAATTACATCAGCATGCCTTCCCACACAAAGAAGCCAGCAAAAAAATTACTTCAAAAATAAACTTCTGCATTTTAAAAATAAAAACAATAAACCTGGAGAATTTTGTTCACAATAACGTCTAAAAGGAAATTTTTTTTACATCTAACCTGAAATTTGATAAAAAAATTCATAAAAAATTATTATTACTGGATTGCATGGGGAAGACTGTAATCTGGATTGTTACATCTATTCCGCGCAATGTGAATGACAAACTCTTTTAATGTTACAGATGAAAATTATACTTTGTGGGCACAGAATTCTAGTCTTTTATGTGTTTAACATCTTATGATTATAATAGTTCTGATAATTTAACAGGTACAGCATTTGTGTTTCAAGTAATATCACATAAAAAAGTCACTAGGCCTACAAAAATGCTAATTTCAACAGGATGCATGTACGATATATTGAAAAAGAATTATGCGAGACTAAGTTTCAAAAAGGGGTTCTGATAATGTTTAGTTAATTTTAACCTAATCCAACTACGCTACCAACACTCACTTGGTGATATCTGTAGGTTTTTTCCAGGCGCATGTACTTCAAACAGTATTCACAGATCCAAAGTTTTGACTGCTTGCCATACTCTTCAGGGTAGGGACTGAAGTACCAAGTGTCAATCTCATAGCGACCTATTTGGATTTTGTCAATGTACTTCACCTTCGTTATGGCCTCATGTTCCTTCTCCAAAGCTGCTGTTGTTGGATCCATTTCTGCATAAGTCTGGAAATATTTGTACAATCGACATGCCACACAGCTGCAAGATGCTACAACACAGCAATAAATTTTACTTCGTACTTTTAACTTAGTCTAGGCTAAATATGAATAATGTCAGTAATTCACATTTAGTTCTAAAAATGTTAATACAAGAATGTACCTAAACTAAAAATACTAGAGCTGTACCTAATCACAAAATGTTTCTGATATGCCGGTACAACTTTACCCGATTCACAAATTCCAAACCAAAACGGGAGAAAACACATCTTGGTTAAAATATTTTTAAAAATGTACTAAATTACCAAAAATAACTCATACTAAAAAAAAGAACGCAATGCACATGTACCTAAATTAGTTTATGAACAGAACATAAACATTTTTTTTTTAACTAGTATTTTTAGCTTGTTTTCATTTGTTTGTTGACGACCCGTTAGGTGCTTATTGAAAGGTGAATTTACTAATGGACGGGGATTCCTCAGCGACACGGCCGAAACGTCAGACCAACCAGAGCCCCAGCCACTCGTTTAGGAACCAGAGGAAGCGGAAATTAGACCGGCATCACCAGATGAGCCGCTGTGGCCGCTACACTTCTCTCTGGCGGACTCTACGTTCAGTGACAGTGGAGGATCCGCCGGAGGACGAGACGGCGCAGAGGGAGGAGGTAGATCCTGCGTTGGAGACACCGATCCCGGCACCGCGATACCAACTGCGAACCCGCGTGACCGCGCGAGAACCCAACTGCTGTGCGATACGGACGTTGGAAGACAGCGCGCACACCAGGAGCGACCATGCCCACCGGGCACGAAAGGAAACGTCGGCATGACAGGCTACTCGAGGGGGGGGGGGGGGGGGGGAATTGTCGTCAGCCGGGGCTTCGCCCCACAAGCCTGATCATCCCCGTTCCCTTTCCCACCACCTTTCCTACCCGGCATTTGTATCGTGACGTACGTAGCCGTGTGAGATTCAAACTGCACGCCACGAACTACAGAAAGAGGGCGCTTAGCTGCAGTGCGCCACACCCCTAATATGTCTTAATAATTATTGTAATCCTTTTCTTTTCGCCCCAAAATAGTGTCATGACGGCTATGTATGTGAGTGTCTTTTGTTTAATTAAATTATTATGTTTTGTAATAAAATACGTGCAAGCACGGACAAGGACGCTCCCTAGCGGGCGGCGGAGGAACTAGCACGTAACTTGATTTAAACTGTTTTCTATCATATAAGTAATTATTACAGACGGTCTGGGTAGGGATGTGATGTGCTAATTTTTGTAGAGTTTATGTTATTTTCAATAATAACCCGGGGCACGCAATAGCTAAGTTGTTAACGGTAATTGTGTTCGGCGCGAAGGGCGCCATGTTGCCTTCCGCAAGCCCTGATCTCTTCCCAGTCTCCTCCTACAGCCGGCCGAGAGCGGACCTCTCTGCAGACACCCCGAGGACATCACCGTTGTTTCACCGAGAAGTAGTTCTGTTAAGTAATTTATTCAAATCGTTTTCATTTTATCCTCGGGGCCTCTCTCGGTCGGAGAGACTGCTTCATTAGTAATTATTTACTCTCCGGAGTTTTCGGTCATCTGTGTGATAAGTAACGGCTTGAGGCGACCACGTGTGTGGTTCGCCTTCTCACCTAATTCGATTCGTGCCTCGGGCGTTTTATAACAGTATCAAGGAAGGATTGGGTAAGGGCATGTAACGTGAGTAATAAAGACCAACTTAATTGAGTCACTTGTCTTTGTGTTCGGGGGGCCACATGGGTCCTTAACCTGGTCAGCGGCGTGTGGGACATCCTGAGAGCCCACTGCGGTAATTAGAAGCGTGCCCGACGCTGAGAGCGGGCTTAGTTAGGGACAGGTGTTGCGTTAAAAATCAGGAGGGCTAATATCTCGCCGCACACGGGCCACGTAACGCCCTGAGTTAGAGTTTCAAGTCGGGTCCACGTGCCCACTCACGTGGTGGCGCCCATTATTTTCCACCAGTATTCAAACCTTAACACCGGTACCCCTCAATACTCTGTAAATTATTTGAACAGTTATTACTTACATGCAGGACGACCCATTGAGAAGCTAATATAAAATTTACGCTCATCATGAGAATAGGTATCAGCCTCAAATGTACATACGGTTTACGGGGATAAAAATACTTGGAGTAACTCAGGGATAGGGTGGATGAAGCTCTGGTGTTATGGACCCCTGGTGTTGTTCTTTTCCATATCAGGATAAATGTCAACTCTGGTGTATAAAAAAATATCTACAACTATGACTATGTAGAATGTATGACTGGAATGATGCTATCCTCCATTAGGTTGGGCTACAAATTGTTATAAAAGGTTGGACTCACTCACGACGACATATGTAAAAACTGCTCTGCTTTGACTGGAGTCTTTAAACACACAATGGCGGACATTGAATGATGTGGATGTGCTATGGAAGCGACTAAGACTATTTAAGTCTGTGTACTGCTAGCAAAGCTACATAAACTTGCGGTCACTGCACAGCTTCCGTCCTCAGTGCGGTATCCCTGGATCAGAGGGAACGGCCCTAAACACTGGAGACATCTTGAATGTGCAGAACCCAGGACCAGAACCTTCCATTCTCTCTTTCTTGCCTAATGCTATTCATTACTTCCGCAGGACAATGAGCAACTAACTATGCTAGGAGGAATGATGGAAGAACCTACTTGACGAGCAGATAAAATAATAAAGACTGTGTTATAATGAGTGGCGAGGCGTGAGGTTTACATGAAGGAAAGCAACAACTCCGTTCACCCCAAAACAGGAGGGGGGGGGGGGGGTCCGGGGGCCCTCCCCCGGGAAAATATTGATTTCAAGGTACAAAAGAGTGCTATTTAAGTAGTTTTCTTAACTGAAAATTGACTATTCCACAGGTAGAAAAATTGACATTTTTTTAAAATTATAAACTATTTTTGAAAAATAATAATGTTTGGCATACATTATTCTGATAATAAAATACCTACTCTACATTATTTATATACTAAGTGGGAGTGTAGTATCATTGATATCTGGTAAAAAATATATAAACAGACAACACATGGCAAAGTAAGTACTTAAAATAAAGAGAAGAAGCTCATAAAAATGTACTAGAATAGTAAAAATTAAATGTTGGTATTTTTTGTACCAACACGAAAGAAACTATCTTCATACGTATTCAGAAACTCTGTTAACTGGTACGTGGTTATTCACAGTCACTCCAGCGAGATTGCAACTCTCGAGCTGGGATCCCGTATCTGCCACCCGCGGGACGCGGTCGGTAGCAGTTGGCACTGCTAGGCCGCCTCCCGTACGCCCACAAATCCCCCACGCACTGCCAGCCTTTGGTTACCCAATAGGGCGCAGGGAACTCCCAGCCAACAGCCCGCAAGAGAGATGCGCGCGCCCCGAGAGACGACCGCCGACTGAAACGCCACCTCGCCACCTGCCCTGCCGAACTGTAGCGGACATAGCCGAAGCAGTCGGCGGAAGAATTCCACCGTCTGCTTCGGCCATGTTCGCTTGAGTTCGGCAAGAAAGCGCTACCTTCGTAGCTTCTTCCACGTGTTTTTACAGCCAATCCCCTCCTCGAACCTTTGTACCATGCCACCCCCCTTCCGAAAGGAAACTACTGCGGCAGCCTTCCTGCTGAAAGCGGTCCTACCAGCGCTTCTAAACCTAGCTACGCTTCTAAAACAGCATGTTTTGTGTGTCGACGAGTTCTTTTCTTATAGCGCACAGCGCACAGGGTCCCAAGAAGATAATGTAAAAAATACATACACCTAACTGCACGAGCCAAAGTAAAATACTATTCTGAATAAAATATTTATTAAAAAATACATTGTCTGCAAACTGCCTGGGCAAGCACTGCTTGCCTTGCTTGCCCTGACGAGACGCCACTGGTTATAATATAATGTGCACTGATTTAAAACATAGAAGGAAACAAAATATCAAATCTTTAATAGGACAAAATGAATCCCAATATAAATACCACATGAATTGCTATGAATTAACCTTAAGTCATCCCACATACGCAAAATCAATACTCAAACACAAGAAAAAGATAGTTTTACATATTTACAGATAAAATACACATATGGTGCTGAAACAAATAAGTTAAACATGTAAACATGTCCTAATGTTTACAGTAATTTACGTTATGTGAAGTCCCATATTTGTTGGTTATTATTTCTTTTATTCAATTTTAAAAAATTTACCTAAGTTAATTAAAAAATGTCTCTGTCATATATTACAAACATTTATTTGCAGTTCAAGCAATTGGTATTGTCCATTTTTGTAGTGGTAGACATGCTACAATTAAAGCAAGTTTTTGTTCTTATCAAACTTTACCCAAGTTTGAATATACAGTTGACACAAGTAGCTAAGAAATGATGTAATGATGTTAAAAGAATGTAGTAGTATGAAAAGTGAAAAGGGTACTGGTGGATTTTTAGAATATGACAGGTACTCTCATTTTACTATAATATAGCCCAAAATTAAGAAGTGTATCATGAATCGGCAGAAACATCAATTCAACTAAATATCTGCAGAATCGGCTTCTGCCAATTCATATCGGCACAGCTCTAAAAAATACCTACTTAATTCTGGAATATTAAGACAAATATCATGAACACCAGTATCCAAATGATAAAATAACTTATGTTTCCTGAAGTTTGCAACAATGAAAAAACTGTGCGTGAATATATTATCGTAAAAAAAAAACCCAGATATGTAACTACTATGTAACCAAAGTATCTCTAATAAGAGAGCTACCACAAATATAAATAAAGCATGTAACTATGAACTTTTTTTTGAGAAAAGTCGAAGTGTTACAATTGATTTAATGCATGACGTAAATTTTTTCCCCATAGGTTAATATATTAATCATTTAGTACCCTTTTTTATGATTTATAATTACAACCCACTCACTACAGAAGAATTTCTCCCCCCTCCAAAAAAAAATCAACCACGAAACTATGATGCTTCAGTAGTTAAAATATTAATCTAAAATAAAAATGACATAGTGCCCCGACAAAAATAAAATTTACAAACATTAAAAAAATTGTTTAAATAAAATAAAATTTTTAATGAAATCAACAGGCAATAATTTCTTCTTACCTTCTGAACATGATTAATTTCATCATGTCTGCGTTTTTGATTTCTTGTTATTTTTCTGTTCGATTTGTCAGTTGACTCACCAGACAAAGCTTTTTCTGTGCTGTTCCACTGCTGTTCTGACAAGTCAAACCGAGAACTCATAATCCTGGAAAAAGTTTGCACGGTTACAGACACCGAGAAAAAAAAAAAAATTTAAGTTGGAAAAGGATTTTTTTAAAAGGAAAAACATTAGTTCACTGTCTCACCTTTCACGCTGCACCCACTCATCCAGGCGCCTATTGAACCCCTCATAGTGGACGTAGTACTCATGGTGCCCGTCAGACTCAATAAACCTCGTCTGGATGACTTCGGCAGGATCTGAAAATTCACAATGACTTTCATTACTCTCGGAAGTTAACATGTGTAAAGTAGTGAAGCAGATCTACAATGTGCTGCCATCGTTTAACTTTAATTAAGGGCGCCACAGTGAAGGGTCTCCCACCCAAGAACCATTCGTTATTGGAAGTCTGTGTCATCAGTTTAATATTTCAATATAATTTGGATTTTGTAAATGTAAATGGTTTAGCAATAATATTAACTGTTCTCTTTTAATTAGGTTAATTCCTTAGAGAAAATAATTTTTGAGGTAATTTATTAACAAAGAACTGAGCTCAGTGGCGTCTCATAGTGCACAAGGCCATTCCCCCCCCCTTACCCTTCTGGGCCGCCAGCACCAAACTAAGGTTTCAGGCGAGCCTCGCACTGAAGAAAAGTTTCTTGAAACCCAAAACTTTAATTTCACGAAACCTTTCAAAGATAAAACCAGAATATAAGCACACTAAGTTTCACAAAACCAAAATTTCACATAATTACGCCACCAGAGTTTCATGTTATTTTTGACTATGGTTTCATTCTGCATAATTTCATTAGTTTTGAAAGGAAATTTCCAGTACCAATTGGAATCATTTACATTGTTTTCATGAATATTAATATACGTAATTGGTGTATTTAAATTTTTCTTCTTTATTTTATAATGATGTCGAAAGAGATTTTGATTTTAGAAAAGACTTTCGAATTTATCCTCATCTGTACTTAATTATTTTGCAACGACATAACTACTATTCTGTTTATCACAAATAAGTGGATGAACCCAGTAATATTTTCTTATTATAATTTGCAGCCACCACTACAGCATTAGAACTTCCTCTTCTTCATTGGACAATAGCGTTGAAACAAATTTTTTTGCTTAATCGGAGTGTGAGTTCTCTGCCAGAACCACAATGTGGGGTAGTGTACTTCAGAATGCAGTACCTCGGAATCGCCAGCAATAAATGACGAACTACTGGAGATGAATTTGCCACCGCTACATTTTCTCTTTTTCTGGAGTATTTTGAGTGCACTTAGCTTGTAACTTAACAGCAGTAAACCATCTATGGATGGTAAACAATTTGAAGATAGCCCATCCAGTGTTGTATGGCGATAAGACTTTTAGCAGTGGACTTAAGGGGATCTACTGAAGGTAATTAGTTTGTGTACTAAAAGAAACTTTAATGGATTAGTCATGTTTAGAATCAACTACTAGGGCAGAACTATGCAATGGCCATGCACAAAGAATTGTTGAGTCACACTTGACCATCTCACAACTCGCGAGTCACGGCTACGTTGCATAACGGACAATACGTTTACACAACATGCGTGTTCACAATCAATGACTATTTCCCTTCACAAATCCAGTGTTGGTATTTACGTTTCCTTAGTGAACAACTAGCTAATTAAGATTTGAAATAGTTATTCTTTAATAGTTGTTTACGTTTAGGGCATGGTTATGGTATGTTAATATGTGCTGTATTTAATATTTTGCAGGACTGAAACTTAATTATTGTCATTGGTTTGCCCTAATAACATGCTAACTTCAGTGCTGTTTCACATGCTGTACAAGGGTAACTTAAATTAAAAATATTAATGTGTGTTGAAGGCCATTTCCACAGAGTAACCTTCGGCAGAGCACGAGTCTTTGCGAGCATTTCTCTGCTGTTTATGAATCTAGTATGAGAAATAATGCCAACTCAAACTGGACTGTTTAAACAGTCAATTATCTTACGAAACAGTTTCATTTCAATTGCGGCACACAGGATGGTAATATTAATGGAAATATTTTGCCTGTGAACAATTTCATTTTCCGCTGGAATGCTTATGTAATTGTAACATATAAGGCAAATAAAAAAAAAAAAAAAAAAACTTGCAGTAGGTAGCAAATGGTAAATAATAATTTCAGAAATAAAATTTAAAAAGTATATTTTAATTGTTTTGTCTTGTATTCTTTGTTTTAATTATTTTTTAACGTAAAATTTGGTAGCACTGGATACTAATTTCTTTGACTGAAGTTTGGTAAACATTGATGATTCTTATAGAACATTTCCATGAGCATTTGAGGAAGTTACAGTTATGGTTTCTATGTTTCATCAAATTTTATCAATGGTAGCCGGCGTTGAATGAGCACCCAGAAACGTTCATTTTGTTTGTGAAGGCGGAATATGTAATGGGATGTTTAACGATTTTACAAATAACTGCATGAATTTGTGCGATATTGTATCTTTATATTATTTTACTGAATTCATTTGCATCACATATTTTTACAGACAAATGTACATAATTACGCAAGCCATTCTAAGTACTCATTATGACTACAAATAAGATTAGTTTTTGCGTGTGGTGCAGTTTTCATATTTTAAATTGCTGTCAGTGGGAAGCATAAGTATTTGCATGTCTTAAGTGATAATAACTTAAATGAAAGGTTTGTTAGATGAGCTGAAGGTAATTTTTTTGCATTGCGACTTTTCCGATAATAAAATAATAAATTTCGGAAAATACCTTTTTCGAACACTTGTGACGTTTTACTATTTACCCTGTAAACAGCTTTACTTAATTCCAACTGTTTTCTGAGAAATTACAGTTTGTAGGTTAACATTAGATAGCCTATGCAGTGAAGCGGCCATCACCATGTTGTGCTTTAATTGCATTGCTGATCCATACATAAGAAGGTGTATATTTTTTATTTGGATATTGTAACGCAAACAATGTGAATAATAACTTAAAAAAAAAAAACTCCTTACTGTGCATCTAAACCCAAGCATCAAACCAAGACAGAGATTTTATTTCGCACTATGGAGGCATGAAGCACTGACTTGTTACATGCAATAATACGTAATGTGACGTATAAAAGGAATTATTAAGTTTGATAACAATGTGCAACAATGGACAATATGTGTCATCCTCACGTGAATTACATCACATTGTTGAACGGAAAACAGCCATGTCTACGATTGCGATGTCAAATGTCCGAATATACTGTTTTTTAAAGTAGTTATCAGAGCGCAATAAATATAGAGCGCCAAAATAATTGTTTTTGTTAACTATTTTCATGCCTAGTATATGTGCACAGTTAAATTATAATATTTAAAGAACAACGTGGCAACAGCCACTTCACTGCATACGCATCCTCACGTGACCTACAAACGGTAATTTCTCAAAAACCAGTAAGAATTAAGAAAAGGTGTTTACATTGTAAAAACAGGAACATATTTAGTGTCCAAAATAGGTATCTTCCCAATTTTATTATTTTATTTATGGTAAAGCATTGACGCGAGAAAATTACCGAGCTACATTAAAACTACTATAAAATCAATATAAAAAAATTTATTTTTGAAAAATGTGTTCAGAATAATAGTACAGAGTGGGTTAGGCTAGGTAATTCAGAGAACTGCAGAACCATTAGAATATTTTAGCAAATTAGTTTTTGCATGGTGGCTAGGTTTATAAGCTTTAGTTACTGGCTAGGCCTTTCAAGGTCGGTAAAAATTTTGTATCACATATTCAAGTCTATCCCTTGATCCTAATGGCATGATCTTGAATACATTGATCCTGTGGTACATGATATTTGCTGTTTTAATTTATAACATCAAAAAAATCCTGGATACAACAAAAATGTGATGTAACAATGAATTATGATTGTATTGTAATATCAAATAAAAATTGGAAAATGAATTTTTTTAGATTTCTAACATTTTTTGTAATGTAATATTTTTTTATGTCCATTATCTTTCGACCTACTAAATTAAAACGCCAAGTATCATGTACCACAGGATCAATCATACACAGGATCATGCCATCAGGATCAAGGGATAAGCTTGGATACGTGATACGGAACAATTACCTCAAAGTATATGTGATCATAACTTAAATGAAAGAATGGTTAAGTTAGGTCAACTACATTACAATACTATGGAATCATTAACATGTTTTAATTGTTGCAAAATTGATATTTCTCGCTGGATTCTCTGAAATTGGGTAGTTAAGGATTCTCTGAAGTTGAGGAAAATGTGTGAATGGAAATATTAATGAGAGAAAATAAAATTAGTTTCCACGTAAAAAAAAAAGGCCCCTCAGGTAAAAAAGTGCTCAATGTAGACTATAAAAAATTGTAGGTTATTCTAATGTTTTATAAAATGCGGAACAGACTAATCGCAAACATACACGGTAAAAAATAATCACAATCATAGTGAACTCACGCTAAGATCCATCGGATCTCACCACGTAATGTTCAACAATAACAACAGTTTCTTCAACTGTCATTACTTTATTGACAAACCTTATATTTTCGTTTTTCACCTCAATATAATAAGAAATACTATTCCCAAAAGGTTAATGATTGTTGTCTGGTGGCAAAACTTGTGAATAATATGAAAATTTAAGAATACACGAACATGTAACAAATTCAACTCACGCCAAGAACCATCGGATCTTCTGACCAAGTAATGTTCACCAATATCAAGAGTTTCTTCGATTGATTCGTTATCATCATTGTCCCCTACTTTATTTTCGACCTTGATAATATTGTTGCTCTTTTCGTCTTTCATTTCACTAAAATGAACTGCCTTATTTACTACACTTTCATTTTCCTTCGGTTTAACTTCCGCCATTTCCAGTTTTGAGTTTTCCAATTCTTCCTCCAAAGAGTTCACAACCCATGGGGAGGAGAAACCAGCTTGGCAAATGCCTTAATATTGTGAAAGATTTATATTAATTTTTTTAATGTAATGCTTTCATAAATTCTGAAAGTAAACTTAGGTGTTATAATCTTCCAAACTCAAACCCAAATAAATAACAGTTAATACTTTATTCTTTGTCTCCATTGTAGGCATATGGGAGGTTTTTAAGCGCTCTCTATGACCCTAAAATATTTCACACTAGTTTACAGTTCCTGTCATCCTGTCGTGTAATGTTTTGTACGCTCATATGACACGTATTTGTATTTGTAAACAAGTAAAAATAATGCGGCTCTATTAAAATGACTGAGTGTGATGTATGGCAAACAATTGAAACCGATGGTAATATCACATTCTATTCTATTTTTTGTTGTTGCTGAATGAGGGATAACAGTTGGATGTCACTATTGTTGACTTAGAAAAGGTCGTACTTAAAGGACTATACAGGAGACTATGGAGGAGGTTATGTCGCTTTAAGACCAGCAGATTTGTGAACTTCGTGGGATACTTTCTGAGAGATTGTAGAGAGAGGGGATGAAAAGATCAGTAACAGGACATAACGTAACTTCAGGAGTACAGTGAAAGATTTGTTCTGGGGCTCATGTTGATTCACTGTTATGATGAATGGTATAGATGGGCAGTGGCGTAGCTAAAGTGACTGGCGCCCCTGGCCAGACTTGAAAATGGCGCCACTCTCATGCATTAAAAGAGATGGGGGAGGGTTCAGTAACCGAGAAACCGTCGCGGCGGTGCCCTCCCCTGCTCCGGCGCCCCTGGCGGGGGCCATCCCTGCTACCCGCTTGCTACGCCACTGTAGATGGGCTGTATCCGAATACATAGGGATGCGTCCTTTAAGTTCACGTCCCTACATCCCTAAACAAATGCACCCACAGTTTAAAGGATGCATTCTAAAGGATGTACGACATCCAAATTGTTTTACAGCTAGTACTACCTGTTGGTTTGTCATTGTACTATTGTGGATTGGCATTTTATATTCATTACATCTAAGTTGGGCCAGTAAAACTAAATGAACATTCAAAATTGTAAACAATTTCGGATGATTTAAATTATCATTGGGAATTGAAATATGGAAGAAATTTTTAATTGTTCCTACAAATCAAATTAATTTATTGTTTATGTGAATTATGTAAACATATACTTATGGTATAAGTATTTATAAATACCATAGTTACATTTCACATGTTAAGCTTCTAGTTCAAAATCCATTTTGATTAACTATCTCGTATCACACGTTCACTCTTTAAGGGTTATGTTCACAATAACAAAGCTAAGGGATATATGGACGTATCAGTGGATGCGAGAGTCGCATCCCTAAAAATCTTGAATTAGTGGACGCATGAGAGGATGCATCGACATCCCTTGTGAGAATTCGGATACAACTCAAAGATGGCAGCGTCCATTACGATGCACTATCTATGGATCCCTTAGCTAAGGGATCCATTAGGCCACTATTCGGATACAGCTGTGGAGGATATGAAATTAGGTTAAAGTTTTCACAGAAGACTGTAGATGTACAAAAGAGGATGGGGACACTAGCCCAGGAGTTTTAGGTTAATATTTAAAGAAAGTTCGAAAAAAATAAGGTAAATCTGAAAATTTGGTCATTGATACAAAACACCTTGCTGAACAACATATTGAAATTCCCCTATTTTCCCATGCCGGCGTCATAATTGTTTTCGTGCAATAATGTCGTAAGTCCCCCTAAATGACACAAGGACGCAAATGTACATCCGAAAACTATTTGCATCAACTGAAATCCACGGGAATCAATTCAAATTAACCACTGGACCACACCAATGTTATATATAAGCAGACACAGTAAAAAAAATTTACTTGAAGTAAAAATATTATAGATCGAACATTGACAATTGTCCGAAAATCATGGAATTTATGAAAAAAACTATCCATAGGTTAAAAAGTACTGCAAATAACAAAAAATAAGTTGCAAAAAATCAATTCCTTAGGATTTGAGCTTTTCAACTGTGTATTTCACACTGCTCTGTGACAAACGGTTACCGAGATACGCTGGCTTAAGTACCAGCGTGCGCCATCAGATATGACTCGGATGGAAGGCGGGATGACATTTTCACCAGTCAATATTCTGCTTATGGTGCTTCTAACGAGCCATTGCTCTAGTAAGATATAAACAGCTTTGTTATACTGTGTAGGTAATTTTACATATGATTTAATTATTTACTACATTTATGATATTAAAATTATGTTCCTGCTTCTCAAAAAACATCTCTTACGATGTTATACCCTGTGTAGTCATTTTTCATTCAGGTTTTACTTTGTAATGTCATGCACTATAACAAATTCTTTATTGGCATCATAAGAAATCTCAAATAACGAGAAACAATAACACAGAAATATAGTTTTTGTTCACATACCTTAGCTAACTACATATGATATGGGTCGTCATTGATATCTTCAGCTACATTCCTATAACTTCTACCTCTACAGCGAGTGCAAATCATAGAGCAAAGAAGCCAGCAATGCGGCAGGAGCACTTTGATCCACACTCAGATCTACATGCACATGAGATGAGATGTAGAAGTTCATCGGGAGCTGGTGGCAAGTCACTGGTAATCGGAAGAAGTGTTTGTTGAACCTCACGCCAGCCCCATTTGATTGGTGTTAAAGTATTACCCAGCCAATCCTGGACCTATAATGCAGGGTTAAATATATGATCAGTTGATAAGGATTGCCAATAAAATTTGCTGTACACACAGATCCTTATAACGTGAGTTGTCGTACCTGCAAGTAAGTCCTGCGCGAGTGTTGTAAGGCTGCGGACCTTGTTGGAGGAAGGTTCGCCAGCTCGAAGGTAGCAGTCACAGCTTTTCGGGCCACAGTTCAAGCATACAGATGTCTACGAAGTTCATTCAGGGTGGAGAATTTCTCTGTAGTGTACATGTGGATAATGAATTCCTCGCCA
This sequence comes from Bacillus rossius redtenbacheri, assembly GCF_032445375.1. Lineage (NCBI taxonomy): Eukaryota > Metazoa > Arthropoda > Insecta > Phasmatodea > Bacillidae > Bacillus > Bacillus rossius. The sequence goes on along the minus strand of NC_086330.1, from coordinate 361,614,518 downwards.
GCAGCAGTGATTTGTTGTGCAGTAGCAGATGTGTTGCTAAATATGGAAGCAATGTTTTTTTAGAAGCAGGAACATAATTTTAATATCATAAATGTAGTAAATAATTAAATCATATGTAAAATTACCTACACAGTATAACAAAGCTGTTTATATCTTACTAGAGCAATGGATCGTTAGAAGCACCATAAGCAGAATATTGATGGGTGAAAATGTCATCCCGCCTTCCGTCCGAGTCCTTTCTGATGGCGCACGCTGGTACTTGAGCCACCGTATCTCGGTAACCGTTTGTCACAGAGCAGTGTGAGATACACCATTGAAAAGCTCAAATCCTAAGGAATTGATTTTGTGCAACTTATTTTTTGTTATTTTGCGGTACTTTTTAACCTATGGATAGTTTTTTCATAAATTCCATGATTTTCGGACAATTGTCAATGTTTGATCTATAATATTTTTACTTCAAGTAGATTTTTTTTACTGTGTCTGCTTATATATAACATTGGTGTGGTCCAGTGGTTAATTTGAATCGATTCCCGTGGATTTCAGTTGATGCAAATAGTTTTCGGATGTACATTTGCGTCCTTGTGTCATTTAAAGGGACTTACGACATTATTGCACGAAAACAATTATGACGCGGGCATGGGAAAATAGGGGAATTTCAGTATGTTGTTCAGCAATTTGTTTTGTATCAATGACCAAATTTTCAGATTTACTTTATTTTTTTCGAGGTAAAAACCTTAAATTCCTGGGCGTTGGAAGGAGATCCGGACAAGTTGGTAAAACTGTAGGGAAAGACAAAGTTGGTTAAGTTAATGAAGGAAAGTTATTGTTGGAAGGTACAGGAGTTACAGGGAATTCAGCTTAAGCTGGGGGAAACATTGAGCAGGTGGTCAAGAAGCAGAGAAGGATGCGGGGGGGATGCTTGGTAGAACATGGGAGGAAACAGGAAGGATGATGGTCAGGCAGATGCCTGCAGGTATGGGACCTGTGTATGATGCTGGAGGTACGTGACTCAGAGAAGATGCAGTGCTGGGTAGTGAAATGGCAGATGAATATGTGGTGGAGAAGGAAGGCATAGGCCAGCTTTGATGGTCAAGGAGCTGGTGTAGGGATCGCTTCAAGGGGGGAGGAGGGTAAAAAATCTGCTAAGACAAGGGGGAGACATGGGTTGGGAAATGTTATGAAATTGGTTACATAGATGGGGATATATAGAGAGAGAAGGGACCATTAGTGGAAGAAGTTGCAAGAGTATGGAAGAGAATTGAAAGGGTGAAGCATGTTATTTCAGGAAATGGGCTTAAAAGGAAGGTATTGTAAATAAAAGGTTAACAAAGTAACTACAGAATAATGTAAAGTTTGGGAGAGTGAATTAGAGAAGGCAGGTACTTCCTAACACTGGCTGAAAGCCCTATTTCAGGTTAAAATCAAATAAAAAATTATTTGTTTTATATTTTATAATCCAATATTGTTTCAGGTGTCTAAAATATGTTGCAAAAAAATGAAAATTGTTAATGACTTTAAGATATTATATAGTAGTTAAAACTTCATAATGATTTAAATAAAAGTTTACCTGTTAATATTCAAAAATTTTAAAATAGGCAGTGGAAAAAGAGAGACAGTTAACTCAGTGTAGATATTACATTGTTTATTTCTTGTAAAAAAATAATAATGAAAAGGTGACAAAATTGTATTGCTCCACTTCCTTGATTCATGCCCTAGTAATTTGTTTTGTTTGTTTATTTCATGAGTTAGTCTAATTAATATTATCAATATAGACATATTCATTTGTAAAACTTAATTAAATTGTTCCTCCTCGTTGACTATTTAAAGAACATTATCCCTCCAAATTTATATAAATTAATAATTATAAAAAGATTTCAAATACATGTATGTATATATATATATATATATATATGTGTGTGTGTGTGTGTGTGTGTGTGTGTGTCTCGTGCGTGCGTGCTAGCGTGTGTGTGTGTGTGTGTATATATATATATATATATATATATATGTGTGTGTGTGTGTGTGTGTGTGTGTGTGTGTGTGTGTGTGTCTCGTGCGTGCGTGCTAGCGTGTGTGTGTGTGTGTGTATATATATATATATATATATATATATATATATATATATATATATATATATAGAAAAAACAATAATTATTTACTGGTATTACCTATAGAAATAATTAATCCAAATAGCCTTAATTAAATAATATGGAAATAATGTTGCGATTATGTACAGTTCCATAGTTAATCAAACTTGCCTAATGCACGAATATGCAGACACAGTATTTACATGATAATATTAATTACAGACATAAACATTAGATAAAATCTGTATTATATACATATCAACTAATTTATAATCACAATTTTTATACAAATTAAATACAAAAATAAAATACAAATTATTTGTGCTTCTGTGAAATATGTGAATTTTGAATAATTTGTTTAAATATTTTGTATTTTTTTAGTTGCCTAAATATTTTAAGTATATTGTTTCCAATGATTGTAATAATGTAGGCTAATATTAATTACATATTAATTATAAAATAAATGGCTTTTTTTTGTTACAGACTTCTACAAGCAATACCTGAATGTAAAACAGAAGTCTGAGCTGAAGTCTGATATTCATATACAAGGCTTGTCAGTTGCAGAACAGATTAAGAAACTTTCAGATGGTAAGTTTAACCTTCAAACCCAAACGTTACGAGAAGTAGATTCAGTGGAGTGTCCGTGCTGCATGCTCTGGTAGTGCATGTTTGCTGTGTGTATAAAAATTGATTATAAAAATACACACAGTTATTGTTTGGTCTGATGAAAATGCCTACTTAATACCTAATTGTTAGTTCAATACACAAATTCCTCTATGAATGAAAGAGAAAAATGTTTTTTCCTAATTAATATATATATATAACAATTAGGTATATATTTTTAATTCAGATATTTTCATAATGATTTTACTGAAGAACTCTTATTGTCACAGTATTCTAGTAAAAAAAATTTTGTTATTGTGTATTGTACTAGGTCCAGCCATTTGATTTAACATTCAGTACTCTTGGCTAATGGGTAGAGATCGGAAAAATTCGCGAATTCATTTCGCGATAGGCTAAAATACAAATAGTTATACCTCAGTGCTGCCTCTGCTATTGGCTCACAACTCACCTGGATGACTCTGGGCCAATGAGAAACGCCCAACCAAAGCTTTATCGAATCACAGGCGGCTACGTTGGGACGTCTCACAAGACAGCAGCCAATGAGTGGGTGACATTTGACCGAGTGTACATAGAACTATGGAGTTCATCCTGTAGGTCATTGAAACCGCAAGTTTTTCCGGTCTCTACTAATGGGTCAATTAAGGTTGAGTCAGGAATTTTTCACTTGTGTGTAAATATTTGTTTCCTGCTTTGCATGGTTTTTTTTTATATTTTATATTTTTTATTTTTAAAAAAACAGCAAGCAGCAGTTATAAGTAAAAGAGTTTCAAGGCTGTAGTTTTAAGCCATTTGTCAGAGAGCAAAAAATGCTGTAATATATGCTGGTTTCAAGATCGAAGGAGGAGGGGGAAGGATTTGCTGTTTCTAGCAGCCGCATTCCAAAGTGTTATTTTGTTCTCATCTGTCACTCCTCCGAATATACCCCTTCTCCCAACAAGGTTCAGAAAGCTGTAAACAAGAGTGTACTAATGTGGCAATTAAAGTGACGTAGTTCACAGGCAGATCGTGTGGTTTTTCAACTAAGCCGTTCTCATCGCTGTAAATTAACATCTTCCAGCGACAAGATACAAGTTTTGCAATTATAATGCAACACATATTTTTAGGTTTAGCAGTTTTGGTTAAAAAAAAAAAATAAATAAAAAAAAAATCACGTTTTATTTACGTAAATATGGTATTAGTGTGTTTTGTACTGAGTCTACTACAAGGCCGTCACCAGGGGTGGTAGGGGGGGGCAGTAGCCCCCCTCCCCCCTAGAGCCCTAGAGATTCAAAAAAATGTAGCCAAATGCAAAAAAATACATACTTTTCCCACAACTTGCTCCCCCCCCCCCCCCAACCCCCCACCCCCCTAGACCAACGGCTGGACATCGGCTGGCGACGCCCTTGGTATACTATCTAAGGCTATAAGCTGTAAGTAGGCATGTAACAAATAATCTTAAATAAATAAATTAATTCAATTCAATTCAGTTCAAGAGTTTTTATTTGCACATAGTACACTTGTACATTGTTTTGCACAGTACTGCACAGTTGACAAGCAGTGCTTGGTGCTTGTTCGTCGCAGGTATCAGTCTGCTCGACAAGGAGCTGCAGAGGCAAGTGCTGACGAAGCATGAAGACCTCCTGTCGCAGGCCACCTGGGTGGAGAAGCTGGAGGGGGTACTGGCCGTGATGCAAGGACACGTGCAGGTACTCGCGACCATCTCACGCTGTCCCAGTGCCATCGAGTCGAGAGTGGGTACAGAACACTGCCAGTAAAAAAAAACAGAACATAATTGAACCTGTAAGTGACAAAACAATCTAATTCAGTTGCAGTTAACATGAAATTAGAGTGGTGAAAATAAATCCGCTTTATTTATAAAAAAAAATAAGAAAATCACATTTCGCACATTGGTTATAGCTTAGCAGAAAACTGTCACATTTCCTGCTAACAATAAATTTTATTTTATTCTTACGTTTTATTTATGGGCCTTGAAAATACCTTTGAAGGGCCGCCTAGCGGACACATAAGGCGTCCCAGGTACGTGGCAGCTCTGTTGTGCGCCCCGCAGAGTCTGCTGTCGGGCGTGGAGCGCCTCCGCGCCCGGGTCGTGGAGCCCTTCGGCAGGATAGAGCAGCAGACGCTGGTGCTGTCCCGCCTGCACGCCACGTCGGAGCTGCTGCGGCGCGTGGCCGGGACGCAGCGCCTGGCCCGGCGGCTGCGAGGCCTCTCCGGCCCCTCCGGCCCGCCCGCCGACCTCGTCCTTGCCGCCCGGAGCCTCAGCGAGCTGGGTGCGTGCACCGTCGGCCTTCCCTTACAACCACACATCTAACATTCGTTTATTTCATTTTATTTATTTGAATTCTGTTACGTGCGCACCGACAGTCTGGGGACTTCAGTGGTGGACACGACGTTTACAAAATATACTCAAATACGTACATAGAGAAACAAGATACAAAGGACAAGACATCCATACAAACAGACAACACAAGGACAAATACAAATATAATACTTAGAATAATAATAATTAGTACAAAGTAGTAAGGTAGTGTAATACTACGGTATTATCAGACTAACTGAAACTGTTTGTTATTGTTTTACGTTCGAGGTTAATATCGCTTCCCAATACTTTCGGCAGTGTTTTGTTTTATTTCACGCATGGCGGCGCGCGCAGCTCGTGCTGCGTCGTCATGACAACTGCTAAAATAAATAATTGCGCGGCGTTCGGAACAGCTTTAACGAGCCTATGCTTGATTGATATTGACATTTCATTGGCTTCATTAAAAAGGACGCTAACGTGTCGCGGCCGTGATTGGCCCTTTTCAATTAACAATTTAATTTCGGCAAGAGAGAAGAGAAAGAGTGGAAAATGACGCCATTTAGTGCGTGTGGTAGTGTATTCCCTCTGGGAATATTTCGTTCGTGGCGATGCTAATTTCGGCGTTATTGATCTGGAAATTACGTCAAAATACTGGGCAATGTTAATTGACGCCCTGTAATTGAATGCAGAATAATCGCATTCAATTCACGTGAGCGACGAAGTATTTTACGAACGACATTAAGCATCTATAGTTAAGGTATGGTCTGCATCATCGCAATATATTAAAATTGGCGTAAATTTTACCGTCAACATACGCGAACTATAATTATATAAACTTTGGATTATCATAAAATTAGTAGAACATTGACTTTCGGCGATTAACAGCAAATTTACTCACATTGGCACAAACTATATGTACACAAGTCCAGAAGTCTTTTGGTTAGGCGTTTCATGCTCGAGCAAGCCGGAGCAAAACCCCAAAACTTTTACTCAGTGAACAATTTCAGGAACTTTATTTATTTTGTATTTTATTCAAGAGTCAGGTTATCTACGACATCCCATAGACTTTATTTAATATTTGTTTGTTTGGTTATTATTTCCATGACTCGAGGTTTCTCATTATGATTAAAACAATAAAATAAGTTTTTTTGTGTTATTTTTGTTGTTAATTCTTGATGACCTCTGGCGCCCTAGTATTAAGTCCTGGAATAACGTTCTGAGTAATTAAAAATGGAAAATCTTAGTTTCATCACGTACACGTTTGTGTACAGAAGGGAATAAGAGACACAACATTTTTTTTTCTGGCGCACGAACTGTGGGGCCGATAGTGTGCATATTTGTATTGTGTTCTTATGTTGTAAGTTATAAGTAAATATGGAAACTAGGGGAAGGAGTAGACGTGTCAGTCAGGACAGCTCCAGGGACAGCAGTGTGGAGTCTACACACTCTGTAGATGTGTCTGTTCCCACATCACCTAGCCAAGTACCTAACACAGATTTTGTTACCCCAGTAACACAGGCTGGAGCGGCTAGAGTGGATGTGACACAACCCCAAGCTACCACCACACCACACACACACTTACCTGCATTGCCAGCTGCAGTAAGTAATGAAACAAGTGCTAGCTTACTCATCATGCTGCAGAGCATGTGGCAGGAGGTGAAAGCTAACCACAAACAACAACAAGCTAGTTTAGAAAAACAGAATGCTAGGATGGAGGAACAAAATGCTAGGTTGGAGGAAAATCTCAATAGCACTAAAGATAGCATTAAACAACAACTGGAAGTCATAGATAGCACCCTTAAAAGTGAAATGGGTGAAGTAAAAAGTAGTGTGGCTGCTATTTCTGTGCGGTTGGCAGAACACGAAAGCTACACTGATACACAGTTGCAGCTAATACAACAGCAGTGCAGTAGTACTACAACTAGGTTAGCAACAGAGTTAAATACCCAGACCAGCCAGCTGAATGACAGGTTAAATCAATTAGCTGAGCAAGCTGCTCAGAACAGCTGTGGCCTGGAACAAATTCAATCCACATGCCAGACCATGATTGAAAATGTGGTAATCAATCACACCACAGACATGAGGGAGCAGGTGGACACATTAGTGAAAAGGCAGACAGAGTTTTCAATGGACATAGAGCAGCAGGTAGGCAAGCTACAAGAGAAGGTATTGCAGTTGAGGGTAGACAATCTTACTCGCACCTCCAGTCACCATGTAGCATTGGCCCCAGCCCTGAACACCAATGCCAATGAAATCCTCAGTAGCTGTGATTCACCGCAAGTTGAGCAACCTGAGCTCCCAATCACACGCTCCAACCCCGCTAACACACACACCACCTTGGATCCCGTTGCAGTGATGCACCACCCGGCACGCCAATGGTCAGAGGCGATGCCTAGGTTCTCTGCCCATGAAGGAGAGAATCCAATGAGATTCCTTCGACGTTTCGAGGAATACGCTGACATGTTCAGGCTAAGTGATACTGAACGCCTGAAATGCATGGCAACTGCACTGAGGGACCATGCGTATTACTGGTGGGAGGTATTACAAAGTACCATCACTTCCTACCAAGAATTCAAAAGCCATTTCAAACAGCAGTTTTGGAATGTGAAAATACAGGGAACATTGAGAGCACGCCTGCATACCGAGCGGTATGATAGCAAGAAGAACCGAACTCTGGAGACACACTTGTCTCAAATGTTCGAGAGGACGCGCTACCTCGAACCAGAGATGGGTGATATTGAGTTCATGGCGATGGTGACCTCCCAGCTACCCATCAAGTACCAAGTACATTTGACAGGGCGCAGCTTCCACAATATCACAGAGTTCCGCGAACAGGTCCTCGCTTTCGACCGACTGGAGCGGCTGTCCAGGAACAACAATAGTGAGGTGGAGAAAGACCTCAAGCCTACACATCAGAAGGCAGCACCACTCTACACACCCTGGCAGCGTGGTAACGACGGCGGCAAGGCCAACGTCCACTGCACGTCATGGCAGCCTGCGAAACAGTACCGGACAGGGAAGTGGAAGACCAGGAGGGAATTCCAACCTCAACATCAAGGAAACCGCCAGCCGAAGAAACCCTACACCCACAACCAAAACCAGTGGTGGGGAAAGCATTACCGTCCTGAAGATCCAAATGGAAGGCCACCCAGGTGGGAGTACAGGAGTTACTCTAACCGTCAGCCGCCCAACAATATGCAACAGCATATGTTGCATCCCCCTGTAGCAGACACCGCTCCTGTGAATCAATCACCAGCGAGTTTCTCTACACTCAACCATCCTCCAACCACATTGTATCCCATGCAGCGAGGATATTTTGCTCGGCAGCAGCCGATCCCACCCAACTGCACAGGAACGCAGCCTCAGCCGACTGCGAGTTGCAGCTACACACAAGCTGTAACTGACAACAATACGAACTCGTCAAACTAGAGAGGGTTGGTGACGTAACACCCCGATCACCAGACCCCATACAGAGCAAAGGGGGTAATATTGCTATGCCAAGTTACAATTGTTTGCCATATAAATCTATGTTAGCCACAGTCTTACTGAAAGAGAGCGAACGGGAATTCCTTAGCCAAGAGTACAGTGAGGACACCATAACACAGTTTTCCACCGTGTGTCCTGAGGTACAACTAAACATTAATGATCAAACAGTTACTGTTCTCCTCGATAGTGGAGCAGAAATCTCCTGCGTGGATGAAGAGTTTGTTAAACACCTAGAACAAATAGGGCAGAAAACTTACATTATGCCAGTTCCTGCTATTAAGATAATAGGTGCCACATCTCGTTCCAGTCCTGTTGTCAACAGACAGATTCTACTGCAGATCAAGGGCGTAGGTGAGGTTAAACACATCACTGCATTAATAGTGAGAGGATTAGCCAAAACACTCATCCTAGGAACTGATTTCCTTACGCGCTATGGTGTGACACTGGACTTTGATAACCTAACAGTCTCGTCCAATGAAAATAAGTTACCTACAACTGTAACTATTGGACAATGGAAGTTGCAGTGTAATTACGCTAGTCGAGTACCCAGAGAATCATTTTACCAGCATGTTTTCAATGTTGACATCAAGGAAGACCTAATCGCATCTGTCGAAGAACTCACTAAAGCAGTTCGAGGTATTTCGACAGTACAGCCAAGGCAGATACAGATGCTATACAACTTGTTGTGCCAACACCGCCATGTTTTCAGCGACAAGCCAGGGTACAACAAATTCTACCAAGCCAAGATAGTAGTACGTCAAGAGGAGCCCTTCCATAGGAAAACTTATCCTATTCCAGCAAAGTATCTGAACGAAGCCACGGAATATCTACAACTGATGCTGGATTGGAATGTCATCAAGCGTGAAGCCAGTCCGTATGCCAATCCTGTGGTATGCGTGAGGAAGAAGGATGGATCGGTGCGCCTATGTCTGGATGCACGTGAACTGAATCGAATCACAGTGAAGGACAGAGAGAGTCCTACCCAGACCAACGAGATCCTAAGGCTTTACCAAGGAGTAAAATATTTGACTACTCTAGACTTATCTGCTGGATATTGGCAAATACCTCTACAGCCTGAGTCATGCCAATACACTGCATTTCTCTTTCGCAATCAACAGTACACTTTTCAGGTGCTACCATTTGGTTTATGCAATGCGGTGGCAGAATTTTCAAGATGCTTATCAGCCACATTGGGACCTGAATGCCAGTCATTTGCCAAAGCATATGTAGATGACATTCTCATCACATCAACAACTTTCGAAGAGCATTTAGAACATATCAACATTGTACTATCCAAATTACAGGAATCTGGAATGACAGTGAAAATAAGAAAATCTTTGTTTTGCAGAGAGGAACTTCCGTTCTTAGGGCATATCCTAACACCAACTGGAATCAAGACTGCACCTGACAAACTGAAAGCTATTCAAGAGTTTCCAGCACCTACCAATGTGAAACAACTACGAACCTTCCTAGGTGTTGTAGGTTTCTACAGGAACTATAGTAACCAGGTAGCAGGAGTAGCCATACCTTTGTTTGCATTGTTCAAGAAGGATTGTACGTGGAAGTGGGGCGAAGAAGAACAACTGGCCTTTAAAAAGCTGAAACAAATATTTCTAAAAGAACATGTCATATCACATCCAGTTCAAGGACGTGAATTTTTGTTATACACTGATGCATCCAACCGAGCATTAGGCTGCAAATTGGCACAACTAGACAACGACGGCATTGAGAAGACAGTATCCATGGCCAGTCGAACATTAAATTCTGCTGAACAAAATTACACAGTAACAGAAAAGGAGGCACTTGCAATTGTTTGGTCCCTACAAAAGTTTAGAGACTTACTGCTAGGAGAGAAAATCAAACTCCTGACAGACCATCAGGCGTTAACATGCCTCAAGGCTGGAAAAATGTTTGGCCAAAGATTAACAAGATGGTACCTGCTGATGCAGGAATATGACATTGAGATCAGTCATATTAAAGGCTCTAATAATGTTGTAGCAGACTACCTTAGCAGAATTACACCAGATGGAGCGGCAGATGTGTCAACATCCAACAGAAACAAGGAATTTCTGGTAACAGCTGTGAGTGTAGAGTCCCTCTGGAAAAACAACAAACAACTGAAGAAGATGCTGCAAGACATAAAAACACTGCAACAGACAGATCCTATCTGTGAAGAACTTAGGAAGAAGTTAGCATCCAGTGATCTTACGCACAAGATACACAGATACTTCTGTACATCATCTGATGGTACCCTGTTCCATCATAGGGAGAAAGCAGACACTTTCGAAGACCACTGGAAGCCTATAGTGCCAGTGTCACTGCAGAATAAAATTACTTGGCAACTACACCTAAGTCTGGGACATGCAGGATCCAGTAAAGTATATGGAGCTATCCGTCGACAGCTGTATTGGAACAACATGTCAAGAAGCATAGCCAAGGTGACTGCTTCGTGCTTGCTATGTCAACAAGCAAAGCATGCACCCGAGAAACTACATGGCGAGTTACAAGCCATACTACCTAGCAGACCGCTAGCACAGCTATCAGTAGATTTGTTTGGTCCTTTACCTAAATCCAAGGCAGGAGTACAATATGTGTTTGTAATCCTAGACATTTACAGTAAATACACCAAATTGTACCCTATTGTAAATGCTAATGCTAAGACCGTACTCGCAAAGATGAAGAATTTTGTGGAAACTGTAGGAAAACCTACTGTGGTGCTATCTGACAGGGGTACACAATTCTCCAGTGATACCTGGCGAGAAGGGATTAGGAAGTTGAACATTGTACCAACAACATCTTCCATTAGACACCCTCAGTCAAACCCCGTGGAACGTCAGATGAGATCAATTGGCAATATGCTACGTATATATTGCCACGACAAGCAACAGTCATGGCGAGATCAAATTAAATTTATTGAGTGTGTACTGAATCACACAATTCACTCGTCTATTGGCATAACCCCCCATGAAGCCCTATGCTCTGTAAGATCGGAGGTGTTACCACCGAAATTAATACCGGAATGCGACAAACCAGAACAAGACATGGAGAGGCCAACTCAGGAAGAAATTGAAGAACTGGTACAAGATAAATTAACAAGAGAAGCCGACCTTAGGAAGAAAAGGAAGCCAGCATCCAGGATCAGTAAATTCACTGTAGGAGACTTAGTTCTACGCCGTACAGCACCAACTAGTAACAAGTGGGCTCATCTAGCGAAGAAACTATTTTTATTGTACTCAGGTCCCTACAAAGTAGTAGCTGTGGAGAAATGTAACTGCTACACTCTACAGGACCCTGATACAGGAAAAATTGTAGGGAATTACAATTTGAGTCAGCTTAGGCCTTACAAAACACCTGTGGTGAATTAGAACACCAAATATGTACCATTATTACTTGTGTTATGCTAAAACCATTGTATTGTTTATGTTGCTAAGGAAATTTAATTATATATATCCTCATGAGTTGATAGAGGTAATCCAGGTGTATAGGTACCTCATTGCTTCGATATGGTAATTTATATTCGAAGAATTAGGGTGTTTGTCAGTTGATGATTTTATTCCAACTGATATTTGTGCTTGGAGCATATGTGTTGCCTGAGCGTTGGTTTGGTACATTGTCCTAGAGGGACATACCAAATATTATGTACTGTGTGTACAGTTACTGTGTTGAGACACAGTTATTATCACCCTATTAGTCGAGTTCGACCATATTAGCAATGGATATACACGTGAGGTTTAAATAAAATTTGGCATAAGATGTGTACAAACACTATGTGACATATTACAATGTATAACTAATGCAACACACAACTAAATACTACATATAATTAATGGCCTAAAGATTAGTTGACAAATATCCTACTAAATGAACACACTTGTTGGTATGAGTACTTACAGTTTGATCCAGGCTACTGCCTTGCCCCTATCTATGCTTCTTCATCGTCTAGTAGTTAATGATGCACTTTGATTGGGTTCCCACAGGACACCCGAAACTATAAGTGGATATCAACTTCATCCACACTCTTATGAATAGGATGTAAAAACACTCCACTTTATATTGAGAAAAGAAGAAATGAAAGATAAAGAATTTTAAAGATTGTCTTTAATGAACAGCTTTAAAAACATAAACACTATACACTAGCACTCAATCAATAATATTTATCTTGAGGTTATTGTCATTATTTCATAGCTGAGAAGCAAATAATGTCTCTTCTTGTAAATAAGTGTAGCTATTGTATAACATGTGATGAAGGAAAATATTCACATATGATATGTGAGAAGCATATTAAATATGCTAATATGTTATTGAAAGCCCAATATTATTGACAAATCTCAATTAAGAAATTGAATGTAATTATTTACTAGGTGAGGATATTATGTTGATAACATCCATAAAATATATTTTATTTATTCATCACCTACTACAAAGGTAAACAATAACCTGTTGTTGTTATTGCAAAGTACTATGCAATGTTATTGTTGCAAATACTGTTTATGTATGCATTACCTTATTATTTAACAGAGTTATTATGTGTTCAATTAATGTTTATATTTATTATTAAGTTGTTATGAATTATTAATTTTATGAGTTTGAGGAATCTCGAGTCATTTAATTTATGTTAGAGTAGGGGAGCAAGAGAAGAAGAGGGGTTAGTGATAGCATGAGGCACGATCACAGGACGCTGTATATTCATATTGCGCAAGTGATAAGAACTGTTATAGGACGTGTGATTAACGTGTGTGTGTCTTCTGATTGCCGACGAACTGAATGAGTTTTGTTGCGGTCCCCTTCGACACCGTCTGCAGCAGTAGATGCAGCTGCAGCAGCAGCAGCAGCAGCAGCAGCAGTAGTCCAAGGCACATGTAGAGTCATGTGTTGGACATTTGACTCAGCAGCTCGTACCAGTTGGTACGACCCCAGCGAACACGCCGCAGACCCGGTGGGTCCGCATCAGCACGACACCACAGCATCCATCGTGATGTCATTGGTGACATCAGGTGATGCGATCATCGATGAACAGCACACTGGTCCAGCAGTCTTCAATACGTCGATCGCCTACAACAGTGTATTGTTGGCTGAACCGCCATCCCAGCACTGTGGTTTACACCGCAGTAGACCTCTCTGCTCAGCTGTCACTTACCATGTATGGAGATTGGTGAGCCTTCTTCTACATCCTTGCTTCGCCTAATCAGGTAACTGATATTCCACAACATGTAGACAGATCATGTTTACAAACAACAGTGCGACTGTCCAGCCTACGAAGAGTAGTGTCGTTTGGCAAGAGAATAACGTTTTTCAACTTTCATCGCAATGTTGCCAACTTGTGAAGTAACCAGTTCCAGTTATTAGTTTTACGATCTAAATTGAATTTAACTTTTTGGACAGTGAAATATAAAATTATATCGGGAGCGGCACTGTAATACTACTGTATTATCAGACTAACTGAAACTGTTTATTATTGTTTTACGTTCGAGGTTAATACCGCTTCCCGATACTTTCGGCAGTGTTTTGTTTTGTTCCACGCATGGCGGCGCGCGCATCTCGTGCTGTGTCGTCATGACAACTGCTAAAATAAATAATCGCGCGGCGTTCGGAACAGCTTTAACGAGCCTATGCTTGATTGATATTGACATTTCATTGGCTTCATTAAAAAGGACGCTAACGTGTCGCGGCCGTGATTGGCCCTTTTCAATTAACAATTTAATTTCGGCAAGAGAGAAGAGAAAGAGTGGAAAATGACGCCATTTAGTGCGTGTGGTAGTGTATTCCCTCTGGGAATATTTCGTTCGTGGCGATGCTAATTTCGGCGTTATTGATCTGGAAATTACGTCAAAATACTGGGCAATGTTAATTGACGCCCTGTAATTGAATGCAGAATAATCGCATTCAATTCACGTGAGCGACGAAGTATTTTACGAACGACATTAAGCATCTATAGTTAAGGTATGGTCTGCATCATCGCTATATATTAAAATTGGCGTAAATTTTACAGTCAACATACGCGAACTATAATTATATAAACTTTGGATTATCATAAAATTAGTAGAACATTGACTTTCGGCGATTAACAGCAAATTTACTCACATTGGCACAAACTATATGTACACAAGTCCAGAAGTCTTTTGGTTAGGCGTTTCATGCTCGAGCAAGCCGGAGCAAAACCCCAAAACTTTTACTCAGTGAACAATTTCAGGAACTTTATTTATTTTGTATTTTATTCAAGAGTCAGGTTATCTACGACATCCCATAGACTTTATTTAATATTTGTTTGTTTGGTTATTATTTCCATGACTCCAGGTTTCTCATTATGATTAAAACAATAAAATAAGTTTTTTTGTGTTATTTTTGTTGTTAATTCTTGATGACCTCTGGCGCCCTAGTATTAAGTCCTGGAATAACGTTCTGAGTAATTAAAAATGGAAAATCTTAGTTTCATCACGTACACGTTTGTGTACAGAAGGGAATAAGAGACACAACATTTTTTTTTCTGCATCGAAAAATTCTGCCACCGCATTGCATAAACCAAATGGAAAAATGTTGTGTCTCTTATTCCCTTCTGTACACAAACGTGTACGTGATGAAACTAAGATTTTCCATTTTTAATTACTCAGAACATTATTCCAGGACTTAATACTAGGGCGCCAGAGGTCATCAAGAATTAACAACAAAATAACACAAAAAAACTTATTTTATTGTTTTAATCATAATGAGAAACCTCGAGTCATGGAAATAATAAACAAATATTAAATAAAGTCTATGGGATGTCGTAGATAACCTGACTCTTGAATAAAATACAAAATAAATAAAGTTCCTGAAATTGTTCACTGAGTAAAAGTTTTGGGGTTTTGCTCCGGCTTGCTCGAGCATGAAACGCCTAACCAAAAGACTTCTGGACTTGTGTACATATAGTTTGTGCCAATGTGAGTAAATTTGCTGTTAATCGCCGAAAGTCAATGTTCTACTAATTTTATGATAATCCAAAGTTTATATAATTATAGTTCGCGTATGTTGACGGTAAAATTTACGCCAATTTTAATATATAGCGATGATGCAGACCATACCTTAACTATAGATGCTTAATGTCGTTCGTAAAATACTTCGTCGCTCACGTGAATTTAATGCGATTATTCTGCATTCAATTACAGGGCGTCAATTAACATTGCCCAGTATTTTGACGTAATTTCCAGATCAATAACGCCGAAATTAGCATCGCCACGAACGAAATATTCCCAGAGGGAATACACTACCACACGCACTAAATGGCGTCATTTTCCACTCTTTCTCTTCTCTCTTGCCGAAATTAAATTGTTAATTGAAAAGGGCCAATCACGGCCGCGACACGTTAGCGTCCTTTTTAATGAAGCCAATGAAATGTCAATATCAATCAAGCATAGGCTCATTAAAGCTGTTCCGAACGCCGCGCGATTATTTATTTTAGCAGTTGTCATGACGACACAGCACGAGATGCGCGCGCCGCCATGCGTGGAACAAAACAAAACACTGCCGAAAGTATCGGGAAGCGGTATTAACCTCGAACGTAAAACAATAATAAACAGTTTCAGTTAGTCTGATAATACAGTAGTATTACAGTGCCGCTCCCGATATAATTTTATATTTCACTGTCCAAAAAGTTAAATTCAATTTAGATCGTTAAAACAAATAACTGGAACTGGTTACTTCACAAGTTGGCAACATTGCGATGAAAGTTGAAAAACGTTATTCTCTTGCCAAACGACACTACTCTTCGTAGGCTGGACAGTCGCACTGTTGTTTGTAAACATGATCTGTCTACATGTTGTGGAATATCAGTTACCTGATTAGGCGAAGCAAGGATGTAGAAGAAGGCTCACCAATCTCCATACATGGTAAGTGACAGCTGAGCAGAGAGGTCTACTGCGGTGTAAACCACAGTGCTGGGATGGCGGTTCAGCCAACAATACACTGTTGTAGGCGATCGACGTCGTGAAGACTGCTGGACCAGTGTGCTGTTCATCGATGATCGCATCACCTGATGTCACCAATGACATCACGATGGATGCTGTGGTGTCGTGCTGATGCGGACCCACCGGGTCTGCGGCGTGTTCGCTGGGGTCGTACCAACTGGTACGAGCTGCTGAGTCAAATGTCCAACACATGACTCTACATGTGCCTTGGACTACTGCTGCTGCTGCTGCTGCTGCTGCAGCTGCATCTACTGCTGCAGACGGTGTCGAAGGGGACCGCAACAAAACTCGTTCAGTTCGTCGGCAATCAGAAGACACACACACGTTAATCACACGTCCTATAACAGTTCTTATCACTTGCGCAATATGAATATACAGCGTCCTGTGATCGTGCCTCATGCTATCACTAACCCCTCTTCTTCTCTTGCTCCCCTACTCTAACATAAATTAAATGACTCGAGATTCCTCAAACTCATAAAATTAATAATTCATAACAACTTAATAATAAATATAAACATTAATTGAACACATAATAACTCTGTTAAATAATAAGGTAATGCATACATAAACAGTATTTGCAACAATAACATTGCATAGTACTTTGCAATAACAACAACAGGTTATTGTTTACCTTTGTAGTAGGTGATGAATAAATAAAATATATTTTATGGATGTTATAAACATAATATCCTCACCTAGTAAATAATTACATTCAATTTCTTAATTGAGATTTGTCAATAATATTGGGCTTTCAATAACATATTAGCATATTTAATATGCTTCTCACATATCATATGTGAATATTTTCCTTCATCACATGTTATACAATAGCTACACTTATTTACAAGAAGAGACATTATTTGCTTCTCAGTTATGAAATAATGACAATAACCTCAAGATAAATATTATTGATTGAGTGCTAGTGTATAGTGTTTATGTTTTTAAAGCTGTTCATTAAAGACAATCTTTAAAATTCTTTATCTTTCATTTCTTCTTTTCTCAATATAAAGTGGAGTGTTTTTACATCCTATTCATAAGAGTGTGGATGAAGTTGATATCCACTTATAGTTTCGGGTGTCCTGTGGGAACCCAATTAAAGTGCATCATTAACTACTAGACGATGATGAAGCATAGATAGGGGCAAGGCAGTAGCCTGGATCAAACTGTAAGTACTCATACCAACAAGTGTGTTCATTTAGTAGGATATTTGTCAACTAATCTTTAGGCCATTAATTATATGTAGTATTTAGTTGTGTGTTGCATTTGTTATACATTGTAATATGTCACATAGTGTTTGTACACATCTTATGCCAAATTTTATTTAAACCTCACGTGTATATCCATTGCTAATATGGTCGAACTCGACTAATAGGGTGATAATAACTGTGTCTCAACACAGTAACTGTACACACAGTACATAATATTTGGTATGTCCCTCTAGGACAATGTACCAAACCAACGCTCAGGCAACACATATGCTCCAAGCACAAATATCAGTTGGAATAAAATCATCAACTGACAAACACCCTAATTCTTCGAATATAAATTACCATATCGAAGCAATGAGGTACCTATACACCTGGATTACCTCTATCAACTCATGAGGATATATATAATTAAATTTCCTTAGCAACATAAACAATACAATGGTTTTAGCATAACACAAGTAATAATGGTACATATTTGGTGTTCTAATTCACCACAGGTGTTTTGTAAGGCCTAAGCTGACTCAAATTGTAATTCCCTACAATTTTTCCTGTATCAGGGTCCTGTAGAGTGTAGCAGTTACATTTCTCCACAGCTACTACTTTGTAGGGACCTGAGTACAATAAAAATAGTTTCTTCGCTAGATGAGCCCACTTGTTACTAGTTGGTGCTGTACGGCGTAGAACTAAGTCTCCTACAGTGAATTTACTGATCCTAGATGCTGGCTTCCTTTTCTTCCTAAGGTCGATTCTCTTGTTAGTTTGTCTCGTACCAGTTCTTCGATTTCTTCCTCTATTCCTTCTCTGTTGTTAGCCCCTCCATGTCATGTCCAGGAGTGTCACTTCCGGGTATAAGGTTGTTTAATACATCCAACCTTATTGAGCATAATTATTTTGATGCTCCTCAATTACAGCTTGAGAGTAGCTGCAATTCGCAGTCTGCTGAGGCTGCGTTCCAGTGCAGTTGGGCGGGATCGGTTGCTGCCGAGCAAAGTATCCACGCTGCATGGGGTACGATGTGGTTGGAGGATGGTTGATTGTAGAGAAACTCGCTGGTGATTGATTCACAGGAGCGGTGTCTGCTACAGGGGGATGCAACATATGCTGTTGCATATTGTTGGGCGGCTGACGGTTAGAGTAACTCCTGTACTCCCACCTGGGTGGCCTTCCATTTGGATCTTCAGGACGGTAATGCTTTCCCCACCACTGGTTTTGGTTGTGGGTGTAGGGTTTCTTCGGCTGGCGGTTTCCTTGATGTTGAGGTTGGAATTCCCTCCTGGTCTTCCACTTCCCTGTCCGGTACTGTTTCGCAGGCTGCCATGACGTGCAGTGGACGTTGGCCTTGCCGCCGTCGTTACCACGCTGCCAGGGTGTGTAGAGTGGTGCTGCCTTCTGATGTGTAGGCTTGAGGTCTTTCTCCACCTCGCTATTGTTGTTCCTGGACAGCCGCTCCAGTCGGTCGAAAGCGAGGACCTGTTCGCGGAACTCTGTGATATTGTGGAAGCTGCGCCCTGTCAAATGTACTTGGTACTTGATGGGTAGCTGGGAGGTCACCATCGCCATGAACTCAATATCACCCATCTCTGGTTCGAGGTAGCGCGTCCTCTCGAACATTTGAGACAAGTGTGTCTCCAGAGTTCGGTTCTTCTTGCTATCATACCGCTCGGTATGCAGACGTGCTCTCAATGTTCCCTGTATTTTCACATTCCAAAACTGCTGTTTGAAATGGCTTTTGAATTCTTGGTAGGAAGTGATGGTACTTTGTAATACCTCCCACCAGTAATACGCATGGTCCCTCAGTGCAGTTGCCATGCATTTCAGGCGTTCAGTATCACTTAGCCTGAACATGTCAGCGTATTCCTCGAAACGTCGAAGGAATCTCATTGGATTCTCTCCTTCATGGGCAGAGAACCTAGGCATCGCCTCTGACCATTGGCGTGCCGGGTGGTGCATCACTGCAACGGGATCCAAGGTGGTGTGTGTGTTAGCGGGGTTGGAGCGTGTGATTGGGAGCTCAGGTTGCTCAACTTGCGGTGAATCACAGCTACTGAGGATTTCATTGGCATTGGTGTTCAGGGCTGGGGCCAATGCTACATGGTGACTGGAGGTGCGAGTAAGATTGTCTACCCTCAACTGCAATACCTTCTCTTGTAGCTTGCCTACCTGCTGCTCTATGTCCATTGAAAACTCTGTCTGCCTTTTCACTAATGTGTCCACCTGCTCCCTCATGTCTGTGGTGTGATTGATTACCACATTTTCAATCATGGTCTGGCATGTGGATTGAATTTGTTCCAGGCCACAGCTGTTCTGAGCAGCTTGCTCAGCTAATTGATTTAACCTGTCATTCAGCTGGCTGGTCTGGGTATTTAACTCTGTTGCTAACCTAGTTGTAGTACTACTGCACTGCTGTTGTATTAGCTGCAACTGTGTATCAGTGTAGCTTTCGTGTTCTGCCAACCGCACAGAAATAGCAGCCACACTACTTTTTACTTCACCCATTTCACTTTTAAGGGTGCTATCTATGACTTCCAGTTGTTGTTTAATGCTATCTTTAGTGCTATTGAGATTCTCCTCTAACCTAGCACTAGTGCCCTGGAGACTCTCCTCTAACTTAGCACTCTGTTTTTCTAAACTAGCTTGTTGTTGTTTGTGGTTAGCTTTCACCTCCTGCCACATGCTCTGCAGCATGATGAGCAAGCTAGCACTTGTTTCATTACTTACTGCAGCTGGCAATGCAGGTAAGTGTGTGTGTGGTGTGGTGGTAGCTTGGGGTTGTGTCACATCCACTCTAGCCGCTCCAGCCTGTGTTACTGGGGTAACAAAATCTGTGTTAGGTACTTGGCTAGGTGATGTGGGAACAGACACATCTACAGAGTGTGTAGACTCCACACTGCTGTCCCTGGAGCTGTCCTGACTGACACGTCTACTCCTTCCCCTAGTTTCCATATTTACTTATAACTTACAACATAAGAACACAATACAAATATGCACACTATCGGCCCCACAGTTCGTGCGCCAGAAAAAAAAATGTTGTGTCTCTTATTCCCTTCTGTACACAAACGTGTACGTGATGAAACTAAGATTTTCCATTTTTAATTACTCAGAACATTATTCCAGGACTTAATACTAGGGCGCCAGAGGTCATCAAGAATTAACAACAAAATAACACAAAAAAACTTATTTTATTGTTTTAATCATAATGAGAAACCTCGAGTCATGGAAATAATAAACAAATATTAAATAAAGTCTATGGGATGTCGTAGATAACCTGACTCTTGAATAAAATACAAAATAAATAAAGTTCCTGAAATTGTTCACTGAGTAAAAGTTTTGGGGTTTTGCTCCGGCTTGCTCGAGCATGAAACGCCTAACCAAAAGACTTCTGGACTTGTGTACATATAGTTTGTGCCAATGTGAGTAAATTTGCTGTTAATCGCCGAAAGTCAATGTTCTACTAATTTTATGATAATCCAAAGTTTATATAATTATAGTTCGCGTATGTTGACGGTAAAATTTACGCCAATTTTAATATATAGCGATGATGCAGACCATACCTTAACTATAGATGCTTAATGTCGTTCGTAAAATACTTCATCGCTCACGTGAATTGAATGCGATTATTCTGCATTCAATTACAGGGCGTCAATTAACATTGCCCAGTATTTTGACGTAATTTCCAGATCAATAACGCCGAAATTAGCATCGCCACGAACGAAATATTCCCAGAGGGAATACACTACCACACGCACTAAATGGCGTCATTTTCCACTCTTTCTCTTCTCTCTTGCCGAAATTAAATTGTTAATTGAAAAGGGCCAATCACGGCCGCGACACGTTAGCGTCCTTTTTAATGAAGCCAATGAAATGTCAATATCAATCAAGCATAGGCTCGTTAAAGCTCAGAGACAATCTATACGGGGAGACCGGTAAGTCATAGATAATACACGGTTCCGACTTTAAAGGCGACACGTGCTGCCATCTGTGATTGTACCACAAACTATTTAGACAAAAGGCAAACATCAGCGCTCCCAGTGGCGACTACCGGAACTACGTGAACCACGCTCGGTCGTGGCGGGTTTTTCGAATATACTGTTCTTATATGTAAATATTAACTGATGTTTTTATTTTTAAAATAGGCTATCTAGAGAGGGCAATAAACAAAATAAACGTATATTTAATAGGTTTGACATACAATACCAGCACTACAGCAACATTGAAACAAATAAAACTTGGAATTACTGGTTTGTATAATTTTTCTTTGAGTTTAAATTTTTCTCCTTCTTTATAACCTATTTGTATTTATTGTGTACAAAAGCAGAGAAACAACCAGTCTGTTTTCAAAGCAGGTAACATATTATCATGCAAAAAAATTTTTTAAATGTTTTACCTAAGTACTTGTTTTAATTATACAGCCACCTTAAAATATACATCTTCATTGTATAGTGCAGGGTATTGCTATTATTTTCTTATTATAAGAAAATAATTAATTACAAGTATTACTCATAAATAAAAAGCCATTATAAAATATCAGGAGATAATAATATATGTGAGACTATCAATTTGTAAACTGTTTGATATAATGCAATGATCTGCAAGTAATTAAGTTTTTAATTTAGATTACGTCCCCAATTTCGTGTCCTCTACATATTATGTTACCTTGATGAACATACACTTACCTCATTTTTACTTCATTAAGTAGCCAGGTTGAAAAATAGTGAAACATGTGAAATACTCATTGTAATTAATATTATATAGTGATCCCCAAAAAATTACACAATTTCACCTATTACAGATACCTTAACTTTTATTTTGGTCATACATATGCTCAGAAAAACTACAAGTTCCTACAATTTTCACCCCTCTCCATTTTTTGCGCAACAGAAATGGCTGTTTGAAAATTTACAACAGATTACATAAATATGGCAGAATCTATTAACAAAATAAAACCAAAGTGTGAAAGTTAAAATATTTAAAATTACCCAACTTACATTTAGTAAGTAAAATATTTCTTGCCAAATTACTATAATCTGATTAAGTTTGGTCTGTAATATTTTCTAAAACTAATATTTGTCTGTGTTACAACTTAAAAAATTTATTTATGTTTATTTGTCATTGGCTATATATTTAAGAAGGTTTCATTGTATTAGCATATAAATTAATTTACTGTAACCAATCAAAATCTTTTCACTCCTTTACAGTAGAATTTCAGCGAGTAGTTAGCTTGATTACTTTAACAGATTAAATTTTTATAATAAAACCCAACTAACAGCTTATTAACTCAGGAGTCTAATTCCGAGAAATGCATATAATATGATTATGAGCTACGATTAATAAAATTATAACCATAAACCACTTTTTCTACCCTTAAGAGGTGGAATTCTTTAAGTGTGTGTGTATATATATACACACACACACACATCCTAGTGTTTAAGTTAATCAAAACACCTAATAAAAATTGTTAAGGTTTGATTGATGCCGGAACAAACAGACGAAAACTCTAAAAAGTATGAACATATTTTTGACTTTAAATTAAATAATTTTACTAGTCATTTCTAACAGTTTATCATCATTTCATCCAATGTATAGACTTTTTACATCAAACAATTCTATTATTTGCTTAGATAGAGATTTAAACAATTTGCTTGTAAGGGGTAAAACAAAAACCAAGTCATTTACTTCCACTAAAATGGTTGATTTTATTTCCATATTATACATAATGCTCTTCCAAAACAAATGCTAGGTATTTAATTATATTTAATTATTTTATTCAAAACTTCAGGTCCTTGCACATTAATAACTTTTAAGTAATTAAGGCATTGAGCATTTTACATGGATCATGAACAGCATTCAAATACATTAGATTTATCATATATACAATACAGAGTTGGTGAGGTTTTGTCTATCAGTTGGTTAAAACTATTCCAGTACTAATGATACTGGTTTCAATGATCATTTAATAGTACAAACAAAAATAATTTTTAATTAGTAAAAAACAGTAACATTTTGTGATTTTCTCTATTAACATTAAAGACCATACACTCGAGTAGTTGTAGGAATTTTCCAGGCTTTGACATGACAGGCAAAATTCAAGGAATTTCAACGAGGTTGAGAAACCTGTAAAACTTTTTTTTTATTAAACATGTATCCCAATTTTATTTAAAAGCATGATATACTGATAAAAACAAACACTTCAGTTAAAGCATGTAACATTTTAGCCATAGCCCCAAAAAAATACAACACACCTGATTACTAAACAAGAAATGGAAATATTTAAACATTAAGTGGGAACAAAAAATGCAGCCACTAAAAAAAAAAAAAAAAAAAAAAACCAAAATGTAAATTAAAAAATAAAGGGGGGTTTGTAAAATATCCCTCAAAAATATACATACAAAAACTGACAATTGTAACAATATTGTATGTATATATGTATATGTCTCAGTGACCTCTGACATGTTCTGTATCCCTGGAATACCTCCATATGGGATCGACTGAACGAAATGAAATAAATAAATAAAATAAACGGTTGTAATACATTATGAGTATGCTAAAGTATTGACATTTTGTAACACCATATATTGAGTTATAAAAGTTTTAAGGTTAGAATTCACTAAGAAATTGAGTAGATTAAAAAAAACATTTGAGCACAGCCTACAGGCACCTATTTATTCTGGAATAGTTATGAAAACTTCTATAAACCTCTTGAAAATGTAATAGACATATCATATTGTCTAATATTCCATAATGATTGCTAAAACATTTTCTCATATTCCATGTAGAGGAAATGTTTTGAATATTTAAAATTTTATGCATCCAGCTTTTATGAGCTTTGAATAATTTTCCTATTATGCGTAATAAGGTAGTTATGAATTTTTATTGTTGACCTTCAAACACTATTTTTCATCCCTTGCAATAATAAGTAGTAGTAAAAAATTTATCTTTGGAAACAAAATAAAGATGGTTTAAAATGTATTTAATCAATTAATTCCATGGGAACAAAGTAGCTCGCAGTTAATTAATGAACATTATTGCAAAATGCTATTTATGACAAATTATATACAACACACTGTATTACTGGCCATGCATCACCATACCCTGTAGTCCTAATGTGTCTATATCAATGTGGCATGCTCGATGCCTAGAGATGGCCAGGTCTCTGAAAATGAGCATAATTAAGGGGGTCAATATCTCACCTCACACATACCACATAACACACTGACCAGGAGTCTCAGACGGGTTCACGTGCCCATTCATGTGGTGGCACCCACCATAAATAACCTCAATATCAAACCACATTAGGTGTAAGGCCCTCACCCTTGCAGTTTTGGTTATGTCATTTAAAAAAAATGTTATTAGACAAGTTTTCTTATAACTCCTATGAATTATACTACATGCAAACTGAAGTGATAATTGTCATACGGGAGTTATAAACTTTTTTTTTTCAATAAATCTTCCTAATTTATATACCTACATCGGATTTTGCCCATTATCGAACTCTGCCAATATTTTCTAATCCTAAATTTTATGCATCAGCTTGAAAGTGATTGGTGAAAATTTGCAGAAGTTAACATTTCAATAAAAATGTGATAGATACATACATACACACACATTTACATATATATATAAACTTCTGAGATGATTTAGGGTTTGGTGTCAATGAACCATGCAACCAAAAATTTACAAAAATTTACTGGAAGTCACACCATGTTAAGGGCCACTATAGGTAGTCTTTCTTCTAAATCTACCTAATACAATATTTACTTCCTTAATTTGCACAAAAATATCATCACACAATGTATTCGTACACTTTTAAATGGGCTGTCTACACAGGAATAAGAAATAATTAAAAGCCATTATGTTACATCCAACCAATCAATGCTCAAGTGACAATTTTACTACAGAACAATATGATTTAATACAGTATACATTAACTATTATCACTGTATATCAATTTTGCAACAAGTCTCTATCATTACCATAATACTAATGAATAAAAGAATATGTGAAATAATAAGAGAAATCACAGGGGGCAAATACCCATCATAATTTTAGACTTAGGCTGCATATACACATATTTGTGTGAACTGTTTTGTACATTTCTACCTGTGTGACAGAACTGACATTTTCCTACAGTGCTTTTTCATTTTCTTGGATGAAATTAAGTTTCTGTTTACCCTCTTACACCACCACCTCACTAAAATCTCACAGATTCCCTTCATAAGGAAATTTTTGATGATGTCCAAATGTTCCTGACATTTACCTTCCTTCAACCACATAAAGTCACATTTATTTTCAAATTCAATGGATACTGTTTTTAGCAGATCATTGGAGTGCGAAATACTAGCCATAATTCCTTCAAACAGTAATGCACATTGCCTGACTAATTTAACTGTACACTGTGATGGATAAGTTAATCTGCTGGTGGTATCTGAAAACTCTTTGAAACATATTGCTGTGTTACAAAAGTCTTCTTCACTACCCACTAACAGCCTACTGCACTCTTCACACACAACCTTCTTCAACACTTTACGGACTATATAACCAGCCACATATGCATCAGGCAGTACAGATATGTCTCCACACTGAACTGCATTTTCAATATCTGCCACTGCATTAACATAACTGTCATAACAAGGCTTCACAACTACATCACCAGAACTAGCATTTTTATCAGAGGGTTCAAGTCCAAAAAGAAAAGTATGTAAATCACTCAAAACTGTTGCGTGATCTGCCTGACAATTACCAGAGTAACCTTTAAATGCCAAACTGTTGATAACAGCTGTCTTCAATGCTGCTGAGAACTGATATATTGTTGGGTTATAATTAGACCCACAGTAAGATTGAATTGCTCCAAACAAGTTTTCCAAAGCATCCTGGTTAAGGTTCCTAAGCTGCAGGAACCGAAACCCAGCTTCCGACAAAACACGCCACACATGAACTGCAGCATTCATAGATGTAATCCAGCCCCACTGTGAAGGAGGACGAGATACCAAACTACGATGCTTACCAGGCGTTATTGGTGGAGGCTTTTGTTTCCTTTCTCTGTTTAGTCTTCGATCAGCAGTTGGATCAAAGCAAAACTCCCATTTCTGAACTTTGCTTTTAGCTTCATCTTGCCAGAATTCAATATGTGGGCTGTTGGCAGACAGTGCACACCTCAATGGCTTGCCAGACTGTGGATACTGTTCAGTTCCATTAAAGCTATCAAAGATAGCATCCACATCTGCCACAAATGAAGCTGTAATAGTAGCTTCGATTGGCAAAATATCTGGAAAAAAATATTGGAAAACTTTAAGAACTGACAAGCGAGTCTAAAAAACTTAATATATTACAAAATAAATAAAAGTAATTTAGCTCTGGCATTAATGACAAACTGACAATAAAACATCTACATAATTTAAAGTATAGGTTTTTATATATATATATATATATATATATATATATATATATATATATATATATATATATATTGAGAGAGAGAGAGACAGACACACGCACACATGTACGCACGCACACACACACACACACACCATTTATTATATACATAAATGTATAAAAATATCCTAATTAACTTCCGATATGAACAGAAAAATATTTGATGTATAAACAAATAAATTATTATATACATTAATGTTTTGATAGTCATAGGTCTCCCGTGCATTAAATGTAGTGAAGGATGCACTGCAATTATGTATCTACATAATAAAATCAAACTGCATGTACGGAAACCTGAAAACTGTTAAGAAATTATTTGTTGTGTGAAATTATTGTTCATTACTAGGAAGCAACAGGGGGTAAGAGTTCCGTAGGCTATTGTGTATCCAAATAAACCTTGTGATCCTGATGGTATGATCCTCATGGCATGATCCTGTACACCTGATCCTGTGGTACATGATGCCTATTTTTAGCAGTGGGGAGGCACGTAACGCCGATGTGGTTCGCGCTTAGCGCAAATCCTGATGTAATTTATCTTATACATAATTTATTTTTTACAACATGTTTCGCGCTGTCGTGCTTATTGCGTCGACGCTACGCGCCTCCCCACTGCTAAAAAAATAAGCTTTTTGTACCAAAGGATCAGGTGAAAATGATCATGCCATCATGATCAAAGGTATATCTGGATACACCCGGATATGCAAAACAGAACTTTTACCCAACACTGTTCATTTTATTGTCATTTGCCAACTAAAAGAAAAATGTTTTTATTATAAACATAACAAGAAAAAATAGGCAAAAATATAGTACCTCTACTGACAAAGCTGTGCAAAGTTGCTGCCACAGTATGGCTCATTACTTGTGCAGCAGTTGCAACTTTCATCCGGTCACTGGAGGTAGGTGTGAGGTGGGCATCTGTAAGTTTTGGGGCAAGTCTGAAAATGGAGTTGTTCTTATCCTCTTCATACATCCTTTGCAAATGTTCCCAACGGGCCGCTCCACTAACAGTGACATTTCCTCTCACTTTCACACCTCTCACAACATGACTTTCGAACATGTTTCTTGTGCACTTTAAGAGATGTGGTGGATCAAAAAATACTACCATTTTGTGCCCTTCATAATCAAAAACAGGGTCCGGAAACTTTGCTCCGAGTCCTCTAAGAGCAGAAACATTGTTTGTCCCCATGTCGCATACAGTGGCCACTACTTTTAACCCAACAGCTAAACACGCACCCAGCACCTGTTGAATGGCTTGTTTCAGGGCTGGCCCCTTCATTCCACTCCGGGTAAAAAAACATGCAATGGGTTGCTTCCAACGTTTACGTAGACCACGCACCATGAAAACCATTGCCTGGTTTGCCAGCTCTCCTGTTCTACATGCACCGTCATCAACATAACCAAGAATTCTGTCTTCACTAGAGCTATACTGAATATTCTCCTTTAATGACATTTCATCAAACAGTAAACAACAGTATTTGTCATTTTCATTCATTGAGGCTACAATTTCCTGCACCACGTTCAACACTTTCGTATCCACACCACACTTGAAAGGCACAGCATTCAGCATAGATGTCAGCGTTCGTTTGCATGGAAGAACAATCATTTGCTTCAGAAGACGATAAGCTGCAGGACTACGTTTCAAGATTGTGAGGTACATTATTTTTTCTCTTACTGTCCATCGTCTACCTCTAGGGTTTTTCTTTGCACATCGTAACTGGGAAACAAGTAGTTGATATGCAGCTGGAGAAATTCCTTCCCTAAGCTTCAGAAATTGTAAATCGCTCTCTAAACTAACACTCTTGTCAAAGTGACTTAACTGGGTTTTTGCAACGTATTTTTTGCGTAACCTCTTAAGAGCCTTTGTTTTGCTCTGAACTTCTCTGAATAATTTTATTTTCTTAGGTGTCAAATCACTAACTCGAGACACACCAAAATTTCTCAGAAGGGTTGGTCTCAGTTTCTTTTTTTTCTTCTCCACTCCCGGTAGAACTGAAGTAGTCTTAGTTTCAAAATATTCTTTTGACACTGTATCCAAAGGAAGTGCCAGTATTTCAGACAATTCTTCATTCATAGAACTTTCATTGTTATAACCAACATTCAGCTTACATCTGACTTTGGAAGGACATTTTATCAATGTGGATGATGTCTCCTGTACTAGAAAAGTATCTGCAGGTCTTCCAGAAATACCAGGAATTGGCACACCTGTTGAAGAACTGGCATACACACGCTGTACACTGCCTGGGAGTACATATGGTGATGATGGCGACAACGATGACACACGGTGTTGACTAGGAAAAACCTGCGGTTCTGTAACTTTTGGTTGAACTTTAGCTATGGGGTGAATTACATGCCCAAAAACTGAAGGTACAGCATTTCGGTTCAATTTCTTTCTTTCCGCAGAAACATAATCTGAATAAAGAAAATGTTCAGCACACAAATATTTAGCATGGTAAACACCCAAATCATGAATTTGAGTGATTTCTTGCCCACCCAATTCAATGACTGCATTGAGCCAATTCTTGATTCTGAAAAGAACAAATTAATAATTAATACAATTTTCACTCGATATACTGCAAAGAAAAACCATTAAAATTTTTGATTTATACGTACTAACAAAAATATAGCCTTATCTATTAAACAACATAAGTGTTACATGTAAGCCTATACTTGCTCTATTACTCTGAAAATTTACTGTAATGCAGGAAGTGAAATTAAAAACAGAAAACTGTGTTACATTTTAAAAAAAGGAGGAGAAATGAATGATGTTATAGGAGTAAGCAAAAAAGGTTGGGATTCAGTAGGATTTCATTATTTAGTAACAATGTAGTTGACATGTTGTTGTGTGGTTTTTTTGATGGGAAGTATATAACTTAGTGTAAGACTTCTTGAGATGATTTTATCTCTGTATCCTAAAGTAGATTACACTCCCACCCAGTCTAATATATTCCGCAATAACAGCATTTAACTTTTTGAATTTGAGACTTAAAGATATTTTATTGGAATTGTGACGAATAATACAGTCCCATCCAGCATTGGCAGTGTTGATGTATCACATATTTGCTCTTAAGGTGGACTCTTACAAAAATGTGGTACGAGCTCACCCAGCTGTGACAGGTGCGACATAAAGGATGGTATGCTTAAACTGTTGTACTAAGCACAATATTGCTACATGGCTTTGATTATTATACACTTAATTAAATAGTGGCAGTGTTAATGAAATATACATTGGCTAAGATGAGCTCTTACAAAAATTTGGTACAAGATCACCGGTGGTGACATAGCTGCGACACAAGGATGGTCTGCTTACACTTTATTAAGCACTATATTGCTACATGGCTTTATAATTTTATAAACTAAAAAAAAATAGTGGCAGTGTTAAGGAAATATATGTTGGCTAAGATAGGCTCTTACAAAAATGTGGTATGAGCTCACCCAGTTGTGACATGTGTGATATAAAGGATGGTCTGCTTAAACTTTATTGCTATGTGGATTGTTTAATATTTAATTTAATTTAATTTTTCAACATATAAGCAACAGACTTTCCTAGTAGACTGCCAAACGAACGAAAGCCTATATAACAATTAATCTGATAGTCTCGGTTGCCCTCAAATCGGCATTCTGTACAATTCTGTACTTCGCTATAACCTTCCCCATATAGTACCACTGTCAATGGTAGGAATTTATCTCCGCCGTTTGCAATACATTCAGGAAGGTTTATATTAATAATTTGAAATGTTTCCGAATTTTTAATATATTTTTTTAATGAATAGGGGCTAAACTAGATAATTATCGCTTAGGTAAACAGAGCGAACGGAAAACGCGATAGGTATGGATTTTAAGGTTATTATAGTAACAAGTTATTTGCAAGCACACCAGGGCCACATAACAAAGGGCGTGCCGAATGCGTCTAAGATGTTTCCCATGAATGTACTATACATATTATTATAGTTTTTACTTATTTCACTTGTAAAACTTTTCATAAAACTAGGAATACTCACTGATCAGAAGATCTTGGAAAACGGTGCACAACCACATCTGGATTTACGAATGTGCTATTTCCACACGATTCTACAAAGCATCGGTGAGCGTTTCTAGCCATCTCCAAAATAGTTACATTATTCAGCTCCCGCAATTAAAAAACGACCAAAATCAAAATTGTTATCAAAAAAGTAAGAAATCGGTTAAAGATTCACTCTCCTCACAATATAAACATTTGTCGAACGCACACGAGACACGCCATTACCAACAATAAATTCATTTTCATTTAATTTTTTAAAATGTTCTATAATGTTCGTTTTTATATAACGAAATTAAAAATATATTTTTTAAAATACGAAACATGAATTAACATAATTTAATAATTGTTAAATAAATTATAAACAACTTGTTTACTAAAAATTAAGTTTCTTTAGCGCTATCTATTTTTGTACCAAAAATTAACTCCGGATCACTAGCTCCATCTGTGAATGCCAAGCGTAGTTACATCAAGGAACCTTGTCGGACATTTGAGTTGCTACCCCCTGTTAAAGCTGTTCCGAACGCCGCGCGATTATTTATTTTAGCAGTTGTCATGACGACGCAGCACGAGCTGCGCGCGCCGCCATGCGTGAAATAAAACAAAACACTGCCGAAAGTATTGGGAAGCGATATTAAGGCCGAGCTTCAACCAAATTCACTCCGGCCGCGGGATAGGCATTTACATGCAAAACAAATCCCGCGCGATTTCCACAATTTTTGTAATAACGGCGCCAAACAAAAACCATGTTGTAGATTTTGAAGACCTTATCAGCGCTATAGCTTCAAAAGTTTTAATTTTTTATTTCAAGATGGTGATATGATGTGATATAATATTCAAAGTATCATAGCTTTCAGGCAATTCATTTAATCGCTTAAACAGCTGTACTGAAACCTTGACTGAGTTGAATTCTTTAAAAAAGTCAGCGGGGCTGATACTCTATCTCTAAAAACAAAGAAACAGGATGGTTATTTGTAATGGAAACATTGAGGCCGCGAGGCTCTAGCACGTGGTTGTGGGCGAGGGGTGGCAGGGGGGAGAGGATGACGTGCGAGGTGGCGGAGACAGGCTGCCGTGTTGCCAGCTCCTTCCTGGAAGGTCACCCACCCCTCGCGACTGTGAGCCAGAGAGACGGACACGGGCTAGTCATCTGTCACGCCTTGCGCGCGAGGTACTGACAGTTCTGCATTTACAACTTCAGTGGTTAGTGTTCAACTCTTTACAGGACAGCAAATAAAAACAAAAACTGATAGCATGATGGCATTTATTAAAAACAGTATAAATTGTGCTCTCGCAGTTCGACTTCACAAATTAAATTTGTTTATTATTTTAAATAGCTTTTTCTGTGGTCGTTTTTTCGTTAATAATTTAGGAGGATTTTATGTCACACTGTTATGCACACCGACGCTTCATAGAAACAATCCTGTCTAAACCAAATGTTTATTAAAAATTTTAACTTCACATTTATTGTGACACAGATCTCAAATTCCTGTCTGAATATCTACATATACTTGATAACATTATATTTTAATAACGAGTTTAAAAAATAACATAGAATAGCTTTTGCTATCTTTAGGTTTAGGCTTCTCCTGAAAATGCAAATGTTTCTGAAGACGCACAAACTATTACATTATGATTGTTTGCTTCAAACTTCGATATTATTGGTAGAGCTAAGTAGATAAAAAAAATCTAGCGACACTCACATTCTGTCAATTATAACTTTTTGTAAGAAATTTTTTTTATGGCGTCGAGGTCCGTGGCTAGCTGCGCCCTCGGCTACCGAGCATGATGGGAAGGGATGGGGAAAGATGTTTGGCGCCAGCGTCTCACCGAGGTCACTCATTCTCTCTTGTGTAGTATTAGTGTTCAGAACGCTCGACTACGTGTGACTTATTCAACGAAGTTTTATCAAGTCTTGGTACGCAGTGTGCGATTATCGGCAGCACAAAATGTTTCAAGAAACGGCCACAATTGTCAAAGCGAAAGAAATCCGCTAAAAAAGAAAATGCTTCTGGCACGTACTG
Source organism: Bacillus rossius redtenbacheri (assembly GCF_032445375.1). Taxonomy (NCBI): domain Eukaryota; kingdom Metazoa; phylum Arthropoda; class Insecta; order Phasmatodea; family Bacillidae; genus Bacillus; species Bacillus rossius. The sequence goes on along the minus strand of NC_086330.1, from coordinate 361,581,412 downwards.
CTAAAAATAAAAAGTATGTACATGTGTTATATATATTATTATACATACATGGATATGAAACATTTATATGTGACCTACTGTAAAACTTTTAAAATAATATTGAAAACTGACTCCTGGAAATTAATTTTTAACATTTGTAAGAGTTGATAAATATATTTGCTCTAAAAACATTTCAAACGAATTTAACGTTTCCTTTTATGCGTAAAAATAAGCCTATAGTTTGAAAATTTATTAATGATACATTACACTGGTGTGCTAGTGACAATGTTAGCCGTAAAATTGCGGATGCATGCGGGACAATTTTGATTTTATATGCAACTATAAATACCATTTTTATTAGGATGCAATTTTGTCTATATTTTTTTGTAATATTTACTGTCAATTGCACGTGCTGGCACTTATTGTCAGCGAAAATAGATTATAAAACAGAAACTGAGAAATTAATCCAGAAATATTTCTGTAAAATATGCTTTATGTTATTCCATTTTTAAATTTTACCATGTATAAATTATTTTAGACGTCTATGTAAAACAAAAATTTTATTAAAAATTGTAATTTAATGTAAAAATCAATTTACATTAAAAGTAGTACTAAATTAGAATTTCTGAGTTTCGGTGACGCTTTTGCCCACTCACCGATGGACTGCCATTGTGATTATACACACGTCTTGTATTTACTATAATGTGACTGAAAAACGTCATATAATTAACGTTTATTTTTATTTAATAGTAATGAATAGTATTAAAAATGTATATTATTGTCATGTTATAATTGCATGTCTGACATCTAACAGGTGCTCAAGTTAGTATATTTAGAAGTATTATTTCTGTGACAAAACAACTTATGTAATTAATGTTGATTACATCGCATCACTGCAAGTCACTTTTGGAGAAAGAACTAATATCGTGGAACGAACAAAAATGCTAGCTGATTGTGAGCTAAGGCACAAAATGAGACGTGTGTGGTTAAAAGTCAGTAATTTCGACGTTGTTTGTCGCCGGAAAGAATCTATGTCCTGTTCAAATCATGTTAAACAGTTACCTACTTTACACGCACCGTTTTCGACACTGGCAATGGAGTACGGTGGTCGCAATGAGCATATTGCCATTCAGAGGTTTCAAGCACAAACCGAATTAGTTGTACAGAAGTGTGTTTTATTTTTGGATCTCTAATACGGATATTTCAGTGCTACCCCTGACGGACTTGTGGTCGAAGAAAATGCGATTGTTGAAATCAAGTGTGTGCCTTCTGCAGTTGATCAAGGGCTCCAAGAAACTGCAATAAGAAAAAGAAAGTTTTTTCTACGTGTGAATGAAACGGAAGTTTAATTCTTAAAAGTTCACACCTTTATTTTTATCAGCTGCAAGGGACTTTAATCATACAGAGCGCGAATACGGTTACTTCAAGGTAATGTCCGTTGTTCGTCAGAATTTACAAGTAGAAAGAGTAGAAAGAGATAAGCTCATGCGGGAAACAGAAATGTTGCCTAAACTGACTAGATTTTATCGTAGGTGTTTTTTGCCTGAGATAGTCGTGCAAAATCAAAGCATAGACAGAGCCATTAGAGAACCAGGCTACATTTTGGAAGCTGAAAGAAGCTTGGCAGAGAAACAGCAATCAATACGTCAAAACTGACCCGGAAAAAGCAAGGGATAAATGAATGTAAATATAATTGAAGTTAGATATTTTTGTTCTTTGAAACTCTGGACGATTGCCATAAAATGTTCTGTTGTGTTCAAATTTGTTCAAACATCGAAAACATTAAGTTAAAAGAGAGAAAAAAATTTCTTTTTGGAAGTAACTGTCCATGAGTTTTATATAAGGTTATAATTTTATCTGAAGTTTATATTTTAATTCTGTGGAGACATACCTTTTAAAATATTGTTTACAATGAATTCCGAAGAACTGATTATAGTTGTTTATTTTGATTATAGTTATTTATTTGTTTTGTATGTTCCAGTAATATACGTGTCTTTTGGTCTCTATGCTGATATAAACTGCGTTTCTACTATCAGTTATATGGTTTTTCTTCTCATTTTTCTATTTTGTATGATATATTATACTGAATGAGTTAATGTCACTATTATTTTGAATTCTTTGTAAAATATGAAATATAAAACATGATTTTCAAACCTAATGTATTTTTTTTTTAACTGTGGTTCACATTTCGCAGCAACTTAATAAGTGGTCATTCTACGTAATAACTATTTGTAGTACCGGTAAATGTAATAATTAATACACGGTTACCAATAGTTGTACAATCATTAGCATTAAACAATATGGCAGAGGGTAAATACATTTTTTAAAGAAAAGTTAATCTAATATTGTGTTAATTCTGATTTAGACACATTTTTCACAATACCAATTTTTTTGAGCATTGTCATAGCCACATCCTCTGATAAGATCCTTCATAAAGATTAACTCATATCGCTGCATTTACTGATCAATAAAGAAAAAAATATTTGTAAAATATAGTACTGCTTTGAAACTTATGGAACCGTATTTATGTTTCACAAATACATAAAACATTTCTTGTAATTATTTTGACACACTCTCAGCTGATATTAATTGCCTGAAAATAATTTTCAAAAATCAATGCAAACAACTTTAATTATTATGTAATGCTTTAGCTGTGAATTTATATGTGGATGAAAATTATTCAAATTCTGGCAGGTTTTATTAAAGTTTTATTATTATGAGATTTTTTTTCTTGCAGCAATTGAATATTAAAAAAGTAAATCGGTTTCAGCTAAGAATGCCCTACACTTAACTGAAATTAATAATAAAAACATATAACTACGTTAATGTGTAGTTCTTACTAACTTATAACGAACTTCTTTATCTTGGAGAGATCTCAGTTTCGCAAAAAAATCGTTTTCAAAGTAAAGTTACATTTCAATGACACACACAAACACACACACATATACATACATATATATGTAGATATGTATATATATGTATATATAATTATTTTTCATGCATTAAGCACAATTTTACTCTACTGAAAATCTCTGTGTGTATTAATAAATGCTGATTTATCATTATTTCCTTGGTAATGGGAAACTGAAAGGAAATATATATTTTTAATGAGGTTTGGATGGCCAATTCTAGAAAATTGATAAAATGACTAAGTGAATACGAACCTTCGTACAAACGTACCTACTGATTTCTCGTTACGTCTATGTAGGGACTCGGAAATTTCGTGAATTAACCTGGAATCACAATAGAATTAAATTTATTACATGTGCTCAACCCATGTTTGCTTTTCCTTTGGCTGATTTCTTATCCTAGTTGATCAGCACTACCTGTTTTGCTATTTTTTTTCTCCTAGTTGGGCATCGCAGAGGGGTAGCCAAATAACTATCGCCCAAAAATGAACTCAGTGGAACAGTATAAATGTTTTCATACTAGCTTGCGACAAAATGAATGCGCGAAATTTACCTATCTCTATTTATAGGCCTATCCAGGCTGATAATACTGGCTGTGATTCGATTCGCCAGGAGTATAGGAATGTATATCCGGGCACAGGCGCCAGGCGCTGGTGCCGGTGCCGGGTCAATGATCGACCGACCTCTGACGTCACGGCGGCCATCTTGGACTCAAAAATTCCTTAACATCTCTCAAAAATGACTCAAAATTTCGCGTTTTCCAGGGAACAATTCCCGTCTCGAGGGAAAACTTACCGTTTTTAGATCTTAAAAATACCAGCGGCTAGAAATATCCATATTGAGGGTTAAGCATCCATGTCTACAGCTTCCGATAAGCCTCTGACGTCATAATTGAATATGTCATCATGTAATATGACGTAACAGTTGCAATTTCCGTTACGGCAGCCATCTTGAAAATCATTATTTAACATCCGATTTTAATGAAAAAAATTAAAAAAATATATAAAAAGTTATATTAATAAAAAAAATTAATTTTTTCATTATAATCGGATAATAAATAATGATTTTCAAGATGGCTGCCGTAACGGAAATTGCAACGGTGACGTCATTTTACATAACATATTCAATGATGACGCCAGAGGCATAAGGCCTGTCTACAATAGCAATGTCCTAAACTGTGTCCGAAGGACACTCGTCGCTGATTGGTCCATGTGACCCTCTGACGTCATGCGTCAAGTGGGCGAAGGTCCGTACCTACCTGGTCCGAAGACATTCGTCAATTTGAACTTTTTGCCCCAACCTGTGTACTGCGGACACAGAAAAAGAACAGAACACTCACGATATTTGAATTTCCGGTTCCCGTTTGAAATGTGATATGAGTTCATTTTTTAGTATTTACATTTGCCACTTTGCCTTACTGAATAAATATATAATATTGAACTCCCACAACTTTCAAAAGTTCAATCTCAAACTACAACGCATCAAAACAATAAAGAAAAACATTTGGTTTGGCACATTTACTGCGCTCTGGTGACAACTTTAGAAATCAATACATTCGGACATCGGACATCGCAATTGTGAACAGGGCAGTTTTCGGTGAGACAATGTGACGTCACTCACATTCGGATAAGGACACGGACCACGCACAGGTTCGGACTATTGTAGACGGGCTCTTATCGGAGGCTGTAGACATGGATGCTTAAGCCTCAATATGGATATTTCTAGCCGCTGGTATTTTTAAGGTCTAAAAACGGTAAATTTTCCTTCAAGACGGGAATTTTTCCATGAAAAACGGGAAATTCTTAGAAATTTTGTCATTTTTGAGGAATGTTGAGTCATTTTGAGGAATTCTTGAGACCAAGATGGCCGCCATGACGTCAGAGGTCAGTCGGTCATTGACCAGGCACCGGCACCAGCGCCTGGCGCCTGGCCCGGACATACATTCCTATACTTCTTTCGCCTCTTTTTACTTTTCCGTCCCTGTTTCAGGTAAAAGGTCTAACAGATTTGGTAACCAACCTTGTTTTGTCTAATATGGTCATTTGTCAGTCCGCATTTGCTTGTAGGTCTTGTCCGCACTGGCTTGTAGATCATAAAAGACAAACTATAAAAATTTCCATGTTCACATATTACATAGCTCGTTAGGAACGCTGCATCTGCAAAGTTGACAGCTCGTCAAGCATATTAACTTTACCGTGGTTACAGCCAATATATGACTGAAACACTGTTGATTCTTATACTAGAAAGCTTAGACAGTACTCTGTAATTTTTTTTCAATCAAACTGAAATATCCATGCACACAAAATTACAGATATTTGTAAATCTGTACATTTGCACGAAAGCAAATCGCTTCAAATGTGGGATTGTATTATTGCCCGGGCATTTATGCTTTGGGTTGTCCCAGTACCTGAATTAGTTAAAGTTATTTGTAAACTATTCCCTGTATAGATTTCCAGACTAAATGCGCACATACAAAAGCACAATAAACAATTATGAAGTCAAATTACTAAATATTATTATATTTTCCAAGGGTTCAAAAATGTACTCTTGTACAAAAAAGTCGATTTTTAATATTATATTGCAATATTCGTAAGCGCGACAGTAAATATCCAGCTTTGTTTCGAAAAACGCAAATCATAAATTCAAAAATAACCATAACAATGTTTTGTAGAAATTTACTATATTTTCTCTTGTAATATTACGAAATATTTCATTTCTTGGCAACCGATCTCTAAAGGAATTTTGTGTAAATGTCCAAAAACATTTTTTTTCTGTGTAAGGAATACGATATTTAATTATAATAAATTATTTTTATACTACTAATTAACAGATTTTTCAGTTTACAAGTTTGCAAGCTAAGAACACATATCCATGAACGATACGGAGTACTTGATTTGCATATTGTACTTGCACTTGGCAATTCTTTTATAAACTTAAGTTTTAATACATCCTTGTATTAGGTCCTCATTTTTTACATTTCGTTATATTGCCAATGTGTAGCAAGTATATGTATGTATGTACATTGTGTTTTATTTCTTACGAAATATTTGTGTCTTGAAATAAAAAAATATATAAAAATAAAAAAAAAATAATATATTTATTTATTTCAAGAAACGCATCTCGACTACTGTAAATTTTTAAATAAAAGACAAATTGTTTAATATTATGAAAATAGTCCTGCCCTATAACTCGAATATATATATATATATATATATATATATATATATATATATATATATATATATATATATATATATATATATATATATATATATACATATATATATAACATAATTCAAACATTTGGTCATAAGTGTAATATTCGCATACATTATGTGGATAAGTTAAAATATTTTAAATAAAAAAAAAGGTTTGTTCATAAAATTATATGTGTGTGTGTAGGAAAACCCGCCAGAGTGACGGGGCTTATGTTATGGGACGTGTAAGTGCACGTCATCCTTGAATGTGACATGCGATAGCTTTCGGTTTAACTGACCATTGGTTGTAGGATTATAATTTAAAAAAAACGTTATCAATGTCGTATTATCTGAATTCATCTTCAAAAAAATCCTGCTCTATACGATGCCCAATGATGATTCCTGCTGTCCCGGGCTTCTAGTGCTGAAGCTCTGCTGAGTGAGTGTCGCTCGCCTAACGGTCCACCCCTAGCCAGGCACGCGCCTGTGCTCCTCAGTGGGACACAGATTTGGCAACACCGGATGAACACGTGATCCCGCCGGCGCCCCCCTTCCACCCTTCGGCCCACTCGCTGCCACGGTCTTATCTCTGTCTGCTATCTCTCGCTCTCAGCTCCACCCCAGCACTATCTGGTGACCGTGAATCACAACCGCGACCTTGAAGCTTGCCCTTAACCTCGAACGTAAAACAATAACAAACAGTTTCAGTTAGTCTGATAATACCGTAGTATTACAGTAGTAAGCAGCAAGACACAAAATTTAATGGAGTACAATAATGTAAACGTGAAAGAGAAAAAAATACTAACTATAATTAGTATGAGGATATATATTACATTAAATACTTTAAAACATACAATTTAACATACAGTGAAACTTTTTTTTTCACTCTTAACAGAAGTCCAAAAACAGTAAAAAGAAAAAAAGATAGAAATATATATATAACCATAAACATAGTAAAAAATATGTGAAATGAAAGAACATTGGAAAAAAAAAACTATTAATTCATTTTCTTAAAACAGTAAATTTTTATGTCTGAAAATTGTTTTTTTTTTTTTTAAACCAACTGATCATATGCATAAAAATTTAAATCTATAATATTACTAAAAATATTTTTAATCGTAATAAAATATGTTACATATAAAAACAATGCAATGTTATGTTGCAGGAAACAAATCTAAATTTCTTAATAAATCTTAGCTTCATACATGTTACCTTTTTTTTTTTAAATTAAAATTTTTGTGAATGCGTTTTAATTGGTGTTGTCTGTTGGCATCAAATAATAATAATAAATAACAAAAAGACATGTCGAAACAAACACAAAATTATTCACGAATATGAAATATAAAATTGTTCACAAAAACCTTTTATTTTTAATACTGACAGACTCCTATTTAACTTGCTTGCTGAATGTGTGGTAGTGATTCAGACTGGTCAGATTTCAGCTCTTGCCAATTCCCGAAATATGATATTGTGCTGATGATTGTCTTTGCAGATATTCATACTTTTTTTTTTTAATTGTAGTACTGGGTAGCAAACCTTTAAATAGTAAGGACAGATAGCAAAAAATGTAAAAATCTAGTTGGTCAATTTGCATCTTATGTGGTCTCTCTCATATCAGCAACTCTCCTCCCTTTCTTCTCTAATTTGTTTTGCCAATGTTTTTTTTTTGTGATTTGACATGAAGACAATTAACTGAGAACCACATCTGTAAAACCACAGCACTCATTAATAGCTATTTAAATTGGCCAAGAATACATTGTCATGTTTGATATCAATTTATTTAGGAATCGAGAAGTGATTTTCCATTGGTGAAGTAGACCATTACATAAATCTTGGCTAGCCAGAAATGGCAGCCTGGCTGCAGGTTGACTATCTCCGCCCTAGTATAATATCATTTATAGATACCATTTAGATACTGTAAAAATACAGGCTAATTAATTTACAATTAGTAATTAAGTTAAACCATTACTTATGGTAAACCGTAGCCATAGTTTTGAGAAGCAGCTCGTCACTCTTGACGTGATTAGATACAAATAATCATGGCTATAAAATACACAAAACAGAAATAGTATTTTACGTGTATATCTACTGCAGTAAAACATACTTAGTACAAAAGTGGAAGACCATAAGTTTTGGTTCTCTTTACTTCCAAGCTTTGTGCTTATTATACTATTGTGCTTTGTATTTTAACATGTTTACATTTCGTGACAAGAGCGAACAGTGGTTGCTGAAGTGTTTGGGTAAAAGGGGTCAAAAGGCAATTATTTAAACACGGGTGTGATGTATATACTATTAACTTTTTGAGAAACACACTATTGTTTAGGTACTTTGTTTGCTAAACAGTTTTGCTTCTAGCTATTCTTAACTCTACAAAGCACGGAAAATTTTCTTATCTATTCATTAACACTTTTTGTAATGTCATTTTGTACAATTATTAATACCTGAAACCTATGAAAACTTAACAAATGTCAGAATGTTGTGTACTATCAATGCGGCATGCACTTTGAATATTTAATGAAGTTAAATTTTTTATAATTTTTATAAGTATATTTTTAAGGAAATTTTTCACACAAAAAGACTACAGAATATTAGAGAATTATTGTCACTGTGTGTTTGCAGCTCAGCTGTCTGAAGATTTAGACTTATCTGGGCTTGAGGTGTTGGAGGAGGATCAGCGGGCAATCCGGACTCACCGAGGTGAAGTGGAGCGGCTGGGAAAACTAATGCTCACGCAAGGACTCCAGTCTCAAAACCAAGCCCAGGTATGTATAGCATTATTATGCATGTGCAACTAACTACTCCAGTTATCTGAAATAAAACTGTTTTGATTATCAGTCTTCTCAAGTGTACGAGAGTGCACGACTAAGGTAACAAACTAACAACTTGCATACAGAGCAATTACAGTGAACCTCGTTAGTACGATATCTGTTAATCAACATCCTCGTTATTCCAAACCTTTTTAAATCCCTGGTAACATGAATAGGCTGTTCAGAGTTAATTTGTTTGTATATTACGAAATACCGGATAATATGTGATTCGAAGTTTCATCATGGCCCAATTAGTTTTACGTACAGTAGAATCTCGTTATAGCGAGCACGGTAATAGCGAGAACACGGCTATAACGAGATATTTTTGAGGAATTTACGGCGTGATCGCTTGAAGCACGCTTTTGTTATTTGTCTGCTTTATCTCCACCCCTCTCGCTCGACACTAGACATCTTGCCGTTGACGCCTGTCACATTCTTCAGCCGTGCAGTCGCCACCTAAGTGCGTGGCTTAAAAATAGAATCCCATCCTTTCTTTCTTTTATCAAACTTCCGTTAGTTATCTGTGCCGTGTGTAGACAAAGTTTGAGATTGGAACAGAAACAACGTAAGAAAGTATTTTTTTACAAATAAGAAATATGTATGTTTTTGTTTTTATAATCGCCTATTTTCACGTTTTTTTTGGTTGTTATCTTAAAAGAGAGAATATTAAAAAGCCGCTCTAATGAGATTTAATTGTTTCTTGGTTAAGAAAAACTATTAATTATCAAATATTGTTAATTGATTATATTCTATTTATTATTATTTACGCGACGTCATACTGTACGCGTACGCAATACGACTGGATTCGTTGCTGCAACATAACATAGCATATTATGCGGTATCAGAAGTAACGAGTAACGTAACGATAGTAACGAGTACTAATTGTTATAGTAACGAATACATACGGGTACACATTTTTTTCGTTACTTTTACACCTCTAGTAGGCACTACCGTATTTATTTCCGAAACGCTAGGGCAGTTTTCTTGTAACTTTTGTTTCGGTCAGTTGTTTGGGTATCTGTCCGGGAAAGGGGTGGTGATGGTTTGAGTTTAATCCCAAATTTATTTTCTAAAAAAGTTGACAGGTTTCTTTAAATGAAAAAAGTATAGTTTTTCAGCGACTATTTCGTTTGAGGCGTACGTGCGTTGCCGCAGCCGCACTCCTGCTTTTTTGTAAGGAATTAAATCGTCGCGCTACACTAGCACCACCTGTTAGCAACATCCCGAACCAACATGGCCGCCAGCAGACAGCCCGCGTCGACGATAGATAGCAGGACAATGCTGCGTCGGCCGCAGGCTGAGATGCTATACTTACGTGGCTTGGTAGGGTATTCTGGTTAATTTGACGCAATCGGTGATCGCATCCGTACTTATGGGGTATCGTTTTAAAGAGAATTCACACATCTGCTCACAGAAATTAATATTTCGTTAATATAACCTGTTATTTTCCAATTATACTGTTTTAAACACAATTTTAAACTATTTTAGGTTAATTTTTATTTTGTGGGGGCCAAAATTTGTCTAATTCGGCTATAGCGAGGACACAGTTGTAGCGAGGATCAAACCCGGAACCGTGACACCTCGCTATAACGGGACTCTAGTGTATTTTTAATATTTGATAATAGTGATGATAAAGCGTTAAAGTGCAACCTCATATTTGCATTCTTGGTATTTATGTCTCCCACAGTTAACGACACTTTCTTTAGGTTCCATTTATGTGTCAGTAAATGCAATGCAGTATGTACTTCTCCCTCAAATTACATCACGGAAATTACTTTTTTCCGCTATTCATTTCTCGTTTACTATGTAAAGTTCACTTTAAGACTTTCTCACACAATACAATTTCCCATCCAATATGATAAAATGTTTACATTCCATCATTTTCTCCATATTATGTATGATATACGTTATTATTCCTGACAAAGTTGCCCAAAAACTTTGTTAATCGTATAAAACTTTTTTTTTAAAAGTTGAAATTCATTATTTGTTAGGAAATTACTGTTAACTTATTTACTAACAAGAATACAAAGCTGTTCAAAGTAAAAGTATTCTTTCTACACGTTTTCAATTATCTGTTTTGTTGCCGCCGTGTTGCGCTGGTTGGCATCATGTTTGGTTATGTATTCAATGAGTTTAAGAGTTTTTCCTCAATTTACACTTTCCTGCAATATCGACACTGAAACAATCAAAGCCTTTGACCAGTTTTGTCACTTTGTTAAACGTGTATTAAAAAAATATGAGAAGCAAACCAAATAGTTAATTTTTTTTTTACATAAATCTTTTCAGTGATCGGTTAGATATGTAATAAGTTGTAGCAACATACCATCCAAAATTGTAAATAATTTTGTGTTAACTTTTATGTAGGCCAACCAAGTTTTTACTTAAGAGAATGCTTTAATGTAGGTTTGTAATATGTACATAGCAGTATAAGAATACACATATTTTTCTTTGGTCTTGTGTATGTGCAATGTGGGAAAGTAGTATAATTATTACAAACCTTGTTTTTACAAAGTGGGTAAAGTTCTGTACCCTCAGGTTTGTATTAATGATGTTTCACTGTAACTAGATGTTTTCCTTCTTTGTTTAACTGATTATAACATTGTGAGTCACAGCTTAGTTTCTGCTTAAGTATTTATAGAATTGTGAAGGTGTTTAGTTTCGTGATATCAGTGTTCTGCGGTAAGATTCTGCTGCTTTCATGGGTTCTGCTTTTGTTTTGGTACTGTAGTACGAATACTTTTTCGTTTTATATTTCATTATATATTACTTCTTTTGATGCTGGCTATATGTACTGCATGGTGGTTCTAGGCAGTCAAAGCTGAAGCTTCGTCAAAGTAGGCAAGATCAGTGATTTATGTGACCTATGGCTACTTGAGTTTGGAACATTTTTCCAGGTTGGTACAGCTATCCAAGTATTTTTCCATCTCGATACTTTGAAACAATCGGTCTTGCAAGTTGTGCAGTTGGCTGAGCAAAATGTCTCTGAGAAGATAAATGACATGCTGGATGTTCACACTCTGACCCAGACAGTTTCTTCAGAAGCCAGGACCAGAGGTAAAGTGCATTCTGGCAAGCAATATAATAATTATGATCATTATCTTGTACAACACAGTCCATTTTTGCTTCCATGTCCATAGTTACTGTTTGAAACATGCACTGAGATCCAGACATTAATATAAAAAAAAAAGTACAAAAAATTTAGCACAAGTTATTAGTTCTAAGTGGGTTAGAAAAGGAACTTATCTGTTGAGAAATTCACTGTACCTCAGTTGACCAAGATTTGTGGATATTTGCGGCACTAACTATAAATTTTATTCAATAAATTCTGTGGCTAAACACCAGGCTGAGCTGCATTTAGCTGGTAATGTGTATAAAAGTTTACACCAAATTTTGAATAATGTAGTGTGTTAACTGGTCAGTCATTCTTAATGTTGACTTTTACGTTATTTATTCTTTCTCCTCATTCTTCCTCGGGTGTGATTCCCGGTGGGTTCAAGGCCGTATTTTTGCAAAGGGAAAATATGGCAAACTTTGCAGTGAGTTTTTTTGGGGTACCTACACCTGTTTCTTTGCACCAAGCAGGGACGTAACGAGGAGGGAGGGATGTCCTTGGGGTCCAAACCCCTCCCTTCCAGGATTAAAAAAAAAATCAGTTGACTGAGTAAGAAAATTTTAGCAACCTTGATACATAAGGTTACAGAAATATTATTTTGGAAGGATTAATTATCATAATCCTTAGAGGGCTACATTAGTATTTTCTATCCATTATAGCCCGATTTGTCAGAAATGTTTTTTCCAAGTATTCTATACATTTAAAGCCAGTTTGCACGTGTGTTTTTGCAAGCATGCCTTATGCAAATAACATTATGTATTTATGAAATGTTTTAATGAAATAACTGAACAATTTACTTAAGAACAGAGTATTAAAAACAACTAAGTAAAAATAAAATAAAATAAATTTAGTTTTCTTTTCTCTATCTAAATCATAACACACAGTTCTATGTGTAAAATGGTGGTGTTCTAAAAGTCCACTGTTCCATGAGATTTTAATGCGACCATTAATTTTCTTTTAAAAATTAATCATAAAGATAACTTACTCATACAAAGTAATATAATTGTTTCACTGGACCTCCTCCTTCACAGACTCCTGGCTATGGCCTGCTCTAGGGCATACCAGTACTGCTCCATTCACATCACTCATCATCTCTAATGACATTGATGTGGCTGAGATGTTAAACTTCAATTCATCCATTTATTTTGTTGATTATCCATTATCCCACTCTAAGGCTAGCAACATCTGCTTCATGTGCCATTTGTACCATGCGGACTTAAGAGGATTGGAAATGTTACATCATGAATGAATGTAGAAAATATAAAAACTATAATACAATTTGAATGACGTGACAGAATTCGATGGGGTTTATTTTGTCGTCTAGATATTTTCATCACAGAGACCTGAATGTATAGAAATAGTCAAACAGTGTAAATTTTTTTTAAATTGAAAACATTTTGTCATAAAATAAGTGTTTCAAACCAAAAAGTAAAATTATATGAAACAACTTTAGTTGTAAAAGATTAAAAACAAGAAAAACCTTTATAGTAAAAAAATCTGACAACAAAAAAATATATAACAATTTTAAATAATTTTAACTTACTAAAACATATAGTAGTTATGCAATGGTAAAATAAAATCAATGAAATGTATTTCTTTCTAAGATTTGTATATTCAAGAGGGTTTTTGAAATGTGTTTTTAATAATTTTACGGCCAAATGGTTTTCATATTTGTTAATTTTTTGGTTTCAAGCCCTTATTTTATGAAAAACTGTTTGCATTTTTTTTTGTAAACTTTAAGCTGTAATGACTATTTCTGTACATTCAGGTCTCTGTAATGAAAATATCCAGCCAACAAAACAAACCTATCGAATTCTGCGAAATCGTTCAGATTCCGTTATTGTTTTTGTATTCTCGTCATTCGTGCACAATGTGACTTTTTCGGTCCTCTTAAGTAAGTTACAGAAGCATCGCTGGATCTGTTTTTGTTGCAGCTGTTCCTGGACGTGTGCCGATGACAACCTCGAGTGAAGTGACTGCATTTCGTTCTCGCTTGTGGGCAGCGTTGGAACAGATCTACGACACCATCTACAGTAGTTGTTCTCAGGTAAAGTTAAGTTTGGAACTATGAAGCTTTTAAATGTTGTGGACCTGGGAAATTTAGTGTGGATTGCTTTTGTCATAGAGTTAAAACAAAAGCAAACATTTATACCTTTGCATCGCTAGATGACATAGAATTCTCTCACTACTCCCCTTCTGATTGTGACCATTCAACTAGTACCAGCTACCAATAGATGTGACCGAATCACGCCAACCCACTCCAAAAAAGAGGAAGTTCCATAATAATAAATCAGTCGGTACGAAAGCTTTTGAGGGTTTATTATATATACAGCTGTGAATTGTCTTGGTGAAACAAATTTTTGTTTTGCAAATGTGGCCATTTTTCTGCAATTTCTGCCTTCAGCTTGTCAAGTAATGAAGCGTAGTATGCTCATGTCATGTTTTTTTTTTTTCCCTTTTTAAAGATAATAAATTAAAGACAACTGCATGACTATCCCACCCAGTAAACAGTTACCATCACTTTCATGGCCAAAGGAACAGACTTTTCTTTTTTTGGACCTGATTCTCCCTTCCCAGTCCACCGTTTTGATGGTGTTTTTGTTTCCAGAGTGTAATGGTTAATTCAAGTTTCATCTATGGTAATAAACTCTGATTTATTGCACCTAAACTGCGCCAACAGAGCATTGGAAATGTTCATTCGAACACATTTTTGGTCTGAAGTGAGCAAATCTGTACCCTACAGGTGGACAGATTTCACATGCCAAAGTCTTGATTCATATATGAGACTGTAACCCGCCTTCCGTCCAACATGGAAGGGGTATATAGAGAAATAGAGATATAGAGAGATTTATGTATGCATGTGTGTGTGTATGAGAGAGAGAATATTTTGCGATATATAGAAGGACATACATACACATATATAGAGAGATAGAGATGATTTGTATATGTGTACCTACTTTAAACAAATTATAAAAAAATTGAAAGAGGCATAGCAATGCATGTCGGGCATTAGCTAGTATGAATATTAAATTATATTGCCACGTCTTTATTAATGGTTTATTACTTGCAATAATTTAAAGTAAACAATAAGAAACATTATTAATTTCTTATTACATTGATTTGTGAATAACGAAAAGGTTTTGGAATCTTAAGTAAACAAATCAAGAATACTTTGCAGGGATTAAAGCATCATTGTAAAGACTGTAGAATCTGATTGAATCATAAGCAAAATTAATAAAGAATGGAGATCCCCGATATGTGGATCTAAACTCGAGTAGATAAAGGTTCGTGGAGAACCAAGAAGCTAGCAAAAGGAAGATGGGGGGGGAGGGGGGGGGAATTATGTCCCAAATAGTGTATATGTAAAGTTCTTAGGTTGTAGTATATATATTGGTCAGCATTTCATCAAGTAGGCCTGACCCCGGTTTGATTAGTTGTTGTGTCTTTTTCTGTTCACAAGATGTTAATAGTAATTTTAAAATAAAGTGTGGTAGTTTTCCTTGTCGGCTCGCGGTGTTGGAGTGATTGTGCTGGCGCTGTGCAGGTGGAGTTGCTGCAGCGGGCGCTGGCCAGCAAGCACGGCGAGACGAGCGGGGGGGCACAACTGCACGGCGCCCCGCTCCCCGGCCTGCAGCCCGAGGAGACCGGGCGGCTGGCGGGGGACTTCTGGCTGGCCGCCACGGGCCTGCTCGCCAAGCGGCTGGAGCACGTCGCCCACAGTGAGGCCGCTCTGCAGTCACACGCAAAACATCTTCCTTTCCTTCAACCCAATACTTAATAATTATTTTAGTTTACAAAGAAATAAGTTTCAGGTGGTTCAACATGAAATAACTTTATTTTTTTTTTGTAATACGCTTGCATGAAATAAAACGTGTGAATGTGTGGCTGCCACGTGTGTTACAAGTGAAACTTCGTGTATAACAATGTGTGCAAGCAAGTATACGAATGTGAAGGTACGCAAGTGTGCTATGATCAAACACGTCATCGAAGGATCCACCCCTGAGCCCCTTCCCCCTCTCTCTCTCTGACATTGAGCACCCCACTCCTGATCGTTGCACTTTTCGTTGCCCTCTGAGCGTTATGTTTCAATGATGTCTCTACCAGCTGTAGATATTTTTTCACGTGAAAACGTTTTCAAAAATTTGCACCTACGTTAATCGCTAATGTTTTGGGAATTCACCAAAAAGTGACCCATGGTAAGATTGAATGTAGTAGAAAATTCACATGTATTATAACTTTTTCTCTCTCTCTCTCTCTCTCTCTTTTTTTTTTTTAATATGTAACCTTCCTTCCGTGAACTCTGTTATGTTTAAGAGTTACTTTAATTTTCTGCGTTTAATTCAGACCAAATGTACTATCACACGCCTCATTATTTCTGTTGATCCTGTGGACAGTCCTAATTTAATCTTAGATCTAGGTTAACTTTGTGTTTAATAATAGAAAATGGGCAGCGGCACAAGTGCACAAGAGACTAGTACTTGTAGAAAGACACAAAAAGAAAATACATTTTTGTGTGAATTTGCAGGTTTTACACTAAGAGACAGTTCTCAGCTGTTTCTCTCCACCTGAGTAAGCTTTTTAGAACAAGAAAATTTTGCATCTGCACTTTTGTTTGTGTTTTCTACTAGTACCAACCTGTATGTACGTGTGCTGGTGTCAATGTACAGTGAAACCAAGTACCTCACTGGATTTCTCACTTTAAATTATATATTTTCCGGTCCCAGCACGATGCTTTACATTTAGTAACAGTTCAATATAATGTATTTTTATTATTACCAAAAAGGTGGGGTTTTTTCAGGTACATTGTAATGAGATTTCACTGTAATTGAAAATAATTTTTTTTTCTTAGCTACGGAACTACAGTAAGTCCTCGGTTTACGTCAGGGTTACGTTCCTGAAAACCGCGACGTAAATAGAAACGACGCAAAATGAGCCATGTTTCATGCCACCGGCCGACCACGGCCCAAGGTCGGCCGGAAGCGCTGGCATACAGACGTGACAACGGGCAATTTTATCAGCAAATTACAACCGACAGCGTGGGAAACAAGTCCAACTAGTACTTCTCTGCTTTATAGAATGGTTATTTAACCAGCTGCTTTATTACCTTTATTGATTGAAATATAAAAACAGATATATAGTCGTTTGGAAGACATCTTATGAAGAAAAAATCATAAATTGCAGTGAGCTGATACTGTAGGCCTACTACAAACGCATTTAATCACGATAAAGTTAACAACGGCACGTTTAAAACTCCGGCCAACTCAATGATATCATAGCGACTGAAGTGTAGAGCTGTCCTGTAGCAAACCGTATGTATTCGTTACTGAGTAACGGGTGCGGCATCTAGTAACGAGTAACGAAACGTTACATACGAATGCATTTCGTTACTCACATTTTTCGTATGTTTTACGCATGCGTGCGCGTATTCATTACAAAGAACGATGTTTGTTCATTAAGAAAAGTATAATTTGGAAATTCGTCGTCCAAGTTTTTTACTGTTTATTAAAGGTATTGTGTGTGTAGACAAAGTTTGAGATTGGAACAGAAACAACGTAAGAAAGTATTTTTTACAAATTATAAATATGTATGTTTATGTTTTTTATTATCGCGTATTTTCACGTTTTTTGTTCTTATCTTAAAAGAGATATTATAATAAAGCTGCTCTAATGAGATTTTATTGTTTCTTGGTTAACAAAAGCTGTTAATTATCAAATACTTTTAATTGTTTATATTCAATTTATTATTATTTACGCGACGTCATACTGTACGCGTAGGAAATACGACTCGATTCGTTGCTGTTACATAACATAGCATGTTATGCGGTATCAGAAGTAACGAGTGACGTAACGTTACGAAAGTAACGAGTACTAATTGTTATAGTAACGAATACATACGGGTACACTTTTTTTTAGTTACTTTTACACCTCTACTGAAGTGCCAAGGAGTTGGGACGAAAAGGGGTAGGAGAAAATGCTCTGTCGTTGCGGGAAGTAAATAACACTTCTACGTGCGAGATACGTGGGTGGCCGAGCGGGTGGGCTGGTAGTATTGCATCACCGCGCGGAGAGCAGCGGAGAGCAGGAAGCGTCCCTCATGATGTATGATAAGATAAAGCGGTGAACGTGTAGCTTACGCTACATAGCATAAATTAACTACCGAAGGAAACAAAGAATTATAAACGAATTATATACGGTTTTTTGGTTAAAATAAAGATTTACGGTCATTGTAAACGACGTTATTGTGAATCGGCGACAACTTAAATTGAAACATGAGTACTCAAACATTAGCAACGTTAATCCGAAACGACGTAAATCGGTACGACGTAAATAGAGGACTTACTGTACTGGAAAGCATTTAGCATTCATTTTAAAAACCATTTTATCATCATTTTCCCTTTTACAAAGGCAGTGTATTGTGTACTTTCATACTAATTTAAACCATCATTAATATCCCGTGTTACCACTGAATATTTTAACCATGTACTTTATGAACCAAAGCTGTTGATTCCAACTAAAATTATGACTATATGATTGTTATTTTTAAATGTGATCTTTTTCCAGAATCGTCTTTTGTGAAGCAGGCTCTTGAAGGAGAGTACCCAAAGTTTTTGAGCCATTACTTGGAACTGTGCAAAAGACTTCAAGCATCGAGTCAGCTGAATGGCGAGACAGAGTATGGGGTAGCAAAATCTTCCGAGAATAAATCTGGTGCGACAGTGTACAGAATCAAGTAAGTTTTTTTTCCTCCTTATTTTGTGATGGAAACATGCTGTTAAACATGCAAATACATAGTGGAATTTCAAGTGCGTACTTAAATGCATGTTAAATTCCAATTTATCACCATGTTAATATTTTTGTGTATTGTCTGCACCATAACTACAATGTATGTTCATGCGGTAGCATATCTAACTTACCCATAATCATGTAAAGAGCTTGTGCTGTACTGTAAAAGTCCACGCACTAACAATTTATTCTTTGTTTACAAAGCTTAGTTGAAGTAAGTTAAGTGGATACTAGAGACAAGATTATATGATGAATTGCGATTACACCGAAATAACACAAAAAAGCAAGTCTATATACCATATGCATATAATACTGAAATGCAAAGCCTCAAAATGCAACAACATATCATGAAATTAATTAGCATGTTTAATCAAAAATCAACTCATATGATAAAAAAATAATCTTTTAATATATTAAATTCAATGAAGGTAAATTATTTAGCTGGAGTTAGTACCGAAATGTATGTGTTAAATATATTGAAATTTTTTTTTGCTTTTTTGATAATGCAACTGTTATTACTTTATTAGTAACTAATTTTTATATTATGACAATGGAACATTTTACAAACACACATATACTTGCTGATTTATTTTTATTCCCAGTGGTTAGACATACTTATTTACTTATTGTTATTACCAATTATTATATTGTTAAAGTGCATGATGTATCAGTCAAAATGACAATGTTTTTTGAAGAAAGTATCTTTGAACAAGTAAGTGTTGTATTTGTTGAAAATTAACTACCTCAGTGAATAAATAGTGTTCACAAAAAAATTAAAAAAAAAAAAAAGATGACGACAAAATCTTGTGTTTTTAAAAAAAAAAATTGGCCTTAAAATAAAACCATTAAATCTTGCCTCTAGTAGTTACATAACTGTGTTGGTTTACTCCAAAATCACACTTATGTTAGGAGTGCAGGATAGCCCATTTCAAAGCAACACCTTACAAATCTCATTAGTATTACCAAGCCTTAAATTAAAAAAATTAAAAAAACTATGTAGTACTATTTTGTTTTTAAATTTTATTTTAGTAAAAATATTTTGTTTGGTATTGTACATTAGCATTTCAATGTCATTTCAGTGCCATCTTTACATACCTGTATGAATCTTGACTGAGGTTTATTTACATAAATAATTGTTTAATGTTTGTAAAGTGTGAACTGAATAAGTGATTAACAAATTGGGCCCTATGTATAACATAATTCAATAAAAATTATAAAATAACTATGTATAAGATTTTGTAAAAGCAAACTGAGTGCCTCCCTTTTTGTTTTTTAAGTAAACAACTTCATTCAAGCAAAACATATACAACACACAAAAAAACTAAGTATTTTGAGGAGCGAATGTTAGGCTTCCAATTTTTTAAAGCTTTGCAACAGATGCGAAGCTACACATCAGATGTGAAACTTGGTATCACAACTGAAGCTTCAAATAAAATGAATAGCAAATTTTGTGGTGAAGTCGAATCAAATATTAAAAAGAGCTCGCTTAATTGAAGCTTCGCACAGACTCACAAATGGGTGTGAAACGTTGCACAAGTGTTTGTAATTGTTACCTATTGTAACATCCTTAGTAAATATCTCTTGAAAGTATAGTGACAGATCAAAAAATGTAAGAGAGTTATAGTTTTAAATTTATAGAATTAGCCCTCAATTTATAGCAATGATGAGAAAATGAAAAGTCAGTATGAAGTGTGAGACCCGGCCTTAATTTGCAAAATCATCAGCTCGACTTTTTCTTCATTTGTTTGCAGTCGTGACGTGGTTGCGAAGTTTGAGGCCACGTATTTGTCGCGGTCAGAGTCCCGGCTCTTGGACCCGGTGGACCTCATGTTCTCCGGCAGGACTGTTCCCACCCACGAAGAGGTGGATTCTCTCGTCAGGGACATGTCAAGGTACTGCATCACCACCGTTCTCATCTCAGCTCTTTGTATTTTTTTTTTTAGCCAGTTGCAAGGAATGGTACCAACATTAAATTTTCTTCTGAACTATTGTGAATGGATTTAAAAGTTAACGTAAATATTTTGTAATTTGTGATTGACTATAAAAGATTTAATGCAATTTTTTTTGTCTACATCCAGCCCATAAATGTTACTTGCTTCAATATCTATATGCTGCTGACTGCAAAAATATTTCCAATTATTTGTATTACTTAATTCACAATTTTTTTCCGTGAAAAACTTATCAAATAACTATGATGTTTCCAGCAGACTTTATTTCTTTATAGAAAATCATTTAAACTTATCTAACCAATTTTTTTCTTTTTAAAAATGGATTCGTACAATGCTCAAAATTGTGAGGTGGATTATTAGGGTTGTGTAAATGCCGCCGTTGTTTTACATAACTAAAATGAAACGGTAGTTAATGAGTTTTTGTGGAAATTAAGTGGAAACATAAATTATCTTTATTAGGGCTTTCTTAATTAAAGTAATTTACAGCGTTATGAAAATTGTTGTATTCTTTTGGAAAATTTAATTAGGTTTTTTTTTTGTTTGTTTGTTTAAAGTCATGTTATATGTTAGAGTAAAAATATTATTAAAAAATTGAAATATGATTTTTAAAAAGTCGGTTACTTCAATTTTTGGTTTTTAAGGAAGAATAGAGTTTACTCAGTAATTATAGTCAATTACTGTGAACCTCATTATAACACCATCAGCCAAGGCCCAGTCAGAACTAGGTAACACCAGCCATTAGTGAACTGAATTATTTAATTTAATCTAAAATGAATGTTCAGATATTTGTGATATTCACTATCTTGTAGATTAGTTAACATTGTGTGTTAATATTGTAAGTAGAGTAAACTAATATTAGGATTCCATTGTTACATATTTAAATTGTATAAAAAACATAAAAAGGAAATAAGTATATTTTTTTATTATATATTTTTTGCTTTATACGAAAAGGTGTTGTACTTAATAAAATCTTGAAGAGCCAATCTCTTCATTTTTTTCCTTCGATATAACAAACAAATTTTACGAAAATTATTATTGTATCCTTTCTTTTTAGTGGTTGATAAGAAATTGTCATGGTTTTTAACATAGTGTATTTTGTTTTTTTAACCAGTCAGTTGAGTGCATCGTTGGTCGATGCTTCTTTGATTCACACTGTGGCACAGAACATCAGCAAGATTGTGCGCATGTTTTGTTCGAAGTGTGAAGTGATGATCGTAACAGATGAAGAAGCCACACAGGTCATAGGTAAGTTCTTTGCTGTGTAGTGTTTGCTTGTGACAAAATTCCCCAATTTAATAATGAAAGTACTGTTTACTGAACAGTTACGTGTTGCGAAAAAAAATTTTATGTATCTGAAAATATTTTCTCTCAAGTAAGAAAAGTTTATAATATCCCATAGCTAATTTTTTTCATCCAAGATGTCATAAACTCTACAAAATTAAATTTCTGTGTATTTTTTGTACATCTTTAATTTGTTATGTCAAGGTGGTACATAATTTCAAAACATTTGTATTTGTATGCTTGAATTCAAAAATATTGTCATGATTACTCTTCTTAACTAATAGATTAGGCAAAAGTTGTTTTACAAAATGTTCTTTTTTGAAAAATTAGTTTACGTATTAGATACATAAATATAATTTTATTTAACATATTAAAATGTTCTTAAGTATCACGTCTCTAATGAACCTGATAACGTTCAGACCATAAGCCCTAGGTAATTTATTAGTTCATTCATGATTAAGTTAGGCCTTTGCAAATAATAGATTTTTGATGCGAAACGAGATTAAATTGAATGTTTAAAATATTTGTGAAGTCAAATTAAATTGCAAATATTGTTTTCAGTGAAGCTGTGGTACATTTATTTTATAAAATAGAGGATTGAAGTAAAAATAATTTGTTTTAACATTTGTGATGTTTGAACTGATAAGATATTTAACCAATTGGGCCCAATACGTATAACATAATTTATAAAAATTATGAAATAACCATGCATAATATTAATATCGAGCATTCATAAAAGCAAACAGTGCCATTTTTTAAATTTTTTTTTAAAGTAACCAATTTTATTCAAGCAAAATGTAAACTAAATATTTTGATGAGCGAACGTTGGGCTTACAACGTTTTAAAGCTTTGCAACAAATGCAAAGCTTCACATCAGATGCAGAACTTTGCATCACAACCAAAGCTTCAAATAAAATGAATAGAAAATATCTTGGCAAAGAGAGCGATCGATTCACTTATTCGAAGCTTCGCACAGGTCTAATTTAAGTATGAATATTTAACTTTCTTCCGGAGCACTGTTATGTAGACTACCAGTAATTGTCTCTGATGTTTGTTTCCACTAGATGTTTCGACACCAGGCCAGATGATGAACGTGTCGATTGCAAACCTGCTGTACTACCTGAAAGGACAGGTGCTGAGAATGTTTTCAAACATGAAGTCTAGCATCCCAGAAGAGACATTCTCTATGGTGCTGGAGTCAGTATCCAGAGTTGATGCGATGACCGAGAACATTCTCGGCCCGCTCCTGGCCTCCATTGGGGATTCCATTGAAGCCATCATACTAACCATGCACAACGAAGATTACTCTATGTAAGCACTGACACTTATTCATCATTACACTTTAATTTGTCTTAGTATAGGTTCAGACCATGATCCCATTAAAGCTGAGATTTTTTGCAAAAAAAAACTTAAGGATATTTTGTATGTTGAAAAAAAACTGTAGCAGTTTTTGTGTTTCGTGACTGGTTGAATTTCTTCCTGATACATGTTTACTGTCAGCACACAGAATCACAGCTATTCTGTTTGTGAGAATACATCCTGAATGAGCTGATAAATAATGAGACGGTACCTATTGTAGACAGCCGCGAATCACAAGGGAGAAACCACTAGTGCAGGCATAACATCCAGAAAGCAGTCAGAATTATTATTATTTTTTTTAACAAAAACTTGTTTCTGTTGTATAATTAGTTTTCTATGAGCATTGCTTCTTTTTCTTCTTCGCAGGAGTCTTACTCCAGAGACAACTGCAACCCAAAGTTCGAAGAAACCTGAAGCTCCCTGTTCGTTGTACATGAAAGAATTGCAAGGTTTTATTTCTAGGGCAGTCAATAATTACCTGGTGAAATTCGATAACCGAGAAATTGTCTCTAAATGGTAAGTAAACCGTATTACATGTAGTATTTATATTAATTTATAGTATAATTAAGGTTCCTAGTAGTTGTTACTTTTGTTGATCAGGCACTTCTTTTAATAAAATATCAAGTAGGGTTGCCAACCGTCCCGTATTGTACGGGATTTCCCGTATTCTGTGACTAAAAGAATTATCCCATACGTAGGCAGGACGGGACGTGATATTTCCCGTATCTTGTTTAAAGTTCCATTCACACACCTGCATAAAATTGAAAAGGTATTTTCCCGCCTGCGCCGCACCAACTGTTATATGTTATATGTATTGCGACATTGCGAGGCTCCGTTTACTCCGCAGTTCACTGGCCACCAAATAGTTTATGTTGACGCCGACAGGTGGCATCACTCGTCCGCGCTTAGTCTGTTATGTTTATGTTGATATTGTGTTGAGTTGAAAACGGATAAAGTTGAGTAAATCTGTTAAGTTGAGTTGAAAAAAATGTGCGATTCGCCACCGCGAAAAAAGAACGGCTGTGCGTTTATTTAGTTCGATGGGAACATAACTATAAGTGGCTAACATGTAGTGATAATAGTTACAAAGCCAAATGTGTACTTTGCTAAAGAGAGTTTTCAATAGCACACGGCGGCAAAAACTATGTAAAACAGCATTCAACATTGTTACATAGAAACACGGTTCAACAAGCAAATGCGAGTGAAAAAACTAAGATAAACAGAAAATTTGTAAAACAAGGCACTAGCGATGAAAATGCTGTTGTAGCATCTGAACTAGCTCTATGTTATTACAATACAATGCATGGTTTAAGTTATAACAGTTTTGATTGTAATACAAAATTGATACAGCATGTTGTTAAGTTTTTTTTGTGAAACATTGTTTTTTGTGTCTTGCATGTTATATATTGTACTTTATACCCGAGATGATATTTAATTTAAAGTTGGGTTTGTTTGGTGAAATGAAAAATGAGAAAATATATGTTAGGCATACATTTATTAAAATACATATATATTTTTAAGTTCCTTGTTTGTTGTCCCTAGTGGTGGTTCTAATCTAAGGGGGGCGGGGGAAGGGCTAAGTGGCTTTAGCAACCTCCCCTTCCCCACTTTTTTCCTGATTACATTTTGCATTGGAGAGAGATGAAGTAAGTTTACCAATGTTCAATCACATATATGAGTTGTCTGGAATTTTTATACTTTGTTAACTAAAAATATCTTTATGTATTAAATTCATCACTCAAAAAAATTATTAGGCCAATACAAACAATTTTAATATTTCAACCAGGTGCATGATTTATTTTCAGATACAAAACTGATAAAATAGCACCAATTTGCATCTAGAAATTCAAATTTTTCCGGAGGGGGGGGGGGCGCGTTATTAGGTGAGGTTCAGTGTCCCTTATGGTCAGGGTGAAATAGTTGGTAACCTTAATATCAAGTGTTAAGTGTTACCGATGTTGCGGGGCACTGACGTCAGTTCCCCCTCCGCTACGCCCTACGTGCGCACGGGACCGTGGCGGCTCCTGGCGTCACACCTGTTCGCCGCCCCTCCAGAGCCTTGGGAAGAGGGGTGGGCCGAGCGGCCGAAGTCCTTCGTCCCTCCTTCGTGCCCACCCTACGCATCCCCCCTCCGGCCAGGACGGTGTAGAAGGCCGCGACCAAGCAGCCACCAGCAGTTGTCCCCACTGCCTGTAGTTGCCATGGCCCGAGCGCTTGGGTAGGACTGGAAGTACCCCGCGAGCCCCTCAGCACACCGCACCAACGCGGCAGCCACCAGAGCAACCCTTCTCAACCCCTGCTCCCTTGCTCGTGCCCCGCCCAGCCCGATGCCCTGCCGCAATAGGGGAGCCCGTAGAGCCTGGCTGGCGGCACGTTACCACCGCCCGGTACACTGCGGCACCAGCTGTGCCCACACCAGGGCCGTCGAGAGGAGCCTCTCCGGCAGGCCCTGTGGCAGGCCGCCTCTCGCTTTTACATCTTCCACTGGGAGCAAAAAGGGGGCGACAACCAACAATGAATCTTTTAATCATAGTATTCAAGTGAACACAGCCAAAACCTTCGCTTTAAATTTCCTGGCAGGTGGAGAATTCTCTTGACTCCCTTGGTATGAAAAATTATATTTCCATTAAAAGTTTATTACACCTACTAAGATTAGTACCGATAACTTTTGTTTTAAAATGTTTTTCTTAATAACACTTATCCTTATAAATAAACAAATGAATAACTTTTATTTGTAGGAGCATTATCAAAACAGTTTGAATATATTGGACACCTAAATTTTATATAAACCTTGTGTTTGAAAATATTTCTCATACAACAAACTCTTACTACAAGTAATGAACAAAACAATTTTGCAGATCAAAAAAATCTTTTCGGCTTTGCATGCAGGTGGAGAAATATTTCGAAGGTTAATAAATTATGTAGGTTGGAACAAAAAGACCAAGTGACAGAAAAATTTGTTTCAATCTCCACGAAACCTGAAATAATAAAAAAATATATATATTATACATATTAATTGATTTTAAAAATGGAGAGAGATTGAGACAGATAGGGTGACATACACACCGAGTAATTTTTATTATCAGTAGTTCACCAACTCTAAGTATAATGTTCTAAGCTATCAGCACAAGGAGATGGCTACAGGATGATTCTACAATGATTTATATAGCCTTCTGCAGTATGGAGGTGGAGAAACAACACACCACCTAATTTCAAATCCAGATCACAAATATTTCACAAGTGAAAAATCCCCACCTTGTGAGGGATCAAACCCAGGACCTCTGGCTCACCATCTTGAAGCTTTTAACTACTGAGCCAACAAGTCGGACAGATTGCAGATACTTGGTGAGAAGTAGTGTGCCCTTCTGTTTTTAACGTTATAAAATATTTAATGATATTAAAAAAAAAATTTCCAGTTGCCTTCCAGTAGCGAGTCGCTGTGTGGAGTTGTTTCTGCAACACGTATGCCTCATCAGACCGCTGGGAGACGGAGGGCGGATGAAACTTGCGTCAGATTTTGCACAGGTAGGTTCCATCACTACACTCTGTAGTTATTATAATTTTTAGATGGATATTAATATATTAATTTTTTCATGGTTTTTTAATTGGTGACAATAACACCGAAAAGAAAATGTCCCACTACTAATAAATCAAATAAATATGTATGTATATATATATATGTAATCACTTTACTTTTGTAAGTTTCTCAATACGTAATGTTACTGTAGTGTTTTCTGTCCATGTCAGTATTCACTATGATTTCTTCTGTGGTTGTGAAGAATTGTAATTGAGTGAACTCACACAAAATCTTAACAATGAAAATATACATAAAAATAACTTGAAACAACTTTTTTTACATAAAGTAAACAAACCATCAGAAAAATAAAAATAAAATAATGTTATTAATGATTATAAAATATTTGAAAAATTCATAAATACCTTTAAAAAAAAAGAATGAACAGTTGTTATTTACTTCATACCAGAAAACCTAAGTACATATAATATCTGATTATAAAAACCTAATAAAATCTTTAATAAAGTCATTTACAAAGTGAGGAGGGCAGAAACATGGGTTGTTAGAATGTATTTGATTCACTGTTCTGTGTGGACACAGTAGTGGGGGTTTTGATGTGAACACGTAGAGATACGACACTTCAAAGTCACGGAGTTCGTAGGGGAAACACTTACAGGCAACTTCCACCATCAGGTTGAAATGCAGCACGTCCCTACTGCAATTCAGTGTCGGTCAGCCTTTTGCTTGTGTGTTTGGTTTTAGATTGAGCTTGCGGTGGCGCCGCTGTGCGGGCAGCTCTCGGCCATGGGCCAGTCGTACCGGCTGCTGCGGTCGTTCCGTCCCCTGCTGTTCCAGACCGTGGAGGACATATCGTTGTGTCCGGCCCTGGGTGAGGTCGTCCCTTACAGCCTGGTTCTGCTCTCTCTGTTCGCAAGGGGGCCTCCAGAACTGCCGTCTCCTCATCAGGTTAGGGACTGCCGGCGTGGCTCCCAAAACATTTAGTCCCCAGCAGAGTGCCAAGTGAACTCGGATTTGAATCTCGGTCTGGCCATTTTTTTTTCTTGTTCAGATGGTTGCCCAAAATCCCTAAAGGATGGTTCTTTGCCACACGCCATGCATATTTTCGTCCCCAAAATTGTTATTTCCTATGTACTTGATTTGTACCTTGTGTTTCCATTCCTGATATCTTTGCTGTTGATGAAATGGGAAACCGAATAAAACAAAATTTTTCTCTTTTACAATGACTAGATCTTTTTAAAAAAAGATCAAATGTGTGTACAAAAGAACTAGTAAGAAGAGCTTTTACATATGGAAAAATATTGATGAAATAAATCATATTCGCGGAATGTTCAGAATTTGAAAATCTGTAGCAGTGGCGTAAATAATTTGGTGGAAAAATATGAAAATGTGTTTGCAGATCCAAGTTTTCTCTCTACTGTGTTCATTGTTTCATCTAAAGTTTTTTGTCTTTTGAAAGTAGTAATTTATCCTCCATTTTTTCATAGTAGACACCTGCTATCCAGGTTATCCTGTTCGCGGGTTAATCGTGCCATATATAACGTCCATAAACCATAAACACAAAAATAATTTTTGACTATTTTTATTTTTATTTTTGTGAGATATTGGCGTGAGAGCATTTTATGCTGTGATTGAAGATGAAAAATGCTGCCAAACTTAGTGCATACATAGTTGGTAAGTGTTAGTATACATTATAAACTTCGAAACTGCTTGAGCAAATTATAAATGCACCTTGGTAAGCTGTGCATGTTTGTGAACTGCGCTCAAGTTGGCGCTTGCATGGTGCGGCTGTTCCGTGAATCACGCGAGCTATAACTGGCGTGCCTAGTTTTTCTGTCGTAATCTTTAGGCAGTAATGGCTAATAATAAACACAAACGAGTGGTACTTGACATTCAACAAAAAAAAATTTGACTTATTGTCCAGCTAGGCATAAAAGAGGGTGACGTAAAATACAGCTTTGTTTTAGATATATTTACTGCTATTTTTTCTGTAAATTATGACTAACATTTTAGAACCTATTATGTAAACCGTCTAAATAGTCAAGATAAAAAAATTTTTAACCACTTTTTTTTTCAACATTGGTTTAACCATGTTTTTCGTTTATCTGTAGACCCCTTGTCAGACATTACCCCATAGAAGTACATTACCCCATAGAAGTGGTAGTCTAATGATTTTATTATTAATATGCTTCATTTTAGTGGTGGGCTTTGTTTTTATACATTTATTAGTCTTTTTTTCTGTGTTACATATATATTTACATATTTTCAATTTCATTCTTGATTTTCTGATCAGTAATGCTGAACATGACTAATCTCTCAACAAATAGGAGTTTTTTGACGTGATAACATCTTATAAATCGATGAACGCCGACTGCTCGCACGAAAAAGCATGACTCTTTGTCACGTTCCGCCTGAGCCGAGCGTGCAAGAACCAGCCAACCACCGTGCGAGAAAATCTTCTGTAATATCAAACAGGTTAAGGTGGGCTTTTTAAAAGTATAAATTTAAAAAATTTGATTTATTTGTCCAATTTTGTCATTTCAAATTAACAATTTATTGATATTGATTTGATTTAAGTTTATTTCTATAACTAATTGTTCGCGATTATATTTAAACTAGTGATGGTTCGAATCCCATTTTTCTCGAATCCGAATCTCGAATCCGAATCCCAAACAGTACCTCAAATCCACCCATCGAATCCGAATCCAGTTCTCAAGGGTTAATTATAAAATAATTTGTAAGTTAAGAGAAAAAATTAAACATTATGCAGAATTATTTAACACTTTAAATTTTTATTTAAAAAAACAAGGATTTTGACATGGTCTGGATCAAGACGATTCCGTTTTTGGTCACATATGTTTCCTGCAGTGCTGAACAAACGTTCAAGGAACACTGTCGCAGGTGGTGAACACAAATATTTTTTGGACAGTTTATGTAGCCTGGGTGAACACGCAGACTGAGTTTTCCAGTATTCGAGAATGTTTATTTCTGGGTTAACTGTAGGATCACGTAAGAATCTGGTCACTTCATCAATTGCTGTAGAATCCGACTTGGTGGATTTAAGGCATTCAGGCATTATCTGTGAGTACAGTGATTCATGTATCCACGGAAATCGGAAAACGAAATTCAACATCCGACGGAACAATATTTTGTAGTTACCAACTTGACATTTGTTTAAAGTCCCAAATGAAGGTAAATGCATTCCTGAAATATTTAATGGAAACTGAAAGGCGCCACCTTGGCTTCAATGGTTTTAGGCCATAAGAAATATTGTCGTGCGTCTTTTAAAATTAAGCCTCACTAAAGCATAGTGATTAATATGCCCGAAGTTAAAAGTGACGGGGTGTTTTCTCTAGTTTACCCATTCAAATTTTTTATATTAATATTAGTTATTTTTTATGTTGCTCAAAATGATTGGCTAACAAATTCATTGGTTGGCCATCATGGAAATCTCAGATAATACATATTTTAACGTTGGTAGTCTACACAAACCAAACTTGGTCCTAAAAAAATTCATAAATAGAACGTGTATCAGAATATTTGAAATTGAATTGCGATTAAAATAATAATTGTATAATGTATTAATTTTTGTCATTCATTATTTCATTGTTATTACTAAATGTGCGACCGTAACTTGTGATGAAAGTCGGCATTATTGTTGTATTACTAAGTAACAGATTTCTCAGTAAAGTTATTAAAAAAAAAAAAAAAAAAAAAAACAAGATTCATATTTAGTCTAGATCCTAAATGTGCTTTATTTTATTTTTTAGCATATTCTGAGAATACATATGTGATTTATGCCTTATTTAATGCCAATGTAGCGAAAATGCATCCATGTTCATGAATATAAAGTAAGTTTCCCAACCATAGGCGTGCCCAGACTTTTCCATTAGGGGGGGGGGGGCCCTACTAAATTTTTAAATCAGAAGCTGAATTTAGAATGATAAATAGCCTAAATACATTCACTCATTGCCGTGTTTATATTTTTGTGCAGTATCAACGAGATATGTTTACTAGTTAATATTTATATCCGTATAATTTTAACAATCTTGAAAATATGTTTTTTTTTTTCCATAGACAATGTTTAAAGGGTACTTACACATTTTTCCCCCTCAAATTTTCCTATAGCTTGGTCCATATCTACCTTGAAATGAACTTCTTTTTAGAGAATGCAAACACAGCAATTCAGACAACAGAACTTTAACAAACCTCTTAAAATATTTTTTTTTACTTGGCCATTTTAAGGGACCTCGTGTTTTAAATAAACTAAGGCGGCTGTATTTCCAGAACGATAAAATGTTTAAAAATATTGTTAATTAGCACGCTGCAACACTGAAAAACAGTTTGAGTGTCACAGTGCCAGGAATATACGAATATTAACGAACGCATTAGAGTAAATGCCGATCTGAGTGATTACATTAGGGGGGGGCCATGGCCCACCTGGCCCCCCCTGTAGGCACGCCTATGTTCCCAACTCAGTACATGCTTCATAATTTTTTTTATATAATAACGAATTAAAAGTACAATACAGTAGAACCTCGTTAATCCGTGATGCGCTGATTCGGGAATCGGATAATCCGGGACGATTTAAAAGAGAAGAAAAAAAAGAAGTAAAAATTGTCAGCGCTTAAAATTAACGTCACACGGGCCGGCGGCCGGCAAACACTACAAGCAACGAGCATACAATCATTCTGAAAGAGTGGAAACTCCCATGTTAAACGCGTGTCACGATAAGCAGACTGCTATCATGGCTGCTATGGAGCGTTTGCAGCGAAGTTGACGCTGGCACGGACAAAATAAGAACTAACAACTTGCGCATGCGTAGTGGGAAGCTGTCACGCACGCACACATTCATGTTTTTTTTTGTTTGTTTATGTTTGGTAGCGGTAACGTAACCATGAAAATGTTTTTTCTTGTCAAAGCAGAATGGAGTTTGGATCAGCTTCGGATGTAATACTTATTTGCTGCTAATCTTATGACGTGATATACATGTGGGTTCTAACATGTTACATAATTAATTGCTGCCGCCTCCGTATGTTAAAATTATTAAGACGCATCGTGACATTGTTTCAAGTTGCAATAGATTTGACATAGGATATTGATATATTCCTTTTGTAAAAACTTGTGGATATCACGAGAATTTTGCTTAAAATGTAAATTACATGCCATAACATAGTAAACGAAATTATTATTAAATATTCTAGAAACTCTAATACAAAAGTACACAACTTTTTATCCCAGATTTACAACTTTAATTTACTTACAAATGCTAATTTTAAGGGGAAAGGTTTTGGGAGAAAATAACACCTCTGTTAAAAAGTTTCCCTAATGAATATAAAAACATGTTTACAAACATCAAAAGGGTATACCATATACTAAAAAAATATGTTCTCATCTGGGAATATGAGTTAGCATTCTAATTGAATTGGTATGTACACTATTTAATTAATTAGTATTTTTATGAGTTATATTATCTTGTTTTAGCAGAAAAACCTATATGTGCTATTATTTTAAATATTAATTAACAGAAGTTTTTAACAAATTAGTGGAGCAAAATATTCTGCTTGTCAGGTTACACTACAGGATGATAAAAAAAGGAAATTAGATTAATCAAAAAGTTTTAATGCATGTGTAGAGAAAGTTTATTTGCAATGTGACACATCAACAATGTAAGAATTTCTGACAGCTATATTTGTGAAGCACCATGGTCACCAATGCATTCCATTAATGAACATAATTTTTTTACAAAAAAACTGTTTTGTGTAGAATGTGAGAAATAAATATTTTAATTTTGTCATTTTTTTATTACTTTAATATTCTGTGTAGACACAGATAAAATATAAGGTTGCCGCTCACTAAAAAAAAATTGGAGAATATGTTTACTTAATATTTAGCTCATCTCACTTGAAAGTCTGCCAACCCCTCCCGTAAAAGCGTCAAGAATACGGCCCCAGAAGAAGCACATGCTTCACACAAAAACATATGTACCATGTTCAATTCCCCTAAGAAACATACACAAATGTGTAGAGGAACTAGGATTCACAAGTATCTCCCTAAACTCTTACGCCGGTATACTGGAGCTTCTACATTGCTTTTATCACATTCATCTGCTTAGAAATTCTAATAGGTTATTGCTTCAACAAAAATAAGTAATATGCTTATTAAATAGATGCACGTTAATTCCAACTTACAAACACAAACAAACACACTACTATGACTACATGTGTCAAATATATAATTACAAGATTACTTATAACTTAAGTAAAACATAGTTTTGAATTTAAAAATAAAAATTATTAATATTTCTGTTAAAAGCTACTTATTTACGTTAATATGTAAAAATATAATTGTCAAAAGTCTCCAGTATGACCTAATATGTTACAACTAGCGATAGTTTCCGCTGGCACGGGAATAACAGAAACTACCAAAAAAAAGGCTACATAACATTGCAACCGATTCCTATACCAGTTTCCTCCCCATGACTACAAGCCATCGCGTGGGCCGCCAAACTCTGCAACGCTGTTTGTACCGACCCTTTGTGTCGCCCTCCCCCCCCCCCCCTTTCAGCTGTCACATTTGTCACTCTTTAAACTTGAGGGGGATGTCCTGACTTCTGCTTCCAGTCTCCCTTTGTTTGTTTCCACCCGCCAACGCACGGCAGGCGCCTGGCGAGTGACGTGTCTGGCTGGCATTCGGTTGTACGAGGGTGAAGGGGGGAGGGGGGGTGCAAGGTCAGCACGATCTTATCTTTCTCTCTTCGGCTGTTGTAAATGACCGTGAACTAATGGCTAGGCAGTGCTGTATTTTTTTAAGCCGAGACACTAATTCGAAGACGGCCGGCCCTTACCGTGAACGGCCTTAACCCAGCTGCACGCCGGTGTCTGAGAAGCTTAACAAGACCTTCCGGGCTTTTAATCTCTAGTCCGTGAAATTCGGTAATCCGTGATTATCTCGGTCCTGACCATCACGTATTAACGAGGTTCTACTGTACCTCAATAGGATGTGTTCCAAGGAAAACGTAAACAGGCCAAGTAAATTGTAAGCATTTAAGTTTTTAAAGTACTACATTTACATCAATATTTTTCCTCGAATCCCGAATCTTTTCCCTCGAATTTCGAATCTTTCGAATACTAGAGATTCGGTGAGATTCGACGATTCGACGATTCGACCGGCCTATCCCTAATTTAAACAAATTATTTAAATTAAATTTGCCGAAACTGTAAATAATATTTACAATTTTTCATCATCGTTTTCTTATATAACGTTATCACGTAAAATTATCGTCCGTAAACCAACTTTACAGAAAACCACCCCTTTTTTTTTTTGTAGAAAAAGTTAACT
Organism: Bacillus rossius redtenbacheri; assembly: GCF_032445375.1. Classification (NCBI taxonomy): domain Eukaryota; kingdom Metazoa; phylum Arthropoda; class Insecta; order Phasmatodea; family Bacillidae; genus Bacillus; species Bacillus rossius. The sequence continues at coordinate 361,547,164 of NC_086330.1, read as the reverse complement.
AGGCTTGGCTGAAGTGTTCTATGGTGTGTCATGAGCTCGTGACTCACGAGGAAAGATCCTCACGCTGCCTGTGCGGGTGTTGCAAGAGTGCCAACTGGTCGGTGAGCCACTTCTCCCAGTGGCTGGACGCGCACTGCTCCGAGCGCGAGCGCTTGGAGCTGATGAGCGGAGCGTTGCAGCGCTACCAGCAAACCGTTCGCCAGAAGGGGGACACCAGCTTCCACCCGGTGTACCCAATCATGATCAGCCTGCTGGAGAGGGGTGTGGAGTACGCGGCGAAACACAGATGATGGCACCAGTAACTGCTTGTTAATTCTCAGCTCATGTATTTCGTGTTATAAAATACAATATTTTAAAAAGTGGTAGCAATTTATTATCTTTTTTTTTTTGTTGATTCTTCAAGTCTATTCCCTCACTCTTACGCTTCTGTTAGTTGTGTTTATTGTACAAATTGCTAACTGGAGATCCATTCCATGTCTATTTATAAGAAAAAAAGACAACATACATAAATCCAGAAGAGTAAGTAAAAATGTTATTGTAGTTTTGAAATTATGTGTATGTTTTGAAAGTCACTCTGGCATTTGTTATGATTATATTAACATCAAGCCCATTATGATATTTATTCAGAATGTAAAAAGTACGAAATCGTACTGTCCCATTTGTGTAATTAATGATGCATCGCCAATCCAAAACAAGTTTCAGTTAATTTTTGGTACATTTGAAAATCACTCCAGGCAATGATTGGATGGTCCCTTACTATAGGCCAATGCTAATTTCTTATCCATGTCTTTGTCTTCTATGGTGAAAAATAAATAAAAATTGAATTCTCTCTCTCACACACACTTTCCTTTCTCCCCCCCCCCCCCCCCCCCACACACACTTTTTTGTCCCATTTGGAATGATAGGGATGAGATATTTGCTTCAAGCATTTGGATCAAGATGGTCTTGTCCTGTTTGTCAAAATGCTTAATTTGCTTAACAGACTGGTCATTATTTGTAATCCGACAGGCTAATGTCGCTTGACAGTTACGGCAGAATTACAATAGCCCGTTGCCTCTGTCTGACTATGTCCGTCCGTCACTCTTTCATCTGTCAACGCCACGCATATAGCCAAGCGATTTACAACTTGACCTCATCCATCCATCAGAATATTTTCCCAAAAAGTGCTGTCAACAACCCTTTTTTTCTCTTGAAGATTTATATAGATGTTATTTGTTATTTTTGTCATGTATTTCCTCTGAAAAATTCTGAGTCGTGATTCAATTGTTTGGACATAAGTTTTAAGAATCGCAATGTTGTTATACAAAACATATGAACGACCTATACAAACACCACAGGCCGTATTCTAGTAACAAATTAATGCTGCAGTGAAAACCATAGGTCGTGCAATCTAGCAGCAGTGCCTGATCCTAAGGCTTTAAAGAATTGGTGATAAGGGTATTTTGGCAATTTTTAATGTACTATTTTCCCAGTTTTATGCAGTTGTAATCCTTTATTATAGCTGGAAAAGTTTGTGGAATGTTTGGTTGTTTGTAACAATTACAATGTTGCTAACTGCTCGAAATCGTTTTTAAATTTAATTTATTTTGGCGTGTTGGTGCCGAAGTCATTTGTGTGTGAGGCAATAACTTAGTTTATTTTTCTTACATGAATATCGGGAGAAATATCAAGCATATTGGTGTGCCAAATAAATCTCTGTGATGACGAAAATATTCTGGAATAAATTTTATAGACTTTAATAGTCACACAAAGAATTGGCAGCATCTTTAAAAAGACATTTTAATTTTGGGAAGTTAATGGGATCAACTGCTGCCCATTACAATTTTTTTTTTTTTACATTATTTCTTGTATGACTCATTACGTATTACATTTCAAGACAATAGTTAAAAAAAATCATATTACTTGTTTTTGTTTAAGTAAGTGTTATAATTATAACTTTAAATACACAGCTCATTCCTTTGGATTGGTTATTTTACACTAGGTAGTCGTATAACATTTTACTGACAATAAAAATAAATTGTATATCTATACATCAAAAAGATTTATTGGGTATGTGAGAATATGTGTACATACATACACACACATAAAGGAGAGTTTATGTTTGTTTGCATTTGTCTATACAAATTTAAAGTTTTATTCCAAGCTTGTTGAAACTTTGCATACTCAACTTTCAAAACAAGAGCAATGACAAGATAACAGAAAATATAAATCATCAATAAATAATTTCTTAAGCTCAGTAAGCTCAATAAAGAATTAATTTGCTTGAAAAAAAAAAAAACATTTACGTTCTTTTTGTCTAATGATACATCCAGTAGATCTTTACCATTTACAATTTTGGAAAGAAATTGGACGAGAGTTTAATACAAAATACAATTTTAACAGAAAATATGTTCAATATTATGACATACATCTACTGAGCAAACCTGTCGTCACTGTGATGATCAGTCCTAACAGCTCAGTTTCATACATGGTGATGCCGTGTAGTGGCGTGGTGAGGAAGCCACAGACCACACGATGTTCTGATGGAATGTTGATCCTGCAATGGTTTACTCTATCAGTTAGGAACAAATTTTGTCATTATTGAAAAGTTTATAAGGTCTTTGTTAGAGGTAGAAATGTGTGATGAGAGGAGATGACTTATTTAAAGAATAGATGGAGGATACATCATGTCACGGTTCCTACTTTGCTTTGCACAGCAAGTGATCTAATTGCTCCACTACCATACCTCACTATGTAATGGCCGTCTATTTACATTACATATTACGTAGTGTACTGCAACATGTTTGTTTTGACAGTTTAATTGTTTATTATTATTTACGATTTATTTATTTTGTTTGCTCTATGTCTAATATTATTTATTTTCAGAAACGGCAATCTATTGTTATGTATGTCTATGGAAAATTGACTCTTTGGATTTTTACCGGACTATTTGAACTAGGTATTGTTGATACCCCTCTAAGGACTAATGAACTTGGAAACTGTAAACGGTAAAATTAACGCCGTGATTTTATAATGTAAATTATTATTTTAATATTTATTTATTTATTTAAATTGTACGTGAAATTTTGTTATCCGCGCAATTGTTGCGTTCGGATTTCACGTTTTTGTTAAGAAATTAAGTAACTGATTTTGGTTTTCGGCCAATCACAGGCCGCCATTTAAAAGTTAAGTTTTACTGGCTTAATTTGAGAAGCTAGTAAGAAAGTGAGTTCTATAATGGCCAGCTGAAAGAGCGGCAACTTCGTGACGTCGGCGATTATAAATCCTGAAAATTAGCTATATAGAAACAGGCATCCCGGATAGAGGATGATAATTATGAATCATTAGGAAGTCCAGAATATTGGAATAGGATTTATCTAAAAAGATAAATAATATAGGAGTGAAAATCGTGAGTAATAAAAGTACCCAGAATTTGTGTCCTCCATTCATGAACTCAATCACGCAACTCCCGTTTTTACGTCACATCGTCGCCGGTAACTAATATAAACATTGATTTTATGAAGTAAATAGACATTGACTATAATTTGAATAATATTTTTGATATAAATTTTACGATTTTACACACTAATTAACAGACTCAGAGGTCCTATAGATAAGAGGCTCTGAGCTCTGCCGATGACATTTTGAACCTAACTAGCCGAGGTAAATTGATTTTAAGTTCCCTAAAACATTAATTAAAACTGTGTAGTGTCAACGAACCCGAATAAAGACTTTTGTAAATACTTAAATGTGCGCAACATAAATCCTGGTAATTGGAATTTTATTGGAGTTATATGATGTCAAGTACAAGTTAGGTTGTTGTTTCGAATATAAATAGTAATTAAATTAAATATATTAATAAGGGTAAAATTTTGAAATCAATTTTACATTTGAAATAAATCACTATATATTTTATTTTCATAGTGTTGTGTCATTGTTATTTATGGTTTCATCTACCCCAGTGTATGTTTATGTATGTTTGTACCCCTATAAGTAATAGGTACATAACTGTGGCCTACTTGATATCAGAATTACCAGCAGAGAGCCACACAAGTAAAGTAAAATTTGCTACATAGTTTTAACACAGCCCAACGTTTTTAGTGTGTGGGGCATTAAGCTACTGTCACCGCACATAACTAATTGGCGACCCAAGTGGAGCCTAAGTAGAAGTTCCCCCACAGTAGGCTTCAAATACGCATAATTTTTGAACTGCTGAAGATTTCTTAGTAGTGTCTTTTGCTAAAAAAAAAAAAAAAGTATTTCATAAAATCTTGAAGCATTTTGTTTTTTACTATTTAAGTGATTGAAACCTATGTTTTAGAAATACTGTAACCGTTTGTAACTTAAACTGTTACACAGTGAATATATTAATTACCGAAGGAACAGCATTTTTTTTTTTATGTGTCATGAAATGATAGTCACCACTTGAAGCTCCTTGTTATATGCAACACTATGGAAAGCACATAAATTCACTATTTTACAATGTCATGTAGACGAGAAAGGACACTTAAGGTGTGCGCTGCTTTCATTCTCTTTGCACTTGCTTGCTTTGGTAGTAAATAACTTAATGTAAGCAGCCTCCCCTACAAGGATTAAGGGCTACCAATATATTTTTAAAATGTGTACCTGAAATGTGTAACTTTTTCTTATTCTGCACAAACTCCACATCTCGTTTGCATATTCTGTAAAACAAATAGGTAATTCATTTAAATGCATTTAATACATTATTAAAATGCTCAGCCAGAGAAGATATTTTGGGGTGAATGTCTTATAAAGTGTCAAGGCAACTATTTCCAGTATCC